>NC_083412.1:69731414-70931414 GCF_020745735.1 Hemiscyllium ocellatum
GAGAAGGTTGAACAGCTCATCCAGCAACACATTTTCAGCTCACTAGAGTTTTCTGCAGCCCTAACAAGCCTTGCCAATTTTTATACTCTGTGCCTTGACTGATGAAGGCCAGCGTGCTGTCTGCCTTCTTGACCAAATTACCCACTTGTATTGCCACTTTCAGGAAACTGTGAACCTGTATGCCCAGATCCCTCTGTTTGTTGATGTTACAAAGGGATCTGAGAGTTAATGTACACTTCCCTCTTGCATTTAATCTTCCAAAATGCATCACTTCACATTTGTCTGGATTAAACTCCATCTGCTATTTCTCTGTCCAAGTCTCCAGCCTCTCTATATCCTACTGTACCCTCTGCCAATCCTCCTCACTATCTGCAGCTCTCGCCAATCTTTATATCATCTGCAAACTTACTAACTGGGTCACTTAAATTCTCCTCTAAATTATTTATTTATGTACATTATAAGCAACAATGGTCCCAATACTATTCCTAATGAAAACCAGCGGTCACAGATCTCCAGTCAGACCTCTATTCTCTATCTTTTACGACGAAGCCAGATTTTTATCCATCTTACCAGCTCACCACAGGTTCCAAGTGACTTCACCTTTTGGATCAGCCTGCCATGAGGGACGTTATTAAAGGCCTTGCTAAAGTCCATATAGACAATAGCTACCGCCCTGCCCACATCAATCATCTTGTCGCTTCCTCAAAAATTTAATTCAATGTAGGTGGGTTTTCCATGGTGTGAATTCTCCTGGATACTGGCCCATGAGTAATCTGACTCCATTTAGGAGTAGTAGGACTCTTTAGCTGTCGAAAATGGCTCGTCATCCCAGATCTTGAAGAAAATATTGACCATTTGGCCGAGGCTTGGCCTTGTTTTGGAGCTTTGAGCTAACCTAGAACACTTCTGTTCAGAACATGGTCTGACTGAGGTGATGCAATTGCCTTCACACAAGTGGTGTCCCCAAAGCTCAGTCAGCCTGATGAGGGTGTCCACTTCCATTGGCTTATCCTGAAACTTTTCTGCTCCATTTGCCCCATTTTCCAATGATAAAGCCAGTTGTAGTGCCTGTTTGAAGCCCAGTTGGGCTTCAGCTGTCGGCACCTTTGCAGGGTGACATTTAATGATGTAAACGGTCTCTCAGCATCTCATTAGGAATTAAACTAAAGTCACATGCCTCTGCCCGTCGTCTTAACTTTATCAAGAATCCCAATAGATTCCTCAATTATAAAATTGCCAAATAAAACTGATAGCATTTCAGAATTACAGGAGTCTTGGGATTGTAATATTCCTTAGCTAAATCCATCAACTATTGAAAGGTTTTAGTATTCCATACCTCAGGGAAAGTCAGGCTCCTAATAATTGAAAAAGCTGCAGGTTCACAAGCTGCCAGGAGAGTTAGTCATTTCTTTCATTTGCGCCAATGTCATTTGTCTGAAAAAAAAGCACATTCTTTTAACATTCCAGTCCCAGTTTTTGATGACAGAATGAAATGAATCAAGCTTCCCAAATAGCGGCACGATGCTTGAAACTCTTATCCCAAATCAAAAACGACTGCCGCAGGCGAATTTCTTCAAGACTGCACTTTCTTCTCCCGTCATCACTGAAATAACTCCAGAGAGGACAGTACCTTGTCACCAAGTTGCACTTTATTTACGTGTGGAGTCCTTGACACTGGTCCAGCTCCCTTCTCTCGGGCTGAACTAATTCAAATCACTTTAGTTTGCATGTGAGAGAATGTATATGTGCATCTGCTGGGGTTTGCGAGAGGATGTGTGTGTGAGAATGTCTGTGTGAGAGATTGAGTGTGTGTTTGTGTGAATGTAAAAAAGATGCGTATTTGTGTGTCTATGAGAGACTGCATGTGTGAGTGTATGAGAGAGCATGTATATTTATGTGCATGAGAGAGAGAGAGAGAGAAACTGTGTGTTTGGTTTGTTTGAGTTTGTACGAGAGGATGTATGTTTGAGTTTTTGTTTGTGAGAGATTATGTGTGAGAAACAATGCAAGAGTGCATGTGCTTGTGTGAGAGTGTTTGTGACAGACAGAGAGTGTGTGTGTTTGTATGAGAAAGAGTCTGTGCATGTGTATGCAAGAAGATGTGTGCATGAGAGAGGATGTGTGTGTAAGAGTGTATGCAACAGGATGTGTATGTGTGGATGTGAGGGATGTGTATGTGAGATAATTTGTTTGTTTATGTAGGTGTGTGAGAGACAGAAAGTGTTTGTGGGCGGCACGGTGGCACAGTGGTTAGCACTGCTGCCTCACAGCGCCTGTAGACCCAGGTTCAATTCCCGACTCAGGCGACTGACTGTGTGGAGTTTGCACATTCTCCCCGTGTCTGCGTGGGTTTCCTCCGGGTGCTCCGGTTTCCTCCCACAGGCACAAAGATGTGTGGGTCAGGTGAATTGGCCAAGCTAAATTGCCCGTAGTGTTAGGTAAGGGGTAAATGTAGGGGTATGGGTGGGTTGCGCTTCGGCGGTTCGGTGTGGACTTGTTGGGCCGAAGGGCCTGTTTCCACACTGTAAGTCTAATCTAATCTGTAAGATGTGTGTGTATGCAAAAATGTGCATGAGAGAATGTATGTAAGTGTCTGTGTATGTGAGAGAGGATGTATGTCTATGTGTATGAGAGAGAGTATGTGTCTATGAGAGAGCTGCTTGAGTTTGTATGTGAGTGAGAGAGATTGTGTGTTTGTGTGAGAGAGGGCATATGTGAGTGTTTTTATGTGTGAGACAACATGTGTGTGTGTGTGAAAGAGAGATTATGTAAGAGAGTGGATGTGTAAGTATGTAGCTGTGTTTGTGTAAATATGTGAGCGTATGTATTTGTGTGTGCAAGAGAATGTGTGTGTGTGTATGTGAGACGGTGTGTCTGTGTGCAAAAGGATAAGTGTGTGTGACAGTTGTGTGTGTGCGTATGTGTGAGTAAGAAGGTATGTGTGTTTGTGCGAGAGTGTGTGTCTGTTTGATCAGTTTGAGTGAAGTGCACAGGTATTCATTTCAGGCCTGATTTGTTAGACAAGTGTCAGACAGTGATATCCAATAGCAGTGCCCAGAGCCCAAAGGTATGAACATGTTATTTAAACTTTGAATCATATGATTATTAAAAAAACCCTGGTTGGAACTGATTTTGTAGAAATGTCATCATTTTACAGAAGGGCACACATATGAAAGAAACACATCTACTTCATTCTTTATAATAATTCTCCCAGGATGTATATCGTGAGGAAGGTAATGTGCTATGGTCATCTCCCAGGCATCTACAAATACCACGTTGATGCCTGTGAACATCTTCCTCATCACTGAATCAATCTGATAAGCGTACCAGTCACTGTAATAGGTAACGAGCTGTGGGGGCTGTTCCCGGACATTGGCCGTCTTTATTACAACCAGTGTATCCGGATTCCTGTTGAGTAACTGGAGAATCGATCTCCTGACGTGCTGTATTCTTCGAATATAGACTTCAAGAGGAAAAGGGGTGAAATGGGCCATTAAGGTAATGGCTATAGCTGTATTTTCTCCTCCTCTAATTTCGTCCAGTACATTTGAAACATAACGCAGGTGTCTTGGAAAGGTGCGGAATTGGATGGGAAGACCATGAGGATGAAATTCTACCACAATGTTGTTCTCCACGTTCACTCCAAGATGAGGACCAATCTTGATAGGATTACCAAGATCCAATGTTTTGAGACCTGAAACACAGAAAGTAAAATTGCATTACATTCTAACCCACAACATTGCTGATGTTAATGGACTTGAAACGGCTCTCTACTGTAGACAGCAGATCTCAAAATTTGTCTGCATGTTTTCCAGTCTGTTGTTCTAATGCATGAGTTACAGACATGAAATGTACAGCAGTATCATGCAGCAAACACAGACAAGCTGAGAAATAAGTACATACCTCCTGTATCTCATTAATTTGCTTTCAGCTATTGTATGAAAATTTATATTTCTTCCCTTTAATCTCATGTGCCATTCTGCATTGAAGAGACAGCTGACTGCTGACCTGTTCCCAGTGTTCTAACGATGTCACAGTAACAGGTTATTTGTGTCAGATTTTTCCTCTTCCCTGTAAAAGAATAGTTCTGAGGGCGCAAACAGAAATTAGAAACTAACTTTGTGGATTCACAGAAGTTAGAGCATCTGGGAGACCTTCATTATTAATTAGGCAACATTCAATCAGAATTTATTCAGAGTCAATTAAATGAATCAGTTACTGATCACACAAAGAAAATTTCTACCTACACCGGGTGAACATATCGAACAAAAAAAATCTATATTTCTGCAAGTCTCAATCTGCAGTTCCAAAGCAACATAATTTCTTTCTTCAGAAGTAGAGTCTAACCAGAATCAAAATATTAACTGTATTTCTCTCCACAGATGCTGCTGTACCTTGGCTTTCTCCAGCGCACTCTGTGTTTGCAGCAAAATGATTATCAGAGACTGGATCAGATATTGACACATGATCCAGTCAGGGAGAGGACAGTAATGGACAAGGAATGGAGTTAGTGGCCTGAAAGTTACAGCAAAACACATGAATGAGACAAATTATTAACTTGAACAAGGAGGGGAAGGAATTCACAAAGTGAGAGAGAGCAGGAATGAGGGCTATGGTTATGTCACTGTCAGAATTACTCCAGACCAATTGTTAGAACTGCTTTAGTCTATTAGTAAGTTTGCAGATGACACCAAAATTGGAGGTGTAGTCGTCAGCAAAGAGGGTTACCTCAGATTACAACAGGATCTGGACCAGATGGGCCAATGGGCTGAGAAGTGACAGGTGGAATTTAATTCAGATAAATGCAAGGTGCTGCAGTTTGGGAAAGCAAATCTTAGCAGGACTTATACATTTAATGGTAAGGTCCTAGGGAGTGTTGCTGAACAAAGAGACCTTGGAGTGCAGGTTCATAACTCCTTGAAAGTGGAGTTGCAGGTAGATAGGATAGTGAAGAAAGCGTTTGGTATGCTTTCCTTTATTGGTCAGAATATTGAGTACAGGAGTTGGGAGGTCATGTTGCGGTTGTGTTAATATTCCAGGGCATGTTGATGTTAAAAAGGAGTAGGTGTTGTGTGTGCTGAAAAATATTCAAGTAATATGTCCCCAGGGGCAGATAGGATCTATCTCAGGATACTGAGGGAGATAAGGGAGACGATTGCTGGGGCCTGATAGAGATGTTTGTGTCTTCTTCAGCCACAGGTAAGGTCCCAGGGGCTGGTGAATAGCCAATGTTGTTCCTTTGTTTAAGAAGGACAACAGGGATAATCCAGGAAATTTATAGGCTGGTGTGTCTTACATCAGTGGCCCGACAATTCTTGGATATTATTCTTCGGGAGACAATTTACTTGCATTTGGAAGACAATTGACTTATTAGGAATAGTCAGCATGGCTTTGTATGGGGAAATTCTTGTCCCACAAATTTCATTGAGGTTTTTGAGGAAGTGAGAAAGTTGATTGATGAGGGTAGTGGAGGTTATCTGCATGGACTTTACTAAAGCATTTGACAAGGTCCCTCATTGTCGGCTTGTCCAGAAGATTTGGTCACATGGGATCGACTGTGAGTCAATCAGTTGGTTACAAAATTGACTTGGTCATAGAAGACAGTGAATACTTTTAATAAATTAACAAGTACATTTGACAAATTTTAGATTTCATATATGCATTTAATTTATAATCTATGCTACAGACACGATAATAAAGAAAGATAAACAAGTCAACTGACAGAGATAGGCTAACAGATGGACAGGTGGATGGATGCACATAAGGTCATACAGACAGATTTTCAAATTAGTACAAAATGATAGAAACTAACAGATAGACACAATAATCGCCTAACCTGGAACCGTTTGTATCAAGTATTCAAACCACTGACGCATAGTGGAATCTCCAAATAGATAAACTATTTTTCGAAGAAGACAGTCTGTCATTTTTGCAGGAGTGTCAAAGTGATAGATATTGCAGGTCGTTGACATCCACTGGTCCTTGTAATAAAAACCAGATGGTGATACAATGGGCTGTCCTCGGACACATTTTCCAAGAGCCGGAGCTGAAAGTAAAGAGAAAAAGACAGAAAAATTACGATGCACTACATCTTCAGTTATCAATATATTTTCATTCATTTAATCACAGATTCCATGGCAGCGGCAATCCCAGGAGGACCATGAGCTGGTGCTACAGGAAGTACACATGCACAGTGAGAAAACTAATCTGAGTAATATTCTGAACAAGGCTGTGTCAGTGGGTAAATACACCACTTGTTGTCACTGAGCTGTCATGAGAAGGAAGTCCCACTGTTAATGCTTGGTCTGCACTGGGAGAGCTCAGCTCAGCTGGGTGATGGTGAGGCCACTACACAGGATAAATGTGGAAAATGTGATCATGTTCCATTAAATATAGCGTGCTGTGTATACGGCTATCTGTTAGACTATTTAACTTTCTCCATAAAAGAAAAGAGTAAATAAAATGTGAAAGTAACAGCTCTTTCCCACATCCTAACCACTGGCTTCTTTAAATTAGTCCCCAGTCCAAGTTCTTGTCACTGGCAATAGCAAGTACACACTGTGCATTCCCCCTTCCCCAATCTCATCCCAGATCCAACTCTGCAACTTGGCACCTTGTCCATCTTCCTTCCCACCTATCCATTCCACCCTTCCCCTGACCTATCACCATCACCCCCACCTCCATCTACCTATCACTTCCCCTGCTACCTTATCCCATCCCCACCTCCACCCTCTTATTTATCTCTCAGCCCCCTTCCCATACCCCCACCACATTCCTGATGCCCGAAACATCAATTCTTCTGCTCCTCAGCTGCTCCCTGACCTGCTGTGCTTTTCCAGCGCAACACTTTTTGACTGTCTTTGTAATCCTTGCTATAAAACATCAAGAATATGAACACTTTCTGGCATATCTCTGCTGAGATGTATTCAGTCCATAACCCTGTAATGCACACACTTCTGCATCAATTTTGAGTAACCCAAGCATATTTTACAGCCAAAGCTGTGTTCTGTAATTCTTGATGTATAAAAGCACTTTTGCACAGGAAAAAGCACCAATGGATTCCAAAGATTAATGAAGTACTTCACTGAAATTTCTGTCGATTTATTTTGCAGTGTAAGCCTCTTAGTTGGGTTCTATCTTTTAGTCCTCACCCATCTTCTGCATAATATCAACCTTTACCTAGCTACCATCATTCTGAACAAGGGCTACTGACTCCAAAGTGTTCACTCTGCTTTCTGTCCACAGATTCTGTCAGACCTGCTGAGTTTCTCCAGCAATTTCTGTGTCCACAGCTATTTCTAGTCTATATTAATGATTTTGAGGGAAGTGAATATGGCCAGATTTGTGAATGACAAACATATGAAGGCATCTGATGAGGATGACAGAAAAGAGTCTGCAGAGGGATATAGACAAGTTAAGGGAGTGGACACAAATTTGGCAGCTGGAATATAATGTGAAAAATGTGATTTGGAACTTTGGCAGGAAGCATAGAGAAGCTGAATATCTTTTTTTATTCATTTGTGGGAACTGAGCGTTACTGTCTGTCCAGCATTTATTATTTAAATGGAGAAAGACTGCAGAAAGCTGTAGCACAGATGGATTGGGGGTCTTCATGCATAAATAATAAAAAGATGGTTTATAATTTTAGCTGGTAATTGGGAAGGCAAATGGAAAGTTGACACTTATACCAAAAGGGAATGACGTCCAGAAATCAAAGTATAAAAACTTCTTGCTCAATCTATTCAAGGCATTCATTAGACCACACCTGGAATAGTGTGCACAGTTTTAATTCCCTTATCTAAGGAAAGATATACTGGCACTAGAAGCAGTCCAGAGAAGGTTCATTAGGTCAATCCAGGGTCTGGGGAAGAAATTGAGGAGGTTGGGCCTATACTCATTGGAGTTTACAAGAGTAAAAAATGACATGATTGAAACATGCTTTGGAGATTTAGATTCTTTGGAGGTTACACCAGAGTAGATGTAGAGAGGTTGTGTCCCCTTGTGGAAAAAAGCTAGAACTAGAGGACATATTCTCAGAGTTAGGGACTGCACACTTAGATCAGAGGTGTTTATAGAATGAATCTGTCAAATTATTTCCCACAGAAGACATCACTAATTATAGTAAAGGCTGTGGGAGACAAAATTTTATTTGGTTCGGGCATCAAGGGTTACTGGAGTAAGGCAGGAAAGTGGAGTTGAGGATTATGAGATCAGTCATGTTCTCATTGAATGGCAGAGCAGACTTGATGGGCAGAATGGCCTACTTCTGGCCTACACCTGACAGTCTTATAGGAGGTTTAATCTTCTGATTGTTGGTTCTATCCTACTGAGATTGCTGTGCGATTGGCCAGAGACACAGACCTGGGAAGTTTGTCCTATGCTTACCCTAGCTTTACACACAGACCTTTTAGAGATTTTCACAGCTGGTGTAAAGCTTGCTGAGGTGTTTAACTGTTATAAATCCATTGGTGATCATGCCAGCACCAGCAGCAATGCTAATCACCCTCTTCCTCACCAGACCGTGGTCAGCACCCCTTCCCAAGCCAGAGATGGTGTTAACTGCTCTGGCCCTTCTGAACAATGACTGTGTTACAAAGGAACATGGGAACACCAGTAGGCTATTTAACCCTTTGAGCCCTTTCTCCTATTCAGTGAGACCATGGTTGATCCGTGGCCTAATATGACACAACTGACTTTGGCACATATCTCTTAATACTTTTGCATAGCAAAACTTTATCTATCTCAGATTTAAGATTAACAATTGATCCTGAATTGATTGAGCTTTGTGGAAGAGAATTCCAAATATCTACTCCTATTTGTATGTTGAAATGCTTTCAAACATCTCTCCTGAATGGTCCTGCCCTAATTCTAGCGCTATGCCCCTTGTTCTAGAAGCCCCAGCCAGTGTAAATGGGTTATCTTCATTTACCCTGTCTTTTCCTGTTCATATATCGAAGACTTTAATCAGATTACTCCTTAACCTTCTGAATCCTATAGAAAATATCCACGGGGTTTGTGTAATGTTTCCTCAAACATATTCCCTGCAGCCCAGGTATCATTCTTGTATACCAATGTTAAGACAAAACAGGCTTATGAGAAAAACTAAGTTCTGGAGGAGAAAGACAGATAAATCCACTACTTTTAAAACTAGAAACCAAAATGGGAAACTGGTGGGTTCTGTGTATTGATTCACAGTCATCTGTGATGATGGCCTACTGCTTGGCTTTGGAGACTGTTATTCCATATGGGCCAGGAGCAGGCAGGTGAAGGGCTATTGCCTGAAATGTCGATTTTCTGGCTCCTTGGATGCTGCCTGACCTGCTGTGCTTTTCCATCACCACTCTAATCTCGACTCTGATTTCCAGTACCTGCAGTCCTCACTTTTGCCCAGGAGGGGGCAGGTGGCAATAGTTTAGTTTGGAATTACGTGTGGCATGGACTTGTTGGAGTGAAGTGTCTGTTTCCGTGCTGTGGCTCTATGACTCTCTCAGATTTTATGGAAACTCTAAGGAAGATTTTGAATACAAGGAGAATCACATCTCTGAGGTTCTAATTGGTGTGATCTAACTTAAATCCCTGGAAACAACTTGAAATAAAGTTCATTAACCCTTTGGAATTCAATATAATTTTGTTGAGGCCAGTAATGGAAGGTTGGACAATCTTAACAATTTGCCTCTGGGACCAGTTCATGTTTACTCAGGATTACATTCAGTTCTGAAGAAGGGTCACTGGATCTGAAACGTTAACTCTGATTTCTCTCCACAGCTGCTGCCAGATCTGCTGAGATTTGCCAGCAATTTCTGTTTTTGTTTCAGATTTCCAGCATCTGAAGTTCTTTCACTTTTTTCCTTAATGGTGTATTATGTAGTAACCTCGAGACAATACAACGCTTTCTAGTCCTCACTAACTTTTTCACACATTTATCCTGTGGTCTTGGCTGTTTCAAGCTTTCATTTTACTGCAACTTTTCCAGTCCAGACTGACTGAGTGCAGCTTCAGCTGCAACTGTCACAGAAGCTGACTGTCTTTTTAACACTGACACACTCTTATAGTGACAACTCACTTATTGTCTGAAGAACGTTTTTCTTTTCTTTACAGATCATTTTAGATCCTTTCTCCCAATAGTTTATTCAGATTTGACAGCAATCTGTATTCCCAAACACCAGGTTGTATGGGGCAGCACTCTCTGTGCAGCTTGCTACTACTTTGGAAGTGATGAGAGTAAAACGTCTGACATCAATCTTTATTTTAATGTTAATCTATGATGCTTACCAGTATTAAGTGATGAAGGGTTAATCATAATAAGTTTTTTGCAAAAGGCCTGAATTTGTTTAATAAGAGGTGGTTTATTACTCACAATAACAGGTTACATTAGCTTCAGGTTAACTGCAGCTAACTGGTGAACTCTATTACACAATGTAAAAGACATTGTTGTTTCTGAAAGGATACAATTGTGTTTATGCAACATGTTGAGCTAGTGATTTGCAACTGGCTTGCTGCTCCCTGAGATAATCATTTATATATCAATGTGAGGAGCTATCCCAAAGGTTCAGAATTAACCCTTTCAGTTCAACTACCCGATATGACAATTCATACTTCCTCTGATATACCAAATCTACAATT
The DNA here is from genome assembly GCF_020745735.1 of Hemiscyllium ocellatum. NCBI lineage: Eukaryota > Metazoa > Chordata > Chondrichthyes > Orectolobiformes > Hemiscylliidae > Hemiscyllium > Hemiscyllium ocellatum. The sequence goes on from NC_083412.1 coordinate 69,742,038, forward strand.
CCACATTTATAAATGTATGATTAACTTACTTGGTTGAGGTGAAGGCTCTACCATTATGTATCCTGTGCCACTGGGTAATATGCGCTGCTTGAGGTTGATACGACTGTAGATATAAATATATTAATGTAACAAGTGAATGTAGACAGGAGATAGCCCAATAATATGTTTTGCTCTGTTATTTCTCAAATTAATAGTGACAGTTTGAATTTTACAGTTACCACTGACTCCACTAAATTCTATAAATGAGTTGCCAGCTTCTTGTCCCTAACCAACATTCCCAGTGTAAACAGCAGTCATCACCCAGAACCAGCTTCACTGGGTGTGTCATTTCATTCACAAACCTGACACCAAGTTCCTGAGCAACTGCTTTTCTCTGAACATCACGGCAAGAGATTCCCAGGAGAGTAGAGGAGATGCTTCAGTGATATTATTGAAGCATAATGTGAAGAGATTCTCAATGAGCCTACCTCACTATCACTCAGAATGGAGAACAGGCTTTCAGGGAAGCAATGAGTGATTGGACAGACTTCAATCAGAGAATGTTGAAGCCAAAGTCAAGGCGGTGGACAGAGTCCATAGCACCCTTTGAGTAACTCAACTATTCAACCCTTCAAACACCAAGATCATAGAGTTTGCAGATCATACATCAGACTGGTCAGCCCTCTTAGAATGTACTGAAACAAAGACAGAGATTGCTGGAAGAGCTCAACAGGTCTGGCAGGATCAGTATTGAGGAAGGGTCCCAGACTGGAAAACTTTGAATAACGGATTTCCCTCCACAGATGCTGCCAGACTTCATGGAATCACGACAGTGTGGAAACAGGCCATTCAGCCCAACAAATCCATATCGATTCTCTCAACCAGACCTATACTTTCCCTGTAGCCTGATATTTCCCATGATTAGTACACCTAAGCTACACATCCCTGTACATTATGGACAATTTAACATGAACAATCCAGCTAACCTGCACATGTTTGGACCATGGGAGGAAACCGGAACACCTGCTGGAAACCCAAACAGTCACAGAGAGGACGTGCAAACTCCATACAGACATTTGTCCGAAGGTGGAATTGAACCCAGGTACCTGGTGCTGTGAGGCAGCAGTGCTAACCACTGAGCCACCATGCCACCTGCTGAGCTTTTCCAGCAATTTCTGGTTTTGTTTCTGATCTACAACATTCACAGTTCTTTCAGTTTTATTTAGTATGTACTGAGCCAGGGTGAAAGCATGTCATTCTCAATTCAGACGATTTACCCAACAGAGGTTGTGAAATATCTTCAATCTGAATTTCTGATGGTGCTTCTCCAATAAGATGAGGGAAAACATTGAACAAATGTGGTTCAATCAGACTCATCAGCATGAATAACAAATAATTGACTGAGGCTATTCCATGTCTCTCATTTTATCAGAGTCAGTAACTGCTAGATAACCCACATTGACCCTTGTGTAGTAAAATGTCCCAAGGCTCTTCATCAAGCTATCACCAGAAGGAACATGGTACCAAGTCACCAAAAGATATTCAGGGTCAGGGAAGTGAAGAAAGGTTTTGCTGAACAGGTTGGCATTAGGCAGCATTATAAAGCAGGAGGGAAAGGTAGCAAGGTGGATTGGAAGGAATTCTCAACCTTCTGGCCTGACAGCTGAAGGCACACACCCAACGGATGGAGGAGATGTAAAAGACCATAATAAAGTCATGGAGTCCTACCATATATTGTCACATCTGTATGAAAACAAACACTAATTTATACTATTTATCAGTGCAGGTATCATTGTGTGATGGATTCTTCCGAATCCATGACTCCTATGTAAGTGCACAAACAATACAGTGAATCAACAAATCAGCAGGTCCAGGGATCAATGACTCAGATTTGGAAAAATGTGAGATCTTCAAGGATTACAGACTGGAGGAAGTGACAGAGCCAGAGAGAGGTGAGACAGCAGAAAGATTTGTACACCAGGACGTTAGCATGAATATTGTGGGAGTTCTGGGCAGGATTTTATTTATTCATGATTTTTGGGAATTGCTGAATGGGACAGCAATTATTTCTCATTTCTACTTGCCCTCAAGAGGGTGCGAGTGAGCTGTCTGCTTGCACTGCACAAGTCCATTTGGTGTAGGTACACACATGATGCTATTATGAAGGGAGTTTCAGGTATTTGACCCAGTGACTTTAAGGGAACAACATTTTAGCTCCAAGTCATCATTGTACGTGTGGAAGTTGGAGAGGAATGTGCAGCTGGTGGTGTTACCATGTTTTTGCTGCCTTTGTTCTGCCCCAGGGGAGAGGTGTTTGGTTAGAAAGGGGTGTCAAAAAGTGTTAGTAATTTACTGCAGTGCATCATGGCCAATGGTGGAGAGTGGGAATGTTAAAGGGGCTGCATAAGGTGGCAAGCAAGCATGGTGCTTTGTGGTAGGTGGAGGTTCGTGAGTGTTTCTGGAGTTAGATGGAGAGTGTGAAGAATTGCCCCACACTCATGACTCGTAACTTGCAGATGATGAACAGGTTTTGAGGAGTCAGGAGGTGAGGTACTCACTGAAGCATTGGAGGAACAGTAATTGTTTGGTTAGTGCAGTACAATTGCTGGTCAATGGTAATGTCCAAAATGTTGAAAGTGAGGCCAATAGTAATGCCTTTGAATTTCAAGGTCAGATAATATAACTGTCTCTTGTTGGAGATGCTCATTGCCTGGGACATGATTGTAATGAATGTTACTTGCCACTATCAACCTAAACTTCTGATGATTCAGTTTATAGTTAGACCTCAATGTCCATCACCAACAGTGACTTGACAGAAACACTAATGATCTTATTGGTCATGTCCTGAAGGACATAACTGCCAGTCTGCTTTTGGGGCAAATGGTGAGGGAATCTACACAATGGAAATATATACTTGACCTCACTGTCACCATTCTGCCCGCTGCCGATGCCCCTGTCCATGTGAGTACTTGGAGGAGAGACCAGGACACAGTCCTTGTGGAGATGAAATCCCATCTTCACATTTAGGATACTCTCCATGGTGTTGTGTGGCACTACCACATGCTAAATGGATAGATGCTGATCAGACCTAGCAACTCAAGATTGGCTATTCATGAGCATCTGTGAGTGCGAGGTAACAGCAGAATTGGACTCAATCATAGTCTGCACCCGTATGTCTGTCTTATTCCTCCACTCCATCATTACCATCATGCTGGAGGATCAATCCTGATTCATTGAAGACCAAAAAGGGCATGCCAGGAGCAGCAAAAACATCTCAAAAAATGAGGTCAATAAAGCAAAAACATAGGAGTACTTGCATGTCAACCACAATAAACAGAAAGTGATAGACAAAGATAAGTGTTTCCACAATCAACAGATCTGATCTCAGCTCATCAATGATGGAGGAATCCAGTACATCAATGTAGCAGATAAGGGTGACAGGTTAATACAATCTTAACCCAGAAATGCTGAGTGTATCCACCTTGGCCTCCTCTGGAAGTGCCCAGCATCACAGATACCAGTTTTCAGCAAATTTGATTCACTCCATGTGACATCAAGAACCAGATGAAGGCACTAGATACTACAAAGACGATGGAACTGGAAAGATTCTGGCAATAGTACTTAAGCCTTGTGCTCCAGTAATTGTCACAGCCCTAGTAAAGCTCCAGTACAGTGACAACGTTGGCATCTAGTGTATTCCTGTACATACAAAACAGGACAAATCCAAGCTGGAAAATTACTGCTGCATCAGTCTGCCCTTGATCATCAGTAATGTGATGGAAGGTGTTGTCAACTGTCCTAACAAGCAGCACTTTCTTTGTACTAACCTACTGACTGACACTCAGGAGGGAAACCTCTCTGCAGGTTGGAGTCATACCGAGGATAAAAGATAACGTTGAAGATCAATCATCTCAGCTCCAGTACATCTCTTCAGGGGTTCCTCTGGGCAGTTTCTTCAGCATAGCCATCTTAGCTTTTTCAACAATGTCCTTCCCTCCATCATGAGGTCAAAAGCAGGGAATGTTCACTGATAATTGCACAATGTTCATTCACAACTCCTCAGATACTGAACCTATCCATACCCATGCACAGTGCGACTGGATCATATCCAGGCTTGGCCTGGCAAATAGCATTCACACTATGTAAGTACCAGGCAATGGCCATCCCCAACGAGAGAGAATCTGACAATTCAATCGCATTGCCATAGCTGAATGCTCTAGTTTCAGTAACTTGGGGTCACTATTTACCAGGATCTGAACTGAGCAGGACTTTGCCTGTAGGGGCAGGCCAGAAGCTAGGAATTCTGCAACAAAGGACTTACTTCCTGACTTTCTCAAGTCAGTCGACCATCTACAAGGCATGAGTCAGGAATGTGGTTGAATACTCTTCATGTGCCCTAATGAGTGTAGCTCCACCAACACTCAAAACATTTGCACCATCCAAGACAAAGCAACTGCTTGATTGGTATCTCATTCAGAAATATACATTTCCCCCAGTACCATGCTCAGTTTTTTTTGTTTCTTTTGTCTTTCTTTCCCTAACCTATATGCTTCCTCCTGTGTCTCTACGAGCTTCATCATGAAGGATGGCTTTTCGAATGATGTTTTATCCCTGCTGTTGATCCCCTGACTGTTGCTCACTGACAGTTTTTGCATTTTATCTCCTTGCTGACTCCCTGAGCTTTCTTAACACAGTCATGCTCTTAAATTGTTAAATCCCTTTTCGTTAAACATTTTTTTTCCATTTGAATCTATGCAGCTGCTCTCCATGTTGTATTCTGATCTGGGTTGTTCATTGTCACCAATCCTCCATTATCAAAGCTGGGTCTAAGGCCTGACTAGTTATTATTGATGGAGGATAAACAACTGGTGAGACTGAACAGAAGGGGTATTTTATTCTATAACAAGATAGTTTATTGCATGATAGCAATAAGATAATTTCCATTAAGTTCATACACATACTTACTAAGGACTACCCAGAATTGCTCAAACCACATTCATTTCCCGAGGGAACACATGCAGATTTCAATGGCCACAATCCAAAGACTGTGAGATCATCAGATTGGGTGGAGGTCAATGCAATATCAACATTCCCCAACACTGACACTCCCGTACCACTGATGCTGTTGACCCAACACTCACCCTCTTCATTGCCACCCCCTGGGGCTTGGCATCCCCTCTCTTTTTGTGGGACCTGACACAATCCACCACAATATCCAGTCCCTGACATCAAGTTCTGTTTGTCCACAAGCTTGTACTTCTCCCTCAACCCAGGACCTGGGAAAACCCTGCAAACAGATCCAAATGCACCATTTTATTACTGGATCCCCCTCCTCCCTGGAACCCATACCCAACACCCAAAGGACTGATAACTCATGCCCCACTCATCCAGACCCAATATCCATTAGCCACCCTACATTACACACTCCAGAGACCCTACCTCCTTTCCAACCCAGCATCCTACCCATCTGGCACCCTACTTACCACGCACTATTGCACTCTTCCCACCTTGACACCTATTCTCCTTGCACCTGCTCCTCATGCACATCTTACATAGTTACAAGAGCTGCAGAGATTGTGCAGACCTATTCCTTAATGCAAAAGAACATTAAGAACTGAGTGGCAAACTGGATGTGATTGCTATTCCTCAGCAAATGAGGAATGGCAAACCTTCCTGATACCCTTCCTGATAAAGGGCTTATGCCCGAAACATTGATACCCTTGCGCCTCGGATGCTGCCTGACCTGCTGTGCTTTTCCAACACCACACTTTCGACTCTGATCTCCAGCATCTACAATCCACACTTTCTCCTAGTTGATTTTAATGTCACTGTGAAGCCTCTTCTAAGGATGCCTACCCTTGAAGAAGTTATCCTCCTCTTTCCCAAGGATCTTAGCGAGTCCCTCTCTCACTGCACCCCTCCCATAGGTCATCTCCTCTGCCATTCTTGATGAAAGGTTTATGCCCGAAATGTCGATTCACCTGCTCCTCAGATGCTGCCTGACCTGCTGCACTTTTCTAGTACCACACTCTCGATTCCACAGCAAATCCAGACCATTGTGTGCAGCAACACCATATGGACAGCATGGGATCAAAGGGATGTCTCGACAACACAACCCTCACAAGAGTATTTAGAGATGGTCAATAAATATTAGACTTGCCAGCAATGCCCAAATCCAATGAACATTTCAAGTAAAGATGTGGATCAGTCCAATGAAGTCTGCCAAACTTAGGACACTCTTAGATTTGTCTGAGGATAGTATATGATAACTTGACTTTCAATTGTTGACAGTGAGCATGCAGGTGAACTTTCTTAATTTGATAACAGCTCCAAATCTTTGCACCTAAAAGGATATAAATACTGTATCCCAAAGTGAAGGTTACTTTCCAATATTGAGAATCTGGTTTTCTATTAGAAACTGAGTCAGAAAGAAGAATGAGAAAACAAAATAGCAATAAAAATACTCCAACTGACATACCTTTGGAAATAGCGCTTCTCTTCTCCCGTTAAGAGATTTTTTTCAAATCCTGCTAAGCCACGTTTGATACGAGCAGAGCAGGAAAAATTCTTTGGTTTGTAACAGAACCAGGGCTCCCCAGTCTTGGGATCAGTAAAGTTACAGAGTGGTTCAGTTTGAGGCAAATAAAGATTACATCGAGTGGTCTGTAAGGTATCCCCCTTCTTGAAGGTACTTTGAAAATAAACTCTTGAGATTCGTTCCTCACGTAGCCTTTTGAGTATTTGGATCCCTTCACTGGAATGAACCAATGAAATTGAGACTTCAACTTTCCCTGGCCATGATAAAGTAAAATTGACATAATAAAATCCATTTTCATTGTCTATAACAGTTCCTGCTGAACCAGCTTTTAAAGCTGGGGTGTGGATCCGAGCTTGGAGATAGTCACCCCCATATCGCTTTGGGTGACCTTCAAAATCACTCATCTGCAGCATCACTTGTAACTGATCTCCCACATAGAAAGTCTTTGCAGAATTTAAAATTACAAAGTGAACGTGTGCTGGGTCACTGCTTTTCTGAAAGGGCACAGCAGAGTTGGGGGGTTTAGGCCATTCGATCATTTTCATAAGGAACGTTCCCTCTGACCTTTCTTCAGGGGTGAAGCTGTGAATCTGGTAGCCACATTGTATCAGCCTGTCTGTCCAATGGGGATTCCTTGTCTCCACTTTCTGCATCATGGTGTGATTAAACTTTGGAACTGGATATCTTCTCCATTCGGACACAGATCCAGGAATTGCAGTTTTATCGTACTATGAAGAAGAAAACCATTTTTCATGAATAACAGGGAATTCTTCAGAATTGCAACATCTTAATCAAAGAGTTACATACTTCAATGAGGTAGTGAGCATTAATTCATTCATATGCTGCATGTTCAGCTCAAGAGGAAACAGGTCATCAGAAAGTCTAACCCTTGATTCCCTGACAGCGCAGTGATCTTCTCCTGAAAGTGACCAGACCCGGAAAGTTCCCAGTTTAATTCCCAGTCTGTACAGAGTTGATTTCCTCACTGATTATTGAGATAAAAATGCACAATCAGTTTGTGTTCCCAAACGTCACACTGTGCAATGGCAGCTGTTGGAAGAGCATAGGATGAGGCATAGGATGAGGAACAGACCTGAGCTTCAGTTTGAGACCCTGATTCAGGTCAGGTGACTTGTAAGTGAAGGTACTAGGTCTGTCTGTAGAACTGTATCTCATAACTTAAGTCATAATCTCAAAAGACATTTCATAAATCCAGTTTTCAATTGATAAGCACCCTGAACAATGTGTAAGTCTGTCATGTTCAATAAACCCCAAGGGCTTATCCACCAACGAACAATAGCAGCTTGTCGATGTCATGAACAAAAGACAGACAAGCAGACTGTTGACTTGTGAACTCCAGTCAGTTGGTATAAAATCAGTTTTTGATACTGATGCATGTCTGCCCTCACTGTTTACATTGTATGAAAGAAAAAACCAGAAGCAACCTCAATGACAGGTTTAAAAGGAAAGATAGAGATGGAAGGAAAAAAGAAGAGGGAGCAGTGTTGTTTAAGGAGTGCATTACAGTGTGGGAGAAAGAGAATGTCTCACACAGATCAAATTGCCTCAAGGAAAGGAATAAAAAGTGTATAATTGCCTTGCTCAATATAGTCTTTAACCAATCAACTCGTGGAAAGGATGGGAAAGAGCAAATTTTTATTCATTCTTTAGTAGGATGTCCATGTCGCTGGCTGGGCCAGCATTTATTGCCTGTCCTTAATTGTCCTTCGTTATGTGGGGCCATATATTGTAAGGGATGTGCAAAAGAAGCAAGTGTGATCTGAGAAAAAAAACTTTCTCAAGTAGTTAGGGTATAGAATGCACTATCTGGAAATGTGGTGAAGGTGGATACAATTAATGCATTCAATTGATCATTGGATGGTTATTTGGATAGAAATAGTGTTCAAGTTTATGGGGAATATTCAGACGTTTGAGCATAGTAATGATGTCAAAAAGTGTGGCACTGGAAAAGCACAGTAGATCAGGCAGCATCTGAGGAGCAGGAGAGTCGATGTTTCGAGCATAAGCACTTCATCACGCACAGTGGTTAGCACTGCTGCCTCACAGTGCCAGAGACCCAGGTTCAATTCCCGCCTCAGGCGACCGACTGTGGAGTTTGCACGTTCTCCCCTTGTCTGCGTGGGTTTCCTTTGGGTGCTCCGGTTTCCTCCCACAGTCCAAGAATGTGCAGGTTAGGTGAATTGGCCATGCTAAATTTCCGTAGTGTTAGGTGAAGGGGTAAATGTAGAGGAATGGGTATGGGTGGGTTGCTTTCGGCAGGTCGGTGTGGACTTGTTGGGTCAAAGGGCCTATTTCAACACTGTAAGTAATCTAATCTAATCTAATCATGAATATGGGGGTGGGTGCCCAAGGGGGCTGAGAGATAAATGGGAGGGGGTTGGGGCTGGGGGGACAGTAGTAGGAATGTGATCGGTAGATGAGGGTGGGTGGTGATGGTGAGAGGTCAGAGTGGACGGTGGCGTTGATAAGTGGGAAGGAGCATGGACAGGTTCAAGAGGGCAGTGCCAAGTTGAAGGTTTGGATCTGGGATGAAGTGGAGAGAGGGGAGAAAAGGAAATGATGAAATCAACATTGTTTCCATGTGGTTGGAGGGTCCCAAGGTAGAAGATGAGGTGTTCTTCCTCCAGTCATTGGGTGGCTCAGACTTGGTGGTGGAGGAGGCCCAGGGCTTACATGGACTATTTTCTAAATGGGGAGAAAATTCAGAAGTTAAAATACAAAGAGTCTTGGGAATTCTAGTCCAGGATTCCCTCAAGGTAAACTTGCTCATTAAGTCAGTATTTAGGAAGGCAAATGTAATGATGGCATTTATTTTGAGAGGACTTGAATGTAAATACAGGGATTTACTTCTGTGATGATGCTGCTCCTTTAACAAGTTATCTTGTCTTTGGTTTCTTTTCAAGAGCTTGCAAAGATACAGGTTCCAAAATGTCTTGGGTTGATCTATTTGAAGAAGCTTTTAAGTTAAAAAAAAACTTTTGCAATGAAAAGGGATTGGCCAGTTCTCCAAGCTCAGCGTTTCTCTGGTTTGGTTTGGTCTGGTCTGGTTTTTGCAGTCTGGCTGTTCAGGGCTGCTAGTCAGTGGTGAAGCTGCTGGACCCAAAGAAGCAGGTCCATGCTGATCCTTCCTCTTTCTGACATCTCTCTTGCAAGAACCTGTGTTGAATTTTTCCTCTTTTTGCTAAGAGGTATTCCTGGGGATTGTTACAAGTATTTGGAACAGCATCATTAATTGGGATAATCTGATGGATTTCAGATAGGTTTAGTTATTCTCTATTCTGTTCTCTTTTGTTTGTGTTTCATTCCGTAATCTTGCCAATAAATTCTGTTTTGTTTAAAACTAAATGGTTGGACCAGCTGCATCACTCCTGGAATATCCACATTCCACCTGCTTAAAGCAACGAGCAAAGTTAGGGTCCAGGCTACTTTCTTGAAATGTTTTGAGTGGGTCTGGCCTGGTCCTTACAGATTGGGGACTCTTTGCGGGATTTGTTCTTTGTTCCAAATTGGGATTAAGATTGTTGGATTCAAAAGCTGCAAGTGATAAGTGTTAGTGTCTGTTGTTCTGGGTGTTGATTTTTTTTTGGTTTAAACAGTGCTTGGGATAGCAATGGCTCTTTCAGTCACCAGCAGTTTTCTGGGGATGAAAGAAGTGACTTTGGAGGTGTTGCAAAAGGAGATGAAGGACAAGCTGCTGGAATTAGCAGACAAGCTGGAGTTGGAGCTGCCTCCTTCCGTGAGGAGAGGACAGATAATTACAGCAACAGCTCAGCATTTACGTTTACTGGAAACACCATCAGAATCTTTAGAGATGGATAAAGTTCAACTGAAAATGAAGCAGCTTGGATTAGAAGCAACAGACAAAGACCAGGAAAGAGAAATGAAAGGGTTTGAATTACTTTTAAAAGCAGAGGAAAGAGAGAGAGAGAGAAAAGGAAAAAGAGAGGGAATTTGAACTTCAGAAATTGGCATTTAGACAGGAAAATCAGCTTAAAAGGATGGAGAGGAAGGCTGAAAGTAAGCTTAGTGAGGAAGAGAGTGAGGATGAATAAACCCATGGTATCCAAAGGCCTGGTGAGGATCTGTTTCAATATATTCAAGCATTGCCTAAATTTTTGTGAGAAGAATGTGGAAGCCTGATGCATCTCATTTGAAAAGGTGGCTAAACAAATGCAGTGGCCAGTGACCATGTGGGTTTTGTTGATCCAAACATAACTTGTAGGTGGAGCTAGTGAGATATTCATATCACTATCAAAGGAGGTATCTAGGGCATATGAGGAGATGAAGGAAGCCATCTTAGTGCATATGACCCTGTGCCAGAAACCTACAGACATTTCAGGAATCTAAGGAGGGATCCTGGTCATACCTACATTGACTTTGAAAGGATCAAACAAAGTCATTTAAGGGCATTAAAAATAGAGCAAATCTATGACACTCTTAGAGAGATGATTATTTTGGAGGAGTTCAAAATTTAGTTTCTGAAGTAGTGAGAACTCATGTGGAGGAGCAGAGAGTTAAAATGGCAAGATTAGCAGCTGAAATGGGTGATGATTATGAGTTGGTCCATAAGTCAAAGTTTGGCTTCCGAAATCAATTTTAATCTGTGAGAGAAATTGGGGAAAAGAGAAATCCTCACATGGAAAAGGAAGGGTAGATCTTGGTGACGATCATAACGATAATTTACAACAGGGTAAAAAGGAAACCCTTGAAGGGGAAAGAGAAGTTAAAGAGCTCCAGTGTTTTCACTGCAATAAAGTAGGCCACATGAAATCGTAGTGTTGGTGGATTAGGAAAAGCCAGGAAAAGAGGATTAGCCAGTGAATTTTATTGAAGTGGTAATGGAAAGCACAGTGGAGGTAAGAAAGCTGCACCAGAATGTTCCATCTGGTGGTAGATTGGTTAAGGAGTGCCAGATCTGCAAAGGTAAAGTTTGTTCACATAGGTCAGGAGTAGCAGGAAACGAGGTCACAACATTAAGAGCTACAGGATCCTCTCAATCTTTGTTGTTGAAAGACAAGGAGATATGTCCCTCTGAATGAGTGTTGCCAGAAAAGGTACTAGCAACAGCATTCATAGTGAGACAAGAAGCGCTCAACTGTGTAGAGTGAGGTTAGAATGTCCAGAGAAGAGTGGAGAAGTCATGGGTAGGAATCCTGGACAAACTCTCAGCTCCAGGAATACAATTTGTCCTTGCTAAAGATATAGCTGGTTCACAGGTAGGAGTGCTGCCTCCTGTGGTTGAAAAGCCAGTGGAAACTCAGGCAATTGAACTATTAAAAGATGTATACCCTGGGATTCTTCCAGACTGTGTGGTAACGAGGTCACAAAGTCATCAGTTGAAACAGGAGAGATCAAAGAGTACAGATAAGAAAGTTGAAGTGGAATTAGCAGAGACAATATCAAATGATTACCACAAATCAGGAGCAGATAGATGACAAAGCAGAAATCTTTAGCTCAGATAAATTCACTGAGTTACAGGAGAAAGATGAAAAGTTACAATGATTCTATCAAAAGGCATGCATGGAAAAAGAATCCAAATATATACCTAAATGCTGCTATCTTAAAGATGATGTCTTAATGAGGAAATAGAGAACATTACATATTCAGGAAAATAGAAAAGGGCAGATGTTCATAAGTCATATTGCCAATGAAATAATGAAATATAGAATAGTGATGTTGCAAGTGGTGCATGAATTACCAGTAAGGGTCATTTAGGGGTAAGAAAGACTAAAACTAAAATATGATAACATTTTTATTGGTCTGGACTGTTCAAGGATATAGTTGAATTTTGCCATACATGTCATATATGAGCTGAAAATGTGTTGCTGGATAAAGCGCAGCAGGTCAGGCAGCATCCAAGGAACAGGAAATTCGACGTTCCGGGCAAAAGCCCTTCATCAGGAAGGGCTTCCTGATGAAGGGCTCATGCCTGAAACGTCAAATTTCCTGTTACTTGGATGCTGCCTGACCTGCTGTGCTTTAACCAGCAACACGTTTGCAGCTCTGATCTCCTGCATCTGTAGAACTCACTTTTTACTCATACATGTCATATATGTCAGGTAATTGGAAACCCACAGGCAGTGATAAAATCTGCATCTTTAATGTTTATTCCAGCATTTGCGGAACCTTTTACAAGTGCCTTAATTAATTGCATCAGATTCTTACCAAAAGCAAAAAGTGGAAATCTGTATTTGGTAACCTTAATGGATGTGACCACTAGATTTCCAGAGGATGTCCCATTATGCAATAGCTAAAGGGATTATAGAGGATTTCCTCAAATCTTTCACTAGGCACAGACTATACACATAGATACAATCAGGTCAAGGGTCAAATGTTACATCAAATCAATTGCATACCATCCAGAGTCACAGTCAGCACTAGACAGGTGGCATCAGACATTAAAGACCATGTTGAGGGCTGATCGTCAAGACTATCCAGGTGACTCGGATAACGGAATTCTATTTGTACTGATTGCCATCAGTGATGCACCAAATGAAGTGACCAAATTCAGTCCATTTGAATTAGATTTTTGAGCATGAAGTGACAGGACCATTAAAGATGATCAAGGAGAAATTAGTAAGTCAGAATTCAGAGACCACATATTTGCATTATGGGTATTGGTTTAGCTCAGTTGGCTGGATTGTTCCTTTATAGAGCAGTGTGAGGCCAACAGCACGGGTTCAATTCCCATCACTAGTTTGAGGTTACCACAAAGAACTCTTTTTCTCAACCTCTTCCCTCGCCTGGGGACAGATGGCCCTCATGTTAAGTCACCACCAGTCGCTTCTATCTACTAATCGAGCAGCCCATATGGTTTGGTAAGACTACAGGGACACAACATGTATGACATTTTCAGGAACAATTAAATAGATCAGGGAGATAGCTAGATAGCATTTAAAGGTATCACAGGGTACAATGAACCTGAAAGCAAACAAGAAATCAAAAACTCACAATTTTGCTATCAGAGATATCATGTTAGTCTTACTTCCAAAGATAGGTAAACTTTTAAAAGCAAGGTTTAGTGGACCTTATCAAGTTGAAAGGAAATTGAGTGAGGTGAATGATTTGATCAGGATTCCAGACAGAAAGAAGCCTCACAGAGTGTGTTATGTGAATATGCTGAAAAGGTATTTTGCTAGGGAAGGAAAGCCAGAGGAGACTGTGTTATTGGTTACAACACAGAGGGAAGAACCAAGTTTAGAAGGTTCTGAAGTGGACATTCCTCAAATTAAATTGGACAATGAGGAAGTTGTCAAAAATTGTGATAATTTATTGAGTTACCTTCCAGAAGAAAATTGAAATGACCTGAAAGAGTTATTACTATCACATGGGGAGATATGTGGAAATAAGCTGGGAAGTACTAACCTCATTATGCATGATCTAGATACAGGAGATACTGTTCTGATTAAGCAATATCCGTATAGGCATGGCCCTCTGAATTTGGCACAGGTTCAGAATGAGATTGAACGCATGCTCCAAGATGACATAATCAAAGTGAGTTACAGTGACTGGAGCTCATCCATGGTAGTGGCACCGAAACCAGATGGTACCCAATGGTTATGTGTGGTCTATCACAAAGTCAATGCAGTTACAAAGATTAATGCAAACCCAATTCCGAGTTTGGAAGACTGTGTTGAAAAGGTGGGACAAGCAACATATTTCTATGTTGGACTTGTTCAGAGGGTACTGACAGGTACCTTTGTCTGAAAGAGTGAAGAAAATTTTGGAATTTGTGACGCCGAAAGGACTGTATCAGTTTAAAGTCATGTTGTTTGGTATGAAAAATGCACCCACCACATTTCAAAACCTAACCAATAAGGTCATTTCCAAATTACCCAACTGTGTACTTTATATTGATGACCTGGTGGTTTTTAGTCACAGATGGAAGGAACATTTACAACATTTATCAGAATTGTTTGATCAACTTCGGGACGCAGACTTGGTGATAAACTGAGCTAAAAGTGAATTTGCTTCAACGCAAGTCACCTTCCTGGACCTTGTTATTGGACATGGACAAATAGCCCCACAGAATGTGAAAACAAAAGCGATCGGGCGGTGGAGGGGGGGGGTTTCTACACTATTGACAGAAACAGCAGTACTTTGATTCCTACAATTAAGTGGATTTTATTTAAAATTCATACCAAATTTTACCAGTATGGCTGCTCTACTCACTAAGTTGTTAAAGAAAGGCAAGAAGGTGCTGTGGACAGCAGACTGTCAGAAGGCATTTGACTTCCTGTATTAACCAATGCCCCAGTATTAGCCACACCTAATTATGCAAGGCCATTCAAGGTGGGCTATTGATGCAAGCGATGTGGGTGTCAGTGCTGTGTTCTGACAGGAAGATGTCGAGAAGATAGAAAGACCTATCAGGTATTCCTCCAGGGAATTGACCAGCAGAAATGTTTAACAGTTGAGCTTGGTGTTGACGTTACAATATTTCAATGTCTATGTTACCAGTAACGTATCTGAGACAATCATATGCACTGATTGTAATCCTCAAGGTGCCAAAAACACTCCATCAAAGAGGTAACTGTATTCAAATTACCTGTACTAAAGAACATATGAAAACACTGGCAAAAATAAAGAAACACAAGCATCTCAAGCATCAGCAACTGGATATTTTTTAGGTAGGGGTAATTAGTAAGTGTTTAACAGTATTCCTGTCTCTTTACCGGACTGTTCATGAAACAAAAAGACCCAGAAAGTAAACAGATGCGTGAGGTGGTGCTTTTATCTTTCTATCATGATGTTGAGTTCCCGGAAACTGACAAATGCTCTTGCGATCATTGAAGCTGTTCAGGACCTTGTTTAATACTGGGATTACATAAATTGTATTTATATGATGATGAGGGTTTCATCCTTTTCAGTTAAGTTGTAATTTGCAGAATGCAAAGATTAGTTTTGTTTAAAAGCAGACTCATTAAAATTATAGATTTGAATAAATTCTCTAGTCGAGCACAGCGTTAGATCAGTACGGCTTCCCTTGTTTAAGATAAAATTTGATCATCCCAATAATCAATTATCCGAACAAAATAGTGCCCACCCATCTCATTCAGATAATCGAGATTCCTCTGTATTATGTGCAGTTATGGGCCCCATATCTCAGAAAGGATTTTCTGACACTGGAGCAGGTTCAGTGGATGTTCACGAGAATGGTCCCAGGAACGAAAAACTTAATTATGAGGAAGATTTGTGGACACTGGGACTATACTCAATGGAGTTTAGAAGGATGAGGAAGCAGCTAATTGAAATTTACAAAATACCAGACCCCTATGCTATAGCCTACGTATCAGGATTACTTAAAAACTGTCAGAGAAATTCTATCCTAAATTACTCGATTGCTTCTTTCAGATTCAATAGAGTGATGATTAAACAAGTACTCGTGCACTTCTCAATTTCAGCTCCATCAATATTCAGTCTAAACTTCTGCACATTATGATGGACTGGCCTGTTTGCCTGGAAAGTTAAAAATGATCTCCCTCTGGAGTCCTGTTTTCTAAACTCATGCATGACCAATGTTCCAGGGAAGACCATAGAAAATGGTTCTAAGACTCCCTGAAGCCTGCTTGAAATGTGGAATCATCACTTAAATGGATTGGAACGAGCTTGGACAAATTGTTCAAGTTCATCAAACTGCATCTTGAGTCATAAGGTCATAACAGTGAGGCTTCATCCAAAGGCTCACTAATGATATTACCTAGAATGGTGATGAAACGTCTGAAAATGAACCTTCCAACTCAGCGAGTAAACCTACATCCAGTGAGGCAGAAAGGTACCAGAGAAGGAAAGAAAAGGAAGCAAATGCTAAACTCTGGATCCCAATATCTCATTAGACATCCTGCCCCATGTACCATAGATCTGTGGTCAAGAATTAGCCAGATTAGTCATGTGAAGATCCAAACTAGAAGCTTGTGACTCTGAGTACAGGACTACCTTGTGTCTCGAAATAGCTAATGACAATAACCTGAAATATGGGTGGGAGGTGGGGAAGCAATGGGGGGGGGGGGGTGGAGAGTAAAATGTCGGGCATTTCCCAGCAGGCCATCATGAGAGAATGGCCAGACATCTGGAACATTCTCACTATGCAGGGAGAAACTGTACCCCCATAAGACTGAAACACTGAGAAACCTCGGTCCTTGATTCAAGAGGCAGCATGTGAAATAATTAAAATGTTATTTGACAATTGAAGTGCCTCAGCCTGAGAGACAAACTATTCCATTTTTAAAGGCTGTTAGTTTGAACCTGGGTGAACATGATCAGTTTCCTCTCGACATATTGATGATACCATTCTACATACCATTATGCCACACAAATTCAGAATCAGGAGCAGTAGAGCTGTCAATATCAGCAATGTGAAGTGGGAGGGACGTATGGAGAAGAGGAGTTTAGATTTTCTTGTACTTTGTCCATCCATATTGAAAGGTCACACTGCACTCATGTGTTGTAAGTCTGCAATAAAAAAGTAAATCAATTTAATATCATTTTATGACTAAATTTGCTGCTTTTCATTGAAGAATCCCAAGGGAGTTTAATTTCACAAAATGCCCCAGAAAGGAAAGCCATGCTGGAGAACTGGAGACTGTGAAATAAGGCACCAAAATGGAGGCAGGGATAAGGGAGATAATTACAGATGAGTCACTATTATTTCAGCTCTCACTAAAAATCAAACCATAATCACAGTGAAACACAAACTCTCGGGGCCAGTGAACACGGATTACAGGGAAGTAAATGGAGAGAAAAGACAATGTGACAGGTGCAAAGATCAAAAGGAAGAATGAGGAGGGAATGAGGTGCAGGGTGGCAGAGACATTGGAGAACTGTGGGTCTTACCAGTGAGAGAGTGTGAGGACGGTTCATTCTGGCTGACTATTGGGTTTTGTCAATAGCTTAGGATCCAGCCAAATGAAGATCATGAGAAACTTACATTGGATATAGTCATTGCCTGGCAAATGTTTTTCATTAATGTTATTTACTAATTTTCAGCCCAAGTCTGGATGTTGCCCAGTTCTCATTGAATGTTTACACGAGCTGTTTCAATGGTTGAGGAGTCATGAATGATGCAATCAGGACTAACATCCCCACTTCTGACCTTGGATGGAGAGAAAGTCATTGATATTGGTTCAGCCTAACATACTACCCTGAGGTACGTATGCGATGATAGTCTTGGACTGAGATGATTGACCTTTGCCAAACAGTTTCTAAAGATAAAGGTAAAGATTACATTGCCTCTTGATGCAGCTGCTGCCTCTTTTGATGGGCTGATCTAAAAAGTAGAAGCTGCAAAACAGAGCTTGTGAGACTCCACTCATCACATCGTATCAAAGATCCATTTCAGCACACTCTTTGTTGGCTGCTCGATGGCCAGCCAATCTTCTATCTACCCACATGCTATGAGTTTTTATTTTTTTGCAATAACCTTTAATGTTCCAAGATCTGGAATTCAAGTTTAGTGTCCAAATTACTTCCTGCAATTGATTATGAAAGCCACATGAAATTTTCACAACTCTCCCCATAGTACAGGATATATCTACTATCCAGCTGAGTTGCCCTTATTGTCATAAACTTACATTTCGACCAATTAAACTGGTGGTAAGAAAGAAGGAAGTTAAAGTTCTCACTATCCAATGTCTCTGACTGCCTATTCCAGTGTCCTGACTCTGCCTTCTCCTCTAGGTACCATTTATTGCCTGTCTTGGAATCTTCTCAATGAGTTTTGTGCAGTGTTAGTCTCTTACAAAAGATGTCAATGCATTCTGGTGTTCAAAGGTGGTTCAGAGGGTCACAGTACCTGAAATATTAACTCTGATTTCTCTCTGGGAATGCTACCAGAACTGCTGAGGTTTTCCAGCAGTTTCTCTTTTTCACACATTTTGACAGACTGGACTTGTTTCCTCTGGGAAAGTATTTGGTTGAGTGAAGGGTGATTTGATGGAGATTTATGACATCCTGAAAGAGCTTGAAAAGATGAATGTGGAAAAGGTCTTTCTTAAAACAAGGGAGTACAGCCTTAAAATTTCAGGACAGAGATGAGAATGTTTTTTCTCTCAGAGTATTAGGTTTGTGGAATTTCCTGCCCCAGAAGGCAGTGGAGGCAGAGTCATTGAGTATTTTTAAGGTAGAAGAACTTAAATGTTCATTAGACAAAGGACTCAATTTATCTAGGCTAGATTGAAATGTGGAATTCGAAACACTGCAATGTTACTATGGCTTTCAGAGGTTTATTTTGTCCTGGTTTTTCTTTGAAGACAGATTTTGAGTTGTAGTTGTAAAGCTTTTTTTCAAATTAAACAGCTTGTGAGGCCTTGGGTATTTTTTTTCAATGTAGGAACAGTAGAAGCAGCCTGGATGGGTGGACTCAGGCTCCCACAGAACCAGAGTTTTAGAATAGCTTTCAGTAGAAGGAGATGACTGCAGATGCTGGAGATCAGAGCTGAAAATGTGTTGCTGGAAAAGCGCAGCAGGTCAGGCAGCATCCAAGGAGCAGAAGAATCGATGTTTCGGACATAAACCTTTCTTCAGGAATGAGGAGAGTGTGCCGTGCAGGCTAAGATAAAAGGTAGGAAGGAGGGACTTGGGTGAGGGGCGTTGGAAATGTGATAGGTGGAAGGAGGTTAAGGTGAGAGTGATGAGGTGAAGGTGATAGGCTGGAGTGGGGGTAGGGGTGGAGAGGTCAAGAAGAAAATTGCATGTTAGGAAATCAGCACCAACTTGAAGATGGCCATGGAAGCTCTCTTTCACTCTCTTTCACTCTCTCTCTCTCTCTCTCTCTCTCTCTCTCTCTCTCCCTTTTCAGTGTAATGCTTGTCTTCTCTCTCTGGAGGAGAAAGTGAGGACTGCAGATGCTGGAGATCAGAGCTGAAAATGTGTTGCTGGAAAAGCGCAGCAGGTCAGGCAGTATCCAAGGAGGAGGAGAATCGATGTTTCAGGCATGAGCCCTTCTTCAGGAAGGTGTGATTCTCCTGCTCCTTGGATGCTGCCTGACCTGCTGCGCTTTTCCAGCAACACATTTTCAGCTCTTGTCTTCTCTCTCTGCTGACAGAATCTATATGAGACAATCTGTTTTACTTACTTTGCCTTTGCCAAGGGTGTGTTTATGGGATGTTACTATATTGGAACTGTTGTTATTTCATGGTAAAATAATCTATTATTCTATTAAGCTTTTCTATAGAGTTAAAGTTATATCAATTCTTATTTCTTTTATTTATATTTTAACTATAGAGTAAGAATAAGGTGTGTACTGCTTAAAGCCTAGCTGCCTGATGAAGGAGCAGTGCACGGAAGATTTGTACTTCCAAATAAACTTGTTGGTTTATAACCTGGTGTGATTTTTAAATTTAGCCACCCCAGTCCAACACTGGCACCTCCTCATCTGTGTAACCAATCGAATTACATCTGGAACACAGCACCTTACACTTGACTGTAAAGAAGATTAAAGTTAGGACCCTGACTATCTTCTTGGGGATATATTTGAAGAGAGTTTGGTCTGGTCCTTAATAACACAAACAGATCATCTATGATCTTATTGAATGGTGAAGCAGGCAATGCAGCCAAATGGCCTTCTTCTGCTCCTATTTAGTACTTCTGCATGTTCATATATTTAAATCTGAATAAATGACATTGGATACAGAAACTTAAATGTGGGCAGCACAATGCCACAGTGATTAGCACTGCTGCCTCACAGCGCCAGAGACCCAGCTTCATTTCCTGCCTCAGTGT
This sequence comes from Hemiscyllium ocellatum, assembly GCF_020745735.1. Classification (NCBI taxonomy): domain Eukaryota; kingdom Metazoa; phylum Chordata; class Chondrichthyes; order Orectolobiformes; family Hemiscylliidae; genus Hemiscyllium; species Hemiscyllium ocellatum. The sequence continues at coordinate 69,762,295 of NC_083412.1, forward strand.
GGAATTTGCACGTTCTCCCCGTGTCTGCGTGGGTTTCCTCTGGGTGCTCCGGTTTCCTCCGACAGTCCAAAAGTGTGCAGGTTAGATGAATTGGCCATGCTAAATTGTCCATAGTGTTGGGTGAAGGGTCTGGGTGGGTTGCGCTTCAGTGGGTCGGTGTGGACTTGTTGGGCCAAAGGGCCTGTTTCCACACTGTATCTAATCTTAAATTTATATTGTGCCTTGAAGGTGCTTCACAAGACCGTTTGAAAACATCATGGCTATGGTGGGGAGAATGTGACAGACCAGTCACAGGTGAGTGCGATAGTTGAGTTATGATAAATGAATATATTTATGAATGTTCCAGTGGATTCCAAGTTAAAAGATTTAATTTATATCCATATATAGATTTTCTATTATCTTATAGTGGTAGTAATACGTCTAGACTTTCGTAAGTTTATGTGCAAAGTGTTTTTTAATTCTGACTATACATAGGGAATGGTGAAAGTGGAACCCCATACACTATGGTCCGTGTTCCAGGTAATTTGATGTTGCTATGTTAGAGCAAACAATGCACATGCTGGGTAGCTACACTTAGTATAAAGCTTTGGGGTATCGTGTACTGTACAACTCTGCACCTCATCCACAAGTTATTTTTCTGCACCAAATTAACAATTAGCATTTAGCCATGAATTTAACTCTTTATTCCCACTGATCTAAGCCCTCCATCCACAAGTTTCATTTGCTTGAGGCAGTTACCTCCAAAGGTATTCTCTGTTCTCTTGGAGGATGCAGAAGGTGTATCTACTCCCTGATCTGGAGATTGTTTTATTTGAACAAAACAAGGAGAGATCTGTGTCAGTTATGAGACCAAAGCAAAATCTAAAGCACACAGAAGAGCTGAGTATCTTTTTTAATTCACATCCTCTTATGCAAATACCAAGTGTTCTTCATAACCAGCAAATAAAGTAAAAGTCCCTTCAGTGTCAGAGGTTCACGTCTCCCTTCACCAAGCCATGGTAAACAATCAATCTCACCCTGGACGTCTCTTCCTTCATCAATGGTTGTCCTACACTGTCTCCTCTCCAAGCCTTCTTAGGATGCTTCCAATAGCACTGTTGCATATTTACAGAGATGGCTAAAGGCATTCTGCAGACACGAGTCTCTAAACTGTATAAGTATCATTCCAGGATCTGTGGTGCTGGAAAAGCACAGCAATCCATGCAAAGTTGAAACCTGCTTTCATAATGGAAACATTATTTAATCTATCGAGTCTAAAAAATCTGAATTTCTCTGACATAGTCTGTCAAATGTTGGTCCAATAATTGCAAACAGCCAGTAAAAATGCCATGCAGAGAAAAGGATTGGTTGAAGTCCGAGTTGGATGGTGCCAATATTAGTTTTCAGAAATTTATAATCAACATAATGATGACTGGAAATTACCATGGAGTCTCATCAGCAAATCATGTAAATATTCAAGTCTTTTTCAGTCAACAATGTAATGCCCAATTCTGGAGCTTTTAGAGGTACAGAATTCCTGAGCAAAGCTTAAAGTCAAACTCATGTAAAGATCCAACTTGTTCCATTCAGCTTGGAGACCGCAAAAGTAAGGATATTTCCTAAAATCCTGCCAGACACAGGCAATGTTTTCATATGATTGACACAAAAAGACCTGTATTAATGGATTTCATGGAAATATTCAGAGCTCCAAGACCTGGTGAGCGAGATCTGAAAGTTGAGAAAGGAATTTCATTGAGAGAGAGCAAAAGTTGGTGTTTAAAGATACAGAAGAATTTCATGCACAAGGAAACCCTTGCTAATTACGGAGATCACCTACAGAATGAGGATGATTCTTTGGGAAAATATCTTAGAAATACATGGGAAAGTAAAATAATTCTGACAGGTGAATGTCTGAAAGTCAGTTTCCTAAACAGCTATGTTTTACAGTTTACAGTTTACATATAAACTTCTACTTTCAGATGGAGACCTGTGAATATTCTTGAGAGAAGCTGTGATCCCACTTCATCTCCATGCTTACCTTCCCAGTTAAGGAGCAGATACATCCTCTGCGTCCTCTAAGACAGCAGAGAGTAAAACAATTGTACAAACCTATACTCACTCTCTCGCAGCTGGTTCTTTAAAAATCATGAAAGTATACAGGTTCTCAAACTATCAAAGCAGCTTGACAAAATAGATGAGTATATTTCATTTATTATACATAGTTAAGGCTGGAAGCTGACCTGAGATGGTTCAGTCAGGTATTAAAGCAACTTTTCTTTATTCATTCATGGCACATGGACATTGCTGGCTGGCCAGCATTTATTGCCTGTCCTTAATTGCTGTTGAGAACGTGGTGGTGAGCTACCTTCTTGAACTGCTGCTGTTCACACATTGTAGGTAGACCCGCAATGCCCTGAAGAGAGGGTATTCCAGGATTTTGACTCAGTAACAGTGAAATAATGATGATAGATTTCAAAATCAAGATAGTGAGCGAAACTTGCACAGGGGTATTCCAGTGTATCTGCTTTCCTTGTCCTGCAGTGGTAGTGGGTTTGGAAGGTACTATCTGAGGATGTGGAAGAGGACTGAGGATAGAAAACGCTGAAAGAGAGAGATTGGTAACAAAGGCGCTGTGTTGGTAGAATTCGCATAGAAGCTATGGTAGTATCTGCACAGGAGTTGTGATTGATCCCAATCTGTATGGAAGTATCAATGCAGGAGCTGAGGATGGTCCATGCTGGCAATATTTGTGCTGAGTATGAAACAACTTTTTAAAAATGCAGTAAGGAGAGGTGAGGAAGGAAAAAGGCTGTGAACTTTAATGGGCGATCAGAAGGATCACCAAGTTTAAAGCAAAACAACAGTGATGTTATAATGAAGAGAATGCTGGAGGAACCCACAGCGCACCCCAGAGGAGGAAAAGTCAGTGGATAGGTTAGTAGAAGGTAAAGAAGAGAAGAGGGAAAATGATCATCACCACTTTCTATTGACAGCTGTGCCGATGAGTTAGTGCGAAAATAAGTAGAAACCGTGAGTCAGTGGCTGCAGCATGTATCAATAAGTATAGGGCAGAAACAGCTGAACGCTAGGGAGAGGACAGGTCTACACCATATAATGAATCACAACTGCCCACAGCACCACAGTCTGAGACGACAGGTACTCACCTTATTCAGGGGGGTCCCTGATTTATAAATATCAGACTAAGGATGTTCTATACTTACAAATAGGATCCCAAACAGGGATGTAATTTTAAAGATCCAACATACAAACATTTCCTGGATTGACAAATAAGTATTTTACATTGTTCTTCACTGTGCCCTGACTTGTGTACAAATTGATTTGGAAATTAACTCAAGAACCCAGGGAGATGGTGAGAAAAGAGATCAGTCTGAGACTGGTGCAGTTGGGAAAAGGAGCAAGTCAGACAGTCAGGGCAGGCAGGAACAAAGCAGAGAATGAGGTAGGACTGATCAATTAACCTGCATTTATTTCAATGCAACATGCCGAACAGGTAAGGCAGATGAACTCAGGGTATTGTTGGGAACATAAGGATGGTATTATCATCAATAGGCTCCCCACTTATCAGCAGGAAATTGAGAAGCAAATTTGTTGGGAGATCTAATTTTTGTGTCAGAAAAACAGAGTGGTATTGGGAGGGGATTTTAATTTTCCAAACATGGACTGGGACTGCCATAGCGTTAAGGGCTTGGATGGAGAGCAATTTGTTCATTGTGTACAAGAAAATTTTCTGATTCAGTATGCAAATGTGCCTACTAGAGATGAAGCAAACTTTGATTTACTCTTGGGAAATAAGGCAGGGCAGCTGACTGAGGTGATAGTGGGGGAACACTTTGGGGTCAGTGCTCATAATTATATTTGTTTTAAAATAGTGATGGAAAAGGATAGATTGGATCCATAAGTTAAAGTTCTAAATTGGCAGAAGGAAATAGTATGACACAAGAACTTTCAAAAGTTAATTGGGGGGCAAATGTTCACAGACAAAGGGAAAGCCTGGAAAATAGGAAGCCTTCAAAAGTGAGATACCAAGAGTCCAGAGACAGTATGTTCCTGTTAGGGTGAAAGGCAAGGCTGGTAGGTGCAGGAATGCTCTTCCAACAGCTCACGGATATGCAATATAGCCCTGTGTATTCCTTAGCAGCTCCCAAGATGCTCAGAGGACCATTCATATATGAGAGTATTCTGCTGCATCATCAACTCCACGTATTTTCCCATTGAGTACTTAAAATAGCAACTTTTATCAAATTATACATCAATCCCAATTTCAGAACTAAAAATCTCCAGGCTTAGTGGTTTTAAATGGTTCTTTTTAGATCAGAGACGCAAGTGATCAGAGTCATTTTAAGATTCTCCCATTTTCAAACACTGTGTCTCAGTAGATAACACATTGCCTGAATGATTCAGGCCAGTCTCTAAAAGGTAAAACCTTTAATCCATCTTGGATGTCAGTAAATTTCTAAAACCATACACCTTGGCCAAAAGAATCCCAGGCTCGATATGCAGACAGAGCTCCATGCCATCACCCCAGTCATTAGATGGAAATTAATTTCGATAAATGTGAGGGACTGCTTTTTGGAAAGGCAAAGCAGGGCAGGACTTATTTACTTAATGGTAACATCCTGGGGAGTGTTGGTGAACAAAGTGACCTTGAAGTGCAGGTTCATATTCCTTGAAAGTGAAGTTGCAGGTACATATGATAACGAAGAAGACATTTGATATGCTTGCCTTTATTGTTCAGTGCATTGATTATAGGAGTTGGGAGGTCATGTTGTTGCTGCACAGGACATTGGTTAGGCCAGTTTTGGTTTACTGCATACAATTCTGCTCCACCTGCTATAGGAAGGATATTGTGAAACTTGAAAGGGTTCAGAAAAGATTTACAAGGATGTTGCTAGGGTTGGAGAGTTTGAGGTTTAGGGAGAGGCTGAATTGACTGTGGCCATTTTCCCTGTACCATCAAAGGCTCAGGGGTGACATTATGGGAGCTTATAAAATCATGAGGGACATGGATAGAGTAAATGGCCAAGGTCTTTTTCCCCAGAGTAGGGGAGTCCAAAACTAGATGGCATAAGTTTAATGTGAGAGGAAAAACGTAAAAGGGACCTAGGAGGCAATTTTTTCACTCAGAGGGTGGTGCACGTATGGAATGAGCTGCCAAAGGAAATGGTGGAGACCGTTGCAATTACATTAAAAAAGGCATCTGGATGTGTATGAATGGGAAGGGTTTAGAAGTATAGGGGCTAAATGCTGGCAAATGGAGCTGGGTAACTTCAGGATATCTAGTTGGCATGGATGACGAGGACCAATGGATCTGTTTCCATGTTTTATAACACTACTATGACTGTATGACTCCCCATTAAGGTGCCAGGAGGATGAGGAACCCTGAGGTTATTCCAGGTGCCCCTTCCTCACAAGGAGACAGGGCAGTGCCAGTAGGCACCCGGCCAAAGAAGGAAACACAGATAGGCCCCCCAGAGATTCCCCCCCTCCCTCTCGACACTCCAGAGGTGATAGGCCTTCCACCCCCACCCTGCCTGCCAGTGTCAGACAGTGTCGGGTCAATCCTAGAAGGGAGCTCTTGCCCCTGGTGAGGACACCCTCAACATGTCTGGTCCCATTAGACACAAACACTCCTATCCCAAAGCTCTGAGGCCAATGGGTTCCGTTGTATGCCAGGCTCCCTCCACTCCAAATGCTGACTGACCCAGGTACTGCACCGAGACATGGTGGGAAGGAAGGAGAGAAGGAAGAAGACCCTCTGAGGGCACATTGGTGACCCTGCATTGTAAATGCATGCTCACTTTTGAAAGTCTCTGTTTCACCTTCACTGTACAGGTGGGTGTGTTTATTGATGTTGTCCTTTGATAGGTCCCATGTCATCTGAAGTTGCAGACTTCCCCTGACAGATAGCAGCACTCACCCTGCCCACTCCCAGTGAAGTCACAGCTATTTCCATTTCTGTGGTTTACAAGATGATGGAACAGCAGTAGTTGTTCCTTGGACAGTGAGTTCGAGCCTCCACCCTCATCTTGTAGGTGACCCCCAGGTCATCAACATCCCCTTCCTGGTTGACATTCCATCACCTCCCACATGCATCCAATCTCCTCAAGATCCACCCAATCCATCTACCGGAGTTGCATCTGCTCCCCTTTCATCCTGAGCTCACCTTTGTCGGAGTGATACCTCATTCTACAATATGCCTGTTTCTGCTTCTGGCAGATCCTCCTGAGCTCTTCACAACTACTCCTGACTGTTCACACTGATGACTGGCTGCCTGGATTCATGTCAGCACTAAACAGGAATGCAATACAATTGTACTATGACCCTGGTAGCTAAGGCTGAGGGGGAGGAGCACACAAAGGCATGACACAGATACTGCGAACATCCAGTCCAACACTATGTGAGTGAGAGCACAGAAAGCAACTGAGCAGCCCTGAGATATAGTCGTGTCCAATACCTCAGCTGGGTGCCTATCCCTGATCACCAGATATCCTTGCAATAGGATTTTAATGATAGTTATTGGCCTTCCAAAGTGCACGACTGAAGTACTGCAACATTGTGTGATTGTATTGGAAATGTGCCATGATGACATGGACAGGCTGGCATGTGTTGTGTGTAACTGCTATCAGGAGGACACCCTGAGCCTTTATTGATGGATACCTGAGATGGTAGTTCAGAGGAGCACATAGCAGTCTAGATTTGCCAGGTAACCACCAGATCTGCATGTTGAGAATTCTCAACATCTGGTAACCTCAGTGCAGGGGGTAGAATAGGAGACTGTGTAGCAATGTGATGAGATGTACAGTTAATGAGGCTGACAATATGCAATAATCTCCTTTTAATAGGAATCTCACTGCTGCCTGGCAAGTATCTCAGTTCAACTCCTGGAACTCTGATGAAAAGTGCCAAGAGTTGCTCCTGATGTCAAGAAAGCCTTTTAACACAGTTCTCCCAGATTTCCCACCTGAGCCCATATCATTTTGGGTCTTATACTGAAATAGGGACTTTGTTTGAGTGTGGTTGTGTTATCAGTACCTAATTATGTTACAGAAACCAAGGACATTGATTTACTGTTGAGCAATAATTCGCTGTTCTTTGTTTATATTGATTGTTATTTATCTTTGAAATGCTGAAGAACATGATTAAAAGCTAGTCCAATTAAGTTTCCCTGGGGAAAGGTGTGCCACTGTTTAACACAGACAATAATCTGTGAATTCAGGATCTGATTCCTGCTGTTTGCTTCACTTCTAAAAATAAACCCTACATTATCAAAAAGCAAGATTTTGGATGTAAACTTAACCCTTATTTCTACCAATCACCTGATCATCCAACTTCCCTTTTCACCCACTGTTTGTTTAAATTGTTAACATTCCCACCTCCTTAAGTTGAAATCTACACCATTTAAAATTTTCCATTCTCACACCTGCCTCAAAAATGCACGCTTAAACCCTCTTTATTTGCAAAATAGAAAAGCCAACTGGGTATGAATGAAGAGAACAGAGTGGTCATTATGGGGTCTTTAACTTCCCCAACATTGACTGGAAATGCTATAACTCTAGTACATCAGGTGGATCAATTTTTGTTCAATGTGTGCAGGAGGGATTCCTGACACAGTAAATCAAAGGGCCGACAAGAGGGGAGACCACACTGGATCTGGTACTTGGTAATGAACCAGACCAGATGTTTGATTTGGTGGTATGTGAGCACCTATGGACAGTGACCATAATTCAGTTATGTTTAGTTTAGCGATAGAAAGGGATAGGTACATGCCACAGGGCAAGAGTTATAGATGGGGAAAGGGCAATTATAATGCGATTAGGCAAGACTTAGGATGCATAGAATGGGGCTGCAAAATGCAGGGGTGGGGACAATCGAAATGTGGAGCTGGTTTGAACAGATCTTGCGTGTCTTTGGTAGGTATGTCCCTAACAGGCAAGGAGGAAGTGATAAGGTAAGGGAACCATGATTTACTAAAGAAATTGTACCTCTTGTCAAGTGGAAGAGGGAGGCTTATGTGACGTTGAGGTGAGATGGTTCAGATGAGGTGATGGAGAGTTACAGAGTAGCTAGGAAGGATTTAAAGAGAGAGTTAAGAAGAGCAAGGAAGGGACATGAGCAGTCTTTAGCAGGTAGAATAAAGGAGAACCCTAAGGCTTTCTATAGAAATGTGAGGAATAGAATGACGACGAGCATAGGAATAGGGTTAGTCAATGACCGAGGTGGGAAGTTGTATGTGGACCCTGTGGAGATCAGAGAGGTGCTAGATGAATATTTCTCATCAGTTTTCACTCAGGAAAAGGAGAATGTTTTAGAGGAAAAGATGGAGATATGGGCTATTTGAACTGAAAGATTTGAGGTTAGTAAGGAGGAGGGATTATCAATTCTGGAAGGTGTGAAAGTAGATAAATCGCAGGGTTTGTCCCGAGAATTCTCTGGGAAGCTAGGAAGGAAATGGCTGAGCCTTTGGCCTGGATCTATGAGTCGTCATTGTCTACAGGTTGAGTACCAGAGGACTGGAGGATTGCAAATATTGTGCCTTAGTTCAAGAAGGGTAGTAGAGATAACCCAGGTAATTATAGCTCATGAGCCTAATGTCTGTTGGGGGAAAAGTTTTGGAAAGGATTATAGGAGATAGGATTTATAATAATCTTGCAAGCAACAATTCAATTGGAAATAGTCAACATGGATTTGTCAAGGGATGGTCGTGTCTCGCAAACCTCATTGAGTTTTTTGAGAAAGTGACCAAGTATGTGGATGAGCGTAGGGCAGTTGATGTGGTGTATATGGACTTCAGCAAAGCCTTTGATAAGGTTCCACATGGTAGGCTGATGGACAAAATGGGGAGGCATGGATTGAAAGTGATTTAGCAGTTTGGATTAGAAACTGGCTTTCTGGAAGAAGGCAACAAGTGGTAGTTGCTAGAAAATATTCAGCCTGGAATCCGGTTACTCACAGTGTGCCACAAGGATCTGTTTTGGGACCATTGTTGTTTGTCATTTTTATAAACGACTTGGACGCAGGCATGGTGGATGGGTTAGTAAGTTTGCAGATGACACTAAAGTCGTGAGAGTGGTGGACACTGTGGAAGAATGTTGCAGGTCACAGGCAGAGCTGGGCTGAAGGGTGGCAAATGGAGTTCAATGCAGATAAATGTAAAGTGATTCACTTTGGGAAGAATAACAGGAAGGCAGAATACTGGATTAAAGGATAGATTCTTGGTAGTGTGGATGTGCAGAAAGATTTTGGTGTCCATGTACATAATTCCCTGAAAGTTGCCACCCACGTTGGTAGTGCTGCTATGATGGCATACTGTGTCTTCGGTTTTATTGGTAGAGAGATTGAGTTCTCTAGCCATGATGGTAAGCTATAACTGTACAAAACGCTAGTGCAGCCTCACTTGGAATATTGTGTGCTGTTCTGGGCACCCCATTACAGGAAGGATGTAGAACCATTGGAAAAGGTGCAGAGGAGATTTACCAGGATGGTGCTTGGTCTGATGCAACAGTCTTACGAGGAAAGACTGAGGGACCTGGGTCTGTTCTCATTGGAACAAAGAAGACTAAGAGGCAATTTAATAGAGATATAAGATATCAGAAGATTAGATAGGGTGGACAGTGAGAGTCTCTTTCCGAGGATGATGACATCTGCTTGTACGAGGGGCATAGCTGCAAATTGAGGGGTGATAGATTTAAGACAGATGTTAGAGGCAGGTTCTTCGCCCAGAGAGTGGTAAGGGCATCGAATGCCCTGCTTGCCAATGTAGTTCATTCAGCCACATTAGGGGCATTTAAACAGTCCTTAGATAAGCATATGGATGATGATGGGATAGTGTAGGGTGATGGGCTTAGATTAATTCATAGTTCGATGCAACATCGAGGGCTAAAGGGCCTGTTCTGTGCTGTATTGTTTTCTGTTCTATGTTCCATGGTCTCCTTCACCCAGTCTGGGAGTGAACAATCAATCTCACTGTAGATATTGCTGTCTCTTCCCTTACAAGTTTCTGTCCTGCACTGTCTCCTCCCAAGGCCTTCTTCAAATGTTTTCATTAATGCTGTCCCTTATTTACACAGGTACCTACAGGGATCCTCCTGACACATGTCTGTAAGGGGCTTGAGCCTCAATCTATACAAAGTTGAAACCTGCTTTCTACTTAGAGTAAGCAAATAACATTTAACATTTAGAGTATTAAAATCTAAATTTCCTTAATAATACCCACTTTTGGTCCCTTGGCCAAAGGTAGCCAATACTGTGATGTCATCCTTGTCCTTAATGCTCCATCATCCATCCATACTCACCAGGTGTCCAGATTAGGTTTGTAAAGGCAAAGGGTTAAACCATCTGTGCCATTAGGTAATTCAATTGAGGTCTCTGACCTAATTGTTCCTGGTTTCTGAATCATCATCACCATCTTCTATGCAATCTGCAGTGCCATAAATCAGGCATGTTTTTCTAAAGTCTTTACCAATTGGCTGACAACCAAGGCATGATCCGTGGTTAAATTTGTGCTTTTATTCTACAATTCCATACATTGCCCTACACGGAGTATCTCAGCCTGTCCTGCTTCTACCTGTTCCTCTATATCATGCCGAAATTGCTGATTCTAATCTCCTGTGTTTGCACAGCTTCCACACACTCTCTTTTTCTCGCTCCTCACTCGATTGCTCCTGTGGACACAAATACCCTGCACAAGCAGCTGCAACCTCCTTATTGGCTGAGTGATTGCTCAATTCAATGGGGTTTGCCACTGTGGACTGTGATCTGGATTAATGCTGCCTCTAAGAGTAGTGTTGCAGCTTGTACTAAATCCTGATTGTTGCCTAATGTTGCGTTTATCCCCTTTAGCTTCATGATTCCATATAATCAGGTATTACCTCAAAGTCACGTTTAATGTTTGTATAAATGTTAACTTACTGAATCACAGAGGCCTTACAGCACAGAAGAAGGCTATTTGGCCCATTATGCCTGGATCAGCTCGTCAAATAAGCATCATTACCTTGTGCCAATCTCCTGCTTCTTTCCTTACACCTTACATTGTTTTTTCATCAGTTGATCATTGATTGCCCTCATGATCATTTGAATGTTATAACACATTATGTGTGGTCATCAGTACCCAATGTTGTAATTTGATACAAGATTCTATTTTTATTGGCATTTAAACAGAAATATCTTTATTATCAAATCAAATGAATTTAAAAGATTCTATGGTTCTCATTTTCCCTGTAGAATTTGATGTTTTAAAAATCAGTTCTTCTATGGAAAAGTATATTTTCTTGTTCTTGATCAAAAGCTGGAAAGACATGTGTACCCTCCCCCCAACCCCCACTCAGTCCCAATGTTTCAGGCGGTGGTCAAATTGTCCAATCCAGTTCTTTTAAAGCCTTCTCGATCAAGAGCACACATATCTCCAAAAGACAGCTGAAAATTAATTTGTTTCATTTACACATTCCTTTCTCTTGAAATATCCCATTTAATTACACCCATTGATTAATGCGAGATGTTGTACATTGGTAAGGCAAACCAGGGCAGGGTTTATCTAGTTACTGGAGAGCATTGGGGAATGTTATTAAACATAGGGACTGAGGGGTGGAGAGTCATAGCTCCTTGAAGGTGGAGTTGCAGGTAGACAGGGTAGTGAAGTGACAGTGCTTGCATTCATTAGTCATGATCAAAATTAAACATCATCTGCGACTTCTCGGCCCATTGACCTACCGGATCAAGAGATCACTTTGAGAGTTAACCTTCTTCATTGCCTACTATCAGTTTGGTGTAATCCGCAAACTTACAAACTATACCTCTTATAGTTTCATGTCCTTGAAATATCGTAACTGTACCTGCATCAAACTTAATTGAATTTGTAAGACGCAGTCTCTCACAACCAATGCCAAAGTGACTATTCCTAATCAGTCTTTGCCTTTCCAAATGCAGGTAAACCCTGTCTCTCAGAATCCTTCCACCATGCAATGCCAACATCCAGCTGACTTGGTCTGTTGTGCCCTGGCTTTTTCTTGCAGCCTTTCTTAAACAATGGAACAACATTAGCCACCTCCAAACCTCTGACATTTCACCCATGGCTGTTGGTGAAATTAATCTCTTTACAAGGGGCCTTGCAATCTCTTCCCTAGATTCCCATAATGTTGTGGAGACACCTGATCAGGTCTTGGGGATTTATCTGTCTTTATGCATTTTAAGAGCTCGAGCACCTTTTCAAGACTTCGACACTTCGGTGCTTCGGCGGGTCGGTGTGGACTTGTTGGGCCGAAGGGCCTGTTTCCACACTGTAAGTAATCTAACAAAAAAGACATCACTATTCATTTCTTCAATTTCCCTTGCTTCATGTCTTTCTCCACACTAAATAGTGGTGTTCAATATTTGTTTAGTATCTCACCCATCTCCTGTGGTTCCACACATAGACAGCCTCATTGATCTTGAATGGACCCTATTCCCTCCCTGGTAATTCTTCTGCCATTAATGGACATGGAGAATTTATTAGGATTTTTCTTAACTTCACACGACAAAGCTATCACATGCCCCCTTTTTGCCCTCCTGATTTCCCACTTCTGTACACTCCTACTCCCCCTATACTCCTACAGGGATTCACTTCATCCCAGTGTCTAGACCTGACATTTGCATCTTTCTTTATCTTGACCAGAGCCTCAATATCTCCAGTTGCCTGGTGTTCCCTCCATCTTCCAGCTTTCCCCTTCACATTAACAGGAACACACTGTCTCTGAACTCCCGCTATCTCATTCTTGAAAGCCTCCCACATGCCAGACGTCCCTTTAACTGCAAACAGCTTTCTCCAATCAACTTTTGAACATTGGTGTCTGATACATCAAAGTTGGTCTTGCTGTAATTTAGAACTGCAATTTTCAGATCAGACCTACCCTTTTAAGGAATCGTGGAACAAATGCACAAATTCATCCGAGGATTACAATGGTCTCCCCTGGCTTGGTTGGCATCCAATTGTTATAGATTTGACACCAGGAGATGGTGATGATTCAGAAACCAGGAACAATTAGGTCAGAGACCTCGAATGAAGGACCTAAAAGTACAGATGGTTTAACCCTTTGGGATAGGAGTGTTTGTGCCCAGAGGGACCAGACATGCTGAGGGTGTCCTCACCAGGGGCAAGAGATCCCTTCTGGTATTGACCGGACACTGTCTGACACTGGTAGGCACGGTTGGGGTGGAAGGTCTGTCACCTCTGCAGTGTCAAGAGAGAAGGGATCACTGGGGGGACTTGTCTGTGGTTCCTCCTCAGGCAGGTGCCTACTGGCACTGCCCTGTCTCCTTGTGGGGAAGGGGCACCTGGAATAAGCTCAGGGTACCTTATATCCCTATCACCTTGCTGGGGTGCTGGGAGGCAATGACTGGTGCGATGGAGTGCAGCTCTGTCTGCGTATCAAACAGTCTGTGACAGGCTGTGACAGGCTGGATCAGGCTTTCTATGTCATCCACCAACCTGTCCATGGAGACAGCCAGAAAATCACATGCTTGAGGAATCAATGTCTCCATGACGATACTACATTCCTGCAGCCACTGGGCTATGGGGGCAGGGGTAGAGGGAGGGCATTGATGCCACACCAACCTGCCTGCTGCCCCTATCTCTAGTTGTTGCATGGCACCATGTGCTCCCCTCCTACCAGGGACTGAGTGGGAGCCTGTTCCCCAGCGTCCTCCAAGTGCCACAAACCTGGGGCATTCCTTCCTTGGCTGAGATGTGACAGTAAAAGTGTCCAGCAGCTGGTGCTCACATCTCTAATCTCAATCAAAGACATTCCCCCACACACCCCCACCCTTAACCCGGGGTGTCAGTGTCTGAGCCAGAGGCAGGCAGGATGCAGCCTTGCCTGTGCTGCTTCTGGGGTATCCGCGCTCTCTTTTTCAGAGGTAGTGAAGCATCATTGTCAGGAAGGCCAACCCACCTGCAACTTCCTGCTGACATAATGGCCAAATTTCAACCTGCTGTCAAAAAGCTGATCATTGACTTCCTGCTCAGGTACGTTACCTCACCCATCTTTCAGCATCAGTTTGCCCTCTTGCTCCTTTCCTGTCTTGCAGGTCTGATACATTTTAATACACAGTTAAACTGGACATCCTGAACAAGCTGAGACCTGCAAAGGAATCCCTGTCGATGCCAGGCTCCTCATATGTCCACCTGCTGTCAGGCTTGGTGAATTATTGTAAATACCATATGTAATTGTACACAACCAATACACACACAGTCAAAAGGATGGAGATAACTAGAATTAACTTTGTGAAGATTAAGGATGTGTTTACAATTAAATAACTTAAACTTGTAAGAACTGAAAAATTCAAAAGACATGACATTCTATCCGCTTCCTACATTCCAGATAACTCAGAATAACTTAAGATCTGTGGTATGAAATAGAAACATTGAAAATGCAAATACTAAGACATAACCCTAAAATTTCATATACAACCCAAAGAGCAAAAGAGCTGTGATGTGTGATGTGGTTTTCTAATATTATCTCAGGTAATGTTTCCTACAGAGTCACAGTTGTATTGAATCACACATCTAGAAGTTTATCAGCAACCAACTGGTATCTTAATATAATATTTCAGGTTTAAATACATAATCTGGTTTATAAGCTCACTCAGATTCTTGTTACTTGATGTACATGTTTGACTGGCTTACTAAATGACTGACTAGCAGGCTGACCACCAACTGTATGTACAGAGAGTAAGGTGGAGACCTTTTTCACTGAAGAACCATGCGGTGTGATGTCACCTAGCTGTCTGAAGGACATCAGGTCTTTCTCAGATAATACAACAAACTCCAAGGAGTTGTATACGGATACCAAAATGCCAATGTTTCTGCTGCTTGATCAAAGCTGCAGAACATCAGAAATCTCTTCTTGAGGACAGACTGGAGAAAAGCAGAAAGTGGGGTTGCCCTGAGTGCAGCTGCAAATGTGTTGCTGGTCAAAGCACAGCAGGTTAGGCAGCATCTCAGGAATAGAGAATTCGACGTTTCGAGCATAAGCCCTTCATCAGACCTATTCCTGATGAAGGGCTTATGCTCGAAACGTCGAATTCTCTATTCCTGAGATGCTGCCTAACCTGCTGTGCTTTGACCAGCAACACATTTGCAGCTGTGATCTCCAGCATCTGCAGACCTCATTTTTTACTCGAAGATTGCCCTGAGTGCAGTTGGGTGACGGAAGCATTACACATGAGATACTGAGGATGTGTGAAGGTGACACAAGGTGGAGGAACAGGACATGCAATGACACCAAGTCTTCTGGGAAGAGAGTCTGCAAGTAGGGGCAGTGACTCGGAATCAAACACATTTTCCACAGAAACTGTCCCATTCTCCTTGCAGAATAATTGCAAAAAACCTGAACAACTGTGTTTATATTGGCAACAAAATACTCAAATTTTATAACCTATTGCTTCAGTTGAATGTAATTGCGTGCTCACAGAGTTTAATCTTTGTACGATGTGACCAATAAGGATGTTGAGATTTCCTTTGAACAATCAGGCACTTTGCTTCATGTCTCATCTTAAAATGTCAACAATGAGTGTGTGGAATACTCAAAGGTTAATGTTTAATGATCAGTTTCAAGATTGTCTTCTATCACAAAAGTTGTTTTGAACATTGTTACCACACGGGATAAACCCCTCTGCTAATTTTAAACCCGACACACACAGAAGCTCACCTCTCGCTGTCATCTGCTCAATTTTGAGAGACAAAGAACTAACCCAGAGGTCACTATTTAATGCAAAAATTAACAATTTTATTGTTTAAGTCCAACAGAGAATTTTAAAACCAACAACTGTTTACAACTCCTTTCTCGTAAATCTATCTTTACCTGTCCCTCTCCAATACTGGTCCAATAAATTCCCTCTTACATGCATGGCAAAGCCAAAATCAAACCTGGTATAGTATTCAGATGACAAACTTTCTCTGTAGGTTCTTCTGGGTCAACTTTGGTGTTCTGCTGTACAAATGACTTATAGACAGCTACCTTTCCGAGAGCTATTTGGCTGGCAGTCTGTTTCTTAGCGCTTGTAGCTGTTCTCTCCCTAACTGTTCAAAATGTCTGGTTTTATACCCCATATCATGGGATCATTTCATTGGTTTGACGTCATCAAAACACTAAATTCACATTCGATTGAACTTTGGTACCTGGGGCATAATTTAACTGACTGGCTGAATTTGAATTTGTTTTTTTTCAATCGCAATGCAAATCCACCTATTTGTTTCCAAAAGTGTTATATGTTTACATTGTTCAGCACACTGTGCTTTTAGTCCAGTCCTTGCTATCTTCCTCCCTCTCACAAAGGTACAGTACAGCTGTACCTTCACAACAACATACTATCTAATATTCGGATGAACCGGTGCTTCCATCACTGGTTGTTTTTCTGGAGATCAAACTGACGTGTTTTGATGAATTGGACTTCTTTGCATGAAATTGTATCCTTCATCAGATAACATATACTGAGTGATACACATGAAAAATAATCCTTTCCTTTTCAATACATTACGATCAAACACAATATCATACAACACAGAAACAGGCCCTTCATCCCACTAAGCTTGTGCCAATTCCTATTCCTTATTTAGACCCACCACTTATTGCACACACCTATCAATTATCCCTTTGTTCACATCCCGATGATGTATCTAAGAAGATACACCTTAAACATTTCTAACTTTACTGCTTCAACCACCTCCACTGGCAGTGTGATCCAAGCATCCACACTCTCTGTGTGAAACCTTTTCCCTAAATGTTTCAGCTCACACTTTGTACCTGTGGCCTTTTGTAGTTAGATTACCTACAGTGTGGAAACAGGCCCTTCAGCCCAACAAGTCCACACCGACCCTCTGAAGAATGACTAATGCACCTAACACTATGGACAATTTAGCATGGCCAATTCACCTGACCTGCATATCTTTGGATTGTGGGAGGAAACCAGAGCACCCAGAGGAAATCCACACAGACACGGGGAGAGAATGTGCAAACTCCACACAGTCAGTCACCTGAGGTGGGAATTGAACCCGGGTCTCTCGTGCTAACCACTGAGCCACCGTGCCGCCCTTTCCACCCTGGGAAAAAGTTGCCCTTCCCACCATGGGAAAAAGCCTTCAATTATCCACCCTGTCAGAAATTTATTGACCTCGATCAGATCGCCCCTCAGCCTCCATCTTTCCATTGAAAACAATCCAAGTTCATGCAACTTCTCCTCAATTCTAAAATCCTTCAGTCCAAGTAACATCCTGATGAACCTTCTCTGCACCCTGTCCAAAACATCCATGATTTTAACGAGAGGAGAGGCCCTCAGTTTTTGGCCAAAAATCTTGTATTTTTTTTACACCTCATGTTTCAGTCGACCCTACTAGGTCACATTATAAAACTCTTCCAAAGGAAACTGTATGTTCCCATTAACTTATTTTGCTGAAATTTCATAGCATTTTCAGAAAATATCTGCTTAATAAAGAAAATAAGAAAAATGAAGAACACTTCAATCCACTTAAATGGAATCACATTCATCCATTTGTACTGGTAACTCTACTCATCGTTCTTTGTTTATCAGATCACATTTCCATTGATCATAAGGCAATAAATGCATTTGGTTTGCAACAGCATGTTTTGACTCATTCATTCATTCAGACTGGTACTAAGTCTATCATTACTTCTCACCTTTAAAAATGGCAAGTTACTACGTTATCATATGAAATTAAAGGGAAGTATAGTTATTGTGGGTTAGAGCCTGGAAGGCAGTGGGAAAGGCTGTGCTTTATTGTCTCTAACAGTGATGAACCGACTATATTCCACCTTTAATGGAATAAACCATCAAACTATTTGAAAGGAACATTATTGGGGGAAAATGACAGTTCTCCCCACACAGAGTAGGGGAGGGGGAATGAGAGTGAGAGGCAGATTGTGATACCTCGTTCCCTTTCTGCAGGTGAAAGTGTAACTTGTTGGAGGATGTGAGGCATTGACAACCATTGCTCATTAATCAGCAGTTGAGTGAGCTGCTGTGGAAAAGGGCCTTGCCCCCATCCCACTTGTGGCTACCCTCCCGTCTTATCTTCTCTTTCTCACCCCTGCGCCTCTGCCCCCATTTGACACTAGGCTACGAACCACCGGCATCTTCCATCAGCACAGCACACGGCGGGAGGTAGTGCCTTTCACATGTCTCCAATGACATCGCTGACCACCAATCAGAACATTTGCCTACTTGATGGGCAAGCTGAAAGCCAATCAGAACTGCAGTCTGTGGGCAAGGAAATATCACAGAGAGATTGGAACTCCATGTACTGTGATAGAGAACATTGTAAATTGAGGAAAGTTTGTGTTTCTGACTCAGACCTGGCAGGAAGGTGGACAGTAGAAGATTAGGATTCGGTAGTAGTTTGGCGCACCGACCTTTACACCACCAGTAGAAGATTAGGATTCAGTAAGTATTTAGAATTCTTCTTTACCCTGGATTAGCTGTGTGATCAAATCGACTTCTGCTAAAAATACAATATTTCAAAAAGCAGCATGAATTTCAGCCCCTAAAAAATAACGCCTCATGTCTAAATTGACCCCCTAATTCCAGCTTTTAAAAAGACTTTAAAATTCAACCTATACACGAGAATATATGGTAACCCATTCACGATCATTTCCCAAGGGACCAAAATTAATTTATTTCAACTATATCAGAAATAAGTAGAACCTTTTCTTTGACTTGTACAGCTTTAACTTGTAAACATTTTCCCTGGACTAATAATGATCAGCCATGACCATACTGTTCTGGTTCTGTGCACAGCAAAACACTTGTGGTTCTGAACATTGAGGTCTCCCACATTGGGAATTGCCAAACAGCTGACAGGAGTGTCACACCTACCCTGCTGTCGGGGCATTCAAGAATGTTAAATAATTTAAACATTTTAAATTCATATGCTAATTTAAAAAGCTGTCATTTCAACCAACTTAAAAGTTTGGGGTTTAGGAACATTTAAAGATTCGAAATTTATTTTGCTGCATTCACTCCCCAGGCAGTAAAAGAGGAATAGAGAACCCACAAAATGTTCTGTTCTATTTTCTGTGACAACACAGTATCCAACCATTCCACTTCAAGCAGAAGGGGTTGATTAGGCGTGATTTACTGCTGATTTAAAGGGTGCAGGGCAAAAAAATCCTGCGTCAAAAGCCTCTCCTCTTTCTGTACAGGAAATAAAGCCATTTGTTAGAATTCATTCGTGAACGAAGGAAAAGCCTCCCTCATTTGTTTCATTCTACTCTCTCCTTTATTAACTCTTTGATATCAATTTTCTAAGATTTTAGACCATGTCAGGAGGTAATTTCCATCAAAGAGAATTGCATGCCCAAAATTTCCAATTTACCTATTATTTGAGTACATTCACACCAATCAGCATTTAAGATAAGCAAATCTTATCACCTGGAATGAAAGATTCACCCATGTGTTAAAGTAATATTTGCAAGTTATTCTGTCCAGAAAATGAAATTCGTAACATGATAGCTTAGACATAGAGGTTCAGAGCTTAAGCATTCATCCAGGACTTTCTTCAACCTAAACACAACACATAGAAATAACAAAGATTGGAGCAGGAAGAGACCATTCAGCCCTTTGAGCCTGCTCCACGATTCATCATGATCATGATTGATCACTCAATCATTAGCCGAATTCTGCTTTCTCCCCTTAACTTTGATGCCATTCGCCTGAAGTGTTATCTCTTCAATACATTCAATGTTTTGGGATAACTACTCCCTGTGGCAATGAATTCCATAGACTCACTACTCTTTGGGTGAAGAAATGTCTCCTCATCTCTGTCCTGAATGGTCCACCCTGAACCCTCAGACTGTGACCCCTGATTCTGGACACAATTGGGAACAATCTCTCTGCATCTACCCTGTCTAGTCCTAGTATCAGCCTTTTATAAGTTTTACAGATAGTACATTATTTTGAGGAAGGAGGAAATAAGTTATGTCTTTTGACTTAATCGTTTTCTTCTTCAAATAACTTTAATCAACTGTAACCACTTCCAAGAGATACATTTTTACTATGCTTAAGAAACAAATTCTAAATCAACATTCCAAAGCAACTTTCAATCACCATACATTCCCAAAATACAAACTAAACTCAACGTTTTCCCCAATCACGAGTTCTGGGGAACAAAACAAACATATTATACGAGAATCTCTCTCTCTCACATGTCCTTCCAATCACCGTTTTTAACTCTTTATTTACTCTTCGCTTGTAATGAGAATGAAACATATAATTGTTTCACTTTCTAGAACCAGCAGTTATTTAACACCCAATCAAAATAATGTACTTTCATAAATCTCAGCTGTGATAAATATCTGTTGATTAATGAATTTCTCTTTTAATTACACATGAGCTCAAAGTGCTGATTAAATTCATTTTCAGGCCTTATCTTTGTTTTACCACTCACTTTGCAGCCCAAGTGGCTTTGTGGGGTTCCAATTAGCTTTAACCATTTGGTCAATTCACTTGCCTCTCTGCTGGGGTAAAAAGTTCGAGGATAACATACTTCCTATCCTCTGAATTCCCTGACAATCACTTCAATATTTTAACTACAGCCCAGGTTGCAGCTATAGGTGGGAGTCTTTCTGGTTCATAGGGTGGTAGGTCATCCCACCCTTTGTTGATACACATACACCTTGTCCTTTAATCCAGTCCAGTCAATGTCATTGCCCTCACTGCCCTCTAAGTAGAACAAGGTACTGAGTGCCTCCCTGACTGTGACCACTGTCCAGCCTTTTGACTTTAGAACATAGAACATAGAAAAATACAGCGCAGTACAGGCCCTTCGGCCCTCAATGTTGCGCCGACCGAATCCTACCTAACCTACACTAGCCCAATAACTTCCAAATGCCTATCCAATGCCCGCTTAAATGACCATAAAGAGGGAGAGTTCACCACTGCTACTGGCAGGGCATTCCATGAACTCACAACCCGCTGTGTAAAGAATCTACCCCTAACATCTGTCCTATACCTTCCACCCCTTAATTTAAAGCTGTGTCCCCTTGTAACAGCTGACTCCATTAGCGGTAAAAGGTTCTCAGTGTCTACCCTAACTAAACCCCTAATCATCTTGTACACCTCTATCAAATCTCCCCTAAACCTTCTTTTCTCCAATGAGAACAGCCCCAAGTGCCTCAGTCTTTCCTCATACGATTTTCCTACCATACCAGGCAACATCCTGGTAAACCTCCTCTGCACTCGTTCCAATGCCTCCACATCCTTCCTATAGTATGCCGACCAAAACTGCACACAATACTCCAGATGAGGCCGCACCAGAGTCTTATACAACTGCAACATGACCTCAGGACTCCGGAACTCAATTCCTCTGCCAATAAAGCCCAGTACACCATATGCCTTCCTCACAGCACTATTTACCTGGGTGGCAACTTTCAGAGATCTGTGTACATGGACACCAAGATCCCTCTGCTCATCCACACTACCAAGTAGCCTACCATTAGCCCAGTAATCCATCTTCTTGTTACTCCTACCAAAGTGAATGACTTCACACTTAGCTACATTGAATTCCAGTTGCCACCTTTCTGCCCAGCTTTGCAACTTGTCTATATCCCGCTGTGACCTGCCACATCCTTCCTCACTATCCACAACTCCACCGACTTTTGTGTCATCCGCAAACTTACTCACCCAGCTTTCAAGCCCCTCCTCTAGATCATTTATAAAGATAACAAAAAGCAATGGTCCCAAAACAGATCCTTGTGGTACACCGCTAGTAACTGCACTCCAAGATGAACCTATACCATCAACTACTACCCTCTGTCGCCTTCCAGCCAGCCAATTCCTAATCCAAACCTCTAATGCACCCTCAATGCCATACCTCCGTAGTTTTTGCATTAGCCTACCATGGGGTACCTTATCGAACGCATTACTAAAATCCATATACACAACATCTACTGCTTTACCCTCGTCCACCTCCTTAGTCACCTGCTCAAAGAACTCAATAAGGTTTGTGAGGCACGACCTGCCCTTCACAAAACCATGCTGACTATCCTTGATCACGTTATTCCTATCCAGATGTTCATAAATCTTATCCCTTACAATTCTCTCTAAGACTTTGCCCACCACAGAAGTCAGACTCACTGGCCTATAGTTACTCGGGCTATCCCTACTCCCCTTCTTGAACAAGGGGACCACATTCGCCATCCTCCAGTCTTTTGGTACTATTCCCGTTGACAATGACAACATAAAAATCCAGGCCAATGGCTCTGCTATCTCCTCCCTAGCTTCCCAGAGGATCCTAGGGTAAATGCCATCAGGCCCAGGAGACTTATCTATTTTCATCCTTTCCAGTATTCCCAAAACCTCTTCTCGTAATACTTCAATGCCATCCATTCTAATCACTTGTGACTCAATATTCACACCAGCAACAGTGTCCTGTTCCTGAGTGAATACTGACGAAAAGTATTGATTTAGTGTCTCTCCAATCTCCTCCGCCTCCACGCACAACTTCCCACTACTATCCTTGACTGGACCGATACCTACCCTAGTCATCCTTTTATTCCTGACATACCTATAGAAAGCCTTTGGATTTTCCCTAATCCTACCAGCTAAGGATTTAACCCCTCACATCTGAGAGCTGCCACCCTCATGGTTCCTGGCTCTCATCGGCCATATTTCTAATGAGGGCTGTCAGAATTACAACTGCCTTCTCACATTTCACATTTCCTTGTCCGTTCCACCAAGCTTTCTGCTCTGGTATCAGGGTGTCTAATCACACCCCCTCCTGATCATCTCCGTGAAAAGCTTCTAATTGTAATCTAGTGCACTTTGTACCAATGCCCTTTCTGGACTCCATATTATTTTATCTTTGTCCTTAGACAAGATCCCTTCCAGACCATTTCCTGCTACCATGGTCTTGTGCCTCCCTGAGCGCACTTTTCTGTTGAGGTGAGCTGCTGTGGGGTTGAACAACTCCATGGTGCAGATTCGAACTATGGATTGTGGACCAACACAGCACAACTCTGTTCCCCCTCATTGTCCTTTTTATGCTGCAAATTACAGCCGGGATTGACTACAGCATTTGCCCTGTTACTAAAGGGTGGTCATATTAAACATACTCACCCAATTAGGACCCACGTAGTCAGGAATGGACCGGTGCAGTACCTTGCTCACAGTGCCAATTGTTGGGGAAAGGTTGTCAAAGAGAATTGACTTCAATAGTTAGCAAGAGAATTGATTTTTATTTGGAGCTCTTTATATTGCAACATGGGAAAGGTTCCTGGAACAGTGTTCATTGAACATTTTGGTGTTCCTCATCACGTACAGCCATTCTATACATTTTCAATCAAATTTAATTACATATAGTCATATCCTCCCAATGTATACGTCCAATCCTGTAAACACATGATGAAAAATGTACATTTCCATGGACACACCTAATTTCCCCATGCTGTCATTATATTTACCAGTGTTGTCTAATTTCTCCTTAAATAGATTAAACAACTCCAACCAGAATGTTATAAACTGCCAAGGTATCCCAAAACAGCAAAGCCTTCAAATCAATACGAATACAAGCCAGTATCAACGCAAATCAGTCATACTTTTATTAGGAACAAAATTACAATAATGTTTAATAATAAACCATGTATTTTTTATCCTATTTGGCCCCTTAAGATTATATTCCTTCCCGAGTACAATCACTTACATTCCCTCTGTCTCTGTCTCTGTCTGTAGAACTGTGAAGCTACTTGTTCTATTAGTTGGTCTCTGTCCTTTGCCATGCCTTGGAAGGTCTCCAGAAGGTGTAAGAGTTCAGTCTGAAGATGAACCTTGTTTTTATACTTTTACAGAAGGTTTTCTAGGACTTTAGTTTGAACCAATGAGGAAGACTCACTTGATAGTTTGAAACATTGTCAGTCATTTGGATGGTGCACTACTGGTAGTTTCTTTGTGTGAGCAGGACATAGTGCCTTTCTGTTTGATCCTTTCTATTAAATTCAGGATCTTATATGCTTTAACTAAGTCAACCCTCAATCTTCTGAACTCAAATGGAAACAACTGCGGCCTGTTAAAGCTCTTCTCACAAAACAATCCAATTCCAGGTACAACCTAGTCAACCTGCTTTGAACCACTTCCAATGCACAGGGTCAATAAGATTAAGCAGGTCAATGTGTGGCTCGAAGATTGTGAGAATGAGTTTGAATTCATGGGACACTGGGGAAGAAGGCTTCTGTTCTGATGGGATGGTCTTCATCTGAGCTGTGCTGGGACCAGAGTCCTAACGAATTGCGTAACTGGAGCTGTAGACAGAGCTTTAAATTAAATGGTGTTGGTGGGTGTTTGGATACAGTTAGAGGGAAAATATAGAAAACCCGAATTAGAGGAGGAGGTAAGATTGCAGAACTCAGAGAAGTTAAATTAAAATCTCCAGAACAGATTCTAATGCTATGATCTGCCTGTATAGCTAGCAAAACAACATTTTTCACTGTACTTACATCCACGTGGCAGCAATAAATCATATCAAATCAAAATGTTCAATTCCTCTTGAGGTAAAGGAAAGCATTTAGTGATTTTGTGCTGTCCCTTCTTTGTAAACTTTAATGACTCATTCCTGATGAAGCACTTATGCCTGAAATGTTGATTCTCCTGCTGCTTGGATGCTGCCTGACTTACTGTGCTTTTCCAGCACCACTCTGTCAACTCTAATCTCCAGCATCTGCAGTCCTCACTTCTTCCCTCCAAACTCATGCACCAGAACACGTAACTTATTTTGCAAATCGAAAATCTCTGTTGTTCTCCATTTTCAGTAAAATACTCTTATTTTTTCATTCTTACCGTAAAGAAAAACAACTTCCCATTTTCCCACATAATCCTTTTCATGCCAGATGTTTGCCTGTTCATTCAACCCATTCCCATTTGCAACTTTGTATGCCTTCTTCACAACATACCTTCCTCCCTATCATGGCATTGTCGGAGAATTTAGGTGCCTTGATTTTGCTCCTCTCCTCTGAGTCATTGATGTAAATTGTAAAAGGCTGAGGTCCAGCCTCGACCTGTGCCGGGTATCACTCATCACATCCTGTCCATTGGACAATGACTCATTTACGCATTCTCTCTGTTTTCTGCCAGCCAGCCAGTCTTCTAACCATGCTATATACTCAGAGCTTCTATTTTGCAGAATAAGCTTTCTTTTGGTACCATATCAAATACCTTCTGGAAAAAGAACTGCGTGACTACTCACTTCACATTATTCCAGTGTAATTCAGGTAACTGTGGGAGTGGGTGGGTTTGTAGTAGGTGTCCATGTTAGGTCGGTCACCAGAGATGGAGATAGAGAGGTCCCGGAAGGGAAGGGAGGTGTCTGAGGTGGTCCAGGTGAATTGAGATTGGGGTGAAAGGCACAAGTGAAAGGCACATGCGGATGCCCATGGCTGCCTATTTGGTTCGGAGGAAGTGGGAGGATTGGAAGGAGAAGGTGTTGAGGCTGAGGACCAGTACAGCCGGGTGAATAAGGGTACTGGTTGGGACGGCATGAGAGGATGCATTGGAAGGGGTGGAGTCGGAGCTGCGGGAAGTGGAGGAGATGCATTGGAGGGCATTGTTGAACATGTGGGAGGGAAAATTGGGTTCTTCGAAGAAAGAGGCCACCTGGGATGCTCTGTGGTCATAAAGATAATTCTTTCTTCAACTTCCTTATCAGAACCACACCCCCCACCTGCCCACAACTCATCTTTGGCACCTTCCCCTGACACTGCAAGAAGTGTAAAACCTGTGGCCACACGTCCCTCCTCACCTGCATCCAAGGCCCCAAAGGATCCTTCCACATCTGACAGAAATTTACCAGAAAGTCCACAAATGTCATCTACTACATCCGTTGCACCCGAAGTGGTTTTCTCTACATTGGGGAGAAAGGATGCCAACTTATAGATCATATCAGAGAACATCTCTGGGACACCCACACTAACCAACTCCACCACTCCGTGGCTGAACACTTTAACGCCAACTTCCACTCCACAAGGCCATGCAGGACCTGGGCTGCCTCCATTGCCAAACCCTAACCACCTGATGCCTGAAGGAAGTACGCTTCAACTTCTGCCTGACTGAATAATCAATGGAGTCTGTTTTGGTCACAGATGCTATTTGTAACTATTGACCACACATTCCACATCAATGTATTATCCATGTTGACCAGATGTCACCTTTGGATATGAAACTTAATTTGTACATGGATTGCAGATTGTAGACCAGTTCCAAGTTTTCTAGCAATGTAGTGTTGGCTCAAACCATGCTATCTTGTGCCTTTATTCCCTTTGGATCCAAACTTCAGTCTTTCTACTTTAAAAAGAAAGCTTTCTGGTTCTTAACCAAATCATAACACACATTATGATCCTGAATGCAATGAGAAAAGTAAATTGGGCACACTGATCTAGGATCAGGTCGACACGTTTTTATTGCAGTTTGCCAAGTGAGCTTTCCAGCATTTTCTGTTTTTATCGGATCTTGATGAATGTATACCTGTGTTCATTCGCTCATCCCCACATATTAATAATTCATATGCCCTTCAGTAACCTCTGGATATCACGGACATGTTCGAGGTTATTAGATAACTTACAGTGTGGAAACAGACCCTTCGGCCCAACAAGTCCACACCGACCCGCCGAAGCGCAACCCACCCAGACCCATTCCCCTACGTTTACCCCTTCTACTAACACTACGGGCAATTTAGCATGGCCAATTAACCTAACCTGCATATTTTTGGACTGTGGGAGGAAACCAGAGCACCCAGAAGAAACCCACGCAGACACGGGGAGAATGTGGAAACTCCATACAGTCAGTCCCCTGAGGCAGTTTACATTGAACCCGGGTCTCTGGCGCTGTGAGGGAGCAGTGCAAGGTGCTGTGAGGCAGCAGTGCTGGGCGCTGTGAGGCAGCAGTACTAGGCGCTGTGAGGCAGCAGTGCGAGGCGCTGTGAGGCAGCAGTGCTAGGCGCTGTGAGGCAGCAGTGCTGGGCGCTGTGAGGCAGCAGTACTAGGCGCTGTGAGGCAGCAGTGCGAGGCGCTGTGAGGCAGCAGTACTAGGCGCTGTGAGGCAGCAGTGCGAGGTGCTGTGAGGCAGCAGTGCTCGGCGCTGTGAAGCAGCAGTACTCGGCGCTGTGAGGCAACAGTGCTAGGCGCTGTGAGGCAGCAGTGCTAGGTGCTGTGAGGCAGCAGTGCTAGACGCTGTGAGGCAGCAGTGCTAGGTGCTGTGAGGCAGCAGTACTAGGTGCTGTGAGGTAGCAGTGCTAGGCACTGAGAAAGCAGTGCTAGGTGCTGTGAGTCAGCAGTGCTGGGCGCAGTGAGACAGCAGTGCTGGGCGCTGTGAGGCAGCAGTGCTAGGTGCTGTGAGACAGCAGTGCTAGGTGCTGTGAGACAGCAGTGCTAGGTGCTGTGAGGCAGCAGTGCTAGGTGCTGTGAGACAGCAGTGCTGGGCGCTGTGAGACAGCAGTGCTAGGCGCTGTGAGGGAGCAGTACTAGGCGCTGTGAGACAGCAGTGCTAGGTGCTGTGAAGCAGCAGTGCTGGGCGCAGTGAGACAGCAGTGCTGGGTGCTGTGAGGCAGCAGTGCTAGGCGCTGTGAGGCAGCAGTGCTAACCACTGTGCCAAAGTGCCGCCTTGCAAATCTAGTTCTATTCTAAACTCCATTGGAATCTGTGAGATTCATCGATTTAATTTGCTTAAAACAATGTGAATTTTCTGATTTTATAATTATCTAAATTACATTTACCTCAGACGAAACGAATGATGAACAGGGTATTGTCATTGACGATGGAATTGTCAGTGATTCCGAAGAAGAACAGTGAGTGGATAAAGAAAGCAAAGTACATTCACGTGAAGTCCTTTCTCCTGGAATCATTATTTAAAATATAATGAAGTACAAGTATATGTCTTTGTTGACTCTATCTTGATATAAATTAATTTTACATTGGTACAGTCCGTAGAATGCCCACATTAAAGGAAAGAAATGCAGTCATTTCAAATACCTCTGTAGAATATTTAGAATTTGGTTACTTGTTTTGAAGCCATGAGTCCCAAAATTACCAAGTTTGATCTGACACACCCTTTGTGAATGAACACAGGTATGATGAAATGCAATGAGTAAGATCCAATAGAAATAGAAAATGTTGGAAATAATCAGGAGTCTGGAAGCATCTGTGTTGAGAGTCGAGTTAACAGACAGGATTGATTTGGAAATTGTAAGTCAGGTTGTTTTCCTGATATTACTTTCCGAAACTCAGAATGGTTTAGCTGACAGTATAAACTTTGAGCTGTTGTCATTGTGTGCAGTAACTTCTTTCAATCTGCCCATTCTAAACCATTGCTGATAAACAGGTTCTCCCACAACCTCGATAATGAGTGTGCTTGTGGAGGTAGTGGATGTGGGGGCTGTCATTCCACAATTGCATCTGACCCAAGAAAGAGAGGAGCAAGATTGACCACGGAAAAGAGCAAACTCCCAGCTTTTCAATGCTGCATGAGAGCTCGAGCTGAGGAGGTGGTAAGGTGGAAAGGTGCCCATTGTTCACAGCAGTACAGCAGGATAACAAGGCATGTGAAAACAAGGGGAATGGAAACAGTCAGCCACAGAGAGTGATCAAATAAAGAAAAGCAACATGAGGAACTTACCGTCAAATGGCTGTATGTAATACCATGAGTTTAATCACTGCATTGAACGATTGGGGTCAGTGAATGCTTCCTCAAATGCCATATCCCTCTAATTACATCACCCTCCTCGGTCATTCCTCAATACAGCTCGTCACCATAATATGCCAGCAGTAATCATTATCAATCTTGACTCACATATATTTAAATGCTTCAGCACAGGCTGTAAGACACACCTGTACAGCTTGCATAGATCGTTGGTTATCGCAATCCATCTCCACTTCACACATGCTGGTCCTGAACTCTAATCGTATTGTCTTTAAAAAATTCCCACATGACAGATGTGGATTTACCCCCAAATCTCCGTTTCCTAGTTCTGCCTTAATATTGTGGTAATTACTTTTCCCACAAGACTATTCTTCTCCCTCTCCATAAGTAACTTAAAACGTAATGGAATTATGATCCTGTTCCTGACATTTTCCCCCACTGAAACAAGGATCACCCGGCCGCACACAATCCCCAATATCAGGCCCAGTATGGTCCCTTCCCTCGTTGGAATATTTCAAAAAGTTTTGCAGATAGAATTTGTTTTTCTTTGTCATTCCCCAGTTGATATTTGCTTACACTCGAGTCTAAGCTGAGAACTGCCACTTTCGTTATGGACAGACAAATTCCTTTTTTTCTTGTCTTTTTCATTTGTGCTGTAAATATTGTATCAGCACAGCAACGATCATTAATAAATCTCTCTCCTACATTGATATGAATCATCTTTTTAATTCCTCTGAGAATGCAATCAATAATGAGGGAACAATAAGCCACTGAGCAACAATATAGTGTGGCTAACAACCTCAGCATTGTTTTGGAATTCCATGGATATCTCCTCTGAAACTACCATGTAAGTGATATGTAATGCCAGGAACCAGTGAATTGGATCATACATAACTATCTGACACACTTTGCATAATTTAGCCAAACTTGTCCTGATTCCCGTGACGGTTAGGTGGATTTTACCCTGCAGAAAAATGATATCAGTGAAGGCTTTACCACTATTTTAAATTTTCACTGACAGCGAGAAAGATACTAAAGTCAAGCTATTACTTAGCAACAATATTGACATCTCTACAGCAAGGAGGAAAATTGCCCGGTACATACTGTGAACAAAACGCAGGACAAATCTAAACTGCCCATTCATTATCCCAACTGCCTACTCCCAATCATCAGCAAAGTGATAGAGTCTGTCATTGATATTGCTCTCAAATGACACTTACCCAATAATAACCTTTCCACAGAATCTCGGTTTGCGTGATGCCAGGGAGCCAAATGAGCTAAATTCCAGGGGTGAGGTGAGAGTGACTGTCTTGATGTCCAGGTCACATTTGTTTAGGTTAGATTACTTACAATACAGAGAACCTCACAGCTGCACCATGAGAAGACATCTTGGAGGGCTCATCCAGCAAGACCAGATGGGTAGAACTCAAAAAAGAAAGCTGCAATCACTATGATGAGGTTGTTTAATCGGCACCCCCCAATTGTCAGCAGGAATTAGAGGAACAGATATGTAAGCAGATCATGGAAAGATGTGAGAACAATAGAGTTGTGGTAGTTGGTGATTTAATTTGTCCCAATATTGACTGGAACTCCCTTAGTTTCAGAAGCTTAGATGGGACAGAATTGGTCAGGTACATCCAGGAGGGTTGCTTGAACCAATATTTGAATGGATTTATTGTTGTCATAGGAACCTAGGTGCAGTGAAATGTTTTATTTTGTGTGCAGTACGGGCAGATAATACCATACAAAGTGCATCAGGGTAATAGGACAGAGCAAGGAATACAATGTTACAGCTACAGAGAAGGTGCACAGATAGTGAGATCAACATTAAATATGAAGTTAAAAATCACACAACATCAGGCTATAGTCAAACAGGTTTACTTGGAAGGATCAGCTACCTGATGAAGTAGCAGCGCTCTGAAAGCTAGTGCTTCCAAATAAACCTGTTAGACTATAAACTGGTTTTGGGTGGTTTCTAACTTTGTCCACCCCAATCCAACACTGATGCCATCCCATCATTAAATATGAAGCTGTCCAACCAGAGAAGTGGCTGTTAGACCTTGTATTGGGGAATGAGTCTGAGCAGGTGATCAAAGTTTCACTGAGGGAGCATTTTGGGAAAAGTAATTATTATCCCATAAGTTTTAAGATAGTTATGAAAATGGATAAGACTGGACTTGGGTGAAAGTGCTCAACTGGAAGAAGGTATTCGGCAGGAACTGCAAAAATTGGATTGGGGACAGAGATTTGAAGGTAGATCCATATCCGATATGTAGGAGTCTTTTCAAGGTATGTTGACTGGAATTCAAGACCAGTACACTCCTGTGAGGGTGTCAGTTCCCTTCAGCAACTTACATCTGTCAATTAGATCTCGTTTCACTCTTATACAGTCCAAATAGTATAGGCCCAAACTGCTCAATCCAACTCCATGATACCAAACCCCTCATGTCTGGAATCAATCTAGTGAATCTCCTCTGAAATATCTCCTACATCCATTACATCATTCCTCAAGTGAGGGGACAGAAATTGTCCTCACTCCTCTAGGTCTGAGTTCGCTAATGCCTTCTCCAGTTGCTGCAACACTTCCCTACTTTCACATTCCTTGTCTTTACCAATAAATGGGAGAAAGTGAGGACTGCAGCTGCAAGAGACCAGTGTCGAGAGTGTGGTGCTGGAAAAGCACAGTACGTCAGGCGGCATCTGAGGAGCAGGAGAAGTGATGTTTCGAGCATAAGCCCTTCACCAGGAATGAGGCGGCCTCCTACCTGATGAAGGGCTTATGTCCAAAACATCGATTTTCTTGCTCCTTGGATGCTGCCTGACGTGGTGTGCTTTTCCAGCACCACACTCTTGACTTTTTACCAATAAATGCCAAGATTCAATTTGGTTTATTATCTGCTAAACTTGCATACTAGTTTACTGCGATTCATTTACAAGGACACCCAGATCCCGCTGCACTAAAGCACTTTGAAGTTTCTCTGTATTTACATAATAGATTGTCTTCCTATTCCTCAGCTTCCCTCGCCATCTGAATGAAGGTGTTATATTAGCATTCTTCCAATTTACAGAAATCTTTCCCACATCCAGGAAATTTTGGAGTTTTGTAAACAATGGATCATTAATCTCTGTTGCCACTTCCTTGAAGATCTTGGGATGTTGGTCATCAGGCCCTGGGAACTTGCCTCCTTTAATTCCAATAGTTTGCTCAGTACGTTTTCCCCTAGTGATGATGATCGGTCTAAGCTCCTCCCTTCCTATCGCCTCTGCGTTACCTGTTACTATTAGGATGGTCCTTGTGTCCTTCACTGTGAAAACTGAAGTAAAATATTGATTTACTGGCTCCATTATTTCTGTGCTCCCCACTATTCACTCCTCAGTCTTTGCTAGCAAGGGACCAGCTACGCTCTTCCTTTTTATATATTCATAAAGATTTTCCTGTTTTATACATTGCACTAGTGTTCTTTCAGATTTAGATTGTTTTTCAATTTTAGATTTTTATTGTCACATGTACTCAAGGATATTAGAGTGAAAAGTGTATAATGTCACCATATATGTTGCCATCTGTGATATATCGTGTCATGAGATATTGTGTTATAGGTTGTCTTTATTAACTCACTCACCAGCTCGCAATATTCATTAATACCGCATTCCCATTCATTCATTCATAACCCTTTCCTAACCCATTATTTAATATAACACAGTCTCATTCATTCATTCATTCATTCATAAAACAGTGGTTCTCTTGGATTCGAATTTCCAATCAAACCGTTTCAAACCCATCACTGTATTCCCACACCTTATCAGCCCCTGCTACAAGCAGTGTTTACCTCAGCATACAAAACAATATCATCCCCAACAAGTCTCCATGAATCAGTATAATATTCATCTGCTCTTACCAACCATCTCCTGGACCTGAATAGACCTGAACCATCTCCTGGACCTGTTAAATATCTTTGAAATGGGCCATTGTCCTTTTAAGAAACTTAACTGACTAAACAGCGCTTGCATGAAATTGCATGATGAACGCAACTCATATCGGCAAATACTAAATAAATCTTGCAACCCAGCTGCAGTAATCAGTTTAATTTGTTTTATTACGATTTCTAACTTACATGCAAAGAGGCCGAATATTTTTACTGACACTTGCTAATTTAAAAGACAAAAGGGCTAACATCTCCTAATTAGGCAAGTAGACTGGATGGACATCCCATCAGAAGTAGGTAAAAACAATGACTGCAGATGCTGGAAACCAGATTTTGGATTAGTGGTGCTGGAAGAGCACAGCAGTTCAGGCAGCATCCGAGGAGCAGCAAAATCAATGTTTCGGGCAAAAGCCCTTCATTAGTAGCCAGCAGTTAGCATGTTTTAAACCATCTCCTGTCTCCCAGCACCAAAGACCTTCAAAGCTTTGTGTACAATAGCTTAAAAATATAACACTATAAAAATGATATTTTACCATTTGTAAGAACTGTGTATAAAGGGGCTCTTGTAAGAACTGTATTTTGGGATTCTGTTGCTGCCCTGTGCTGTGATTGCTGAATAAACAAGCTGTTTTTGCTCCTCACCAACTTTAGTCATTATTTGAACATCATCCCACACATCTTCAAAAACAAGTCCAAAAAAAGCTTCGATACAAGGTTGAAAGACAAACGAGAGTTAAAAAGTTAAATGTTGCATTTTATGATTTTGTTTTAGTAACATTTTAGTAACCATTCTCCAGGTGAAGAAACATTTCATCTTTATCCTAAATGGTTTGCCCACATCCATGGACTGTGATCTGGACTCCATCAGCAATGACATCCTTCCTGCACCTGCCCTGTATAGTCCAGTTAGAATGTTAAAGGTTTCCATGAGATCCACCTCATTGTTCTGAACTCCAGTGAATATAATCCTAAACAATTCAATCCCCTCATATGTCAGTCCTGCCATCCCAGGAAGCAGCTTGCGCAGACTTCACTGCACTCCTCTATCGCTTCCTCATCTCAGGAGACTAAGACTGTTCACAAAAGTCCAGGTGTGGTCTCACCAATGTACTGTATAATTGCAGCATGACATACCTGCAAATCATTGAGCTATGAAGACCAATATCATTTGCAATTTTACAGCCTACTGCACCTACATACTTACCCTCAGCAACTGATACATGAGGACACACCCAATTCCTATGTTCCTACGATGCCCAGGTCTCATTGCACATCCCCCTCTCTCAACTTAAGGCCATTCAGATAACAACATGCCTTCATAGTTTTGCTCCCAAAGTGGATAACTTCACATTTATCCACAATACACCACATCTGCCACACATTTGCCCATTCCTTCATCTTGTCCAAATCAAAGTTAAGCATATCTAATCCTCCTCACAACTCACCTTCCTAATCAGCTTTGTGTCATTGCCACCTTGGCGATATTGCATTTATTTCCCTCATCTGTGAACAGCTGGAACCCAGCACTGAGTTACTCCATTGTCTGCTATTCAGAAAAAGTCCCATTTATTCCTACTCTTTGTTTCCAGCCTGCCAACCAGTTTCTATCTATCTATCTCAATGCACTACCCCTAATCCAATGTGTTCTCATTTTACATGCTAATCTCTGTCAAAAACCTTCTGAAAGGCCAAATAAACCACATCCACTGGCTCCACTTATGAATTCTATAGGTATCCAGACACGACCTTTTCAATTCTACATATAACTTTATCTCTCCTTGAGCATTGCCAATATTGAACTCATATCAAGTTATGCTGGTTAGTTAAATGTTTCACTTCCCTGACATATTGAAGGAGAACGTGCTGAACATTTCCCTTCCCTTTGCTGCCATATACATAATTCAAGTCACAAGTGAGGAGGTCGAACATCTGAAAAATTGTCCAGCTCAGCATTCTATAGGATATCATAATGAAGAGAGAGCAACTGTCATTGAAAGAGATCCAAGAAATGAGGAAACATTCTCAATCAAAGGTATCTTTTCATATGGAACATACTTGTAATAAAAGGAAAGAAAATGACCCAGGGAATTCAGTAGCTGGGAGAGTGAAGTGACAGAAGAGAACAGTGACAGTGTGGTTTTGACATTAAGGTGGTGTAATTTTAATAAGCGTCTTATTGGAACAGCATATTGTTGGGGAGTTGGAGGCAGGTAATAAGCAGTTAAGACAGGGGAGGCTTAGAGTTGTGAATAGTTGTTGTTTCATGTTCACTTTTAGAGTTTAAAAAATAAATTGATGTTATTTTCGTTAAATAGTGGAATTGGAGAGTTCTCTGCCACTCGTATTTTAAAAGATTACAAGATGAAGTGAGCTTTTCTGGGTGTTTGGTTTTGTTCACAGAGGGGGTCACTGTGTCGTAACAGTTTGATTGCTTGTCTGGGATTTACACAGATTTGAACAGATTTAGGGTACAAAATATTCCAGCAGATTTAAACACTTGCCAACTAGTGTCCTAGATCTTTAGATAAAAGATAGATAATAAAGATTGTTTAACTTTGGTTTCTTGTTGTGAGAAAAATGCTTTTAAGATTGCTCAAGGGGTTTGAAGATGCTTCCCAAATTTGCCATAAAAGTGTAGAAAAACAAAGGGAGGACATACTTTTAGAATTAGCAAATAGGTTAGAATTGGGTCTAATCAAGGACTAAAGGAAAGCTGAAATTGTAATGAAGTTGGGCAAGCTCTTAGGTGTATCAAAGAAACAGATAAGTGCATGAGAGTTAGAAAAAATGTAAATTGCAATTGAGGCAAATAGAGTGAGAAGATAAAGAAAGGAGAAGAAAAGTCATGAGAGAAGAAAGAGAAAGATAGAGAAGACAGAGAGAGACAGAGGGAAAAGAAAGGGAGATAAGGTTCTTGGATGAGCAAAGAGAGAGAGAGAGAGATAGAGAGAGAAAAAAGAGGAAGAGAAAGGGACAGAGAATTTGAACTTCAGAAGTTGTAAATTAGTCAGGAAAGTCAAACTAACAGAATGGAGATGAAGAGAGAAGGTGGTGATTTATAGAAATATGTTAAAGCATTGCCATGTTTTGATGAGAAAGATGTCGGAGCCATCTTTATTTCATTTGACAAACTGGCTAGGCAGACGGAGTGGTCGGAGAACTTGTGGGTAATGCTAGTTCAGATTAAGCTGTAGTCATAGCTATTGAGGTATTTGCAGTGCTGTCAGATGAGTGGTAAAGAGATTATGCAGATATCAAACAGGCTATTTTGAGTGCTTATGAATTGGTACAAGAAGTGTCTAGACAGTGGTTCAGAAACATAAAGAAAGAACCAAGTCAGACTTATGTTGAATTCAAAAGAATTACACATAAGTATGTAAGTTAGCTCGCTGAGCTGCAAGGTTTGTTTACAGATGTTTCATCACCATATTTGGTAATATGATCAGTGAGAGTCTCCGGGGAAGCGCTGATGGTATGTCTCCCCTCTCTATTTATAGGTCTTGGTTTCTTAAGCTGGGTGATGACATTTCCGGTTCTTTTTTTTCAAGGGAAGGCAGATAGGATCTACATTTGTGTGTTTATTGATATGTGCAGGTCTTGAAAATAGATAAGACCGATAAGGTTCTAAAAGCGATTATTCTGCTGGAGGAGTTTAAAAACTCACATCCAGAGATGATAAGAATGCATGTGAATGAAGAGAAGTGAGAAGAGTGGCAGAAATGGCAGGTGAATATGCATTAGTGCATGAGGCAAAATTTAGTTTCTGGCAAGAATTTCATCCTGTGATGGGTAGAAATTGGGAGAAGGGGAGATCTTTCACTACAAACCAAAGAGTACAGCACAGAGGGAATAGTTTACCATAGATGAAACATGACACCCAAGAGGGTGGAGAAGAGGTGAAAGACCTCAGGAGAAAGACCTCCATTTGCAGCAGCAGTGGGAGCAGTGAGAACGAGGACCAGGCAGCTGCCGGGAAGGTAAATTTGCTCTTAATGACTTATCCCGTGAATAGACAGAGTGAAGGCTCAACAGGAGCAGACAGGGACACAGGGATTGCTGGGCACATGGACTGATATATTTGGACTTTGGCTAAACCCAAGACAGTACACATGTAGTGTCTCCCACCTGTTCTCCTCCTCTCACCAAAAAAAAACCAACCCGTATATGGAGGCTTGGTAAGGTAAGGCTTTTTTGATTTTTTCTCATTTATTCAATCTCTCTTGGTAATTTAGAGCAGAGGGGATGGAGGCTAGGGCAGTTGCATGCTACTCTTGCAGGATGTGGAAGGGAAGGGTTACCACTGGTGTCTCTGCTGACTTCACCTGCAAGAAGTGCATCCAACCCCAGCTCCTCACTGACCGCAGTAAGGAACTAGAGCTCAAGCTGGATGAACTTCAGATCATTTGGGAGGCTGAGGGGGTGATAGGGAGGAGCGAAAGGGAGGTAGTCACACCTAAGATACAGGATAAACGTAACCGGGTGGCCATCAGGAGAGGGAACGGGAATGGGAAGAGACTGCAGGGAACCCCTGTGGCCCTTCCCCTCAATAATAAGTATACCATTTTGGATGCTGTTAGAGGGGGGATTGAGCTGCCAGGGGAAAGCCGCAGTGGTCAGGTCTCTGGCACTGAGCCTGGCTCTGTGGCTCAGAAGGGAAGTGGGGAGAATAGGAGAGTGACAGTGATAGGAAATTCAATCCAGAGAGGAGCATACAGGAGATTCTGTGGTTGTAAGTGAGACTCCCAGATGGTATGTTGCCTCCTGGGTGCCAGGGTCAGGGATGTCTCAGTTTGAGTCTTCAGGATTCTTAAGGAGGAGGGACAGCCACTTGAAGCTGTGCTACACATCGGTACCCAATGTAGGGAGGAGGACCTGAAAAGGGAATATAGAGAGTTAGGTTGGAAGGTAAAAGGCAGGGCAAGCAGAGTGGTAATCTCAGGATTGCTACCAGTGCCAACAGCTAGTTCGGCTAGGAACAGAGAGTGAGTACAGATGAACATGTGTGGCTGCAGGCCTAGTGTAAGAGGGAGGGCATCAGACGTGTGGGTAATTGGGATATCGTCTGGGGAAGGTGGGACCTGCACAATAAGGATGGGTTGCACCTGAACTGGAGGGGTACCAATATTCTAGATGGGAGGTTTGCTCATGCTCTTTGGGAGGGTTTACATGAGATTGACAGGAGGTTGGGAACTGTAGCTATGGATCAGATGATGGAATAGGTAGAGAACAGTCAGGTGCAGTGTGCAGAGAATCTGTGAGGAAGTATAGGCACTTGAGAAGGCAAAGGTGCAGTCAGTATGCTGTGTTGACATGTGTCTATCTTAATGCAAGAAATGTCAGGAATAAGGGTGACAAATTCAGAGCTTGGATCAGTACTTAGAACTATAATGTTATGGCCATTACAGAGATTAGCATATTACAGGGCAGGAATGGTTATTGGATAATCCAGGGTTAAGATGATCATAAGAAATGGGGTGGAGGGGGGAGGTAAAAGAGGTGGAAGAGTGGCATTGCTAATCAGGAATAGTATCATAGCTACAGAAAGGAAGGTCATCGAGGAGGGTTTGTCTACAGAGTCAGTAGGGTGCAAGTCAGAAACAGGAAAGGAACAGTCACTTCCCAATAGCAACAGAGACACGGAGGAACAGATTAGGAGGCAGACTTTGGAAATGTGCAGAAGTAACAGGATTGTTGTCATGGGTGACTTTAACGTTCTTAATATTGATTAGAACCTACTTAGTTCAAATAGTTTGGATAGAGCAGTTTTTGTCAGGTGTGTCCAGGAAGGGTTCCTGATGCAATGTGTAAATTGGGTGAACTGGAGTGGAGGCCATGTTGGATTTGGTGCTTGGCAATGAACCATGCCAGGTATCAGATCTTTCGGTGGGAGAGCATTTTGGCGATAGTGATCACAATTGCCTGACCTTTACTATTCTCGTGGAGAGGGATAGGAGCAGACAGTACAATTTCAGATTTCCTTTTGTCGCTGGTTATACCCAATTGTAACCTATTTGCTAATTCTAATTGGGGGAGGTGGCATGACAATCCTCTTAGGCAGGAACATGGGGCACCTAAATTGGAACTGGATGTTCTCAGGAAAATGCACAACACTAAGTTGGAGTTTGTTTTGGAAGAACTTGCTGATAGAGCTGGACAGATTTGTCCCAATGAGCAAGGCCGAGATGGTAGGTTGAAACAACCTTGGGTGACGAGGGATGTGGAACATCTAGTCAAGAGAAAGGAGGAAGCTTACTTAAGGTTGAGGAGACAAGGATAAGACAGGGCTATGGAGGGTTACAAGGCAGCCAGGAAGGAACTGAAGGATGAACCTAGCAGATCTAGAAGGGAGTATGAAAAAGCTTTAGTGGGTAGGATTAAGGAAAACTCAAAGGTATTCTACACTTATGTGAGGAACAAGAGGATGATCAGCATGAGGCTAGAGTCGATCAGGGATAGTGGACGGAGCTTGCACCTGGAGTCAGAGAAAATAGGAGAGGTCCTTAATGAATACTTTGCTTCAGTATTCATGACTGAGAGGGATCTTGACATTTCTGCGAACAGTGTGAAACAGACGGATAAGCTAGAACATGTTCAGGTTAAGAAAGAGGATGTGCTAAAAATTTTGAGAAACATCAGGATAGATAAATCCCCTGGGCCAGATGGATATACTCTAGGTTACTACAGGAAGTGAGGGAAGAGATTTCAGCATCTTTTGCAATGATCTTTCCATCCTCACTGTCCACTGAAGAAGTGCCAGATGATTGGAGGGTAGCAAATGGTATTCCCTTGTTTAAGAAGAGGAATAGGGATAATCTTGGGAATTACACATCAGTCAATCTTACAGTCAATGGTGGGCAAAGTACTGGAGAGGATTCTGAGAGACAGCATTTATGATTACTTGGAAAACCATAGTTTGATTAAAGATCATCAGCATGGCTTTGTGAGGAGCATGCCTTACAAACCTTATTGAATTCTTTGAGGATGTGGCAAAATACATTGAAGGTAGAACGGTGGATGTGGTGTACATGAATTTAAACAAGGTTCCCCATGGTAGGCTCATTCAGAAAGTAGGGAGGCATGGGATTCAGGGAAACCTGTCTGTCTGGATACAGAATTCACTGGGCCATAGAAGACAGGGAGTGGTGGTAAATGGAAAATATTCAGCCTCGTGCTCGGTGACCAATGGTGTTCTGCAGGAATTAGTTCTGGGACATCTGCTGTTTGTGACTTTTATGAATGACCAGGATGAGGAAGTGCAAGGATGGGTTAGCAAGTTTGCCGATGACACGATGGTTCATGGAGTTGTGGATAGTGTGGATGGCTGTTGTAGGTTGTAATGGCACATTGACAGGATGCAGAACCGGGCTGATAAGTGGCGGGTGGAGTTAGACTGAAAAAGTGTGAAATGATTCACTTTGGAAGGTCAAATTTGAATGTATAATTCAGGGTTAAAGACATGATTCTTGGCAGTGTGAAGAAACAGAGAGATCTTAGGATCCATGTCCATAGATCTTTCGAAGTTGCCACCCAAGTTGATATGGTTGTTAAGAAGGAGTATGGTGTGCTGGCTTTCATTAGCAGGGAAGTGAGTTTAAGAGCTGTGAGGTTATGCTACAGCTCTCTAAATCCCTGGTTAGATCACATTTGGAGTTCCGGTCTCCTCATTATACGAAAGATGTGGAAGCTTTAGAGAGGATGCAAAGGAAATTTACCAGGATCCTGCCTGGGCTAGGGGGCATGTCTTATGAAGAAAGATTGAGGGAACTAGGATCTTTCTCATGAGAGCGAAGAAGGATGAGAGGTGACTTGATGGAGATGTACAAAG
This sequence comes from Hemiscyllium ocellatum, assembly GCF_020745735.1. Taxonomy (NCBI): domain Eukaryota; kingdom Metazoa; phylum Chordata; class Chondrichthyes; order Orectolobiformes; family Hemiscylliidae; genus Hemiscyllium; species Hemiscyllium ocellatum. The sequence continues at coordinate 69,802,705 of NC_083412.1, forward strand.
ATGTTGAGTGGCATAGATAGAGTGGATAGCCAGAGACTTTTTTCAATTGCGGAAGTATCTTACATAAGGGGACATAATTTTAAGATAATTGGAGGAAGGTTTAGGGGAGATGTCAAAGGTAGGTTCTTTACTCAGAGAGTGGTAGGTGTGTGGAATGCACTGACATAGTGGTAGTAGAGTCAGATACATTAGGGACATTGAAGTGACTGTTGGAGAGACACATGGAAAATATTACAATAAAGGGTATGTAGGTTAATCTGACCTTAGAGTAGAATAAAAGGCCGGCACAACATCAAGTGCTGAAGGACCTGTCCTGCACTGCACTGTTCTATGTTCTAGGTTTCCACTGTAATGGGGTGGAACACATAAAATTACAGTGCCGATTGTTTAAGAAGGGCACTGGGAAAAGGTTAGTTCATTGCCAGAAGGTGGGACAAGTAAAGTCACAGTGCTGGTCATTGAAGAAAGGCACTGTGGGAAAAGATGTGGTAAAAGAGGCTAAGCCAGTAGGATTAGTGAAAGTAGTAAAGGAAACCCAAAGAAATGATGAGGAGCTGCAGGAGAGTGCACAGCCCGGGCAGGGGCTGGGTATTGATTTAGTGGCCGATCTCTATAAAACTTCACCTCTGTGGGTAAAGTTTACTCAGGAAGAACAGGGGGAGAAAGGAAAGAAGTTAAAGCTTTGAGAGAGATACAGGATCTAATCAGTCTCTAATACTAAGAGATGGATGTATTTGCACTCTTTCTGACCTGTTACCTGAGGGAGTGATAATTTGTGGAATACAGAGGAACCATGATTATCCGAATGTTGATTATACAAACTTCAGATTATCCGAACTAGATCTCAAGTTCCCAATCCTCGGGTAAACTGGATTACCCGAACATTCAATTTTCCGAACACTCGATTATCTGAACATAATTCTCCCAGCCGGTATTATTCGGATAATCAAAGGGTCCTCTGTAGATGGGCAGAAATTTAGCATTTCCTGATGTAAGATCGGGTTGCAGAGCCAAATCTAGCCTGGGGAAGTAACAGTGGGAGTGATTGACAGGGTGTCAGTTTCAGGAAAACAGTTGTTGTTGGGAATTACTTATCAGGATCCAAGATGGGAGTGACACCTCTTGTTGTGGAGAAGTCACAGGAAGACCTGGGAACGGAGGAGTTAAAAGAAAAATACCCTGGAAGTTTTCCAGATGTTTAGTAACAAGATCCCACTGTCAAAAGTCACAGCAAGAGCAAAAAATAAAGAGAATTACAAAGAAGTTGAGGTTCAATTAGCTGACGTAATAGTGCAGGCAAAACCTAAACATGCAGAGGGTCATGCAGCAGAGTTTAGCCTGAAAGGGTAATGGACTTACAACAGAAAGGTAAGACAATCAAATACATATATTGACACATACTCAGAAAATGAGTCAGAATATATTCCTGAGGGCTATTATCTTAAAGATAGAATCCCATGATAAAAATGGAGACCACAGCAGGTTAGTGCAGAGGAAAAATGGGCAGAATGTGCACCAGACTGAGTTGCTAGTAACACGAGGACAGGAAGTGTTGCGGGTACCACACGAATTACCAATAGAAGGTAACCTAGGTGTACAGAAGTCTCAGGCTAAGGTACAAATGCACTTCTATTGGACTGAACTGCACATGGATATGGTTAAATGTCATATGTGCCAAATGGTAGGTTAGCCACAAGCAATAATAAAACTAGCACCTTCATTGCCAATTCCTACATTCAAAGAACCTTTCAAACAGGTTATGAGTGATTGTGTAGGTCGTTTTCCTAAAACTAGTACTTGCTTACCATAGTGGATGTGTCTACCAGATTTCTGGAAGCAATTCTATTACAGAGTATTAAGGCAAAAAAAGTTGTAGCGGAGTTAGTCGCTTTCTTCAAATGGTATGGGCTACTCAGAGAGATTCAGTCAGACAAGGGTCTAATTTTATTGGTAGGCTGTTTAAGAAAGTCATGGATAGCTTAGATATACAGCACTTCAAATCATATACGTACCATCCTGAATCCGAAGGAACTTTGGAAAGGTGGCATCAGACCCTGAAGACCATGTTAAGAGCATACCATCAGGTTTAGCTGAATGATTGGGATTAAGGCATCCCATTCGTATTGTTTGCCCTTAGAGATGCCCCAAATGAATCTACTTAGTTTACTCCCTTTGAGTTAATAGTCAGACCTGAAGTAAAAGGGCCTTTGAAATTAATTAAACAGAAGTTGACAGGACTGAAGTCGGAGATCTCACACTTGGATTATGTAGCAGAGGTGAGGGAGAGATTAAAGTGGGTAGGTGAGTTGCTTAAATAGCACCTGAAGAGGGAACAATATAGAATGAAGCAATTGGCAGATAAAAACTCTGAAATTTGGAAATTTACCCATGGGGATAACATATTAGTATTGTTGTCAGTGGTAGGAGATCCCTTCAAAGCCAGGTTTAGTGGCTCCTTTCAAATTGAGCCAAGGAAACTATCTGGTAAAGTTGCTGGATAGAAATAAACTTTATTGAGAATGTCATGTGATTATGTTGAAACCTTACTGTAGTAGAGAGAGGGAACTGGAGAAACAGGTATTAGTTACTGTCCCACAGAGTGAGGAATCAAATCCAGATGTTGTGGAGTTTGCGTATCATGTCAGTTCCTAAACCTGGTTGGATTCAACCATTTTGTGTGGACTATTGGAAGGTTAACATCATAAAGATATCAGACTCTTATCTGATCCCAAGATTAGAGAACTGTTTTGAGAAATTTGGTCAAGCCGTTACATCACAAAGTTGGACTTACTGTGTGGTTATTGGCAGATACCTTTGTCAGAGAAAGTGAAAGAAGTTTCTGCATTTGTAACCCTAAATGGGCTATATCAATTCAAAGTGATGCCCTTTGGAATGAAGAACACACCAGCCACATTCCAAAGACTCATGAACAGAGTTGTGGCCGGGTAAACCAATTGTGTTGTTTATATGGATGATGTAGTGATCTTTAGCGAGCCATGGAAAGATCACATGGGACAGCTGGCAGAGTCCTTTGAATGATTACAAGAAACAAAACTGGTAATAAACTTAAAGAAAACAGAATTCGCAAAGGCAGAGATTTGTTCTTGGGACACAACATTGGTCATGGAAAGTTGACCCCAATGAACGTGAAGACGAAGGCCATCGAGAAATCTCCATTTCCTTCGAAGAAGGAGTTGCTTCCATTTTTGGGATTAAGTGATGATTCAACCAGGAGTTTATCCAAACTTCAGCAGTATGGTGCCACCATTAACAGATTCACTGAAAAACACAAAATGTTGGTGGATGGAACAATGCCAGGAGGCATTTGAATGTGTAAAAACAGTATTGATCACCACACCAGTTTTAGCAACATTAATTTTTTTTTGAAATCCTTCAAAGTTGCAATTGATGCTCACGATATAAGAGTTGGGCCTGTACTACTCCAGGAAGATGTGAAATTGAATGGTCAATTGGCGACTTTTCAAAGAAATTCAACACCCACTCGAGAAAATACTCTACCATCGAAAAAGAATTAGTGAGTTTGGTACTCGCCTTGCAATATTTTAATGTTTATGTAGATTGGACAGATTCCAATGTTATATACATATATATATATATATATATATACACGCATAGAAATTAATATGAGTATATTAACTTAGATTAATGACCTATGTAGTTCATTGCAGTGCGAGTAGAAATTAGGAAAAAAAACAAGCCATCCTTTTTCTTGTAGTGGTTGGTGTTGTGAAGTTGAAAGTATGTACTGTACCTTTAAGAGAGAGTGAATGTTGTTCTGAGCTGAGAGATTACAAGCAGCTGTGTATATGACTAGATGGCAGTCACAGAGTATATTGGAAAATGGAAAACATGCAATGCTTGGCTATGAAATTATATGAGTTGGTTGCTGTTTTGACAACAATTGAAATTTAACTAATCAGTTTAAATTATTCCCCAGGATACTAAAACCCAATTGAGTTTGAATTCCTTGTTTTGCCAACATCAAACTAATGAGATAATTCAATGTTGGGAGTCTAGAAATGCAGGCAATTTGAAAATTGGAGAAAGAGCAACTGCCATTGAGAGAGACCCATGAAATAAGGAAAAACTCTCAAAGTTACCTTTTCATATGAAATGTATTCACAGTGAACAGAACGAAGAAAAACTAGGGAATTCAGCAGCCAGGAGACTGAAGTCACAGAAGATGACATTGACTGTGTAGTTTTGAAATTAAGTTGGTGTAATTTTAATCAGAGTCTTATTGGAACAGCATATTGTTGTAGAGTTGGAGGCAGGTAATAACTGTTAAGAGAAAGGTGGGGATGTGCTTAGAGTTGTGAATAGTTGTTGTTTCATGTTCACTTTTAGAGGTTAAAAAAAATAAATCGATGCCATTTTCTTTAAATAGTGGAATTGGGGAGTTCTCTGTCACTCATATTTTAACAGATTATGAAACGAGGTGAGCTTTTCTGATTGTTTGGTGTAACTAAGAGAGGGGATCACTGATATGTCATAACAAGACCCAACAAAAACGTGCAATCTGGAGCACAGGACATCCTAGAGTCTCAAAGCAGCCAAGAGTGGGGAAGCAATTGAAGGAGTGGAGACTGAAAAACAAACTATCTTTGTCAGATCAATGGCACTGCTCAGCATGTGGTCAATGAGGGAATTGCCAGAGGTCTGGAACACTCTCACTCTGCAGTAAGGAAATATATGCCCACAGGAGTCAAGCTGGGAGAAACCTCAGTCTTAGATTCAAGAGGCAGAATATAAAATAATTAAAATGGTATTTGGCAATTGAAACGCTTGGTCCTGAGAGACAAACTATCCCATGTTTAAATACTATGAGCTTGAACCTTGATGAACATAATCAGTTTCCTGAAGACATACTGATGATACCATTCTACATACCATTACGCCATACAAATTCAGAATCAGGAGCAGTAGAGCCAACAATACCAGAAATGTGAAGTGGGAGTGATGGTTGTAGAAGAGAAGATTAGATTTTCTTTTACTTTGTTCACCCATATTGAAAGTTCACATTGCAATCGCATGTTGTAAGTTTGCAATATAAAAAAAGTTTGTATCAATTTATGATGAAATTTGATATTCTCATTGAAGAATCCCAAGGGAGTTTAATTTCACAAAATGCCCCAGAAAGGAAAGCCATGCTGGAGAACTGGAGAATGTGACATGAGGCACCAAAATGGAGGCAGGGATAAGGAAGATAATTACAGATGAGCCACTATTATTTCAGCTCTCACTAAAAATGAAACTAGAATTGCAGTGAAACACAAACTCTCGGGGTCAGTAAACACAGATTACAGGGAAGTAAATGGAGAGAAAAGACAATGTGACAGGTGCCAAGATCAAAGGGAAGAATGAGGAGGGAATGAGGTGCAGGTGGCAGAGACATTGGAGAACTGTGGGTCTTATCAGTGAGAGAGTGTGAGGAGGGTTCATTCTGGCTGACTATTGGGTTTTGTGGGTAGCTCAGGATCCGACCAAATGAAGACCATGAGAAACTTCCATTGAATATGGTCATTGCCTGGAAAATGTGTGTCATGAACGTTACTGGCTAATTTTCAGCCTGAGTCTGGATATTGTCCAGTTCTCATTGAATGTCAATGGCTGAGGAGTCATGAACAGTGTAATCATGATTAACTGACTTTGGATGGAGAGAAAGTCTGATATTGGCCAGGCCTACTACCTTATGACATACTACCCTGAGGTACACCTGCAGTGATGTTCTTGGACTGAGATGATTGATCTCTGCCAACCACGACCAGTTTCTAAAGGTAAGTATAAAGATTATGAAGCCTTTTGGTGCAGGTGCCAAGTTATCCTTTTGTCCTTAATGTATTTGTAGAATCCCTTTGCATTCTCCTTAACCCTATTTGCCAAAGCTATCTCATGTCCCTCCTGATTTCCCTCTTAAGTATATTCCTACTGCCTTCATACTCTTCTCAGGATTCACTAAATCTACCCTGTCTATACCTGAGATATGCTTCCTTCTTTTTCTGAACCAAAACCTCAATTTCTCTAGTCATTTAGCATTCCCTATACCTACCAGCTTTGCCTTTCGTCTTAAAAGGAATGTACTGTCTCTGATTTCTCGTTAACCCACTTCCGAAGGCTTCCCATTTTTCAGCCGTCCCTTTACCTTTGAACCTCCACCTCAAATCAATTTTTGAACGTTTTTGCCTAACTGTCTTTCCTCCTATTTAGATCTTTAACTTTTTGATCCGGTCTATCCTTTTCCACCACTATTGTAAAACCAACAGAATTATGATCGCTGGGTCGAAAGTGCTCCCACACTGACACCTCAGTCACCTGCCCTGCCTTATTTCCCAAGAGTAGGTCACGTTTTGCACCTTCTCCACATACTGAATCAGAAAATTATCTTGTACACACTGAACAAAGTCCTCTCCATCTAAACCCTAAACACTATGGCAGTCCTCGTCTATGTTTGGAAAGTTATTATTAACCACCCTATTTTTGGTAGAGACAACTAAGGTCTCCTTGCAAATTTGTTTCTCAATTTCCCGCTGACTGTTGCAAGGTCTATAATACAATGCCCATGACATGATCATCCCTTTCTTAGTTCTCAGTTCCACTCAAATATCTTCCCTGGAAGTATTCCCAGGAATATCCTCCCCAAGTGCAGCTGTGGTATTATCCCTTATCAAGATGCCACTCCATGTCTTCTCTTGCCTCCCTTTGTATCCTTTCTATGGCATTTGTATCCTGAAACATTAAGCTGCCCGTCCTGTCCATCCTTGAATAACATCACCATAATCAGTAGGATGTCCCATGTTCCTAACCATGCCCTGAATTCATCTGCCTTCACTTTTAAACCTCTTGCATTGAAATAAATGCAGTTTAATTCATCAGTCCTACCTTGTTCTCTGCTTTGTCCCTGCCTGCTGTGACTATTTAATTTGCTCCTTTTCCCAACTGTACCAGTCTCAGTTTGATCTCTTTTCTCACTATTACCCTCCTTACTAGTTTAAATCCTCCCAAGCAGTTTTCGCTAATCCCCATGGTCCCCTTCCAATTCAGGTGCAATCCATCCTTGTACAAGTCACTTCTACCCACAAAGAGATTCCAATGATCCAAAAATGTGAACCCTTCTCCCCTGCGCCAGCTCCTCAGCCACACATTCATCAGCTCTATTCTCCAACTGCTATCCTCACTAGCTTGTAATACTGAGATTAATCCAGATATTACTTTCCTGGAGGACCTCCTTTTTAAATTCCTGCGTAACTTTCTATATTCTCCATTAAAAATCTCATCCTTTGCCCTTCCTATGTCATTAGTTTCAATGTATACAATGACCTCCTGCTGGTCCCTCTCCCTTTTGAGAACATTCTGCACCTTCTCTGAGACACCCTTGATCCTGGCTCCAGGGAGGCAATACACCATTCTGATTTTTTGCTGCCAGTCACAGAAACATCTGTCTATGCCTCTGACTAGAGAGTTCCCTATCACAATCGATCACTTGGAACCTGATGTACCCCTCATTACATTAGAGCCATTTTTTGTACCAGAAACTTGGTTGGTCATGCTACCTTCCCCTGAGAGTCTTTCACCCCCTACATTTTCCAAACAGCATACTTGTTTGAGATGGGAATAGCCACATGAGACTTCTGCATTTTCTATCTCCCTCTCCTACCTTTCCTGGAGTTAACCCATATACTTGACTGAATCTGCAGTTTTTCTCCCTTCCTAAAACTGCCTTCCATCATACCCCAGCTCCGGTAAATTCCTTATTGCCTCTAACTGCTGCTCCAACAGATCCATGTGATATGATAGGATTTGCAACCAAGGACACTGCCTGCAGACATAATCATCAATAACATGGAAACTCTCCCTAAACTCCCACATCTGATATGAAGAGCATAAAACTCTACTGAAGGCTATCTTTGCTCCTTCACAATCTACAGAGCAGAAGATAGTATTGTCTTATTGCTCTCAAAAAATACTGGTGCAAGCCATCTTATTACTTATGGTGTATAAATTTAAAATTTATTCAAGCGACAGATCTGGATAAAAAATATAAGCAAGAAAGAACCCACTCTACTCACAATCATAGATTTACAGCAAGGTTTCACTTAAAAACTATGCACTAACCTGTTCCTATGCTGTGAGCTCTCCCACACAGGTTTCTCCAAGGTCAGCTGTGTGCTACGCTGTTTGTTAATTCTTCCTAGATGCACTCCAATGCCCAGAGATACTTGAACTCAAACAGCAAAGGCAGTAGTTGTGCAGATTCACTGCTGTGTCAGACAGGATTGTAGATTTCTTTCTCTGATCATGTGGTCACTGCTTTGTCTGTCTTCCTCTGTTTTAAAGTGCCATTGTTTTGATCTTTATTCCCTCAAAGTTCCAAAATAATGCAACAGCATATAAAACAATAATTGCTGTTCCTCGAATTTGAGGAAATCACCTCCAACACCTAAAATACCTTCAAAAAGGAGCAGCTCTTACTGCTACAATTTTTGCCCATCCTCCATCTTGGATTACTCTACCAACTGTATACACAAAGCGTAAGATGGAGGCATTTTACACTCAAGCTTCACGTGCAGTGATGTCACCTAGCTGTCTTCAAGGTTGCATGCCTTTCTCAGATAATACAACAAACTCCAAAGAATTGTTTACTGATACCAAAATGTCAATGCTTCGGCCATTTGATCAACCCCAGAACAACAGAAATCTCTTTCTGTGGACAAACTGGAGAAAAGCAGAAAGTGGGGTTGCCCTGGGTGTCGTTGGGTGACAGATGTCACAGAGCAATTACACATGAGCTACTGGGGAGGTGACTCAAGGTGGAGGAGGGGAGATGTGATAGGTGGAAGGAGGTCAAGGTGAGGGTGATAGGCCGGAGTGGGGTGGGGGTGGAGAGGTCAGGATGTGATAGGTGGAAGGAGGCTGCCTCGTGCTCCCACGAGGAGGTTGAACAGTTCATCAACTTTACCAACACCTTCCATCCCGACCTCAAATTAACCTGGACTGTCTCAGACTCCTCCCACCCCTTCCTAGACCTTTCCATTTCTATCTCGGGCGACCGACTCAACACAGACATCTACTATAAACCGACTGACTCCCACAGCTACCTCGACTACACCTCCTCCCACCCTGCCCCCTGTAAAAACTCCATCCCATATTCCCAATTACTTCGTCTCCGCCGCATCTGCTCCCAGGAGGACCAGTTCCAATACCATACAGCCCAGATGGCCTCCTTCTTCAAGGACCGCAGATTTCCCCCAGACGTGATCGACGATGCCCTCCACCGCATCTCCTCCACTTCCTGCTCCTCTGCCCTTGAGCCCCGCTCCTCCAACCGCCACCAAGACAGAACCCCACTGGTTCTCACCTACCACCCCACCAACCTCCGTATACAGCGTATCATCCGCCGTCATTTCCGCCAACTCCAAACGGACCCCACCACCAGGGATATATTTCCCTCCCCTCCCCTATCAGCGTTCCAAAAAGACCACTCCCTTCGTGACTCCCTCATCAGGTCCACACCCCCCACCAACCCAACCTCCACTCCCGGCACCTTCCCCTGCAACCGCAGGAAATGCAAAACTTGCGCCCACACCTCCTCCTTTACTTCTCTCCAAGGCCCCAAGGGATCCTTCCATATCTGCCACAAATTCACCTGCACCTCCACACACATCATCTATTGCATTTGCTGCACCTGATGTAGCCTCCTCTATATTGGAGAGACGGGCCGCCAACTTGCGGAACGCTTCAGGGAACACCTCTGGGACGCCCGGACCAACCAACCCCACCACCCCGTGGCTCAACACTTTAACTCTCCCTCCCACTCCACCGAGGACATGCAGGTCCTTGGACTCCTCCATAGCCAGAACATAACAACACGACGGCTGGAGGAAGAGCGCCTCATCTTCCGCCTGGAACCCTCCAGCCACAAGGGATGAACTCAGATTTCTCCAGTTTCCTCATTTCCCCTCCCCTCACCTTGTCTCAGTCGATTCCCTTGAACTCAGCACCGCCCTCCTAACCTGCAATCTTCTTCCTGACCTCTCCGCCCCCACCCCACTCCGGCCTATCACCCTCACCTTGACCTCCTTCCACCTATCACATTCTCCATCGCCCCTCCCCCAAGTCCCTCCTCCCTACCTTTTATCTTAGCCTGCCTGGCACCCTCTCCTCATTCCTGATGAAGGGCTCTGGCCCGAAACGTCGAATTTCCTGTTCCTTGGATGCTGCCTGACCTGCTGTGCTTTAACCAGCAACACATTTTTCAGCAGTAATATAACCTTAACCTTGATTCCTGCTCTTTCTCACTTTGTGAATTGCTTCCCCTCCGAGCTCAAGTTACTAATTTCTATCATTTGTGTGTGTTGCTGCAGCTGTCAGGCCATTATCTCCATTCCTCATCGATTACTGTCCTCTCACTGACTGGATCATGTGTCAATATCTGAACCAGTCTTTGTTAATCATTTTGCTGCAAACACAGACTGTTCGAGAAAGCCAGCAAGTATGTCAGAACCTGTGCAGAGAAATAGAGTTAACATTTTGAGTCTGGTCTGACTCTTAAGAAAAGAATTATGTTGTGATGGAACTGCAGAGTGATGCTTGCAGAAATGTCGGGGTTTTTTGTTCGACATGATAGCCCAGAATAGGTAGAAATTCCTGCTGTGCAATCAGTAATGTATTAATTTACTGAGTTGACTCTGTATAAGTTCTATTGGGTGGCATTCAATGAACAGTGATGTCCTCCAGGATATTCTAAACTCCGTGACCCCGCAAAGTTAATTTGAAATTGCTGTTCACTCCCATCAGAATTACTTTATAGGGAAGATGAGAAAAACTCACACTGTGTTAACTTGTTACTGTAAAGTCAGCAGAACACTGGGAACAGGTGAGCAGTCTGTTTCTTCATTGGAGAATGGCTCATGAGTTTAAAGGGGAGAAAATGTAAATTGTCATACAGTTGCTGAAAGCAAACTAAGATACATAGAAAATGGAACACATAAACACTGCAGCCCTTCGACCCTCGATGTTGTGCCGACCTGTGAAATCAATTTGAAGCCCATCTAACCTACATTATTCCATTATCATCCATATATTTATCAAATGACCATTTTAAATGTCCTTAAAAGTTGATGAGTCTACTACAGTTGCAGGCAGGGCATTCTTCACCCTTCCCACTGAGTGAAGAACCTACCTCTGACATCTGTCCTATATTGATCACCTCTCAATTTAAAGCTATGTTTCCTTGTGCTAGCCATCACCATCTGAGGGAAAAGGCTCTTAATGTTCACCCTATCTAATGCTCTGATCATCTTTTAAGACTCAATTAAGTCACCTCTCAACCTTCTTCTGTCTAATGAAAACAGCCTCAAGTTCCTTAGCCTTTCCGCATAAGATTGTCCCTTCATACCAGCAACATCCTGGTAAATCTCCTCTGCATCCTTTCCAATGCTTTCACATCTTTCTTATAATGCTGCAACCAGAACTGTACACATACTCCAAATGTGGTCTCACCAGAGTTTTGTACAGCTGCAACATGACATCATGACCCTGAAACTCAATCTCTCCACCAAGAAAAGCTAACACACCATACACCTTCTTAACAACCCTCTCAACCTGGATGGCAACTTTCAGGGATATATGTACGTGCACACCGAGATCTCTTGGCTCATCCAAACTACCAAGAATCTTACCATTAGCCCAGTACTCTGTATTCCTGTTAGTCTTTCCAAAGTTAATCACCTCACACTTTTCCACATTAAATGCCACTTGCCACCTCTCAGCCCAGCTCTGGAACATATTTATGTCCCTCTGTAACGCCACTGACTGTAGTTTAATCCGCAAATTTACTAACTCATCCTTCTACACCCTCATCCAGGTCACTTATAAAAATGACAAAGAACGGTGGCCCTAAAATAGATCCTTGCGGAACACCACTAGTAACTGAACTCCAGGATGAACATTTTCCAACCATCACCACCCTGCCTTCTTTCAGCTAGCTAATTTCTGATCCAAACTGCTAAATCACCCTCAATCCCACACCTTCATTTTCTGCAATAGCTTACTGTGGAGAACCTTATCAAACGCTGTTCTGAAATCCATATACACCACATCAATGGCTTTGCCCTCATCCACCTGTTTGATCACCTTCTAAAAGAACTAGAGGAGGTATCGACTCATTTCTCAGCTCCTCTGTGTTTGCTGCATGATACCAGTGCACACTTTATGTCAGCAACTCATTTATTAGAATAGCAGTCTGGAAAGTGTGCACAATCTGAGATCTGCTGTCTGCAGCTGAGAGCCCTCCACTTCCAGAAACCATGAGCATCAGCAACATTGTGGCTTAGAATGTCAAGAAATTCTGCTTTTTGTGTTTTAGGTCTGAAAACATTGGATCTTGGTAATCCTATCAAGATTGGTCCTCATCTTGCAGTGAACGTGGAGAACAACATTGTGGTAGAATTTCACCCTCATGGTCTTCCCATCCAATTCCGCACCTTTCCAAAACACCTGCGTTATGCTTCAAATGTACTGGATGAAATTAGAGGAGGAGGAAACACAGTTATAGCCATTACCTTAACGGCCCATTTCACCCCTTTTCCTGTCGAAGTCTATATTCGGAGAATACAGAATATCAGGAGATCAATTCTACAGTTACTCGACAGGAGCCCGGATATACTGATTGTAATAAAGACAGCCAATGTCCAGGAACAGCCCCCACACATCATTAACTCTGCCAGTGACTGGTACGCTTATCAGTTTGATTCAGTGATGAGGAAGATGTTCACAGGCATCAACGTGGTATTTGTTGATGCCTGGGAGATGACAATAGCACATTACCTTCTTCACCATATACATCCCGGGAGAATTATTATAAAGAATGAAGTAGATGTGATTCTTTCATATGTGTGCCCTTCTGTAATATAATGACATTTGTATGGGATCAATTATAACCTGGGTTTTTTTTCATATGATTCAAAATCTCAAGTATAACTTCATATTTTTAGGGGTCTATATCACCACTGCTACAGGATATCCATATCTGACACATGTCTAATAAACCTGGTCTGAACATGCCCACTGAATGCACGTCATACAAACTGTTCAATTATTCAGCACTTCCCCACACTCCTGCTCACACAATATTTCACACACGTAGCATGTCATTTACAGAGACTCTCTTTCACACATGCACACACCATTCCTCAAGCAAAAACACTGTGGGAAAAGATCTGCCACCTGCCTACCCATGATAGGCCCACACAGAGCATAGGAAAACAAACTTGACCAAACTATACCAGAAACACCCAGAATGCCTCAGCAGAGACCAAACAGACTGACAAGTGAAGCCAGAGAGCATTCGCAGACAAGGGAATATACTTCCTAAAACACACTAACAATACCAGGTCAACACAGTAATACCAAAGCCACACAAAGAACAGGTCAGATGGAGAGGCATCACCAAGGACATCGCTCCAGAACAGGAGCAATGGAAGCACCTTACTGTTTCAAAAGAGACATTCTCACCTCCCTGCAAAGAGGACTGGAGTCTCCTGATCCCATTGATACTGTCAGGATGCTGCACTGTATCGAGAATCAGGACATTCATCTGATAACTGTTTTTCAATTATTATCACTGTAACTAGATTACTCCATTTCCAAATACAGTGTATCTTTCCCCACTTTAATTACCTTATTGTACAAGATTCCTATAAAACCTGGCTTCATCCTCAGTTTGGGGAAGAGTATTCTCTGCCAGCTGGACAGGCTGTCTGTGTTGTTTCAGCTTAGTCAATTTCTCTCCTGCGATATCACCGTACTAATAAGCTGTTTGTCAGTTTCACTCCAAACTGCGCTTTGTGATCTCTAATTTAATGGGCTAGTTTCTCCGACAGTTTGGCGTTAGTCGGCAGCCCCTTTTTTCTTCTCTCTCAACAGGGTAAGTGAAGCTGATATTTCAAATTTAGCCCAACTCAGACCTGGCCAGCCCTGCCCCAACGGCTCAGACCAGAGAAAGGCTGGACAACTGGGGAGGGTGGCCACATTTCGGATGTAGCAACTGTGGCAAATTGGTTTCAGTGACCACAGGCTTGGCCTACGGAGGTAGTCGAGCAAGCACCTAAATTAATCACCAACATTTTAACTAATTTGGCAGCCAGCTACTGTGGCAATTTGGAAGCTGAGCATCCACAAACTTGGCTCCTAAATTGATCAACTAAATTTTAAGTTCCTCTGCAGAACTTTCCCCGAGTTCCAAGACCTACACACAGTAGAGGTTTCAGGAATGCCCATGACAGAGTCACTCTTCCCAACCCGTGAACTTTAGTATCGGACCAGCCACTGTCCCTGATGTGGTCATCATTTCCACTACCTTCCCAGTCACCCTCCTGGGCCGACAGACCTTATGCAAACTAAATGCCAGCATTCACTGTTCCCCTGAGCGTCTCACACTGGTGATCCCGGTCACCCACTACTCCATGTTGCCGGTGGCAATCACCTGCAGCCCTGAACCCTCTGACCAGGCAAGCTCCCGCTACACCTGTCCATGCCCCAACACACCTACCCACGCTCTTCTTGACCCCCTTCTTTCCCTATTACCAACGGCCCCTTCATCCCCCACTTTATCTTTCCTCTGCTGGGTGATAGTGACAGGCCTTGGTCTGTCAGTTTCACTGTGCAGCTTCTGGTCCTCAGGACCCAGCATCACCACATCCTGCACTCACAGACCCTCCTCTCACCCTCCCCTCCCCGTTAGCAGCAACTGGCCTGTACTTTGTGGGACCACTGAGGGTGACAGCAGAGGTACAGCTTGGCAAGGTACAGGCTGCACTGTTCTGCGACGGCCCGACGGCAGTCCCACACATTCCCCTCATTGTCAAAAGCCCATGACTCCCCAAGGGTTCAGGCTTCATGATGGTGCACCTGAGGAAGCACCTCCCCCTTCACTTCGCACCCCTCGGTCAGACCCCCGCTCCTCTAGTGGAGATTGCCCAACTTGGGCAGGATGAGTTTGGTACTCCTGCAATACTCCAGGCCACTTTCACCATGCAAACCCCAGGCACTGCCCCCTCCTACAAAAATCCCCTGTTGCTTGCTGGCCTTCCAGCATCACTGTGGGTGCAGCACCCCAACCACGCAGGCCAGTGAGATCCTGCCCACCACACACTGTCACAGTGAAACAGGGAGCTATCCTGCATCCTATACAGCAATACCCACTGTCACCTACAGTAGCAGAAGGCATCAAGCCGGTGATTGACTCCCTCCTAACACAGGGTGCCCTAGTTCCAGCAACCAGTCCCTGTAATATGCCCATCCTATCCATCCCAGAACTAGGGGAGGCCAGAGAAGTGGCGTTTTGCCCAGGATCTGAAGGCTGTAAACGCAATTGTGATTCCCTGCTCCCCAGTTGTTCCGTACACTAACACCATCCTCACCACTATCCCTCCCTCCGCCACCTGCTTTTCTGTAATCGAACTCTGTTCAGCCTTTTTCTCCATCAAACTGTCCCCTGAAAGCCAGTACCTTTTTGCTTTTATGTACGGCGGCTGCCGGTACACATGGATCAGATTTCCCCAGGATTACATGGAGAGCCCCACAGTCTATGGTGCTACAGTACACCGTATCCTCTCTACTTTACACCTGCCATGCAACAGTACCCTTCTGCAATATGCGGATGATTTGTTACTGACCTCCACCTCCACCAGATCATGCATGCAGGACACTGTCGCATTATTCTGCTGTCTTGCAGCGGACGGACATAGAGTCTCCGTGGAGCAAATGTAACTCTGCTAGTACACAGTGAAGTACTTGGGATACAAACTCTCCAATGGCCTCAGGGTACTACCTAGAGAGAGAGTCGCAGCCATCACTCAGCTCTCCCCTCCAGCCACAAGAACTCAGCTGCAGGCTTTCATGGGGATGGTGAATTATTGCAGGCACTGGATCCCAGACCACCTCGCCATTGACAAGACCCTCAGGGAGGCAATCTCACGAAAGCAGCCAGTGAAGTGACACCAAAGACGGACACCAAAGATGAATTAAAACAGCGACTGGGGTCTCTGCTCCTGGCCTGGGGGGCCCAACCTAAACTCAGCCCTTCTACCTATAATTTGGAGATGCCGGTGTTGGACTGGGGTGTACAAAGTTAAAAATCACATAACACCAGGTTATAGTCCAACGGGTTTAATTGGAAGTACTAGCTTTCGGAGCACTGCTCCGTCATCAGGTGATTGTGGAATACACAATTGTAAGGCGCAGAATTTATAGCAAAAGTTTAGAGTGTGATGTAACTGAAATTATACATTGAAAAATGTTAAGTCTCTCATCTGTTAGAATAACCATGTTAGTTTCACTTCTTTCATATGTAAATCACAAAACTGTTTTCAAAAGTTACATTCTCAGGTTAACTGTAACAATTGATGTCAGCCCAGACAAGATGCTGAAGGTGTTAGCCCCTGTGTTCTGTTGTCTGTGCCATAATGTTTAGACTGATTCTAATCTAAAAGAATGAGTTAACAGAGTCTTACATGGAGTCATACAGTTTTTAAGCAAAATACAATATTTCTCTGCAGGTACAAATTTACCCACAAACATATGTGTGTAGGTGTGCATGTGGGACAAGGGTGAGACATTTAATAATCTGCAGTGACTTGCGGGCCAACACCTTCCTGAGGATGGCCCGTGGCTATGTTCAGAGATTCAATCAGACCTGCTGCTGAGTCTGCACTAAGTCCCTGTCCACTCTCATGGGGGCATTCCCTTAGTCTCAATCCCCTTAAGCATCTCTAACATGGCAGAGTGGTGGCTAGACCCAGACAGATGCCCTGAGGTTACCACACTAGCAATATCATCAGCCATGAACAAATATGGGAACAACTGTTTGAAACACACTCAGCCATCTGGCTGGGATGCTGGCTGCGGTTGGTGCACTGACTCCCTGCTCCTATCTCCCACAGCGCGACGATCCACTGCAGAAGGCAACAATTTAAACCTATGGGACCACCCAGAATACCACCTTCCTCACTGTTTGGACAGGAACCCAGACCCGCCATCTCCGGACCTACAATGGCACTTATTTTATCTGTGGCCACAAAGCCTACCATTGTCCTGGACTAGAAGCTGCTATGTCAGGTGCGCAGTACCATTCATTTATCAGTCCCAGACCCCTCCCTTCTCAAAGCCCATGACCCGCAGCAAACGAGCCCTCGCTGCTATCACAGCAGCTCTCTACCTCATGGCACCCCCCCAGTGCAACCCTGCAGTTACAGATAGAAGCCCACAAACTCACTGCCACACTAGAGGAGGTGGCAAACTCCACAGCTGAAGCACTCGCCCAGCTGAATGCAGATTGCTCTACAGAACAGGATGGCCCTGGACTACCTGCTCGCTGTGAAAGAGGGCACACACGCCTTCATCGGTGCTGATTGCTGCACTTACATTCCTGACCCCAGCGAAAACATCACAGATCTGGCCCAACATATCTGGCAGGCAGCTTCTGTCCTGCATGAGTAGAGCTCCCACTGGGACCTGTGGGACTGGGCAGCTCCACTACAGGGACTGATAGCCTTCATTGCTTTCATTGCCGGGCTTGTGGTGCTGGCCATTTCCATCCAACTGTGCAGTTCACGCCTGTGTGCAATATTGCTACCCTCAGACTCCCTCACCATATAGCAGGCACAGATCCATTGGGAGAACGACCCTGCCCCTGTGATAACCTCGACTGAGCCAGACACAGACACTGAGAGCTATCTGTCTGAAACCAAGCATCCCCACAGGACAATCCCCCTGGCTCTGGCTACATTGACCCTTTTCATCCCTCCCTGAAGCATAAAAGAGGGAATTGTGGGAAAAGATCTGCCACCTGCCTGTCCACACAGAATATAGGAAAGCAAACTTGACCAAACTAAACCAAAAACACCCAGAATGCTTTAGCAAAGACCAAACAGACTGACAAGTGAAACCAGAAAGCACTCGCAAACAAGGGAATACACTTCCTAAAACACACTAACAATACCAGGTCAACACAGCTGTCCCAAAGTCCCGTGGGCAGACTCATAACACAACAATACCAAAACCACACAAAGAACAGGTCAGATGGAGAGGCACCACCAAGGACATCGCTCCCAGAACAGGAGCAATGGAAGCACCTTACTGTTTCAAAAGAGACATTCTCACCTCCCTGCAAAGAGGACTGGAGTCTCATGATCCCATTGATACTGTCAGGGTGCTGCATTGTATCGAGAATCAGGACATTCATCTGATAACTGTTTTTCAATTATTATCACTGTAACTAGATTACTCCATTTCCAAATACAGTGTATCTTTCCCCACTTTAATTACCTTATTGTACAAGATTCCTATAAAACCTGGCTTCATCCTCAGTTTGAGGAAGAGTATTCTCTGCCAGCTGGATAGGCTGTCTGTGTTGTTTCAGCTTAGTCAATTTCTCTCCTGCGATATCACCGTACTAATAAGCTGTTTGTCAGTTTCACTTCAAACTGTGCTTTGTGATCTCTAATTTAATGGGCTAGTTTCTCCGACAGTTTGGCGTTAGTCGGCAGCCCCTTTTCCTTCTCTCTCAACAGGGTAAGTGAAGCTGATATTTCAAATTTAGCCCAACTCAGACCTGGCCAGCCCTGCCCCAGCGGCTCAGACCAGAGAAAGGCTGGACAACCGCACTTTGTGATCTCTAATTTATTGGGCTAATTTCACCGACATACGCATACTTCTTGCACGTGCATATACACACACACTCTCACTCACTCACACATCACCTTCATATATGTACGCAGACACACATTGATCCTCTCACACCCACATCATCTTCCAAAAACACTCACACACTTTCTGATTTGCATGCACTCACACCAACTTGCATACATGTCAACAAACAAACACACACATGCTCAATCCCACCCGTGCAGACATGCACACTGCTTTCTCTTACACACGGGCTACTGTACAATTAATGTGTAGTTGGGGTGCGATTATGTACAGCAGTTTGGTGAAGGCGCACTGCACATGGGGACTTCATTCTGAGGCCGCCTCACTGCCCCTTCCATCTTTCTGCTTCCACAGGGAAACAGAGGGTGGTTCCTGAGAAAGATGTTTACCCCTCTCTACAGATGGGTTAATGTCACCTGAGATGTTATACTGAGAAGGCTGCAAAGAAACTCTCCTTTACAGCTGGGATCGTGAGTTCTGGCATGGAGTTCGCCTCCACATTCACAGTGGAACAGAAGGACTCTGAGATCTGCACGATGTCCTCTGCATCCTCCAGAAGTCTTTACAGTGCCAGGAGGCAAGTACACCAAGTCTCTCAGTGAGCATGCTCACCAAGGCTCTCTCTACGCTGCCCTCCCAATGTTCCTGTAAGAGTTCTCTCCAACAGAACTCGTCTGTGAACTTCTGGAGCAGAGAGCTAGCTCACTTTATGCCCCCTCCACTTGGTCTGTTTTGAGTCCATTTCTGCTCAGCGACTTACCTTGTACTGATCCCAATTCTGTTGAACCTCTCGGTTATGGTCAGTCCCAATGCCTGAGCTGGTAGCAGTGTCAGATCAAGTGACAGTACCTCCACATCCCTCCTGTGGTTTCCTGCCTCTCTTTTTATTTACCTGTGAGACATGGGCATCATTGGTTGACCCAGCATCTATTGCCATCTCAAGTTGCCCTTGAGAAGGTGGCAGTGAGCTGCCTTCTTGAACTACTGTAGTCCATGTACTGGAAGTGGACTCACAATTTCCATGATTTTGACAAAAAAAAACACTGAAAGAACAGCAATAGGTTTCCAAGTCAGTGGTTTAGAAAGGAACTTGCTGGTACAGGAGTTGCAACAAATTTTCTGCCCGTGCCCTTCTAAATGATTGTGGGTTTGGAAGATGCTTTCTAAAGATCTTCAGATGAGTTTTATCTTCCAATGAATTTCCATAGTGCATCTAGTAGACAGTATATACTGCTACCATTCAGTGTTGGTGGTGGTGGGATGAATATTTTTGGATGTGGTGCCAAGTAAGTGGGTTACTTTGACCTGAATGGTGTTGGTTCTTGAGTGTTTAAGTGTTATGCCTGCCACTGCTGGAGGTATGTGGAGACAGGGAGAGGCAGGTGTGAAGTTAGGATCTCTGGAAGGTATCTGAGGATGTGTTGAAACATGGAAATAATCTTTGTGAGTCTAAAGTGCTGGCATATGCCGTGGGTGAGTGATGGTCTTGTTGTACATTGATCAGTATGAGGAGTGAGTTGTTTATTCAGGCAAAGATGTGCAAAGGCACTGGCATTAGCCCCCAATGTGAGATCATTGAACTTATTGTAATATTGTAGCAAGGTATTTGTGGTATTCACCCTCCTGGATACCTGCTCCTACTCACTTCAGAAGTATTCCATGAGGACTCCTGATCTTCAGAAAACATGGTCTCCATCCACTGCCCACCTCCATGAGTAAGGCCTCTAGTCCAGAGCCCTTTCTGGGCTCTAGTTCTCGATTTCCTCATTTGCAGTGACCAAACTGGTATTCAGCAGCATCCTCCTGTATGTAATTCCAGCTTCCTCTGAGAGAGAGTGATTGCCTTTCAGAGCTGGAGGTAACTGTAACAGTTGCTGGTCTTACTTGCTGTGAAGCTCCAGTGTGTGTGTGTGTGTGTGTGTGTGCGTGTGTGTGTGTGTATATACAGCCAGTCAGAAGCTGTGCTGTGTCCAGAAATCATTTGAATGTGGATGCAGCCCATTGCCTCCCCTGTACTGGAAAAACAGTCCTATAAATCTTTGTCCAATTGACTTTTGTAACTTTCTAGAATAAATAGTATAAGACTCTGGTGAGGCCTCATCTGGAGTATTGTGTGCAGTTTTGGTCGCCATACTATAGGAAGGATGTGGAAGCTTTAGAACGAGTGCAGAGGAGGTTTACCAGGATGTTGCCTGGAATGGTAGGAAAATCTTATGAGGAAAGGCTGAGACACTTGGGGCTGTTCTCATTGGAGAAGAGAAGGTTTAGGGGAGATCTGATAGAAGTGTATAAGATGATTAGGGGTTTAGATAGGGTAGATACTAAGAACCTTTTACCGCTAATGGAGTCAGGTGTTACTAGGGGACATAGCTTTAAATTAAGGGGTGGTAGGTATAGGACAGATGTTAGGGGTAGATTCTTCACACAGCGGGTTGTGAGTTCATGGAATGCCCTGCCCGTATCAGTGGTGAACTCTCCTTCTTTATGTTCATTTAAGCGGGCATTGGATAGGCATTTGGAAGTTATTGGGCTAGTATAGGTTAGGTAGGACTCGGTCGGCGCAACATCGAGGGCCGAAGGGCCTGTACTGCGCTGTATCCTTCTATGTTCTATGTTCTATGTTCTAAATATGAATTTAAATGCAGATACCAATTGTCTTTTAAGTATTTGCACGTTCAATTCAGGGAAATTAATACAGGTAGTTCTTGGAGAATGCATGATTTACTTATAACTTTGCTGAGGAATTAAGAATGGGAGTTTTGAGTATGCTTACCTCTGATCGCAACAGTATCATTCCAGTGGTGATCATTTCACACACACGCAACAGTGTCAGCGCCAATCTTCATGTTTTGCATATGCACTGATGTCAGCTGCTGACAGAGCAGCTTTCTGTGAGAGATACATTGAGCAGCTTCCTGTGAAAGGTACACTACTCCTAGATTATCATTTTTTTGTAAAATGGAGGGGCAGAGTGACAAGGATGTTTGCAAGAAGCGTCCTGCTGATAAAATTGTGGGTGGTGAATACAAAGGCTGTAACACTGGAAGAGAAGCCAGATATTATGAAGAGTTTTGAACATAAGCAGAGAATGTGATATAGCTCGCTGAACGAGGGAGTCTACCTTACGTTTGATGATGACTCTTTTTCCCTGCATTAACAATATTTTTTCAAAGTACTATGTTATATTTACTTTTGTTTTGTTAAATATGACTTTTCAGGCTGTGCTATACATTGTGTTAGACTTTTAGGTGATTTTTGAGCAATTGTGAGTGTTTGTTTTTTGCTGGTCTACCCCTAACCCTACTTTGAGTTGGCCCCATTATTTTTATGAAGTGAGATTTTGTTGGGACATAACTACGGCGTTAGAGGAGAACAACTTGAAATATATTGATTTGAATGGTCGAATACATGGTGGAAGGACACTTTCTCATTCAGTAATTTCAGCACTTTCCAAGGGACAGTTCAACAACCTTGAGGAGTCCTCAAACTGTTCACTTTTTGGGTGTGTGAAGCTGCAGCTCCTCATTCAGGAGATGGAGATAAGCTTTTTCCTAGGGTGAAGGACTCAATAATGAGACGTTACGCTTTCAAGGTGAGAGGTGAAAAGTTTAAGGGGGATACATGCAGCAAGTACTTTACACAAAGGGTGGTGGGTGTCTGGAACGCGTTGCCAGCAGAGGTAGTAGAGGCAGGCACGGTAGATTCATCTAAGAAATGTCTACGCAGATGCATGAGTAGGTGGGGAGCTGAGGGATACAGATGCTTAGGAATTGGGCGACAAGTTTAGACAGTGGACCTGGATTGGCTCAGGCTTGCAGGGCAGAAGGGTCTGTTCCTGGGCTGTAAATTTTCTTTGTTCTTTGTTCTTTAAAATGCATAAGAGTGGGTACATCCTCAGGACATGATCAGGTGTACCCAAGAATTCTGTGGGAAGCAAGGGAAGTGATTGCTGGGCCAATTGCTGAAATATTTGTATAATAGAGAGCCACAGGTGAGGTGCCAGAAGATTAGGAGGTTGGCTAAAGTGGTACCACTCTTTAAGAAAGGTGATAAGAATATCTAGAGAACTATAGACCAGTGAGCCTGACATCAGTGGTGGGACAGGATTTACATGTATTTGGAAAGGCAAGGACTGAGTAGCATGACTTTGTGCATGGGAAATCATGTCTCACAACTTGATTGAGTTTTTTGATGAAATAGCAAAGAGGATTGATGAGGACAGAGCAGTGGACATGATCTGTATGGATTTCAGTAAAGTGTTCAACAAGATTCCTCATGGGAGACTGGTTAGCAAAGTTAGATCTCATGGAGTACAGGGAAGCTAGCCATTTGGATACAGAACTGGCTCAAAGGTAGAAGACAGAGGGTGGTGGTGGAGGCCTGTGACCAGTCGTGTCCACAAGGATTGGTGCTGGGTCCACTGCTCTTCGTCTTTTATATAAATTATTTGGATGTGAGCTTAGGAGGTATTGTTAGTAAATTTGCAGATGAAAACAAATATGAAGGTGAAGTGGACAGCAAAGAAGGCTACCTCAGAGTACAATAGAATCTTGATCAGATGGGCTAATAAGCTGAGGAATGGCATATAGAGTTTAATTTAGATAAATATGAGGTGCAACATTTTGGAAAGGCAAATCAGAGCAGGACTTATAAAACTAATAATAATGCCCTGGGGAATACTGCTGAATAAAGAGACCTTGAAGTGCAGGTTCATAGTTCCTTGAAGCTGGAGCCACAGGTAGATAGGATAGTGCAGAAGGCGTTTGGTATGCTTTCCTTTATTGGTCAGATCATTGAATTGGAGGTCACGTCTTGGGCTGTACAGAACATTGGTTCGGCTACTTTTGGAACATTATGCGCAATTCTTGTCTCCCTCCTATCGAAAGGGTGTTGTGAAACATGAAAGGGTTCAGTAGAGATTTACAGGGATGCTGCCAGGATTGGAGGATTTGAGCTGTAGGGAGAGGCTGAATAGGCTGGGGCTGTTTTCCCTGGAGCATCAGAGGCTGAGCGGTGACCTTATGGAGATTGAAAAACCATGAGGGGTATGGATGGAGTAAGTAAACAAGGTATTTTCCCTGGGGTGAGGGAGTCCAGAACTAGAGGGGATAGGCTGAGGGTGAGGGGAAACATTTAAGGAGCAATGTTTTCATGAAGAGGGTGGTGAATGTATGGAATGAGCTGCCAGAGGAAGTGGTGGAAGCCAGTACAATTATAGTGTTTAAAAGATATCTGGATGGGTTCCCGAATAGGAAGGGTTGAGAGGGCTATGGGCCAAGTGCTGTCAAATGGGACTAGGTTAGGTTAGGGTATCTGGTTGTCGTGGCCGAGTTGGACTGAAGGGTCTGATTTCGTGCTGTACATCTTTATGATTCTACGACTCTGAGTAAGTAAACTTGTCAATTATTTGTGAAGGTAAATGTAATCTAACTAAGCTTCAAAACCAGACTGTACGTGTAGGGCTGAACTGTCATAGAAATAGAATAAAATCATAGAACACCGACAGTGTGGAAGCAGGCCATTCAGCCCATTGGGTGCAGACCGACCCTCCGAAGGACACCCCATGCAGACCCACCCCTGTAACCTTGCATTTCACATGACTAATCCACCTGCCTGCGCAACCCTGAAAACTGTGGGCAATTTAGCACGGCCAATCCACCTAATCTGCACATTTTTGAACTGTGGGGAGAAATTCGCACAGACACAGGGAGAACGTGCAAACTCTTCACTGATATCACCTGAGGCTGGAATGAATTACAGGACCCTGGCACTATAAGGCAGCAATGCTAACCACTGAACCACTGTGCTGTCCTGTGTGCATCGGTAGTTACTAATAAGGCAGGGCAAGTTATGGAAGTGTTAGTAGGGGAATACTTTGGGACCAATGCCGATAATTTCATTTGTTTTAAAATAGCTATGCAAAAGGATATGCCTTGGTCTATAAATTCAAGTTTTAAATTAGGGTAAGGCCAATTTTGATGGTCTTAGATGGGAACTTTCAAAAGTTGATTGGGGGACTCTATTTGCAGACAAAGGGACATCTGGTAAATGGGAGGTTTTCAAAAGTGAGTTAATGAGGGTTCAGGGCCAGCAAGTTCCTGTTAGAGTGAAGGGTAAGTCTGGCAGGAGTAGTGAACCCTGAATGATTAGAGATATTGAGGCCCTGGTCTTGAAGAAAAAGAAAGCATATGACAAGGGAAAGACAGCTGGTATCAAATGAATTCCTTGAGGAGTATTGAGTGTTCCAGAGTAAATTTAAGAGAGAAATCATTGTGGCTTAAAGGGTACACGAAGTGGCTTTGGCAGGTCAGGTAAAGGAGAATCCAAAGGGATTCTGTAAGTACATGAAGAGTAACCAGGGTGGGAAAAGGCCCTCTTACAAAAGGCTCTCGGTCTCACATTTGGGAATGACAATGTTCCTTAAATTTCCAAGTGTTGAGCACTTTTGAAGGTAATTTAGATTAGGAAATGAAGATTGGTGTAAACTTTGGGAAATCTTCCAGCTTAACTGCAAGGAGTGAAGACAGTGGGCAGATCAGACGACAGGTCTTATGACTGATGAGACATAAAAGCAGAATTCTGCAATAGTTCACGCAATCTGCATTCTTAGCAAGTCTGAAAAGCTCATTCTTAAAGATCACCAAGGTCATCTATGTGTGGAGTGTTGAGGGATGGGTGAGATCCTAAATGAATATTTCTTGTCAGTATTGACCTTTGAGAAAGATATTGATGCGGGGAACTTAGGGAAATAAATAGTGATGTATAGAAGAGTATCCACATTACAGAAGAGGATGTGCTGCAAGTCTTAAAATGCATTAAGGTAGATAAATCCCTGGGACCTGATGAAATGTCTCCCAGGACTTTGTGGAAGGCTAGGGAGGAAATTGCAGGGCGCCTAGAGGAGATATTTGTATCATCGACAGTCCGAATATTGGATGTTGGCTAATGTTGTGCCATTATTTCAAAAAGGCTGCAGCGAAATGGCTGGGAGCAACAGACCAGTGAGCATGATGTCAATGCTGAGTAAATTGTTTAACAGGATTCTGAAAGACAGAGTCTACAGGTATTTGGAGAGTCAAGGACTCATTTGGGTTAGTCAGCATGGCTTTGTGCATGGGAAATCATGTCTCATGAATTTGACTGACCTTTTTGAAGGGATGACCAATAAAGTAAATGAGGGCAGTGCCAGTAGCAAGGTCTTTGAAAAGGCACAACACAATAGGTTATTGAGTAAGGTTAAAACACACAGTATCAAGGGAGAGCTAGCTAATTGGATATAAAATTGACATGATGGTGGTAGAGGGTTGTTTTACAGACTGGAGTCCTGTGACTAGTGGTGTGCCACTGGGATTGGTGCTGGTTCCACTTTTACTCGACAGAGATATAAATGATTTGATGAGTATTTAGGAGGCAAGGCTTGGAAGTTTGTGGATGACATCAGGATTTGTGGACAATGGACAGTGAAGAAGATTGTCTGGGAATGCAGCGAGATCTTGATCAACTGGGCCAGTGGGCTGAGGAATATTAATTTAGGGGTTTTTGGGGCTTAATTATAAAAAATGCAAGGTGCTGTATTTTGGTACGTCAATCATGGACAGGACTAACACAGTCAATAGTAAGGCCATGAGGAGTGTTATAGAACAAAGAGATGTAGCTAAACAGATTCATAGCTCCTTGAAAATTGAGTCACAGTTAGGCAGATGAACAAAACCTTGGTGAGCAGTAAAATCGATGTTTCGGACAAAAGCCCTTCATTAGGGCTTTTGCCCGAAACGTCAATTTTACTGCTCCTCGGTTGCTGCCTGAACTGCTGTGCTCTTCCAGCACCACTGATCCAGAATCTGGTTTCCAGCATCTGCAGTCATTGTTTTTACCTAAAACCTTGGTGAGGCCACACTTGGAGTACCACATGCAGTTCTGGTTGCACTACGATAGAAAGGATATTATTAAACAAGAAAGAGTGTGGAAAAGGTGCTACCTGGACTAGAAGGTTTGAGTTATAAGAAGGGATTGGATATGATGGGACCTTTTTCACTGGATCAGAGGAGACTGATGGGTAACCTTATCAAAGTATACAAAATCATGGGAGGCATAGATAAGGTAGATAGCAGACAACATCTCCCCATGGTAGGGGAATCTAACATTAGAGGGCATAGATTTAAGGTGAGAGGAGAGCGATACAAAAAATTCCAGAGGGGCGATTTTTTCACACAGAGTGTGGTGAGTGTCTGGAATGAGCTGCCAGATGTAGTGGTGGAAGGGAGTACAATTTTGTTATTTAAGAAACATTTCGACAGGTATGTGAATGGGACAGGTGTGGAAGGATATGGACTGAATACACACAAGTGAGATTAGTTTAAGTTGTGAAAATTGGGCTGTCTGAGCCAGTTGGGCCAAAGGGCCTGTTTCCATGCTGTAGACCTCTCTGACTCTATGGGTCTATTTGCATTTCAAATGTTTCTATTTTACATCACAGATCTTCACTAATTGTGAGTTTTTTGAGACATGAAGGGAAGTGGACAGAATGTTGTGTCTTTTCCATTCTTCCAAGTTTACATTTTTCAATTGTTAACACATTCTTAATCTCGACAAAGTTAAGTCTGGTTATCTCCATTCTTCTGACTGTGGTGTGTATTGATTGTGTCCAGTTACATATGGTATTTACAATAATTCACTCAGCCTGATAGCAGGTGGACATATGAGGAGCCTGGCATCTACAGGGATTCCTTTGCAGGTCTCACATTGTTCAGAATGTCCAGTTTAACTGTGTATTAAAATGTATAAAGACCTGTAAGACACGTAAGGAGTAAAATGGCAAACAGATGCTGAAAGATGGGTGAGGGAACGTACCTGGGCAGGAAGTTAATGATCAGTTTTTTGACAGCAGGTTGAAATTTGGCCATTAAGTCAGCAGGAAGTTGCAGGTGGGTTAGCCTTCCTGACAATGATGGTTCACTACCTCTGAAAAAGAGAACACAGATGCCTCATGGGCAGCACAGGCAAGGCTGCATTCTGCCTCCCTCCAGGTCTTTCCATGGCTTGGAAAGGGTGGACGCTAGGAATTTTTTTCCGTTAGACGAGGAGACTAGGACCGTGGACACAGCCTTAAAATTAGAGGGGGTCAATTCAGAACAGAAATGCGGAAACATTTCTTCAGCCAGAGAGTGGTGGGCCTGTGGAATTCATTGCCGCAGAGTGCAGTGGAGGCCGGGACGCTAAATATCTTCAAGGCAGAGATTGATAGATTCTTGTTGTCTCGACGAATTAAGGGCTATGGGGAGAATGCGGGTAAGTGGAGTTGAAATGCCCATCAGCCATGATTGAATGGCAGAGTGGACTCGATGGGCCGAATGGTCTTACTTCCACTCCTATGTCTTATGGTCTTATGGTCTTAAGTCTGTATGTTTTGCCCTGATTTGCAATGAAGGTGCTGGTTTTACTACTGCCTGTGGCCTACCTACCAATTGACATACGTGTCATGTACAGCAAAATTTAACCACATCCTCTTGCAGTTCAGGCCAATAAAAGTGCATTTGTACCTTAGCTTGAGACTTCCGTATACCTCGGTGACCTCCTACTGGTAATTCATGTGCTATCTGCAACACTTCCTGTCTGCATGCTATTGGCAACTCAGTGTGGTACACTTCTGCCCTTTTCTTCTCTGCACTAACCTGCCATGGTCTCCATTTTCGTCCTGGGATTCTATCTTTAAAAAAATAACATTCAGGAATATATTCTGATACTTTTTCTGAGTATGTGACAATGACACCAAACATTCAGAAAAGCTCCATCTTGTCTCATAATCCGTTAAAATATGAGTGACAGAGAACTCAAAAAATAAATTGATGTTATTTTCTTTAAATAGTGGTAGTGTCACTCTAAAACTCTAAAAATGAACATTAATCAACAACTATTCACAACTCTAAGCCCCCCCCCTTTCTAGTAACAGCTTATAATGTGCCTCTAACCCTCCAACAATATGCTGTTCCAATAAGACGCTTATTAAAAGTACACCAACTTACTGTCAAAACCACACTGTCACCGTTATCTTCTGTCACTTCACTCTTCCGGCTGCTGAATTCCCTGGGTCATTTTCTTTCCTTTTATTATGAGTATATTCCATCTGAAAAGATACCTTGGATGGAGAGTGTTTCCTAATTTCTTGTGTCTCTCTCAATGGCAGTTACTCTCTCTCTCCAATGTCCAAAATGCCTGCATTTTTATACTCTGAACACCGGATCATCACATTGGTTCAATGTTGGCAAAACAATGAATTCAAATGCGATTGAGTTTCGGTATCTTGGGGGGGGGCATAATTTAAACTGATTGGTTAAATTTGAGTTGTCAAAACAACAATCAACTCAGGTGTCCATTTCACATGCAAATGTTGCATATTTTCAATTTTCCAGTACACTCTGGGATTCCCATCTAGTTATATACACAGGAGCTTGTAAGTTCTTAATGCAGAAAAGCATTTACTCTCTCTCTTAAAGGTACAGTACATGTTTTCAACTTCAGAACAGTCTTCATATGACCAATAAGGCTGATTCTTGACCACAGATGTATGGTCACATGGGACAGGATGTCTATTGAGATATTGGGATCCAGAGTGCAGGATTTTCTTCCTTTTCTTTCCTTCTCTGCTGCCAATCTGCTTTACTGTTGTGACATTTCAACCAAGGTGAAGATAAGTGAATGCGAACAATTTTGAGTAATTTGTCCAAGCTCCTGCCAGTCTATTAAAGACAATGATTCCACATTTCAAGCAGGCTTCAGGGAGTCTTGGAAGCATTTTCTGTGTCAGTTCCCCTGGTACATTGGTCATGCATGAGTTTAGAAAATAGGACCTGGACAGTGAGCTAGTTGGAATGAGCTGCTACAGGAGATGGTGGTGAAAGATGAAATAGCAATGTTTCAGAGATCTATTGACAAATATATACATAGGCAGAGAATACAGGGATTCATACTATAAAGAGACAAAGGTATTTAGCTGAGAAAGGCATCATGTGCCAGCACAGACTTGGTGGGCTGAAGGGCCTCTTCCTGTGCTGTACTTTGTTCTTGACAGTAACTCACTCTGAGGAATTTAACATCTGAAATCTATCATGGAGCAATGGGACAAGGAATTGCCACAATCTGTCATTTCCTGGTACAATCAAGACACTGATCACCGCACACAACAGTATAGGAACCTGGCCCTTGTTACTGGGATGGGTTCCCACACAGGAAGGATAAATCAAACATTTGTTCACTCTGGGCACAGTTAGGATCGCTATGTCACTCCAAACATAAAACAACTCCAAACAGCTGGAGAGGTCATTGTAACCTTGTGGAATGAACATATTGCCTGTGGAATGTTTATTGCATGGATGCACTTTGCAGTGTTTCACTCATCCCGTCACATGAAAGGAGGGTGTGAGAGAGGTGCAACCTGTTTGTGTGAAGTGGAGATGGGTTTGAATAACCAGTGACCTATGCAGGCCGTATGGGTGTGTCTCACAGCCTGTACTAAAGCAATTAATACAGATGTGAGTCAAGATTGATCATGATTACTGCTGGGTATATAATGGTGACAATCAGAATTGAGGAATGACAGGGTGGGGGGGGAGGGAGGGGAAGAGTCGTGGTGTTATTAGAGGGATATGGCACTTGAGAAAGCAGTCACCAACCTCAGTCGTTCTATGTGGATATTAAACTTATGGTATTGCATCCAGCTTTTTGAGGCTAAATTCCTCATTTTGCTCTTTTTTTTATTTGATCACTCTGTGGCTGACTGTTTCCATTACCCTTGTCTATACATGCCTTGTTATCCTGCTGTACTGCTGTGGATGATGGACAATTCCCCTCCTTTCCACCTCCTCAGCTCGAGCTCTCATACAGCATTGAAGAGCTGGGAGTTTGCTCATTTCCGTGGTCAACCTTTCTCCTCTCTTTCTTGGATCAGATCCAATTGTGGAATGATAGCCTCCATACCCACCCCCTCCACAAGTATAGTCAATATAGAGGATGTGGAAGAATCTGTCTTTCAGCAATGGGCAGATTAAAAGGGCAAGTTTGGTTACTGCACACAATGACAACAGCTCAAAGTTTATACTGTCAGCTAAACCATTCTGAATTTAGGAAAGTATTACCAGGAATACAACCTGACTTAAAATTTCCAAGTCAATCCTGTCTGTTAATTCTCCTCACAACACAGATGCTTCCAGACCTTCTGAGTATTCCCAACATTTTCTGTTTTTATTGGATCTTACTCAATGCATTTCAGTCATACCTGTGTTCATTCACAAAGGGTGTGTCAGATCAAACTTGGTAATTATGGGACGCATTTCATATCACTCATGGCTTGAAGACAAGCAATCCCAAATCTAAATATTCTACAGTGGTATTTGAAATGATTGCATTTCTTTCCTTTAATATGGACACTCTGCAGTTGGTACCACTTTAAAGTTCATCTTTTATCAAGATAGAGTCTACAAAGACATATACTTGTACTTCATTATATTTTAAATAATGATTCCAGGAGAAAGGACTTCACGTGAATGTACTTTGCTTTCTTTATCCACTCACTGTTCTTCTTCGGAATCAGTGACAATCCCATCAACAATGACAATACCCTGTTCATCATTCGTGTCATCTGAGGTAAATGTAATTTAGGTAATTATAAAATCAGAAAATTCACAATGTTTTAAGCAAATTAAATGGATGAATCTCACAGATTTCAGTGGAGTTTAGAATGGAACTAGATTTGCAACCTCTAACATGTCAGTGATATCCAGAGGTTACTGAAGAGGATATGAATTATTAATATGTGGGGATGAGAGAATGAACACAGGAATGCATTCATCAAGGTCCGATAAAAACAGAAAATGCTGGAAAGCTCACTTGGCAAACTGCAATAAAACGTGTCAACCCGATTCTAGATCAGTGTCCAACTTACATTATGAGCCTGAATGCAATGAGAAAAGTATGTTATGATTTGGTTAAGAACCAGAAAGCTTTCCTTTTAAAGTAGAAAGACTGAAGATTGGACCCAAAGGGAATAAAGGCACAAGATAGCATGGTTTGAACCAACACTACATTGCTAGAAAACTTGGAATTAGTCTTCAATCTGCAAGAGCTGAAGATGTGATGCTGGAAAAGCGCAGCAGGTCAGGCAGCATTCAAGGAGCAGGAGAGTCGACATTTCGGGCATGAGCCCTTCTTCAGGAATGGGGAGAGTGTGCCAAGCAATCTACAATCCATGTACAGACTAATTCTAATATCTAGAGGTGACATCTGGTAAACATGGATAATACATTATGACTAATGACCACACAGTCCACAACAAATAGCAACTGTGACCAAGACAGACTCCACTGATACCTCAACAACTCATACCTCTAGATATTAATGACACACTGGGTCATCAGATCATATTAATATTCAAAAGCAATTACAATGCTTCATTTTTGCTTAGAGTGTGGAACTGGAAAATCACAGCAGGTAAGGCAGCATCCAAGGAACAGGAGAATCAATGTTTCGGGCATTAGCCTTCATTAGGAATGAGGCTTGTGGACTGGGGGACTCACAGATAAATAGGAAGAGGTTAGTGTGGGGAGGAGGTAGCTGAGAATGCGATAGGTAGATGAAGATGAGGAAGAAGGTGATAGGTTGGAAAGGAGGATAGAGTAGATAGATGGGAAGGACAATGGACAGGTCAAAAGGTAGGTGCCGAGTTGGAGGCTTGGGACTGGCATAAGGTGGGGGAGGGGAAATGAGAAAACTGGTAAAATCCACATTAATCCTGTGTGGTTGCAGGGTCACAAGGTAGAAGATGAGGTGTTCCTCTTCCAGGCATCAGTTGATTAGGGTTTGGCAATGGAGAAGACCCAGGACCTGCATGTGGAGTGGGAAGAGGAGTTGAAGTGTTCAGCCCGTTGAGGTTGATTGGTGCAGGTGTCCCAGAGATCCATGAAACGACCGCAAGTTGGCGTCCTGTCTCCCCCATGCAGAGGAAACCACATCAGGTGCAACGGATAAAATAGATGACGTGTGTGGAAGTGCAGGTAAATTTCTGTTGGGTGTGGAAGGATCCTTTGGTGCCTTGGCCAGAATTGAGGGAAGAGGTGTGGCGCGGTTTTCCACTTCTTGTAGTGGCAGAGAAAGATGCCGGGGGTGCGGTGTGGACTGGTGGGGGGTGTGGTATGGACTGTTGGGAGGTGTGGATCTGACAAAGGAGTCGCAGAGGGAATGGTCTCTCCAAAAGGCTGATAGTGGTGGGGAGGGAAATATATCCATAGTGGTGGGGTCTGTTTGTAGGTGGCGGAAGTGACGGAGGATGTTGCGATGTGCACAGAGGTTGTAAGGTGAGGACCAGGGGTTCAGTCCTTGTTGCATTGGGAGGGGTGGGGTTCATGGGTGGAGGTGCGGGAAGGGGATGAGATGCGTTGGAGGGCATCGTTGACTGCATGGGTGGAGAAATTGTTCTATGGTGGAATTTGTCATCACAGGAACAGATGCGGGGGAGGTGGAGCAATTGGAAATGATAGCATTTTTATAGGAGGCAGAGTGGGAAAAGGTGTAGTCCAGGTAGCTCTGGGAGTGAATGGGTTTGTAGTAGATGTCCGTGGTTAGTCAGTCACCGGAGATGGAGATGGAAAAGCCCAGGAGGGGAGGGAGGTGTCCAAAATGGTCTGTGTGAATTTGATTTTGGGGTGAAAGGTGTAAGTGAAGTAGACGATCTGTTCAACCTCATCCTCAGTACATGAGGTAGCACCAATACAGTCATTGATGTAGCAGAGGAAAAGGTAGGTATGATGGAAAATGGATTGTTCCACATACCTGACAAAGAGACAGGTATAGCTGGTGCCCATGCCGGTGCCCATGGCTACCCCTTTGGCTTGGAGGTAGTGGGAGGATTGGAAGGAGAAGATGTTGAGGGTGAGGACCCATTCAGCTAGGGTGTCATTGGAAGGGTACTGGTTGGGACGGCATGAGAGGATGCATTGGAGGGGGTGAGGTTCAAGGGCGGAGGTGCAGGAAGTGGAGGAGATGCACTGGAGGGCATCGTCAACCATGTAGTGAAGGCAAATTGCGGTCTTTGAAGAAGGAGGCCATATGTGATGTTCTATGGTTAGAGAGACCATTCCCTCCACGACTTCCTTGTCAGAACCACACCCACCACCATCCCACACCCCACCCCCGGCACCTTCCTATGTCACCACAGTAAGTGCAAAACCTGTGCCAACACCTTCCCCCTCACCTCTGTCCAAGGCCCCAAAGGATTCTTCCACATCTGACAGAAACTTACCTGCACTTCCACAAATATCATCCAGTGTATCCATTGCACTCGATGTGGTCTCCTCTACATCAGGGAGACAGGATGCTAACTTGCGGATTCTTTCAGAGAACATCTCTGGGACACTTGCACCAACCAGCACCACCTCCCACTCCACCAAGGACATGCAGGGCCTAGGCCTCGTTCATCGCCAAACCCTAACCACCCGACACCGTGAGGAAAAGCGCTTCATCTTCGTCTTGGGACACTCCAACCACAGGATTAATGTGGTTTTCACCATATTCCTCATTTTCCCTCCCCCCAGCTTATGCCAGTCCCAAGCCTCCAACTTTGACACTGCCTTCTTAACCTGTCCATTGTACTTCCCATCTATCTGCTCCACCCTCCTCTCTGACGTATCACCTTCTCCCCCACCTTCATCTACCTAACGCATTCTCAACTACCTTCCCCCCAGACTCAGCCCCCTCCCATTTATCTCTCAGCCACCCCAGCCCCCAAGCCTCATTCCTGATGAAGGGCTCTTCCCTAAAACATCGATTCTCCTGCTCCTTGGATGCTGCCTGGCCTGCCGTGCTTTTCCAGCACCACACTCTGGCCTTTGATCTCCAACATCTCTCATCCTCACTTTCTCCTACTTCGCATTTGCTCATCCAATCTTGACATAGAAACATTGTAAAATCACAAATATATTCCTTCTATTCAAGAAAGGGGTCAAGCAGAAGATAGGAAAGTGTCCACCAGTTCACGACGTCTGTCATGGGAATGTTGTTAGAATTCATCATTAAGGAAGTTATGACTGTGCACTTAGAAAAATTCAAGTAAATGGGAAGAATAACAATAGAGTTGTGAAAGAGTATTCATGTTTAAACTATTTATTGGAATTATTTGAAGGAGGGAATTACACTGTGGATAAAGTGAGGTGAGTAGTCACGCAGTTCTTGAATTTCCAGAAGGTATTTGATCCAGTACCAAAATAAAGTTTATTCTGCAAAATAGAAGCTCTGAGTATATAGCATGGTTAGAAGACTGGCTGGCTGACAGAAAACAGAGAGAATGCATAAATGAATCATTGTCCAATGGGCAGGATGTGATGAGGGATGCCCTGCACGGGTCGAGGCTGGATCTTAACTTTTTAAAATTTACATCAATGACTCAGAGGAGAGGAGCAAAATCATGGCACTAAAATTCTCAGACAACACCATGATAGGTAGGAAGGTATGTTGTGAAGAAGGCATAGGGAAGTTGCAAATGGGAATGGGTTGAATGAACAGGCAGACATCTGACATGTGAAATATTATGTGGGAAAATGGGAAGTTGTTTTCCTTTATGGTAAGAATTTTAAAAATAAGAATATTTCATTAAATGGAGAACAACTGGAGATTTTTGAGTTGCAGAGTAATTCACATGTTCTGGTACATGAGTCAGGAGGGAGAAAGTGAGGATTGCAGATGCTGGAGATCAGAGTCGAGAGTGTGGTGCTGGAAAAGCACAGCAGGTCAGGCAGCATCCAAGGAGCAGGAGAATTGATGTTTTGGGCATAAGCGCTTCATCAGGAATGAGTCATTAAAGCTTATGATGGTGGTACAGCACAAAATCACAAAATGCTATCCTCTTTACAAGAGGAATTGAATATCTTGATTTGATATGATTTATTGCTGCAACGTGTATGTAAGTACAGTGAAAAGATTTGTTTTGCTAGCTGTGCAGGCAGATCATAGCATTTGGGTCTGTTCTGGAGATTTTAATCTAACCTTTCCTGAGTCCTGCAGCCTTACTTCCTCCTTTAATTCGGGTTTTCTATTTTTTTTCCCTCTAACTGAATCCACCAGCGCTCCACCCCTACGTCTACACCATTTAATTTAAAATCCAGTCTATAGTCTGAGTTACACAATTCGTTAGGACTCTGGTCCCAGCACAGTTCAGATGAACACCTTCCCATCAGAACAGGTGCCTTCTTCCCCAGTGTCCCATGAATCCATACTCATTTCTCCCACACCAATCTTTGAGCCATGCACTTACCTGCTTTCTCTTATTGACCCCGTGCATTGGAAGTGATTCAAAGGAGGTTGTTACCTGGATTGTTTTATGGGAATAGCTTTAACAGGCTGCAGTTGTTTCCATTTGAGTTCAGAGGAGTGAGGGTTGACTTAGTTGAAGCATACAGGATCCTGAATTTAATATAAGATTGACAGGGTGTGTATGGATATTGCTTCAATGAAGAAAAATTGATGAAGAACACAATTTCATTCAAAAAAGTTCCATTCAGCAAAACACGTCAGTTTGATCTCCAGAAAAACAACCAGTGATGGAAGCATTGGTTCATTCGAATATTATACAGTACACCTTCACCTTTGTTGTGAAGGTGCAGGTGTACTGTACCTTTTAAGAGAGGGAGGAAGCTCACAAGGACTGACTAAAAGCATAGGGTGCTGAACAATGTGAACATGGAACACTTTGGAAACAAGTAGGTGGATTTGCATTGGCTGAATTTGAATTCGTTTTTTTCAATGGCAATCAGTTTAAATTATGCCCCAGATACCAAAGTTCAATCGAATTTGAATTTAGTGTTTTGATGACATCAAACCAATGAAATGATCCCATGATATGGGGTATAAAACCAGGCATTTTGAACAGTTAGGGAGAGAACAGCTTCAAGCGCTAACAAACAGACTGCCAGCCAAATAGCACTTGGAAAGGTAGTTGTCTATAAGTCATTTGTACAGCAGAACACCAAAATTGACCTAGAAGAACCTACAGAGAAAGTTTGTCATCCGTAGACTATACCAGGTTTGAATTTGGTTTTGCTGCGAATGTAAGAGGGAATTTATTGGACCAGTATTGGAGAGGGACAGGTAAAGATAGATTTAAGAGAAAGGAGTTGTAAACAGTTGTTGGTTTTAATATTCTCTGTTGGACTTAAAGAATAAAAGTGTTAATTTTTGCATTAAATAGTGACCTCTGGGTTAGTTCTTTGTCTCTCAAAATTGAACAGATGACAGCGAGAGGTGAGCTTCTCTGTGTGTCGGGTTTAAAATTAGCAGAGGGGTTTATCCCATGTGGTAACAATGTTCAATACAACTTTTGTGATAGAAGGCAATCTTTAAACTGATCATTAAACATTAACCTTTGAGTATTCCACACACTCATTGTTGACATTTTAAGATGAGACATGAAACAAAGTACCTGATTGTTCAAAAGAAATCTCAACTTCCTGGTAGGTCACACCATACAAAGATTGAACTCTGTGAGCACGCAATTACATTCACCTGAAGCAATAGATTATAGAATTCTAGTATTCTCTTGCCAATATCAAGACATTTGTTGGGATTCTTGCAATTATTCTGCAAGGAGAACGGGACAGTTTCTGTGGAAAATGTGTTTGATTCCATGAGCCACAGCCCCTACTTGCAGACTCCCTTACCGGAAGACTTGGTGTCATTGCATGTCCAGTTCCTCCACATTGTGTCACCTTCACACATCCCCAGTAGCTCATGTGTAATTGCTCTGTGACATCCGTCACCCACCTACACCCAGGGCAACCCCACTTTCTGCTTTTCTCCAGTTTGTCCTCAGGAAGAGATTTCTGTTGGCCTGCAGCTTTGATCAAACAGCGGAAACATTGACATTTTGGTATCAGTGTACAACTCCTTGGAGTTTGTTGTGTTATCTGAGAAAGACCTGATGTCCTTCAGACAGCTAGGTGACATCACACCGCATGGTGCTTCAGTAGAAAAGTCTCCACCTTACTCTCTGTACATACAGTTGGTGGTCAACCTGCTAGTCAGTCATTTAGTAAGCCAGTCAAATACGTACATCAAGTAACAAGAATCTGAGTGAGCTTATAAACCAGATTATGTATTTAAACCTGAAATATCATATTAAGCTACCAGTTGGTTACTGATAAACTTCTAGATGTGTGATTCAATACAACTGTGACTCTGTAGTAAACATTACCTGGGATAATATTAGAAAACCACATCACACATCACAGCTCTTTTGCTCTTTGGGTTGTGTATGAAATTTTAGGCGTATGTCTGAGCATTTGCATTTTCAATGTTTCTATTTCATACCACAGATCTTTAGTTATTCTGAGTTATCTGGAACATAGGAAGTGGATAGAATGTCATGTCTTTTGAGTTTTTCTGTTCTTACAAGTTTAAGTTATTTAATTGTTAACACATACTTAATCTTCACAAAGTTAATTCTAGTTATCTCCATCCTTCTGACTGTGTGTGTATTGGTTGTGTACAGTTACATATGGTATTTACAATAATTCACCAAGCCTGACAGCAGGTGGACATATGAGGAACCTGGCATCTACGGGGATTCCTTTGCAGGTCTCAGCTTGTTCAGGATGTCCAGTTTAACTATGTATTAAAATGTATAAGACCTGCAAGACAAGAGAGGAATAAGAGGGCAACCTGATGCTGAAAGATGGGTGAGGTAACGTACCTGGGCAGGAAGTCAATGATCAGCTTTTTGACAGCAGGTTGAAATTTGGCCATTAAGTCAGCAGGAAGTTGCAGGTGGGTTAGCCTTCCTGACAATGATGGTTCACTACCTCTGAAAAAGAGAGCGCGGATACCCCAGAAGCAGCACAGGCAAGGCTGCATCCTGCCTGCCTCCTGCTCAGACACTGACACCGCGGGTTAAGGGTGGGGGTGGGTGGCGCTGGGTAGGGGAATGTCTTTGATTGAGATTAGAGATGTGAGCACCAGCTGCTGGTCACTTTTACTGTCACATCTCAGCCAAGGAAGGAATGCCCCAGGTTTGTGGCACTTGGAGGATGCTGAGGAGCAGGCCCCCACTCAGTCCCAGGCAGGCGGGGAGCACATTGTGCCATGCAATTGCATAACTAGAGGCAGCAGGCAGGTTGGTGGGGCATCAATGCCCTCCCCCCACCCCCACCCCCAAATCCCTGTTGCTGCAGGAATATAGTACCGTCATGGAGACATTGCTTCCTCGAGCATGTGATTTTCTAGCTGTCTCCATGGACAGGTTGGTGGATGACATGGAGACCCTAATCCAGCCCTGTCACAGCCTGCTGGATATGGAGACAGAGCTAAAAACCATCGCCCCAGTCATTGCCTCCCAATATCCCAGCAAGGTGATGGAGGTATAAGGTACCCAGAGGTTATTCCAGGTGCCCCTTCCTCACAAAGAGACAGGGCAGTGCCAGTAGGCACCTGGCCAGAGGAGGAACCATAGACAGGTCCCCACAGAGATCCACACCCCCCCCCCCCCGACACTCCAGAGGTGACAGGCCTTCCACTCCCACCCTGCCTGCCAGTGTCAGACAGCCGGGTCAATCCTAGAAGGGAGTTATTGCCCCTGGTGAGGACACCCTCAGCATGTCTGGTCCCTCTGGACACAAACACTCCTACCTCAAAGCTCCAAGGCCAATGGATTTCATTGAATGGCAGGCTCCCTCCACTCCAACTGCTGACTGACCCAGGGACTGCACCGAGACATGGTGGGAAGGGTGGAGAGAAAGAAGAAGATCCTCTGAGGGCACGTTGGTGACCCTGCATTGTAAATACACACTCACATTTGCAAATCTCTGTTTCACCTTCAATGTACAGGTGTGTGTGTTTATTGGTGTTGTCCTTTGATGGGTCCCATGTTGCCTGAAGTTCCAGACTGCCCCTTGCAGTTAGCAGCACTCACCTTGCCCACTCCTAGTGATGTCACAGCCATTTTCATTTCCGTGTGGTTTACAAGATGATGGAAGACAGCAATGTGGTGAGATATGCTGTTACTGAGTCTGACTCCAGGCAATAATTTTCTTTAAATAGGAAACTCACTGCTGGTGGCAAGTATCCTAACTTGACTCCTGGAACGCCATTGAAAAATGCCATTTGTTGCTCCTGATGTCAAGGAAGGCCTCACTGGGCATTTGACATGATTCTCCCAGATTTCCCAGCAGAGCCCATAATATTCAGGCCCTGGTAAGGTTCTGCCCAGTGTTTCATTCCTAACACTGACACAGGAACATTTTTTGGGTGTGGCTGTGTTATAATCACTAATTATATCACAGAAACGAAGGACTTTGGTTTATTGCTGAGTAAGTTTTTTTTTTGTTCTGTTTATATTGATGTTGCTAACCTTTTCAAATGCTGCAGAGCATATTAAATGCTCAAATGATTAAGTTTATCTAGGGCAAAGCTGTTTAACACAGACAATAATTTCCGTGGATTCAGGATCTGATTCCTGCTGTTTGCTTAGATTCTATAAACGGGACCTTTATTATCAAAAGCAAGATTGTCCATGAAAACTAAATGATAGCAAAGATGATTCTCAATAGGAGTGAGAGAGGCAGGGTAGTTGTCATGGGGACTTCAACTATCCAAATATTGACTGGGATCACTACAGTACGAGTACTATAGATGGGTCAGTTTTTGTCCAGTGTGTGCAGGAGGGCTTCCTGACACTGTATGTAGTCAGGCCAACAAGGGGCGAAACCACTTTAGATTTAGTACTTGGTAATGAGCCAGGCCAGGTGTTAGATTTGGAAGTAGGTGAGCACTTTGGAGACAGCGATCACAATTCTGTCAGGTTTACTTTAGTGATGGAAAGGGATGAGTGTACTCCACCGAGCGGGGGGAAAGGAAATTACAATGCAATTAGAAAAGATTTAGGAAGCGTAGAATGGGGAAGGAAACTGCAGGGGATTAAAAATGTGGAGCTTATTCAAGGAAAAGCTCCTGTGTGTCCTAGATAAGTATGTACCTGTCAGGCAGGGAGGAAGATATAGAACGCATGAGCCATGGTTTACTAAGGAAGTGGAATCTCTGGTCAAGAAGAAGAAGAAGGCGCATGTTAGGACAAAATGTGAAAACTCAGTTAGGGCGCTTGAGGGTTACAAGGAAGTCAGGAAAGACCTAAAAAGAGAGCTCAGAAGAGCCAGGAGGAGACATGAGAAGTTGTTGGTGGATAGGATCAGGGTTACCCCTAAAGCTTTCCATAGGTATGTCAGGAATAAAAGAATGACGAGAGTTAAATTAGAACCAATCAAGAATAATAGTGGGAAGTTGTGTGTGGAGTCAGAGGAGATAGGGGAAGTACTAAATTAATATTTTTCAATAGTGTTCACTATAAAAAATGAAAATGTTGGTGAGGAAGATACAGAGATACTTGCATCTAGACTAGTAGAGATTGAGGTTCACAAGGAAGAAGTATTAGAAATACTGCAGAATGTGAAAATAGACACGTCCCCTGGGCCAGACGGGATCTATCCTAGGATCCTCTGGGAAGCAAGGGAAGAGATTGCCGAGCATTTGGCATTGATCTTCAAATCATCGTTGGCTTCAGGAATAGTGCCTGAGGACTGAAGTATAGCAAATGTGGTTCACTTGTTCAAAAAGGGTAGGAGAGACAACCCTGGTAATTACAGACCAGTGAGTCTCACTTCAGTTGTTGGTAAAGTGTTGGAAAAGGTTATAAGAGATAGGATTTATAATCATCTAGAAAAGAATAATCTGATCAAGGACAGTCAGCATGGATTTGTGAAGGGTAGGTCGTGCCTAATGAATCTTATTGAGTTTTTTGACAAAGTGACCAAACAGATAGATGAGAGTAAACCAGTTGATGTGGGGTATATGGATTTCAGCAAGGCGTTTGATAAGGTTCCCCACAGTAGTCTATTATACAAAATGCGAAGGAATGGGATTGTGAGAGACATAGCAGTTTGGATCAGTAATTGGTTTGCTGAAAAAAAACAGAGGGTTGTAGTTGATGGAACATGTTCATCTTGGTGTCCAGTTACTAGCGGCTTACCTCAAGGGTCGGTGTTGGGTCCAGTGCTGTTTGTCATTTTTATAAATGACCTGGATGAGGGCTTAGAAGGGTGGGTTAGTAAATTTGCGAATGACACTAAGGTCGGTGGAGTTGTGGATTGTGACGAAGGATGTAGTAGGTTGCAGAGAGACATAGATAGGATGCAGAGCTGGGCTGAGAGGTGGCAAGTGGAGTTTAATGTGGGCAAGTGTGAGGTGATACACTTTGGCTGGATTAATCAGAATGCAAAGTACTGGGCTAATGGTAAGGTTCTTGGAAGTGCAGATGAGCAGAGAGAGCTTGGTGTCCATGTACACAGATCTCTGAAAGTTGCCACCCAGATTGACAGGGTTTTAAGAAAGCATACAGTGTTTTGGTCTTTATTAATAGAGGGATTGAGTTCCAGAACCAGGAGGTTATGCTGCAGCTGTACAAAGCTCTGGTATGGCCACACTTGGAGTATTGTGTACAGTTCTGGTCACTGCATTATAAGAAGGATGTGGAAGCTTTGGAAAGGGTGCAGAGGAGATTTACTAGGATGTTGCCTGGTATGGAAGGAATGTCTTACGAGGAAAGGCTGAGGGCCTTGAGGCTGTTCTCGTTAGAGAGAAGAAGGTTGAGAGGTGACTTAATAGAAACATACAAGATAATCAGAGGGTTAGATAGGGTGGATAGGGAGAGCCTTTTTCCAAGAATGGGGACAGCAAACACGAGGGGACACAACTTTAAAGTGAGGGGAGATAGGTATAAGACAGATGTCAGAGGTAGTTTCTTTACTCAGAGAGTAGTGAGGGTATGGAATGTTTTGCCTGTAATGGGAGTAGATTCGCCAAGTTTAAGTGCATTTAAGTCGTCATTGGACAGGCAAATGGATGTACATGGAATAGTGTAGGTGGGATGGGCTTCAGATTAGTATGACAGGGCCTCGCAACATTGAGGGCCCAAGGGCCTGTACTGCGCTGTAATATTCTATGTTCTAACTTAACCCTTATTTCTACCAATCACCCATCTTCCCTTGTTACACTGCTGTTTGTTTAAATTGTTAACATTTCCACCTCCTTAAGTTGAAATCCACACCATTTAAAATCTTCCATTATCATACCTCCCTCAAATATCCTTGAAACCTCTTTATTTGCAAATTTGAAAGAAGCCGACTGTCAGCAATATATTTAAAATAACACAAAGGGAACAGCTGCATGAACTTGAGACAGCTAGAGTGAAACTTCAAACATAACTGTTGT
The DNA here is from genome assembly GCF_020745735.1 of Hemiscyllium ocellatum. Taxonomy (NCBI): domain Eukaryota; kingdom Metazoa; phylum Chordata; class Chondrichthyes; order Orectolobiformes; family Hemiscylliidae; genus Hemiscyllium; species Hemiscyllium ocellatum. The sequence continues at coordinate 69,845,728 of NC_083412.1, forward strand.
CTTGGTTTTCCAGTAATCTATTTCTGGAGGCAGAGTATAAGATTTTATGATTTTTATTTGAGCGACGCAAAGAGAGATCTGCCTCAGTTATTAGACCAACATAAAACTCTAAAGCTTACTGAAATGTTGAGCATTCTATGGTATTTGCATCCTCTTATTCACATTCAACTCTTTCTCCAGACATGATAATAAAACTAATATCCCTCTGTGCCAGAGGTTAATGTTCTAGGGTCTCCTTCAACCAGTCAGGGACTGAACAATCAATCTCACCGTAGATATTGCTGTCTCTTCCCTTGAAAGTGTCTGTCCTGTACTGTCTCCTCTCAAGACCATCTTCAAATATTTTCATTAATGTTGACCCCTGTTTATGTAAGTGTCTACAGGCATCCTCCTGACACAAGTCTGTAAGCTGCTTGAACATGAATCTATACAAAGTTGAAATCTCCTTCTACGTAGAGTAAGCAAGTAACACCTAACCTTTAGAGTATTAAAATCTAAATTTCCCTAATAGTACTCACTTTTGGCCCCTTCGCCTAAGGTAGCCAATACTGTGGTGTCATCCTTGTCCTTTATGCTCCATAACACACCAGTAGTTGCCCGGTATCCAGCTCAGGTTTGTAAAGGTAAAGGGTTAAACCATCTGTACCATTCGGTCCTTCAATCAAGGTCTCTGACCTAATCGTTCCTGATTTCTGAATCATCACCACCATGTCCCGGTGCCATAAATCAGGAATGTTAGATGTAAAATCTGTAACAATTGGATGCCAACCAAAGCAGGGGAGACCATCGTAATCCTTGGAAGAATTTGTTCATTTGTTTCATGATTCCCTAACAGGGTAGGTCTGATCTGAAAGTTGCAGTTCTAAATTAGAGCAAGACCAACTTTGATGGTATCAGACACCAATGTTCAAAAGTTGATTGGAGGAGGCTATTTGCAGTTAAAGGGACATCTGGCATCTGGGAGGCTTTCAAAAATGAGAGAGTGGGAGTTCAGAGACAGTGTATTCCTGTTAATGTGAAGGGGAAGGCTGGAAGGTGAAGGGAACACTGGACAACTAGAGATATTGAGGCTCTAGTCAAGATAAAGAAAGATTCAAATGTCAGGTCTAGACACTGGGATGAAGTGAATCCCTATAGGAGTATAGGGGAAGTAGGAGTGTACAAAAGAGGGAAATCAGGAAGGCTAAAAGGGGGCATGTGATAGCTTTGTCACATAAAGTTAAGGAAAATCCTAATAAATTTTCCATGTACATTAATGGCAAAAGAGTTGCTAAGTAGGGAATAGGGTCCATTCAAGATCAACAAGGCTGTCTGTGTGTGGAACCACAGGAGATGGATGAGATACTAAACAAATATTGCACATCTCTATTTAATGTGGAGAAAGACATGGAAGCAAGGGAAATTGGATGAAATGAATAGTGATGTCTTGAAAGGGTGCTTGAGGTCTTAAAATGCATAAAGATCGATAAATCCCCAAGACCTAATCAGGTATCTCCATAACATTATGGGAATCTAGGGAAGAGATTGCAAGGCCCCTTGTAAAGAGATTAATTTCACCAACAGCCATGGGTGAAATGTCAGAGGTTTGGAGGTGGCTAATGTTGTTCCATTGTTTAAGAAAGGCTGCAAGAAAAAGCCAGGGCACGACAGACCAAGTCACCTGGATGTTGGCATTAGGTGGTGGGGGGATTCTGAGAGACAGGGTTTACCTGCATTCGGAAAGGCAAAGTCTGATTAGGAATAGTCAGTTTGGCATTGGTTGTGAGAGACTGTGTCTTACAAATTCAATTAAGTTTGATGCAGGTACAGTTACGACATTTCAAGGACATGAAACTATAGGAGGTATAGTTTGTAAGTTTGCAGATGATACCAAACTGATAATAGGCAGTGAAGAAGGTTATCTCTCAAAGTGATCTCTTGGTCAGATCTCTTGGGCCGAGAAGTGGCAGATGATGTTCAATTTTGATCAATGCGAGATGTTGTACTTTGGTAAAGCAAACCAGGGCAGGGTTTGCCCAGCTAATGGAGAGCACTGGGGAATATTATTAAACATAGGGACCTAGGGCCTTGAAGTTGGAGTCACAGGTAGACAGGGTAGTGAAGTGACAGTGTTTGCCTTCATTAGTCAGAGCATTAAGTGTAGAAGTTGTGAACATCATGTTGTGGCTGTTGAAGACGTTAGCGAGACTAGTTTTGGAATACTGCATACAATTTCTGGTCACCCTGCTATAGGAAGGATGCTATTAAACTGGAAAGGGTGCTGAATAAATTTACTACCATGTTACAGTGACTGGAGGGATTGAGTTATAAAAACAGGCTGGATAGGTTAGGACATCAGGGGCTGAGGGATGACTGTAGACAGGTTGATAAAATCATGAGGGGCATTGATAAGGTGAATATGCAAGGTATTTTGTTCAGGGTTCGGGAATTCAAACCTGAAGGGTATACATTGAAGGTGAAAGGGGAAAAGTTTTAAAGGGAATCTGAGGGGCAACTTTTTCACAGAGAAGGAGGTGTGGGAATGGGATGAGGTGGCAGAAAATGTGGTAGAGGCAGGCACAATTGCAACATTCACAAGACATTTGGACAGGTCTGTGAACAGTATTATGGACAAGACCAGAACACCCCCTAAAATATTTTAAGAAGGTTGCCTTTTCATATTTTAAAGGCAAATATAAGGTATCATGTTCCAGAAGCAATGTGACTGGTCAAACTCTCAAAATTAAGCAAAACACAATTTATTTAAACGCTATACTTAAAATGCAATTAAAGAAACAGGAATTTAGAATAATTTAAGTCTATTGGAAAATTTAAAAAAATAACAGTTACAATACCTATTTCTGATCCAATATACTAATATCCCATAAACACATCCTTTGGCTAAAAAACAAGTTTAGAAAAACAGATTATGTCTTACATGCAATTGAGCAGCTTAGGAAGAGAACCCCCAGCTTTTGACTGTAATTGAGAGAGGGAAAAACTGCTTCCATTTCTTTGAGATCCACAACAGCAACTGCTTCAAGCTAAAAAACTAAAATTAATAAATCCTGGTCTGAGAGAGCTGGTCACACCCATCCAGGCTGCTTCTATTGTTGCAACATTGAAAAGCACCTCAAGGCCTTACAAGCTGCTTACTCTTGTGGTTTTGGTAGGCTGCTCATTTCTTCTGCCTTACAATCTCTCTTCAAAATAACCAAAACAAAATAACCCCTCAAAGCCACAGCATCATCACACCTCACCCATTTTAAAAAAAATCAATATACAAAGATGGCATCATTTTTAAAAACCTTTAATCTTACACTATTAGTACACTACTTGCAATAATAAAGCACCATCAAAATAGTCTGGAATTTTAAATTTCTCCAAAAACTTTAATGAGTTTTGATTAGGATGTACAAATATCTCAGAGACTTTACTGGCAAAATCAATGTTGAAATGTTGTAACGCTAACACCAAGATCAAGATTGGGCGATATTTTCATTGATGATCATTCAATTTTCTGGAAAAATACCAATAGGTCTTTTTTCTTCTCCTCATCAACATCTTGCATGAGTTCAGTACTGACACCCACATTATCACATCAATAGCCACCTTGAATGGTATTATGTAAATAGGTGTGGGCAGTGGTTAACACAGCTTTCAGGCTGTCAAATGCCTTCTGACAGTTCTCCTTCCACTGAAATTTTCTGCATTTCTTCAATAAGTGGATCAACCAGACCACGAAAATTTTGTATGAACTACCGATAAAAACCACTAAATGGCAGGGATTGTCCTACCACACTCTTCATAAGTCATAAAACAAAATAAAACTGCAGATGCAGGAACCCAGTGTAAACAGGTAGGAAGGTGGAAGAACATAGCAAAACAGGCAGTATCAGGAGGCATAGAAAGACAACGTTTCAGGTGTAACCCTTCTTCGGGACTGGGGGTGAGCATGTGGGGAGCTGCAAATAAAGGGATAGACAGGAGCAGGATGGTGAAATGGGGACTGGACTACACCTCCTCCCACCCAGTATCCTGCATGAACTCCATCCCATTCTCACAATTCCTCCACCTCCGCTCCATCCACTCGGACGAGGAGACATTCCACTCGCAACTATCCCAGATGTCCACCTATTTTGAGCAATGCACTTTTCCTCCCTCCATCATCCAGACAGCCCTCTGCTGCACACCTCTATTCCCAGTTCCACTGCTATAAGCACCCGCCTCGGCAGAATAAGGACAGAGATCCCTTATCCTCACTGACAACCCCAACAATCTCCACATCCAACACATCATCCTCAAACATTTCTGCCAACTCCAAATAGAGCCCACCCCCAAGAACATCTTCTCCTCCCCAGCCCTCTCAGCCTTCCACAAGGACCGTTCCTTCTGAACATCCTTGATTCACGCCACCCCCACCACTGAAGCTCCAAGTGCCTTCCCCTGCAAGGAGAAAAATGCCAAACCTACCAGTACACCACCTACCTCCCCTCCATCCAGGGCACCAAACAGTCCTTCCAGGTGAATCAGAGGTTCACCTGCTTCTCTTCCAACCTAGTTTACTGCATCAGGTTCTCCCGATGTGCATCGGGGAGACCAAACAGAAACTGAGGGAACAGCTCACTGAATATTGCAGTCGAGGCCACAGGAGCCAACCGGACCTCCTGGTCACTGCCCATTTCAATTCCCCCAACCACTCCCTTTCCGACATGACCATCCTTGGCCTCCTTCATTTTCAAAATAAACCGTTGTGCCTATTGGAGGAACCACACCTTATCTTCCACCTGGGCACTCTACAGCATAGAGGACTTAACATTGAGTTCTCCAATTTCAAAGAATCTCCCTCCCCATCCCTGACTCCTTTCTGAACCCCTCCTCCTCACTGCCACTGTTCCCTGCCACCACCCAGATTCATTCATCCCATTGACTAACCAGGTCATACCCTCTGTCTTCAACTATGCCCACTTTAATACCCTACCCCCATCACCCCCTGTATTTGCAGCACCCCCACATCCACCCCAGTCCTGAAGAAAGGTTACACCTGAACTCTTGACTTCCACACCTCCTGATGCTGCCTGGCTTGCTGTGTTTTTCCAGTCTCCTGCCTGTTTACTCTTCATAGTAATGGTACCATTACTACAAGTGAGCTCTATTCACTGGAATTCACTTCAAGTATGCTTTCTTTGAGCATACGTTCAATCTCTTTTTGAACAAGTGTCAACCTTAGAGGATTAAGTCAGTAAGGACGTTGCTTAATTGGAACAGCGTCATCTATAATTGGTTAAGTACTTCACAGAGTATTCCCATAAATCTCCCCACATGACTGTGATAATCATATCAGATCATTTTGATTTTCCTCTGGATGGTAACCCAATATTTTTTCCTATTTTTTGACAACTTTCCCACTGTCTAATCTAATTTGAGGAAGGACCAATTCGGAATCATCTGAAGATTCTTCACTCTGTGTTGTAACCAGTAACACATTATCCTTTTACTTACCTTCCCTATCAAAGTACCTTTTGAGCATTTTCACAAGGCACACTCTGTGAGGTTTCTTTCTATCTGACATTCTTATCACCTCAATCAATTTCCTTTTGATTTGATAAGGCCCAGTAAATCTTGTTCTTAAAGGTTCACCTACCCCTGGAAGTAACACTAACACTTCTTATCTGTGAACAAAATTGCGGATTTTTGATTTCTTGCCCTCTTCCTGTTTCATCACATGCTGTGTTATTTCTAAATGCTGTCTAGCCAAATTCCCCACTCTATTTAATCTCTCCTTTAAAATTTGACACACAGTCCAAATATGTGGTCCCTGATCTCTGTCTCAACAATTTCTCCTTAATTAATTTCAGTGGTCCTCTCACATCATGCGTAAAATCTCATTCAAATTCACTGAATGAGGTAGATTTATTAGTACACCTGTAATTGTGAAAAGTGCAATTGGAATTCCTTTATCCCAATCTTCTGGATCATCTCAGCTATAAGCCCTCAACATAGTTTTTAAAGTCTGATGCCACCATTCTCATGCTCCCTGCGATTCTGGATGGCATGCAATGGATTTGAGTTGTTTTATTTCTAGCTATCCATAACTTTCTTGAATAAGTTTGATGTAAAGTTTGATCTTTGATCTGATTGTATCACCATAGGTAATTTCCTCTAAAGCCTTTGAGCTGGAATGCTGCATAATGGAATGGCTTCTGAAAGTGGAGTGGACACATCAATCATTGTCAACAAATACTGATTCCCACTTTTTGTTTTAGGTAGGTATCCTGCCTCTATTCCTGATGTAGGGCTTTTGCCCGAAACATCAATTTTCCTGCCCCTCGGATGCTGCCTGACCTGCTGTGCTTTTCCATTACCACTCTGATCTAGACTCTGGTTTCCAACATCTGCAGTCCTTGGTTTTACCATTTTTATCCTATGCAATCAATTCACCCCCTTGTATACGGTGCCACAAATGCGGAGATTGGTATTATCAGTGCCTGAGGTTTTTCGGTTCACTAGCATATATGACATACCCTGCAAAATTCAATCACATTCGCACAAACTTTGAACATCCTTATGCAATCCAGGACAGTAAAAACATTTATTATACCTTGGCTTGAGTTGTCCTTCCTTACAAATGACTGCTTACAGGTAATTCATGTGCTACCCGCAACACCTGTTTTCTTTGTAATTACCTCCTGACTTTGTAATGAAGCCTGCCAATAAGGTGGTGCTGGTATTGTCTGGCAGACAACCTCTACATTGCAGAAACTGAGTGCCAGCTCTCTGATCCCTCCTCCTATCTCTCCCTGGACTCTGACCCCACCATGGAACAGCAGGCCATTGTATCAACTATGGTCACCAACCTCATTTCATCTGATGCTCTCCTCCTCACTGCCTCCAAGCTGATTGGCTCCCAAGTCTGCACAGCTCACTTCTACATCCTTCCCAAAACACACAAACAGGACCGCCCAGGCAGATCCATTGTTTCAGCCTGTTCCTGCCCCACAGAACTCATCTCTTCCTACCTCGACTCAATCTTTTTTGTCCCTTGTCCAGTCTGTGCCCACTTACATCCGCGATTCTTCTGATGCTTTGTACCAGCTTCAGAATTTCCATTTAGCGGGCTCCAGCCATCTCCTCTTTACCATGGATATGCAATTCCTTAACCTGTCCATTCCCCATCAGGACAGTCTTTGGGCATTGTGGAACTGCCTACAACATGTGCACTGGAGCTGTTTGAGAAGGCAGCTCACTACCATTTTCTCAAGGATAACTCGGGATTGTTAATATATACTGGCCAGTCAGTGATGTCCACAGCTCATGAATGAATAACATTTGATACCTGACTGAACTATTTCGGGTCAGCTTCTTGCCTTAATTATGTTTGGTAAGTGAAACATACTCAACCATTTTGTACAGCTGCTTCAGTAGTTTGAGACCCCATATGATTTTTAACGAATCAACTGCTGAAGACTGAGTGGAGGTTTATGCTTTTGTTTTATTCTTTGCTGTTTTGGAGGATGCAGAGGATGTATCTGCTCCTTAACTGGGAAGGTGAGCATGGAGATGAAATGGGATCACAGCTTCTCTGAAGAATAGCTACAGAACTCCATCTGAAAATAAAAGTTCATCATTGCTCTCAGGGAAATTGACTTTTGGACTCTATAAGAACCTTTTTACCTTCCCACTGTATTTCTCAGATGTTTTCCAAAACAGGGATCCTCATTTTGCAGATTATTCCAAAATTAACAAGAGCTCAATTCTGCATGAAATTCTTCCCCTGTCTGTTTTTCACTCTCGCTCTGAAGTTCCTTTTTCAACCTGAAAATCACTGCTCACTTTAGTTTTGGAGCTCTGAATATTCCATGAAAGTAAATGTTTTTGCTCTGTCAATGCTCTTCTTTTATGCCAATCAGATGAAATCATGCAACAGGATTTTTGAAAAGGCTGATCTTTTTTGGTTTCCAAGGATTAATAGTATAAGTTGTACGTTTACATCAGCAGTTTCTTTGAGATAGACAGCTCCAATTCTTGTTTAACTTTAATCTGTTTGTGCTATTATTCTGGTGTGACCTTAAGCTATATTAAGACACTCCGTACCTCGAAAAGCTTCACAGTTCAGTCATCTGCTTGTTGTCTGAAAAAGTCCCTGTCTGTTTGCATGGTTTGCTGATGAGACTCCATGATAGCCAATTTATGCAGATTTCAAATCTCTGAAAACGAATATTGATATGATCTAACTTGGACTTCAACCTGTCCTTTTCCCTGCATAGTATGTTTACTGGCTGCTTGCTGATTAGATTCCCTATAGTATGGAAACAGGCCCTTTGGCCCAACAAGTCCATACAACCCTCTGAAGAGTAACCCACCCCCTGACTAATGCACCGAACACGACAGGCAATTTAGCGTGGCCAGTTCACCTAATCTGCACATCTTTGGATTGTGGGAGGAAACCAGGGCACCTGGAGGAACCCCCACCGCCCCCCCTTCACACACACACACACACACACACACACACACACACACACACACACACACACACACACACACACACACACAATATGAAAACATCAACAGACGGTCACCTGAGGCTGGAATCAAACCCAGGTCCCTAGTGCTGAGAGACAGCAGCGCTGTCCACTGAGCCACCGTGCTGCCCCATTGTTGTTTTTGCTATATTCGGGAAATTTAGATTTTTAAACTCGAAGGGTTAAATAATCCTTCCACACCAGAAGTAGAAGGCAGGTTTCAACTTTGCTTGGAATGATCCTTGTGCAGCTGAGAGATTAGTGTCAGCAGGATCCCTGTGAGTATCTGTGTAAACAGGCAACAGTGTTCATGGAAACACTCTAACAAGGCTTGGAGAGGAGACAGTGTAGAACGGCCACTGCTGAAGGAAGAGACAGGAATACCTGGGATGAAATTGATTGTTTACTCGCTGATTTAATGAAAATATATGAAAATGCAAACATACTAAATAATAGCAGGAGAAGGCCATTTGGCTGCGTGTGCCTGCTTCACCATTCAATAAGATCATAGCTGATCTGTTTGTGTTATTATGGACCAGACTAAACCCTCAACAAATATATCCCCAAGAAGATAGTCAGGATCCGAACTGTTATCTTCTTTCAAGGCAAGTGTAATTTAATTGGTTAAACACAGAGCTGTAAGCAGTACGCATGTTATTCTTACTTGATTGTTAAAATACAAACAAAAGAATGAGCTCAATTGGAAAACAAAGCAGAATAATTTAATTACTGAACACCAATGGTTCCCATAAAGTAGATCCTGTAATCACATCATTGACAAAGACAAAGTCAGTAAAATAGACTGTCTCAAATGCGATTCTGGCAGCTGAGAGAGAACCCAAGCTTTTAGCTGTAAAAGGGAAAGGGAGAGACAGCTTCTAAGGCTATCCTCCAATCCCCAACACCTCACTGAAAGCTAAACTAAAACCTTGGATTTGTGGGAGCCTGACTCCACCCATTCATGCTGCTCTTATTGTTACAACTTTAAATTCCAAAAACCCAATACTCTGAGAGAAAAATGTTCTCATCTCTGTCCTAAAAAGGGACCTAATTTTAATATAGTGCTCCTGTGATTGACCCACAAGAAAAAATATCCTTTCCCCATTCACCTTTCAAGCTCAGGATGTTATAAAGCTCCATCAATTCATCCCTCACTCACCCAAACCCCAGAGGAAACAAGACCTGTTTGTAATAAGCTAGCAAACAAAAGGAGAAATTGCTAGAAAAGCTCAGCAGATCTGGCAATACCTGCATAAAGAAATCAGAGTTAACATTTTGGGTCTAGTGACCCTTCCTGTCAACCTCCTCTGAGCATGAGAATGCATTTACACCTTTTCTTACATAAGATACAATAATTGCAGAAGAGACATTGAGATGATCAAGCAAGAGAAAAATTCCTAGACAGGCAGTCAATGGTACCTACAGACAGGGCTCCCTTGTTCCAGACTGACCCACAAGAAAAAACATTTGTTCCACATGAATCTTTTCAATCCCATTCAAGATGTTATAAATCTCCACTAAACCATCCCTCACTCACCCAAACCCGAGAGGAAACAAGCTCACTCAGAGTGTCAAACGTATCCTTGGAAGACAACACCTCTGAACATCAAAATGCATTTAAATATTTCTTCAATAAGAGACCAAAAGTGCATAACGACATTGAGAGGGTAAGGAAAGAAACAGATTCCAAGACATTCAATGGTACTGAGAAGAGAAAAAAAGGAAGGAGCAGTGAAACAGGCAGTCAGAGACATTAAATGGTGAGTAATTTTACTTCCATTTTTCTTATCACCAGTTTAAAGAGTCTAAACGTGGTCAGGACAGGCAGGACAGCTCAGCTATGTAGAGCAGACATCCCGTACAATGTGAGTAGTGAGACACTTCATGTGGTTTTAATGGTCACATGTGCAGGGCCTAATTGGAGCTGCAAAGACTGGAGGTCCAGATTTTGGAATGTTTAATGGTTATAAAGAAAAGAAATAAAAACTCCCAGCTTCAGGGAAGATAAAAGATTGACTGGTGAGTTTGCGGCTAACAGAGAGTGTGCACAAATGGGTCTTTGGCTGATTGGTAGGATATGATGAGTAGAGTCCCTCAGGGCTCTCTGCTGGACCTTCAAAGTTTTATATATTACATCAAGACGTCAACAAATGGAGCAAAGGTGTGAAAGCTGAATTTTTAAAATGGCACCTAAACTGGCAGGTGGAGAATAATGTGGGAAAATATGAAATAGTTCAGTTGACAGGAAACTTGAATGGCAGAATAGTATTGAAACTGAGACTGACTGCAGAATTCTGAGTTGTAGAGGGATAGAAATGCCTTTGGGTCACAATTAATTAGTTCACAGCGATAGCGCCTAATCAAGATAATCCTACCTAATGGGATCTTCTCCTTTATTGTGAGGATTAAACGTAAAAATAAGGGTTTGTTTCAGGTGTACAAGGCATTTGTGAGGCAACATTTTGGTTACTGCATGAACTTTTGGACTCCAATATTAGGTCATGGTGTGTTTGAGGTGGTTCAGAGAACATTTACTCATTTGGTACCTGGAATGAGCGGAGTATCTCATGAGGATATGTTGGACATACCAAGCTAGTTTCTGCTGGACCTTAAACAAATGATGGTTGACTTTAGTAAATAATATCCAGAATGGTCTTGAGAAAGGGATATGGAAAAGATATTTGAAGATCACTCCAGAGATATGGGGCAATGTTTTATAACTAGGGGTTGCTCCTTTAGGTCAATGACAAGGAGGATTTTTCTCTCTCTCTGAAAAATAAGAAAGCCCTGGACTGTCTTCAAAAAACATCACAAGAGGTAACACCTGAATAAAAAGGTGGCATAATCTTTACCTTGAGAAACTGTTCTGTTTGGCAGAAGTCAATCATCTCAGTCCAAGAACTTCACTGCAGGCGTAACCAGAGTAGTGTGTTAGGACTGACCAATATCAATGGCTATCTCACCACCCAAGGTCAGAAGTGGGAATGTAAGTCAAGATTGCACCATTCATGACTCCTCAGCATTGAAACAGTCCATGTCAACATTCAATGAGAACTGGGCAATATCCAGGCTTGGACTGAAAATTAGCTAAAAATGTGTTGCTGGTCAAAGCACAGCAGGCCAGGCAGCATCTCAGGAATAGAGAATTCGACGTTTCGAGCATAAGCCCTTCATCAGGATTCCTGATGAAGGGCTTATGCTCGAAACGTCGAATTCTCTATTCCTGAGATGCTGCCTGGCCTGCTGTGCTTTGACCAGCAACACATTTTCAGCTGTGATCTTCAGCATCTGCAGACCTCATTTTTTACTGGACTGAAAATTAGCCAATAACATTCATGACAAGCATTTGCCAGGCAACGACCATATCCAATGGAAATGTCTGATGATCTTCAGTTGGTCGGATCTTGAGCTACCCAATAGTCAGCCAGAATGAGCCCTCCTCACACACTCACTGGTAAGACCCACAGTTCTCCAATGTCTCTGCCACCCTGCACCTCATTCCCTCCTCATTCTTCCTTTTGATCTTTGCTCCAATCACATTGTCTTTTCTCTCCATTTACTTCCCTATAATCAATGTTTACTAGCCCTAAAAGTTTGCGTATCACTGTGATTATGGTTTGATTTTTAGTGAGAGCTAAAATAATGGTGGCTCATCTGTTATTATCTCTCTTGTCCCTGGCTCCATTTTGGTGCCTCATTTCACAGTCTCCAGTTCTCCAGCATGGCTTTCCTTTCTGGGGCAATTTTGTGAAATTAAACTCCGTCAGGATTCTTCAATGAAGAATATCAAATTTTGTCAGTAATTGATTTGAAATTTAATTTTTGTTGCAGATTTACAACAAGCGAGTGCATTGTGACCTTTCAATATGGATGAACAAAGTCCAAAAAAATCTCTTCTTCCCTTCTCCATACGTCCCTCCCACTTCACATTGCTGGTATTGATGGCTCTACTGCTCCTGGTGCTGAATTTGTATGGCGTAATGGTATGTAGACTGATATCATCAATATATTTAGAGAAAACTAATCGTAGGTTGAAAAGCTCAGATAGGAACAGAATTAGACCATCTGGCCCAATCACTCTGCCCCACTATTCGATCATGGCTGATATGCTCCTCACCCCCATTTCCCTGCCTTCACTCCATATCCCTTCAACCCATTACCAATTAAAAATCTGTCGAACTCCTCCTTATGTTTATTCACTGTCTCAGTATCCACCACACTTTCGGGTGAATTCCATACATTCACATCACTTTGGGAGAAGTGCTTTCTCCTCAGCTCTGTTTTAAGTTTGCTGCCTGTTATCCAAGACTATGACCTCTCGTCCTCGAACGCTCTATAAGAGGAAGCATCCACTCCACGTCTATTTTATCTGCACCTTTTATCATCTTGAGTACCTCAATTTGATCACCCCTCAAGCTTCTAAGTTCCAGAGAGTACAGGCCTAAACTGTTCAATCTCTCTTCATACGACAAACCTCTCATGTCTGGGATCCATCTACTGAACCTCCTCTGAACTGCTTCCATGTGACAACATGTTCACTAAGGTTCAAGGTGATATTATTTAAAAATGGAATAGTTTGTCTCTCAGGCCCAGGCATTTCAATTGCTAAATACTATCTTAATTATTTCACATGCTGCCTCTTGAATCAAGGGCTGAGGTTCTCCCAGTTTGAGTCCTGTGGGAATATATTTTCTCACTGCACAGTGACGGTGTTCCAGGCCTCAGGCCTTTCTCTCAGTTACCACTTGTGGGCGGTGCCTGACATTGATCTGATGAGGACATTTTGTCTTCTACTCTCTACCCCTCCCATTGTTTCCCTAATCCCCATACCTGTATCTCAGGTCATTGTCATTGGCTGTTTTGAGATTTAAGGATGTCCTGTACTCAGGGATGCAAGCTTCTGTTTTGGATCCTGATTCTTGACCACAGATCTATGGTCACATGGAACAGGATCTCTAATGAGGTATTGGGATCCGGAGTGCAGGATTTCCTCTCTTTGCTTTTCTTCTCTGCTGCCATACTGCCTCACTGTTGTGACATTTTGACTTAAGTTGTAGCTTGATGAACTTGTCATTGCAGTTTTGAATAATCAATGCAAGCTCCTTCCAGTCCATTAAAGACAATGATTCCACATTTCAAACAGGCTTCAGGGAAACTTGGACGCATTTTCTGTGTCCTCCCCTGGATCATTGGTCACGTAGGAGTTTAGAAAATAAGGCCTGGAGAGTGAGATAGTTTTTAAGCTTCCAGGCAAAGAGCCCAGTCCATCACAGTTTGCAGAAGTTCAGACTGAACACTGATGGAGCTGAAATTGAGAAGTACATGAGCACTTGTTTAATCATCACATGTTGAATCTGAACGATGCTACCGGAGAATTTCTCTTGCAGTTTTCATGTAACACTGACAGGTAGGCTGGATCTCCCTGTAACATAGGGGTCTGATGGCATCAACTACTCTGTACACTCAAACTTCCTTTAGCTTGTGGTGGTCTTTGTTTTCAAACAGTCATTACCATCCCGTTTTAGAGCTGTGTAATTTTTCTCCTCACTGATTGTAACTTTTTGAGAGAAGTACATACCAGCAAATGTATGGGAACTGCTGAGCAAATTATAGTCATAGAAACGTACAGAATGGAAACAGACCCGACAGTCCAACTCGTCCATGCCAACCAGATATTGGAATAAATCTAGTCCTACTTGCCAGTATTTGGCTAATATACCTCTCAACCCTTCCAACTCATATATCTATCCAGATGTCTTTTACATTTTCTTATTGTCCGAGTCTCCACCACTTTCTCTGGCAACTCACTCCATACACACACCACCTCTGCATGAAAAGGTCCCTTTTAAATCTTTCCCATTTCATTTTATACATGTGCCCTCTAGTTTTGGACCACCCCACCCCAGGGAAAAGACCTTGTGAATTTACCCTATCTATGCCCCTCATGATTTCATAAACCTCTATAAGGTCACCCCTTAACCTCCAACCCTCCAGGGAAAACAGCACCAGCCTGTTCAGCCTCTCCCTATAACTCAAATCCTCCATCCCTGACAACATCCTTGTAAGCATTTTCTGAACCCTTTCAATTTTCACAACATCCTTCCTGTATCAGAGAGGCAAGAATTGCATGCAATATTCCAAAAGTGCCCTTACCACCGTCCTGTACTACCACAACGTAACCTCCCAACTCTTATTCTCAATGCACTGACCAAAAAAGACAAGTGTACCAAACACCTTCTTCACTATTCTATCTACCTGCAAGTCGACCTGCAAGGACCTGAGAACCAGCATGTCAAGGTCCCAATGTTCAGCAACACTCCCCAGGACCTTACCATTAAGTGTATAAGTCCTGCCTTGATTTGATTTGGCTTCAATGTGTAAGGGAAGTGAAACTAACCGGGCATAGTTTGATATGAGTTTACTATTCTCAAGGAGAGATAAAGTTGGATGTAGAATTGAAAAGATCGAGAGCTGTTTGCATATCTGGTGTAAAATAGATAAGTACAAGATCAAGTTCCTGAATAAGCCTCACGTTCCAAGTGAAGCATTAACTTTGTTTCTCTCTGCACAGAGTCTCTGAGACCTGCTGTGTATTTCCAGCAGGTTCTGGTTTACACCAAACTTCTGTAGTTTCAGTTTCTCCCCATAAGTTGACACCATGGAATTCAGTGTGGTAGTTAATAAAGCTTTCAAGCTTTCTAAGACCCTCTGACATTATTTTATCCATTCATATTTATTGCCTTTCTTTAACAAACTTGCTTAATGAACTATTTTTAACAATTTTGCTTAAATTTAAGATGAACTTCCAACAGCATCCATTTATGCTGATACGTGGCAACATTTCATATTTTGTCTTTGACACAGTAAACTCTAAAATACCTCTGATTTGTTGCTTTGCTAGATGCTGTTTGGCCTTTCCATAAGTTGTCTGTGTTTTGGCAACTTCTCTTTTGGACCATTCAGACCAAATTGGCTCTTTGTAACCACTTTGTTCAATTATGGCAAAGATTTCTCCCCATTTTGGCCACATTGTTCCTTGTTATGATGCCAGCTGATGATAATAATGGACAAGTCAGATCCCAGAATGAAACCTGGCATGTGAATTAGTTTTAGTTACTTAGTGTGGTGGTTCATCACTGCAAAATATTTCACAAAGCTGCACATATTCTTTAACAATAGAACATAAACAGGGAAAATTATAACAAGCCAAGCAATATAGAACATAGAACATTACAGCGCAGTACAGGCCCTTTAGCCCTCGATGTCGCGCCGACCTGTGAACAAAAAACAAATTAGAAAGCTCTTAACACAAACATCAAAACAATGTCTCAATATTTTTCCCAACACCACCTGTTTCAGAAACTCAAGTCCATCAAAATTATACTCATCTCAACTCTTTCAGTTTCTACTCAAATGGCTCTTCCATTTTCTTTTAAAGAATTTTAGATAAAAGTATACAGTTCCTTTCTGAATCTGATTGCATGAAACTTCCACAAGTATGATAGACTAAACCTTTTCATTTTGAACAATATGGAAGATTTTTATTCCAAGTTTGATTTGATTATGTATTTATTGTCACGTGTACCTAACTACAGTGAAAAGCTTTGTTTACGGGCAGTACAGGCAGATCGTGGTAAACAAGTGCAGACAGATCATAGAGTGAAAAAATAACTTGGACAGTTATACCATGTGCTAGGCTAGATCAACCTTAACACCATCAGCATTATCTGAAGTTAGATAGTCCATTCATAAGTCTAATAATGACAGGGAATAAGCCGTCAATTCTCCTGACTGAGAGATGACATGGGCTAGAAAATCATTACTGCTACAGTGACCTATTCCCTGAACTGAACTAAACAAGATTGTGCTGTTGGGAGATAAATTGTTCTCTATTCAACCGAACTCTGTGCTATCAGCTCTGAAGTCAAAACAAAACTAACAAATGAATTAATTTATGCTGCCTGTTATAAACTTAGAAATAAACCTTAAAGGTGGCACAGTGGATCAGTGTTTAGCACTGCTGCCTCACAGCGCCAGGGACCCCAGTTCGATTTCAGCCTCGGGTGACTGTCTGTATGGAGTTTGCACTTTCTCCCCATGTCTGTGTGGGTTTCCTCTGGGTGCTCCAGTTTCCTCCCTCAATCCAAAGATGTGCAGGTTAGGTGAATTGGCCATGCTAAAGTGCCCATACTGTCCATGGGTGTGTAGGTTAGGTGCATTAGTTAGGGGTAAATGTAGTAATTGAGTGGGGGAATGGGTCTAGGTGAGTTACTGTTCGTGGGGTCGGTGTGGACTTGTTGGGCCTAATGGCCTGTTTCCATGCTGTAGGGATTCTATGATTCTATATAAACATCTTCTCCATTAACAACACAGGGGCATGCCAGGTATTTGGGTGCACTCATGTGTCTTCTTGGAATTGTATCACAGGATGGTAACAGCACAGATGGAGGCCATTTAGCCCATTGTGTCTTCATTTGTTCTTCAAATGAGCATCATTACCTCGTGCCAATCTCCCAGTTTTCCCCATACTCGAACATTATTCCTATCCAAATGATCATCCAATGTCCACTTAGTTGCATTTTAATATCTTTATTCCAATGTAAACAATGCAGCAGGTGGGCATTGTATCAAATAACTAATTTTATACCAACCAACCGGAGTTCAGAAATTAACAGTCTACCTTTGTCTGTCTTTTGTCTAACCAGTCTGTCTTTTGTTTCTGACATGAGCAAGCTGGTAGTATTCACTGGTGGAAAAGTTCTTGGTGTTTATTGAACATGACAGACAGAATCTCTTCACACATTGTTCAGGGTGGTCAACAACTGAGAGCTGGATTTATGAAATGTTTTGAGATTATGACGGAAGTTATGAGAACCAATCCCACTGAGATACAGTTGTACAGACTGATCTCGTACCTTCACTTACATGTCACCTGACCTGAGGCAGGATCTCAAACTGATGCCCAGGTCTGTTCCTCATGCTATGCCTCAACTTATACTCTTCCAGCAGGCATCATTGGACAGTGTGAGAATTGGGAACACAAACTGATTGTGTACTTTCCCCTCACTATCTCAGCAGTGTTGAAATCAACTCTGCACAGGCTGGGAATTAAACTGGGAACTTTACTGGCCTGATCCTTTTCAGAAGATCAGTGCACTGGCTGGAGGTCAAGAGTTAGACTGTCTGATAACCTGTTTCCTCTCCTGAGCTGAGCTGCAGTACATTACTGAATGAATGCTCACTGTCACATTGAAATATATAATGATTTAATTTAGATGTTGCAATTCTGGAGAATTCCTTGTTATTCATGAAAATGATTTGCTTTTTTCACAGTATGATAAAACTGCAATTGTTGAATCTGAGTCCATATGGAGGAGATATCCAATTCCAAAGTTTAATCACACCATGAGGCAGAAAGCAGAGACAAGGAATCTCCATTGGACAGACAAACTGTTGCATAATGGCTACCAGAATCACAGCTTCACCCCTGAAGAAAGGTCAGAGGGAGCATTCCTTATGAAAATGATCGAATGGCCTAAATCACCCAACTCTTCGGTGGCATTTCGGAAAAGCAGTGACCCAGCACATGTTCGTTTTGTAATTTTAAATTCTGCAAAGAGTTTCCATGTGGGAGACCAGTTACAAGTGATGCTGCAGATGAGAGATTTTGAAGGTCACCCAAAGCGATATGGGGGTGACTATCTCCAAGCTCGGATCCACACCCCAGCTTTAAAAGCTGGTTCAGCAGGAACTGTTATAGACAATGAAAATGGATTTTACTATATCAATTTTACTTTATTTTGGCCGGGGAAAGTTGAAGTTTCTGTTTTACTGGCTCATCCCAGTGAAGGGATCCAAACACTTAAAAGACTACGTGAGGAACGACTAACGAGAGCATATTTTCAAAGTATCTTCAAGAATGGGAACATTATAGAGACTACTCAATGTAATCTTTATTTGCCTCAGACTGAGCCACTCTGTAACTTTACTGATCCCAGGACTGGGGAACCCTGGTTCTGTTACAAACCAAAGAAACTTCCCTGCTCTGCTCGTATTAGCTCGACTGTAGCAGGATTTCTAACACATCTCTTCATTGGAGAAGAGAAGCTTTATTTCCAAAGGTACGTCGCGTGAAGTATTTTTCTTTCTATTTTGTTTTCTCAGTTTTCTTTCTGACTCATTCTAATAGAGAAGCACAGAACCAGACTTCTCAACATTGGAAAGTCAATTATAACCTTCACTTTGGGATACAGTACTAATATTCTTTGAGATGCAATGATTTGGAGCTGTCATCAAATTAAGAAATGTTACGTGAATGCTCATTGTCAACAATTGAAAATTGAATGACAAGTTATCAGAAACTATCTTCAGTCAAACCCAAGATTTTCTAAAGTATAGTGTTGGCAGAGGTCATTGGATGGATCCATGTTTCAGTTTGGGCATCTCTTTTATGTATGTCATGACTTTTGGGCATTGCTGGCAAGTCTAATATTTATTGACCAACTATAAGATCGTTTTCCCCCGACAGTGAAGGAAAACTCAAGAAGCAGGCAGAACTTAGGCAAGTGAACATTTATTAATGCAGAAACCAATTAAAGCAGGGTGAGGGTCAAAGTATTTTTCCTGAATCTAGCCTCGACAGCGAACTTAGTTATTCGCTTAATCTTTGGCTTAGATCAGAAGATAGATCGATGACACACACTAATTTGCAGAGTAAAAAGCAGTATTATGATATATTTCTGTCATATAATGATCACATACAACATGGTGACAGCTCTTCCCTCCTACTCCATACATACTATCTGGGAAAACACTAATTAATATTGGGCATTTTTGTCTAGCCTCTGCTTCCCATGATCCCATGGTGTTTAACAGGGACTATTATTTCTCAACCTTGGAATCTTTCTATGCATCCTATTCATTTGCATTCCAAAGTTAATTGCTATACTTCTATATGTTGGTGTTCAGTGGGCTGGTCATTGCCTTTTGTCACTCCACTAGTAGTTGGTTGACATGATGGTGCATGGTAGGGCCATCTTCTGTGTCCATGGCTCTCCCGCAGTCATTTTTTTTCATTAATGTAGTGATAATGCATTTCAGGACACAAAAGACAAGATTACACAAGCACAAAATAGCAATAAATATCACTAATCGCTGGACAATGGACATTCCCAGGGGTCTCTGCTGTTGATAACACGCTCTGTGTCCACGCACAGTATCAGTACCATTGTAAGGAGTAAACCTGATGATCAACTCGGGATGCCAGCGTTGCTGGAATGATCCCTTACTTGTGTGATTTCCAAAGGACAGCCAGGGGCCGTTGCCAAATCGATGACAATAGGAGGGTGACATTGTATGTCTGAGTACAGTTACTAATTCCTACTCTTAGCTTTCTCAGATCCATTCTTTCTGAGCAAAATCATCCTGGCGAGCTACCCTATTCCTAAACTGTTAAGTCAGTGTAACAAAAGGAAGCTGTTGTGATATCTGATGGTTAAGCTGGTACTACCCTGTGCTCTACTCCTATCAGTACTTACTAGGTACCTCCCACCAGTGGTCGGCCACCAGTCCCTATCCCCTGTCTTGAACAATTCTACCTCAATACCCTTCAGCTCGTTCCGGAGTGTTAAAAGGTTTTAGTGGCCAAGGGCCTGGTTTAAACTCGTTGGCTAAATTCAAAAGCTATTTTCTTGATAAAAGACTGCTCCCTAACTGCACTACCTCTCAACACAAATGTTTCTGATCAGGTTCTATCAGTGCATTTGCCAACTTTAGAGCTGCTGTTCACAGACATTGATTTTTATATCTACACACCGGAAAAAAGCGCCATCTTTTAAAGGCATTGTGCAATAGGATAGATAGCATTGAGGAGGCGGGGAGGCTGCAGAAGCATTTGGGCAGGTTAGGAGAGTGATCAAAAAAGGTGGCAGATGAGATACAACGTGGGAAAGTGTGGGGTCATGTAAGAAGATTCAAGGCATGGACTATTTTCTAAATGGGGAGAAAATTCAGAAGTCTGAAGTGTAAAGAGACTTGGGAGTTCTAGTCCAGGATTCTGTCAAGTAAAAAGTGAGGTCTGCAGATGCTGGAGATCAGAGCTGAAAATGTGTTGCTGGTTAAAGCGCAGCAGGTCAGGCAGCATCCAAGGAGCAGAAAATTTGACGTTTCGAGCACAAGCCCAGCTACCTTCTCCCCAGCCCCACCACCCTCCCATTTATCTCTCCACTCCGGAGACTCCCAGCCTCATTCTTGATGAAGGGCTTTTGCCTGAAACGTCATTTTTTCTGCTCCTCGGATGCTGCCTGACCTGCTGTGCTTTTCCAGCACCACTGTAATCTCTCCTCTTATTGTTGATCCTATTGGAGGCTGTTGGCAAGTGATTGCTCTGTGGTGGGAGATGTTGCAAAGTTGAGTAAAGCAATTCCAAATTGAGATGCATGAAATTAGAATTTGGTGTTTTGTGTAAAATTTTCAAACTGTAACTTGTAAAACCATAAAACCATAAGACATTATAGCAGAAAGTAGACCATTCAGCCCATTGAGTCTGCTCCGCCATTCAATCATGGCTGATATGTTTCTCAACCCCATTCTCCCACTTTCTCAACGTAACCTTTGATACCCGTTACAATCAAGAACATATCTATCTTTACTCTAAGGCTGTGCCTTCTGGTCCTAGTCTCTCCTACCAATGGAAACATCTTCCCAGCATCCACTCTGTCCAGGCCATTCAGTTTTCTGTAACTTTCAATTAGATTCCCCCCTCATCCTTCTAAACCCCATCGAGCATAGACCGAGAGTCCTCAAACATTCTTCAGATGTTAAGCTGTTCATTCCTGGGACAGTTCTCGTGAACCCCCTCTGAACATGTTCCAGGGCCAGTACATCCTTCCTGAGATATGGGGCCCAAAACTGCACATAATACTTCAAATGTGGGCTGACCAGAGCCTCATAGAGCCTCAAAAGTACATCCCTGCTTTTATATTCAAGTCTTCTTGAAATAAATGCCATCATTGGATTTGCCTTCCTTGACAGAATCCTGGTTAAAGCGCAGCAGGTCAGGCAGCATCCAAGGAGCAGGAAATTCGATGTTTCGGGCACAAGCCCTTCATCAGGAATGAGGCTGGGAGTCTCCGGAGTGGAGAGATAAATGGGAGGGTTGTGGGGCTGGGGAGAAGGTAGCTGAGAGTGTATCAGGTGGATGGAGGTGGGGTAAAGGTGATAGGTCAGAGAGGAGGGTGGAGGGGTTAGGTGGGAAGGAAGCTTGACAGGTGGGACAGGTCATGAGGACGGTGCTGAGCTGGAAGGATGGAACTGGGGTAAGGTGGGAGGAGGAGAAATGAGGAAACTGGTGAAGTCCACATTGATGCCCTGGGGTTGAAGGGTCTTGAGGCGGAAGATGAAGCCACATATATTTACATGCAACCTTAACCCATTCCAGTAGCTGTCCTGGAATCGAGGATCCTGTTCCTGCTGCTTGTTTGTGATCACAGATGTAGGCCCTTTAAATTCTGCAAACAGGGGCGGGGCTGAGTACCAGATGAGCAGACTGGATTACTACACTGTTAACCTCTACATACCATTAGCTAAGTAGGATGTCTCCATTTACCCAGTTTCATTTTCAGTTGTAAGTGCACTCCTGTTGCCTCTTAAAATTGTGTTCACCAGGATCTTTAATCCAGGGGCTGGCATTTCTGTTTGTCCTGGGTGTCACTCACACTCCCAGTCATGACAATCTGTTGGTATTGTGCCTGTCCAACTTTTAATTCTCTGTTGTGGTTCTGTCTGTGCACATAGAGTCATAGAGTCATAGAGATGTGTAGCATGGAAACAGATCCTTCGGGGCAGACCAGATATCCCAACCCAATCTAATCCCACCAGCCAGCACCCGACCCATATGCCTCCAAACCCTTCCTATTCATGTACCCATCCAAATGCCTCTTAAATGTTGCAATTGTACCAGCCTCCACCACTTCCTCTGGCAGCTCATTCCATATGCATACCATCCTCTGTGTGAAAAAGTTGCCCCGTAGGTCTCTTTTTATATCTTTCCCCTCTCACCCTAAACCTATGCCCTCGAGTTCGGCACTCCTTGACCCCAGGGAAAAGACTTTGCCTAGTTACCCTATCCATGCCCCTCATAATTTTGTAAACCTCTATAAGGTCACCCCTCAGCTTCCGACACTCCAGGGAAAACAGCCCCAGCCTGTTCAGCCTCTCCCTGTAGCTCAAATCCTCCAACCCTAACAACATCCTTGTCAATCTTTTCTGAACTCTTTCAAGTTTCACAACATCTTTCTGATAGGAAGGAGACCAGAATTCACGCAATATTCCACAAGTGGCCTAACCTATGTTCTTCCTTTACAGCCACAACATGATCTCCCAACTCCTGTACTCAATACTCTGACCAATAAATGAAAGCATACCAAACGCCTTCTTCACTATCTATCTACCTGCGACTCCACTTTCAAGGAGCTACGAACCCGCACTCCAAGGTCTGTTTGTTCAGCAACACTCCCGAGGACCTTACCATTAAATGTATAAGTCATGCTAAGATTTGCTTTCCCAAAATGCAGCTCCTCGCATTTATCTGAATTAAACTCCATGTGCCACTTCTCAGCCCTTTGGCCCATCTGGTCAAGATCCTGTTGTAATCTGAGGTAACCCTCTCCGCTGTCGACTACACCTCCAATTTTGGTGTCATCTGCAAACTTACTAACTGTACCTCTTATGTTCGCGTCCAAATCATTTATGTAAATGACATGCAGTGTACCTCGAGCAAAATGTAGTTATGTCTCTTCACATTCCTTTTTACCATCAGCAGTTCGATATGAGCTGTACAACCTGTCCCTGCCTAAGTGTGCACAGAGTCTTCTGGCAGAATGTGGGAGCTACCACCTTACCTTCCCTTCTATTAGTCATCTAGTAGGGTGACGAAACGTCTGGAAATGAACCTTCCAGCTCAGCGAGCAAACCTACATCCATTTGTATATTTGGTACCAATCAAGCAGTTGCTTTGGCTTGGATGGTGTCAAGCCTCTTGAGTGTTGTTGATGCTGTACTCATGCAGACAAGTGAGAATATTCCAGCACACTCCAGACTCGTGCCTTGTAGATGATGGACAGGCTTGAGGGAGTCAGGAGGTGAGTTATTTGCTGCAGGTATCCTAGCTTCTGATCTGAGCCAGAGTACTGGTCAGTATAGTTCCTGGTAAATGGTAACCCCAAGATCCTGGTACTAGAGCATTCAGCAATGGCAATACGACTGAATTGTCAGATCTCTCTATTGGACATGATCATTGCCTGGCACTTGCATGGTGTGAATGTTACTTGCCATTTGACAGCCCAGGCCTAGATATTGTTCAGGTTTAACTGCATATGGATACAGGTGACTTCAGTATCTGAGGAGTTGTGAATGAACATTGTGCAATTATCAGTGAACATTCCTCACTTTGGACCTCATGATGGAGGGAAGGACATTGTTGAAAGAGCTGATGGTGGCTGTGCTGAGGAAGCTGCCCAGAGGAACTCCTGAAGAGATGTCCTGGAGCTAAGATGATTGACCTTCAATATTATCTTTTATCCTCGGTATGACTCCAACCTGCAGAGAGGTTTCCCTCCTGAGTGTCAGTCAGTAGGTTACTATGAAGTAAGTGCTGCTTGATAGGACAGTTGACAACACCTTCCTTCACATTACTGATGATCAAGTGCAGACTGATGTAGCAGTAATTTTCCAGCTTGGATTTGTCCTGTTTTGTATGTACAGGAATACCCGGACAATTTTCCACATTATTACCTAGATGCCAGCATTGTTGCTGCACTGGAACAGCTTTACTAGGGATGACAAGTACTGGAACGCAAGGCTTTAGTACTATTGCCATAGTCTTTGTAGTATCCAGTGCCTTCAGCTGGTTCTTGATATCACATGGAGTGAATCACATTGGCTGAAAACTGGTATCTGTGATGCTGGGCACTTCCAGAGGAGGCCAAGGTGGATCCACTCAGCATTTCTGGGTTAAGATCTTTGTCAATATTTCAACCTTACCTGCTACACTGATGGACTGGATTACTCCATCATTGAGGATGGTGATTATTTAGGAGCTTGCTCATCGAGTGAGTTGTTTATTTGTCCACCACCAGTCAGAACAAGATATAGGTGACGTGTTGATCTAAGATCAGATCTGTTGATTATGGAAGACTGGTCTTTGTCTATCACTTTCTGTTTATGCTGGCTGACATACAAGTACTCCTGTGTTTTTATTTCATTGCACCTCATTTTTCGAGATGCTTTTGCTGCTCCTGGCACGCCCTCTTCAGTCTTTATTGAACCAGGATTAGTCTAATGATTG
This sequence comes from Hemiscyllium ocellatum, assembly GCF_020745735.1. NCBI lineage: Eukaryota > Metazoa > Chordata > Chondrichthyes > Orectolobiformes > Hemiscylliidae > Hemiscyllium > Hemiscyllium ocellatum. The sequence goes on from NC_083412.1 coordinate 69,870,574, forward strand.
TAATGGTGGAGTGGAGGAATATGACAGACATATGGGTGCTGACTGTGATTGAGTCCAATTCTGTTGCTACCTCGCACTCACAGATGCTCATGAATAGCCAATCTTGAGTTGCCAGGTCTGATCAACATCTATCCATTTAGCATATGGTAGTGCCACACAACACCATGGAGAGTCTCCTAAATCTGAAGGTGGGATTTTATCTCCACAAGAACTGTGTCCTTGTCTCTCCTCCAAGTACTCACATGGACAGGGGCATCGGCAGCCAGCAGATTGGTGAGAATGAGGTCCAGTATGTACTTCCACTTTATCAATTCTTTCAACATTTGCCAGAAGCAGTCTCTCAATAATATTCTTCAGGACGTGACCAGTGAGGTCGTCAGTGCTACTGCCAAGTCACTGTTGGTGACGGACATTGAGGTCTCACTATAAACTGAATCATATCACAAGCTTGGGTTGATAGTGGCAAGTAACATTCGTAACAATCACGTTAGCAGTGTCCAAAACAGTCAAGAGACAGTTATATTACTTGTCCTTGACATTCAAAGACACAAATATTGCCTTCACTTTCAACATTTTGGACATTACCATTGACCAGCAATTGTACCGCACTAACCAAATAAATACTGTTCCTACAATGCTTCAGATGCACCTCATCTCCTGACTCCCTAAAACCTTTTCATCATCGACAAGGCATGAATCATGAGTCATGAACACTCCACACTCTCCATCTAACTCCAGAAACACTCAGGAACCTCCACCTACCACAAAGCACCATGCTTGCTTGCCACCTTATGCAGCCCCTTCAACATTCCCTCTCTCCACCACTGGCCATGATGCACTGCAGTAAATTACTAACACTTTTTGACACCCCTTCCAAACCCACAATCTCTATCCTGTGGTAGTAAAAAGGGAGCAAACACATGGTAAAACCATCAGCTGCACATTCCTCCCCAACTTTCACACGTATAATCATGACTTGGAGCTAAAATGTTGTTCCCTTAAAGTCACTGGGTCAAATACCTGAAACTCCCTTCATTATAGCATCATGTGTGTCCCTTCACCAAATGGACCTGTGCAGTGCAAGCAGACAGCTCACTAGCACCCTCTTGAGGGCAAGTAGGAAAGGGAAATAATTGGTGTCCTATTCAGCAGTGTCCAAAAGTCAGGAACGAATAAAAAAGATCCTGACCAGAACTGTCAAATATTCACGCTAACACCCTTGTGTACAAATCCTTCCCTATCTCACCTCTGTAACTTTCTCCAGTCCTGTTATCCTCCAAAAGCACACCTTTTCCATATCTGGCCTTTTACATCTCCCTCCTGTGCCTGGGGCCTGTCTTCAGCTGTCAGACCAGAAGCTCTCAAATTCTTTCCCATCTACTTTGCTGTCTTACCCTCCTTGTTTATGATACTGCCTAATGCCTGCCTATGTAACTTAATGTATGTTCACTTCTCCTCATGTCTTCAGGTGGTTTGGTTTGGTGCCAAATATCATCTGGTGATAGTTTGATAAAGGACCTTGGGACCTTTTGCTACGTAAGGCTTGAAACGAGTTGTTGACTAGTTACTGACTCTGATAAACTGAGAGATGTGGAATAGTATCAGTCAATTATTTATTTATTCATGCTGATTCAGATTGAACTGTGATTGTTAAGTGTTTATCTCATCTTACTGGAGAGGTGACATCAGAAACTGAGACTGAATTTATCTCACACCCTCTCTTGGGTGAATCCTCAGTACAGTGTTAGATGGCTGACAAATCTGATGTATGATCTGAAAACTCTATGATCTTGGTGTTTGAAGGATTGAATCGTTGAGTTACTAAAAGGGTGCTGTGTGCTCCATCCACTGCCTTGTCTTTGGCTTCAACATTCTCTGATCGAAGTTTGTCCAATCACTCATTGCTTCCCTGAAAGCCTATTCTCCATTCTGAGTGGTAGTGAGCTGGGATCAGTGAGAATCTCTTCACATCATGCTTCGATAATATCACTGAAGCACCTCCTCTGTTCTCCTGCGAATCTCTTGCCGTGATGTTCAGAGTAAAGCAGTTGCTCAGGAACTTGGTGTCAGGTTTGTGAATGAAATGAAGCTGGTTCTGGGTGATGACTGCTGTTTACACTGGGAATGTTGGTTAGGGACAAGAGGCTGGCAACTCATTTATAGAATTTAGTGGAGTCAGTGGTAACTGTAAAATTCAAACTGTTACTATTGGTTTGAGAAATAACAGAGTAAAACATATTCTTGGGCTACCTCCTGTCTACATTCACTTGTTACGTTAATACAATAACTTCATTTATCATATATTTGCATTTACAGTCATATCAACCTCAAGCAGCCCATATTACCCAGTGGCACGGGATACATAATGGTAGAGCCTTCACCTCGACCAAGTAAGTTAATTGTACATTTATAAATGTGGAATTGTAGATTTGGTATATCAGAGGAAGTATGAATTGTCATATGAGGTAGTTGAACTGAAAAGGTTAACTCTGAACCTTTGGGATAGCTCGTCTCTCGGGGAGCAGCAAGACAATTGCAAATCACTAGCTCAACCCTCTACAATCATGTCACAGCTGTATCCTTTCAGAAATAACAATCTTTTACATTGTGCAATAGAGTTCACCAGTTAGCTGTGGAGCCTGAAACTAATGTTATTATGTGTAACAAACCAGCTCTTCTTATTCAAATTCAGGCCGTTTAGCCAAAAGCTTAGTATGGCTAACCCTTCGTCACTTAGTACTGGCAAGCACTACAGACTAACATTGCAAGAGAGACTGGTTGCAGAATTTGTGCTGTCCCATGCAAGCTGGTGTTTGGGGGTACAGAGTCCTGTCTTCAAATGTGATTAAATCATCAGGAAATTGAATCTAAAGCCATCCAAAAAGAAGAAGAACATGATCTTCAGACAAAAAGTGAGATGGTGGTGGCAGAGTATAGTTTGTGTCTGGGTCTGGAGCCCAGGGCTCCTCCATTTCCATCTGCCTTTCTTTTCTCGCTCTCTTCTTTTTACTTTTTGTTCTTTTTTTGTTTTCTTTTCTTGCTTTTCTTCCTCATTCTCCACCTCCTTCCCCTTTTATTTTTGGTGCCATCCTGTAGTGCCCTTCCCGTGGTGCCGGTAATGGCAGGTATGGTCCCCTTCCTGGGTCCTTCGCATCAGCAGGAAGGCTTTTTTTGGCATGAACATCATTGGAATAAATTGCAGAGTAAAACCTTTTACTTCTTTAAAAACCTGTTTGTATTGACAACATAGTTTGAGTTTAGAACCTCAAAGTTAAGGAGAGCAGAAAATTATATTAAAATGATTGTCTTTAAGCTGATTTTTTTTTGGTGCTGTTAAAAAGGAGTCAATCAGTTGTGGAAGAATCAGAAATGCTGCAAAATAGCCACTTTAAATTTTAGTATGATAAAGATTAAGTTTAATTACCTGAAATATTTTAGAACATTCACAGAACCTCAAATTCAACAAAATTAATTGGAACTGCTGCACTGAAGAAATATTCGAATATGGTGACCGAAGAACTTGTACAATTTTGAACACACACACACACACACACACGCACACACACACAGACAATAATCAATTCCAATTTAAACGCTGTTGCAAAATTAGGTTCTACTTCTTCAATATTAAGCATTAACTATAATTTTGTTTTTAAAATTCTCAAAGCCATACATTCTGTCTCAAGGTCTTGGGCAATTAAACTGAAACAATAATTAAAATTAAAATTTAAAATATACTGTAGCTGAAAACTAGATTACAGAGGAGGAGTTACTAGACATCTTAAAAGCCTATGAGGTTTACTTCCTATTGTCTGAACAATGACATGACCAAAAATGTTATCCTGAGTGAATATGAGTTGATACCAGAGATAAATTGTCAGAAGTGTCAAATGACTGCCCTGAGTTAACCTACATTGTGTTCCAAAGGATTAAGAAACTTTATTTAAAGTTGATTCCAGGGATTTAAGTTAGATCACACCAATTATAACATCAGAGAACAAAATCTTCCTTCCATTTTCCAGGAATCTGATGTGGAATGAGCTGCCAGAGGATTTGTTGGAGGCTGGTACAATTTCAAAATTTGTCAAAATGTAAAAGGCATCTGGATTTATACATGATTAGGAAGGCTTTAGAGGAATATGTGCCAAATGCTAGTAAATGAGACCAGATCAAATTGGGATGTCTGGTCAGCATGGATGAGTTGGACCAAAGGGTCTGTTTCTATGCTGTGTGACTCTATGGAGGACATGCTTTGAAATTGTAGAATTAACAAATGAGGTGTTGTTCCTTGAGATAGGTAGAAGAATCAGGAAAAATCTGGTGAGGTGCATCTTCATGTTGAGACCAACTTGCCCTGTTCTCACTTTTTTCACAAGTATCGTGGGGAGATTCTTACCGGACAGTAGCAAATTGATGGTTAACACCTGTTAATATCATTGTTGACAGCCCAACATTCCTTATTAATATTCTAGTTGTGATCTGACCAAGTGTGCTCAACAAACTAGCTGTGGGAAACTCAACATGGAACCCTCACTGAGTTCCTTCTGCATTCAGCTCTCTGGCTCCGCTGAACAATCTGAACCTTCTGCATGGTCAAACTGCAGAGCAGGGCATGTACCCTTCCATGGACATTGGTAAAAATGTGTTGCTGGTTAAAGTGCAGCAGGTCAGGCAGCATCCAAGGAACAGGAAATTTGACGTTTCGGGCACAAGCCCTTCAGCAGGAATGTGCCCGAAATGTCAAATTTCCTGTTCCTTGGATGCTACCTGGCCTGCTGCGCTTTAACCAGCAACACATTTTCAGCTCTGATCTCCAGCATCTGCAGACTTCACTTTTTACATGGACATTGGTACCTGACATTCAGGGAGCCATTACCACCTTCCTGGCATCTTATTGATGCACTAGCAACCTGCCGAGGTGGGTACACAAGCAACTAAGAATATACATCTGCACCCAGATATTGGTCAGGGAGAGGCACCCAGTCATCAACATGGATCAGGCTGCCCATCACGGCTGCTCTCTCACTCTGTCAGCATGCATTCACCTGCCTATCAGCATGCCCACAGCATGCATGCTTTATCTTGCTCTGCCAATGCCTTGTAGTGTCAATTTGTGCAGACCCATAATCAGACTGGTTGGTCATACTGTGTAACAGTCCTCACTCAGGGGCATGTGCATCTTGTGCCACATCTTTCTACCACCGACACCACATGGCAGCAGTGATCGTGCCAAACACACTGCATCTGCAGTAAGCAGGAGGACATGTCTGAAAGTTCGGGCAATCTCAGTCAGGAGGGGGGATTCCTACCATGGTTTTTAATGGTTTCTCATTTTGCATGGTTCTATGAAATGTTTTTCACTGTTCGTGTACAGTCAGACATTTCAGTTTGTTTATCTTGAGAACAGTATCAGGCAGTGGAAGTATACTCTCGGGAAATCAGGAGGGCAAAAAGGGGACATGAGATAGCTTTGACAAGTAAGGTGAAGGAGAAGACAAAGAAATTTGACAAATACTTAAGGACAAAAGAGTATCTAGGAAGAGAATAGGGCTCCTTAAAGATCAGCTAAGCTATCTATGTGTGGAAACGCAAGAGATGAGTGAGATACTAAACAACTATTTCACATCAGTGTTTACTGTGTGTGAAGGAAATGAAAGCTGGACAACTTGGGGAAATAAACAGTGATATCTTGAAGAGGGTCTACATTAAAGAGGAGGAGTTGCTGAACATCTTAAAATGCATAAAGGTGGATTAATCCCCGGCAGCTGATCAGGGGTACCCCAGAACTTTATGGGAAACTGGGGAGCTGATTGCTCAGCATCTTGCTGAGATATTTGTGTCATCAATAGCCACAGGTGAGGTGCCAGAGGACTAGAGGTTGGCTAATACAATTATTTAAGAAAGGTGGTAAGGAAAAGCTCGAGAACTGTAGACTGGTGAGCCTGATGCCAGTGGTGGGTAAGCTGTTGGAGGGGATTCAGACTAACAGGATTTACATGGATTTGGAAAGGCAAAGACAGATTTGGGATAGTCAATATGACTTTGTGTGTGGGAAATCACGAACTTGATTGAGTTTTTTTGAAGCAGTGACAAAGCAGAATGATGAAGCCAGAGTGATGGACATTATCTATTTGGACTTCAGTAAGGTATTTGACAAGGTTCTGCATGGTAATCTAGCAAAGGTAGATCACGTGGAATACAGAGAGAGCTAGACATTTCGATACAAAATTGGCTCAAATGTAGGAGTGTTATGGGCCAGACCAGGTCTCCCTCCGAATATTTTATGAAGGTAGCCTGGACCGTAATGTTTTTCTTATTGTCAAAGGCAGATGTAAAGTGCCTTTCCTGAATGCAATGCAACTGATCAAACTACTCAATGTTAAGCAAAACACATTTTACTTAAACCCTGTATTTAAAATACAACCAAAGAAAGAGGAACTTGGAATAACTTAACTCTATTGGAAAACCTAATAGAATAATAGATGCAGTAACCATTACTAATTAACTTTTTCCAGAATTGTAACACCCCATAAACACACCCCTTGGTAAAACAAGAGTAAAATTTAAATACAGATTCTCACTTACAGTTCTCCCATCCAGGAGGAAAAAAACATCAAGAGAAAATTCAGAGAGAGTAGCAGGCAGGAGATATTCACTGAATCTCCCAAATGCTTTGAGATCCCAATAGCTTCAGCTTAAACCTAAACGTAACAATCTGGAAATCCTGATCTGTGTGGGTTGGCCACACCCATTCAGCCTATTTTTAAAACGAAAACACAAGGCTTACCACGTTGTTTATTCTAGTGGCTCTGGTAAACTGCTAGGTGCCTCTGTCTTCCAACCTCTCCACAAAAAGAACTAGGATAAAATAAGTTCTTAAAGTCAGAACATGATGACAAGGAGATCGAGGGTGATAGTGGAGGGTTTCCTTTTGGACTGTGATCAGTGGTGTGCCACAAGGATTGATAACTGGATCTACTGCTTCTTGACATTTTACATAAATGATTTGGATATGAATATAGGAGGTATAGTTGGTAGATTTGCAGATGACACCAAAATTGGTGGTGTAGTGGACAACCAGGAGGGTTATCTCAGAGTACAACAGGACCTTGGTCAGATGGGTAAATGGGCTGAGGAATGACAGATACAATTTAATCTTGAAGTGCTGCATTTTGGTAGAGCAAATCAGGGCAAGACTTATACATTTTATAGAATCTCTACAGTGTGGAAACAGGCCACTTGGTCCAACAAGCCCACACTGACCCTCCAAAGGGTAACCCATCCAGACTCATTCCCCTATATTTATCCCTGACAAATGCAGCAAACCCACTCATCCCTGAACACTATGGGTAATTTAGCATGGCCAGTTCACCTAACCTGCATATCTTTGAAGTGTGGGAGGAAACCAGAGTTCCTGGAGGTAACCCATTCAGACACTGGGAGAACGGGCAAACTCCACACAGACCATTGCCTGATGCTGGAATCAAACTTGGGTCCCTGGTGTTGTGAGGCAGCAGTGCTTCCCACTGAGCCACTGTGCTGCCCATGGTAAACTTCTGGAGATTGTTGCTAAACAAAGTGACCTTTCAGCATAGATTGATGAATTTGTGTAAGTGGAGTTACCAGTAGATAGGTTAGTGAAGAAGGCATTTGGTATGCTTGCCTTTGTTGGCCAGTGCATTGAGTATTGGAGTTCGGAGGTCATATTGCAGCTGTACAAGACATTGTTTAAGCCACTTTTGGAATGCTGCGTTCAATTCTGATCTCCCTGCTATCGGATGTTGTGAAACGTCAAAAGGGTTCAGAAAGAATTACAAGGATGTTATGAGGGTTGGATGGTTTGAGTCAAAGGGAGAGGCTGAATAGGCTGGGGCTATTTTCCCTGGAGTATCAGACACCAAGGGGTGGCCCGACAGAAGTTTATAAAATCATGAGGGGCATTGATTGGGTGAAGAGCCAAGATCTTTTCCCCAGGGTAGGGGAGTCCAAAATCAGAGGGACTAGTTTTATAGTGAGAGGGGAAAGGTTTAAATTGGAACTAAGGGGCAAGTTTTTCATGCAGAATGTGGTGCATGAGCTGCCAGAGGAGGTGGTGGAGGCTGGTTCAATTACTACCTTTAAAAAGCATTTGGATGTGGACATGACTAGGAATGGCTTAGAGGGATATGGACTAAATGCTGGCCAGTTGGAATAGATTTAACTCAGAATATCTGGTCAGCATGGATGGGTTGGGTCAAAGGTTCTGTTTCCATTTTTACGTCTCTATGACACTATAACAGTCCCCAAAACCAAGCAGGAAGCCATCAATAAGGGGCCTATGAATTAATACCCAGACCCCTCCCAGCTTTCCATCTTGATTCTTTATTTTAAACGTAATTGATTGATCTCGCCTCTTCCTTCATAACTCACCTTTTCTCATCAACCTGTGTCAGCTTAATGTAGGTGTACAAGAGTAATATAAAAATATATTAGCATGGATAGAGAATTTGTTAACTAACCAAGCAAAGAGTGGGGATAAATGGGTGCATTTCCAGTTGGAAATCAATGGCTCACGGTGTGCTTCAGGGACCAGTGTTGGAATCGCAGTTGTTTACAATTTACATTGATGATATGGAATAGGGGCCAAGTGTATCAAAGTTCACCTCAAATGAGTGGTAGAGCAAAGTGTTCGGAGGATGCTGAAAGTATGCGAAGGGATACAGATGAGTTAAGTGAGTGGACAGGGTCTGCAGAATGAAGTACTATGCTGGTAAATGTGAGGTCATCCATTTTGGTTGGAATAACAACAAAATGGACTGTTATTTAAATGGTGAAGAATTGCAGCAGGCTGCTGTGCAGAGGGACCTGGGTGTCCTTGTGCATGAATCACAAAAAGTAGGTTTGCAGGTTGCAGCAGGGAAGAGGCAAATGGAATATTGTCCTTCATTGCTCGAGGGATGGAGTTTAAAAATAAGGAGGTTATGCTGCAGCTGTAAAGGGTGCTGGTGAGATCACACCTGGAGTACTGTGTATAGCTTTGGTCTCCTTACTTGAAGGATGTACTAGCACTTGAGTGGGTACACAGTAGGTTCAGTGGGTGATTCTGGAGTTGAGAGGGTTGGTTTATGAGGAGAGATTAAGTCAACTGAGACTGTACTCGTTGGAGTTTAGAATGAGGGGCATCTGAAAGAAACCTAAAATTATGACAGGAATAGATAAGATCGAAGCAGGGAGGTTGTTTCCACTGTGGGTGAAACAAGAATGAGGGGGCATAGCTTCAAAATAAGGGGGAGCAGATTTGGGTCTGAGTTGAGGAGGGACCTCTTCACCCAAAGAGTTGTGAATCCATGGAATTCCCTGCCCAGTAAAGCAGTCGAGGCTACCTCATTGACTGTTTTTAAGGCAAAGACAGATTTTTGACCAGTAAAGGGATTAGGGGTTATGGTGAGTGGATGGGTAAGTGAAGCTAAGTCTATGGAAAAAAAATCAACCATGATCTTGTTGAATGGCAGAGCAGGCTCATTGAGCTAGCTGGCTTACTCCTGTTTCTGATGTGCTTATGATACCTGGACATAAGTTATGAGAAAAAAGTACAACAATTAGCCATTTTGCTCTCGAATTTAGAAGATTAAGTGGTGGTCTGATTTGAAGTCTTCAAGATATTGAGAAGAAACAACAGGATTCATGAAGCCAACCAATTTACACTGGCTGGGGATTCTACACCTGAGGACATGGTGTGGGAATTAGGGCCGACCATTCAGGAGAGATGTATGGAAGCACTTCTACACACAAATGTAGATGTTAGGAACTCTATTCCATAAACATCGTTCAATGCAGGATCAGAAGTTAATTTTAAATCTGAGATAAAATTTCGTTATGCAGAAGTATTAAGGGATATGTGTCAAAGTCAGGTGTGTCATATTAGGCCATGGATCAGCCATCATCTCATTGAAGAGTAGAAAGAGTTCAAGGGGTTGAATGGCCTACTTGTATTTCCATGTCCCTTTGTAACACTATCATGTTCAGAGGGGCTAGAGCAGTTACGTCATCTCTGGTTTGGGAAGGGGTGCTGAGCACTGTCGAGTGAGGGAGAGGGTGATCAGCATTGCTGCAGCTATTGGCATGACACACCAATGGATTTATCACAGTTATACACTTCAGTAAGTTTTACACCAGCTGTGAAAAGCTCTTAAAAAGTTCAGAAGTTTAAACCTGCTATAAGACTGTCAGATGTAGGCCAGTCTGCCCATTGAGTCTGCTCTGCTATTCAATGAGATCATGACTGATCTGATCATTCTCGCCTCTACCTTCCTGCCTTGCCGTAATAACCCTTGATTCCCTGATCGATTAAAATTCTCTTTGTCACAGCCTTTACAATAATTAATGACACCTTCTGTGGGAAATAATTTGACAGATTCATTCTGTTATCACCTCTGTCTTAAGTGTGCAGACCCTAACTCTGAGAATATGTCCTCTAGTTCTGGCTACTTCCACAGGGTAAACATCTGCATCTGTTTTGGTGAAACCTCCAAAGAATCTAAATCTACAAAGTATGTTTCAATAATGTCATCTCTTACTCTTCTCAACCCCAATGAGTATAGGTCAAACCATCTCAAGTTCTTCCCCAGACCCTGGACTAACCTCATGAGCCACCTCTGCCTACAATGCCCACTATACCTTAGCTTAGAAAAGGAAATTAAAACTGTTTACACAATCCCAGATGTGGTCTAATGGAATAGTTGGTGCAAGCCCTTTTTAATACTTTAACTTTTATACATCATTGCCTTTTGGTATAACAGCCAACTTTCCATCTGCCTTTCCTATCACCTGCTGAAATTATAAGCTAGCTTTTTACGATTTGTGCATGAAGACCCCCAAATCCCTGCAGTTAAATAATACTCCACTTCTGTTTCCTGCCAAAATGTAAAGCCACATGTTTTTTACATTCTATTTGTGTCTACTCACTTAACTTATCTATATCTCTCTGCAAACACTTTGATGTTATTTTCACCAGTTGCCTTCCTATGTTTGTCATTTGCAAAACTAACTGCATTCACTTCCCTCATCAAAATCAATAAGGTAGACTGGAAATATTTATGGCCCCAGCACTGATTCCCAGTAGTTACAAATTCCTATCCTGAAAAATTCCCTTTTATCCCAAGATCAAGAAAGCTGAGGATAGCATCAAATTGAATGAAAAGAAGACAAGGTGGAAAAGAGTGGTGAAAATCCAGGGGATTAGGCAAGTTTCAAAAAAATCAATGAAAGATTTTTTGCAAGACCAACACTTTTTTGGCCACTTAGATGGATGATGCAGTGCTAATGTCTTCCCACCTGGAGAAATGGTGCCTTGTTGCCTGAATTCCTTTTCAACCAAGATTTACCCCTGGTTTACATGTGATGCAGCAGTTTCACAAATACAACATTGCTCCATGGTAGAGGATGAAGGAACAGAATAGCTGGCTTCATTGTCTGCCAGTTACAGAAGTGAGAAGACAGACACACAATTGAATAGATTTTCCGCTGGACAGAGGGTCAGTTTTCCAGCGTAGTAGATTGGAGTTGCACATTGTAGTGATTAGCCAGGTGGATTTCCTTGACTATGCGAATTTTCATTGGCTCTGGTTAACAACCCCAATGAGGGAGCTTTGGCTGACAGAGATAAACAGGAAGTTCAGGGAGTCTCCTCATTCTAGGGAATGGCTACGAGCTGGCTGGTCACAACAGCGATACAATAAACATGTAAATAAAGAATGGCTTGATGACATGTTCCTGGCTTCCATGCAGGTATTTCAGTGGTGACAAGGGAACACAGTATGTGCCTGAAGGAAATTTGCTCACAACAGTCGTCGTGATTTGGGATAATCATTTCTGGCATTGTGCCTTTATTTGGGAAGTTTGACTCATTCAATCCCGATGTTGAAGACCGGACCCCGTATGTGGAAAGAATGCAATATTTTTTCTGGGAAAGTAACATTTGGGCAGATGAAAATCAACAAGTAATCCTTCTGACTGCTTGTGCACTCTCTGTGTTTTTGTTTATTTGGAGCTTAATTTTCCCCGAGGCACCAAATACTAAAACCTTTCAAGAATTGACAGATTTATTTAATGAATATTATGACCCAAACCACCACCAATTCTGAGATGCTACAGATTTTATTTAGCAGTTCGAGAATGAGGGAATCCATATTTGGAGTTCTGACAAGGTTAAGATGATTAGCAGGAGGGGAACCAAGATAGCAGCGATCTAGGAAGATCGCATTTCAGAGATACGCATTGCAGAGCTCCCCCAACCTGGACGATCGCGATATCCTGGGACTCCAGAAAGATGGTGGATTCCCAAGAAACTTTTAAAAGTTAAATTACCTGCATTTCCAGCCATTTAGAGATGCTGGAAAAGGGAGGGGGTGCATCCGAGGCTGGATCCTCAGACTCGGTTATTTTCCAGGCCCTAGTGAACCAGCTCATGAAATCTCGTGAGATGTTGGGGAAACAGATAGAAGAGAAGCTAGCTCCAGTCTCTTTTATGCTGCAGAAGCATGAGCAGCAGCTGGGAGACCTGGAAAAGCAGACGGATGAGGTTGAGCACAGGGTCACAGTGGTGGAATCGGATACCAGTTCTCTAAGCCCTGGAGACACAGATCCATAATTTGTGTGGCCACTGGATGGTCTGGAGAGCAGGGGTAGGAGAACAAACATTTGGATCATCGATCTGCCTGAGGGTAAGGAAGGAGAGTGGTCTGCGGAATTTATTGAGGGCTAGCTGTCGAAATTTCTTAACTTGGAGACTGGCATGAGAGGATTGAAGATCAAGAGGGCTGACTGAGTCACGGCGCGGAGATTGGGCCTGGGTCAACATCCTCATCCTCTCCTGTTGCAGTTCCATCATGGGATAAGGAGAGAGTCGTGGAAGTTCCCAGAATCCAGAGAAAGGATCCGAAGGCCGTAATTTACAAGGTATTTAATACTATGTTCTTCCAGGACTTCTCAGTGGCGGTAATCCAGAAAAGAAAATCTTATGACAGTGTCAAGAGAAGACTGAGGGAGCTTGGTGTTCGGTCCTCTGAGGTATCCGACGGTGCTTGGGGATACCTTAGATGGATCCACTCATCTTTGATACGTCAGAGAAGACAAGAGACTTTGTGGACAAATTAACCTAATCTGAACAATTTTTAATATGCATAAATAGTAGCGCTGTTTGGGTATGTCTTTGTCATTTTGTAAAAGAAACTGGAAGCCTGATTGAAGCTTTCTTTTTCTCTTATATTTTCTATTGATTATTTTGTTTAAACTATGTTTGGCGGCGGTGGAGATGTGTATTTTCAATTTCTAAGTTAAGGTACGCCAAAGGATGGGTGGGGTATTTAACCCTTTTCTTTCTTTAAAAGCTTTTTATTTTATTCATATTGGTATTCTATGAAGTGTTTGCTTTTCTGCTTGTACTCATGGTGCAGCTCTAACTGGGAGAAGTGAAGGTGGGTGGGATGGTTAGATGCCTAATTATGGGCAGTTTCAGATGAGTAGTTGCCCATTCCAGGCAGGGGGTGAGTTCCCCTATTCAGCGCCATTGGCACTTTATATGTTGGATTGTCTTTTGGTTTTTGTTGTTTTTAAATTTTAACAGTTTTGTAGGTTTATTAAATGTAGTGGTTTTAGTTTTTGTAGTTTTTATCTTCAGCAGATCATGTGACACTAAGGCTCAGCAATTTGTGGTCCGGGTTCCTCCTGTCTGGAAATTAAATGTTACTGCAGAAGGTTATGGTTAATTTCTTGACTAAATGATGGAGCTGGAATATCAAGGGAAGTCACTTACAAATTTAGAGGAAGAAGATACTCTTGAGTCTTAGAAAGGTGAAGGTGGATATTGCTTTGTTACAGGAGATACACTTTAATGAAAGGGAGCATTTTAAATTACAGCAGAATGGTTTTGACCGAGTTTATTTTTCATCATTTAGCAGCAGAAGTAGGCAAGTGGCTATATTGGTTGGGAAGAATCTCCCATTTAAGTTATTTAGAGTGTGTTAAAGACACACATAGGAGGTTTGTAATTTTTAAAGCTTTGACAAATGGGGATGAGTACAGTGTTTTATATTTTTATTGTCCCCCAGCTCATCCCCTTAAATGTTTGGTAGAAGCTTTTTCTAAATTAATAAGTCTAGAGTCCCAGCACATCATTATAGGAGGAGATTTTAACTGTGTCATAGATCCCACAGTAGACAGGTTGCCTTAAGGTCCCTCGAGACCCTCTGCAAGCTAAACAATTAGTGGATGTGTGTGTGGAGTTAAGGTTGAAGACAACTCCACCCTACGGACAGGGATTTTACATTTTTCTCCAATCCGCACAGATGCCAGGATTGATTGTTTTTCTGGCCCCTGTGGCAACCCTGGACTTGGTGGCATCTTGTACGATTGGTAATATTACCATTGCTGATCAGGCTCCAATGTACCTTATGGTTAAGGTTAAGGATGTTACAGTGGGTTCTAGGCACCGGTGAATGCATCCCTTTATCCTTGAGGAAAATACGTTCGTGAAGTATTTCTCGAGGGAGTTTCAGGCATTTCTAGACATTAGCTCAGGCCTGGTGGTAGTCCATCTGTCTTTTGGGAAACTGCTAAAGCCTCCACCAGGGGATTAGTTATTTCCTATTCCACCAGTAGAAAGCAGCATGAGGGTGAGCAACAACATCTCCTTGAAGCACAATTGAAGGCAGCTGAAAAGGCTTACTTTGACAGACGCTCGTTGGTCAAACTACAGACGATTATGGCACTGCAGTCTACATTGAATTCTGTGCTCACACAGATGGCAAAGAAGGAGCTTGCTTTTGAAAAGCAAAGGTTATATGAGCATGGTGACAGAACAGACACATACTTAGCATGTCTTGCTAGGAAAAGGAGTGCCCCACAAGCCATTACGGCGATTAGGGAAGGGTCTGGGAAACTAACATGTGACTGTAAAAGATTAATGTGGCGTTCCAGAGATTTTACTCTGAGTTACACCAATCTGAGGGTTGTGAGGAGGGTTTGGCCAAAATGGAATCTTTTTTAAGGATCTGGAGCTCCCAGGCATGACCTCCGAACAAAAGCCCTTTCTCAATTCCCCTTTATCAGAGCAAGAAGTGCAGGAAGCTGTGAGGCAGCTCAAAGTGGAAAAGCGCCTGGTCTGGATGAGTGAGTCCAATATTTCATTTATTCTTAAAATAAGGGAAAGAGCTGGAGTACTGTGCTTCATACAGGCCCATTTCACTCTTAAATGTGAACTTTAAAATTCTCTCTAAGGCTCTCATGTTAAGGCTGGAGACTGTGTTACCTTCGATTGTTAATGAGGATCATTAACCAATAATGTTAGGAGGTTGCTTAATGTCATTCTAGCATGTCAAAAACAGTCAATACAGGGACTGGTGATTTCTCTAAATGCAGCGAAGGCATTTGACCGAGTTGAGTGGCGGTACCTTTTCTATACTCTGGAACGGTTTGGTTTTTATAAGTCTTTACAAGATGGGTAAAAGTTCTCCACAGTGGCCCTCTTGCGGCGGTCATTACCAAAGGGGTACGATCAAGCAATTTTAATATTTTGAAGGGCAGCCAGCAGGGCTGTCCCCTTTCACCATTGCTTTTTACGTTGGTGATTGAATCATTGGTGGAGGCCATTCGTGGGGAACCCAATATATCAGCTCCAGAAATGAGGTCAAAATTACATAAGATTTCATTGTATGTGGATGATGTCCTTTTTTGTCAAATCCAGCAGTTTCAATGCCTCGCCTGACACAATGTATTCACGCGTTTGGTGCTTTTTCGGGGTACAAGATTAATTTTGCAAATCGAAGGCTATGCCTATGAGTGGTCTTACGAAGGAGCTAGCTCTTGCAGGCGAGCATTGATTCCCATTTAGGTGGTCACGGGGGTTTTGTGTATTTGGGCATATTCATTACTCCAATTCTGGATCGGCTGTTCAAAGCCAATTTTGTTCAATTATTTGACAAAATTAAACAAGATCTTCAAAGATGGGAGGCACTTCTGCTCTCCTCATGTTTGGGTTGGATAGCACTTAAGGTGAATATTCTCCCCCATTTGCTATATCCTTTATGGTTGCTTCCCCTGATTTACATGTCAGCAAATCTTCAGGAGACTGAATGGCTGGTTCAGTTCCTTTTATTTGGCTTCATAAGTGGCCCCTCATTAAATTAGCTAAACTGCAATTGCCTCAGATTGGGCGGGCGTGGACCTTCCAGACATTAAAAGCTATCAACTAAGCTCGCTTTTATCCTATGTGAATTATTGGGCTTGTGGGGATCCTCTGGTTAGATATTGAAGCCTCCCAGGCATTGTGCCCCCTGACCAGTTTTCTGTTTTTGAATAAAATGAGGACAGTTAGGGAGTATAGCCATAATCCAATAGTCATCAATACTGTTAAAACATGGAGTGCAATTCGGTAGAGGGAAGGCAATAATGGTTAAAAAAATGTTCTGCACTTTTAGTGGGTATGCCGAGTTTTCAAACGGGGATGATAGATTCAGGCTTGAAGCATTGAGCAGCTAAGGGTGTGTCTTGCATGGGTGATTTATTTGTTTGAGATGTAATGATATCCTTTGATCAATCAGCTCGTATTTCTGTACTATCTAATAGGGACCTGTTTCGTTTTATTCAAGTTTGCGATTTTATTCAGAAAAAGGCTACACTTTTGACTGATCCCGACAAATTCAACACAAAGAGGGGTGTGCTCACTACTAAGAATATACTTTCTGTCAGTACTTCATATCATCAATTGGGGGATGCCGCCTCGGATGAATTCAGTTGACTCTGCGGGTGTGGGAGAGAGAGCTAGGTGTTGACGTTTCCTCAGAGGCATGGGAAGATATTTGGGAAAATGCAAGAAAGATATCAATTTGTAATAGGACCCATACCTTACAGCTGAAGATTCTCCAGAGTCCACTTGGCTCCGGATCATTTGTCAAAATTCAAACCAGGGGTATCTTCAACATGTCCCAAGTGAAAGGTCAGTGTGGGCACTCTTACCCATTGTCTCTGGTCTCGTGGTAGGCTCCAAACATATTGGAGAGCAGGTGCAATGGAGAGGATTTTGGGTGTAAGGGTGGAGAAGGACCCGATTTCTCTTCTCTGGGCCTGGCCAGTGTGTTCCCTGCAGATGCGCATAAGAAAAACGCTTTTCAATATCCTCACTTTCTGTGCAAGAAAGAATATCTTGCTGGGTTGGGTATCCGAAAAACCCCAGCCTGCTGGGTTTTTAGAAGATTGTTATGGAGCATACTCCCTTGGATTTTCTCACAAGTATGGTACACCACAAAACTGAGAATTGTTATAAGACATAGCAGGCCTTCTTGGAATATCTGGACACAGATTTATCTGCCACACTAACAAGGGCTTTTACATAGCCATCATATTTGTGTTTTACGAGTCCATTATCCAGGGAGGAGGAACTATAAACATATGAGTGTCTTGTTTGGCTGAGCTGAGTTATTACTATTTATTAGTTTGGTATTGTATATTTAGTTAAATAGCTAGTTTGATTTTTTTTATTCTATATTTTTCTGCATATGTTTATACATTTGTTCATGAGGATGGGTTGGGTTTTTTTGTACTGTTTTGAATTGTATTGTTTTGTATTTGTAATATTTTTTAAAAATCTATTTTTTCAATAAAAATATATTTAAGGTAAAGACGACTAGCAGAGGTGTGTGATTTCAGGCTAACAATGAATGAGATGCTGAAAGTCCATTTTGAATATGGGATTAATGATGTAACCATGCAAAAATGCCTATGAGCTGAAGCCCAACTGGACTTCTAACATGCACTCCAATGGACTTTGTCATTCGAAAGTGGAGCATGGGAGCTTTGGGCATGCTAATGGAAGTGGACACCCTCAACTGTCTGACTGAGCTTGGGGAATGCCACGTGAGTGCAGGCAATCACAGAGCCTCATGCAAGGCAAATCCTGAACAAAGGGCAAAAGTGAGGACTGTAGTTGCTGGAAATCAGAGTCTAAATTAGAGTGGTACTGGAAAAGCACAGGAAATCAGGCAGCATCTGAGGTGCAGGAAAATGCCCTTCATCAGGAATCCTGAAGGGAACAAAAGTCAGCCCACAGCAAAACCCCACAACAAAATGAACTGAGATTGGACAATAACACATGAAAATTTGCTAGGCCTCATGGAGAGTAATCCTTCAAGGGACTTGATGAAATTGACATTTAACTGGAAAAGCTAAGTTTCAGGTCATGCATCATGTGGATGCTTTTAATGTTTTAGTCTAGCTGGAAAGAACTTACAAAAGATTGCCATACATCTCAAAACACATTTCTCCTAAGAGTCCAATGATCCCTACCATCCATTCGGTCAGTGCTGATCATGAAAATCCCTTCAAGTAAGCTATACTTGGAGAACAGGAATGTCGGACATCAGCAGGTCACCAGCAAAGTTACTGCCAACTGTCTGTCTGTAGCTTAGGAACAGGTTAAAACTGCAAAATAAATAGCCTGTAATTGCAGTAAAGTACTTTGCTAAATCTTTGGAATCCAGTGGTGTTCTTTTCCTGTGCAAATATGCTTTCATGCTTCAAGAATACGGAAAACACTGATGGCCCCACCACCAGCCAGCTGAACCAAGCTATACCACTGGAGAACAAGGATTAACAGTGGGGCATCTTTCCCATGACAGCTCAGTGACAACAAGTGGTGTATTCGCCCACTGACACAGCCTTGTTCAGAATATTACTCAGAGTAGTATTCTCTCTGCTTTTGTACTTCCGGTAGCAACAGCTGATGGTCCTCCTGGGATCACCGTTATCATGGAATCTGTGATTACCTGAATGAAAATAAATTTTTATTTGAAGGTGTAGTGTATCATGATTTTCCTGTCTTTTTCCCTTTATTTTCAGCTCCGGGTCTTGGAAAATGTGTCCGGGGACAGCCCGTTGTATCACCATCTGGTTTTTATTATAAGGACCAGTGGATGTCAACGACCTGCAATATTTATCACTTTGACACTCCTGCAAAAATGACAGACTGTCTTCGTGGAAAAAAAGTTTATCTGTTTGGAGATTCCACTATGCGTCAGTGGTTTGAATATTTAACTCAATCCATTCCAGGTTAGGTGATTATTGTATCTGTCTGTTTGTTTCTCTAGTTTCGTACAAATTTGAAAATCTGTATGCCCCACCTTATGTGCAACTGTCCACCTGTTAGCCTATCTCTCTCTCTCTCTCTCTCTGTCAGCCTGTCTATCTCACTATCATCTTGTCTGTAACAGCGATAATATATCAGAGGCATATATGACACTTGGAATTTGTCAATTGGACTTTCTCTTCCATGACCATGCTGACTCACTGCAGATCCCATGTAACTTAATCTTCTGGACAAGACCTACCATCATCAAATATCGTCATCACTTCCTCAAAGTACTCAATACCCACACAGACACAGGGAGAATTTGTGCAACCAGCCATTCCCCTCACTAAGCCGTACCGACTATTCCTAATGAGTCCATTCCTTTCCAAATGTGAGTAAATCCTCTCATTAAGAATCTTCTTCAATAATTGCTAGGCAACAGATGTAAAGCCCAGCTGGCCCATAATTTCCTGGATTGCCTCTGTTGCTCTTCTATAACAAAGACTCTTCTCTCTTTAATTTGAGTTAGAATCCATTGATCCTAACGTTAGTTCTTACCTTGTGCTGGTTTTCAAGAACATTGGATCATTTATAATATTGGATCAGTTAATTCTGAAAAGCTGTTTGTTACCAAGCAAGATTTTCAGACTTCTCTTAGGATTATCTATCACTCAATCTGTAAATTAGAACTGAATATGTTGTTATATCTTCATAATTCAGTATAAGGTACCATTGGATCCTCAGGCAAATGTTAGGTGTTTGCTTTTCACATCTCTGTGTTTGTTTTTCATTTTTATTTTATTGAAGTTGAATGCTGTTCAGTGTAAGGCTATTCCTTGTTACATTTTTTTATTTTCTCTGTTTACTTTTCCACCCCTGTTTCCCTTCGTTTTTGTTGCTGGTGCCACACAACTGACCATGTCTCCATTAGGAGCGTTGTTTCAGGAATTTCAGCTCTCAGTTTAACATCGTAAGTTTGTACTTACAGGTTTATGACTCTCTAGCATTTGTACCAAATAAGGAGTGATGATGTCACTGGCTTTCTTTTTCAATTCATGCTAATTTGAAGAAAGAAATTGATCTGGACAGAAATAAACATTCTTACTGTAGTGAAGTGTTTTATGAGCAGTATTGATTTTTGAAAGCTTTGTATCAATTCAGTCAGGAGCATTGGCTTCCTTTTTGAATGTGAGAACTGGAGGCATTTGGGTTTTTTTCACAAACGCAAAGACAGGACTTCAAGCTTGAAAAGTTTTATTCAGAAAGAAATTAATTCTATCTTCTGGTTGGTCAGTGTCTTTAAGGAGTTCTGTAAGGCTGTTGGAAGTTCAAGAGGCTGATGGTGCTGACATGTTGTCTGGATCCTTTATGTTCAAGGCTGCTTTCTAGTTGATCTTCAATTAAATTTCCAAATATTTACCACTGAGATCTTAATCTCTTCATTTACAAATGGTGACCCAGGATATGAGGTTTTCCTCCAGCAGAGTTTCTTTATCTGGTGTGACAATACTTGTTATTGCTTGTATTATAAGAAATTAAGCACAGGGGAAATCGTATTGAAAGATTCAGCAAACATTTTAGTTGGCTGTTAGATGCAATTATTACACCCACCCACACCTGATGGTTTGGAATATTCTTAATCCATTTGTTTGCAATGGAAGAACATTCTGCTTGTACCATTTCATGCTTCAAGCCCCCTCCAATAAGAACTGTCGTCTAGTTAGTCTCCAATCAGTTTCTGAAATAACCACAAAAACCATTGGGGTCTTTTTCACAGATGGCCACCATTGCTAACCATGATAGCATACGTTGCTGAAAGTAAAATTGCATCTGATTTATAGTAACGCTTGATAATGTAAGAAACTGAGTGTGAATATTATGATATTGAAGAATCCAATATTATTACAGCTAGTAATTACACACACAAATTGCTTTTTGAACCACGTAAATGCCTGAACCAACAGTAAGCTATTTGATTGAAGGCTACTGAAGCATGCTACCCAGTTGCAATGTTTCAAATGACACTTGGGGTAAGATGGGGTATAAAATCTTTATACCTTCAAGTCACTTCTATAATGCAGTGATGATATCATTATCTTGTCTTGTAAAGATGTACCGACATATAAGTTATTAAATATAATACAGACAGGAGGCTGGAAGAACACAGCACTCAGGGTGCCTAGTTTCTTGTGTTCTTCCAGCCTCCTGCTTGTCTAATTTGGATTAGAGAAAGAGAAAATGTATAACATAGCAAAGATGAGTGGGAAAACAGAGGACTGGGAAGCTTTTAAAGAACAACAGAGGATTACTAAGAAGGAAATACGCAAAGAAAAAATGAGGTACGAAGATAAACTGGCCAAAAATATAAAGGAGCTTTTATAGGTATGTGAAAGGCAAAAAAATGATTAAGTCTAAAATTGGGCCCTTTAAGACAGAAACAGGGGAATATATTACAGGGAACAAAGAAATGGCAGAAGAGTTGAATTGGTACTACAGAGCTGTGTTCACTGGGGAAGACGCAAGCAATCTTCCAGAGGTAACAATGGCTGAAGGACCCGAACTAAAGGGAATTTACATTTGCCAGGAATTGGTGTTGGAGAGACTGTTAGGTCTAAAGATTGATAAGTCCCCGAGGCCTGATGGTATACATCCCAGGGTACTGATAGACGTGGCTCTAGAAATTGTGGATGCATTTGTGATTATTTTCCAGAGTTCGATAGATTCAGGATCAGTTCCTGTGGATTGGAGGGTGGCTAATGTTGTACCACTTTTTAAGAAAGGAGCGAGAGAGAAAGCAGGAAATGACAGGCCAGTTAGTCTGACCTCAATGGTGGGAAAGATGCCGGAGTCAATTATAAAGGATGAAATTACGACACATCTGGATAGCAGTAACAGGATAGGTCAGAGTCAACATGGATTTATGAAGGGGAAATCATGCTTGACTAATCTTCTGGAATTTTTTGAGGATGTAACTCTGAAGATGGACAAGGGAGATCCAGTACCTGGACTTCCAGAAAGCTTTTGATCCCACATAGGAGGTTAGTGAGCAAAATTAGGGCATGTGGTATTGGGGACAAAGGACTGACTTGGATTGAGAATTGGTTGGCTGACAGGAAACAAAGAGTAGTGATAAACGGCTCAATTTCAGAATGGCAGGCGGTGACCAGTGAGGTACCACAGGGATCAGTGCTGGGACCACAGCTTTTTACAATATATAGTAATGATATAGAAGATGGTATTAATAGTAACATTAGCAAATTTGCTGATGATACAAAGCTGGTGGCAGGGTGAAATGTGAGGAGGATGTTAGATTATAGGGTGATCTGGACAGGTTAGGTGAGTGGACAGATGCATGGCAGATGCAGTTTAATGTGGATAAATGTATGGATATCCACTTTAGTAGCAAGAAAATGAAGGCAGATTACTACCTAAATGGAGTCAAGTTATGTAAAGGGACAATACAAAGAGATCTGGGTGTTCTTGTACACCAGTCAATGGAGGCAAGCATGCAGGTACAGCAGGTAGTGAAGAAACCTAATAGCATGCTGGCCTTCATAACAAGAGGGATTGAGTATAGAAGCAAAGAGGTTCTTCTGCAGCTATACAGTGTCCTGGTGAGACCACACCTGGAATTTGAAACCTATCTAACCTACACTATTCCATTATCACCCATATGAACATTTTAGATGCCCTTAAAGTTGGCAAATCTACTACTGTTGCAGGCAGGGCATTCCACACCCTTATGACTCTCTAAGTAAAGAACCTGCCTGTGACATCTGTCCTATATCCATCATCCCTCAATTTTGAAGCTATGTCTCCTCGTGCTAACCATCACCATCTGAAGAAAAGGCTTTTACTGCCCACCCTATCTGGAAAAGTACAGCTCAGAAAAGGCTTTTTGGCCCACAAATGTTGTGCTGAGGATTAATCCTAATGTAAAATATCTTCACCTACACACCCCTCAATTCAATGCTGTCTATGAGCATATCCAGCAGTCACTTAAATATCCCTAATGACTCTGCTTCCACCACCACCGCTGGCAACACATTCCATGGATTCACAACTCTCTGTGTAAAGAACCTTCCTCTGACCTCCCCTCTATACCTTTTTCCTAATATCTTAAAACTATGATCCCTTGTGCCAGTCAATCCTGCCCTGGGAAAAGGTCTCTGGCTATTGACTCTATCCATGCCTCTCTTTACCTTGGATACCTCAATCAGGTCACCTCTCTTCATCCTTCTCTCCAGAGGGAAAAGTTCGAGCTTATCAACCTCTCTTCGTAAAGCTCCAGTCCAGGCAGCATCCAGGTAAACATAATTTGTGCCCTCTCCAAAACCTCTATATCTGTCCTGTAGTAGGGTGACCAGAACAGGACACAATATTTCAAGTGTGGTCTCACCAGGGACTTGTAGAGCTGTAGCAAAACCTTGTGGCTCTTAAACTTGATCCTCTGTTAATGAAAGCCAAAATACCATATTCTTAATACCAATTTCTTAATAATCTTATCCACTTGGTAGCAACTTTGAGGGATCTATGTACTTGAACACCAAGATCCCTATGCTCCTCCATGCTGCCAAGAATCCTGTCTTTAATCCTACATTCAGCATTCGAGCTTGACCCTCCAAAATGCATCACTTCACATTTATCCACGTTGATGTCCATTTGCCATTTCTCAGCCCTGCTCTGCATTCTATCTATGTTGCACTGCAGCCTGCAATAGCCCTTGATACTATCAACAACACCTCCAACCTTTGTGTCATCTGCAAATTTACTAACCCACCCCTTGACCTCCTCATCCAATTCATTTATAAAAACTACAAAGAGCCGAGGCCCAAGAACAGAGCCCTGTGGGACATCACTCACCACTGACCTCCAGACAGAATACATTCCATCTAGAACCACTCTCTGCCTTCTGTCGGCCAGCCAATTCTGAATCCAGATAGCCAAATCTCCCTGTATTCCATACCTCCTGACTTTATGAATATGTCTATCATGGGGAACCTTATCAAATGCCTTGCTGAAGTCCATATACACCACACCCACTGCTCGACCTCCTTCGACCTGTCTTATCACCTTCTCAAAGAACTCAATAAGATTTGTAAGGCATGACCTGACCCTCACAAAGCCATGCTCACTGTCTTTAATCATGCTATGTTTTTCCAAATAGTCATAAATCCTACCCCTCAGAATCCTTTCCAAAACTTTGCTGACCATAGACATAAGACTGACTAATCTGTAATTGCCAGGGATTTCCCTATCACCCTTCTTGAAAAGAATAACAACATCCACCTCCTTGCAATCTTCCAGTATGGCACCCATGAAGAGTGGGGAAGCAAAGATCTTTGCCATGGCTTAGCAACCTCCTTTCTCGCTTCCCATGGCAGCATAGAATAAATCTGGTCTGGCCCTGGGGACTTATCAATCTTAATGTTTGCCAAAATTTCCAGCACATCAACTTCATCAATCTTGATCCGTTCAAGCCTGTATCCCAGTTCCTCAAAGTTCTCATTCACAACAAGGTCCCTTTCCTTAGTGAAAACTGAAGCAAAAAACTCATTTAGGGCTTCCCCTATCTACTCAGACTCCACGCACAAGTTCCCTATGTTGTCCCTGATCGGTACTACCTTCTCCCTGACCATTCTCTTATTCCTCTTGTATGAGCAAAATATGAGTATCTAATGCTCTGATCATCTTATATGTCTCAATTAAGTCACCTCTCAACCTTCTCTCTAACAAAAACAGCCTCAAGTCCCTCAACCTTTCCTCATAAGACTGTCCCTCCATACCAGCAACATCCTTGCACCCTTTCTAATGCTTCCACATATTTTCTATAATGCGGCGACCAGAACTGCACACATACTCCAAATGTGGTCTCACCAGAGTTTTGTACAGCTGCGACATGACCTCGTGGCTCTAAAACTCAATCGTTCCACCAAGAAAAGCTATTACACCGTATGTCTTCTTAACAACCCTATCAACCTAGGTGGCAACTTTCAGTGATCTATGTACATGTATACCGATATCTCTTTACTCATCCACACTACCAAGAATCTTACCATTAGCCCAGTACTCTTTATTCCTGTTACTCCTTCCAAAGTTAATCATCTCACACTTTTCCACATTAAACACCACTTGCCACCTCTCAGCCCAGCTCTGCAGCTTATCTTTGTCCCTCTGTAACCTGCAAAATCCTTCCACATTGCAACAACATCACAGACTTTAGTTTCATCTTCAAATTTATTAACCCATCCTCCAACACCCTCATCCAGGTCATTTATAAAAATGACTAACAGCAGTGGACCCAAAACAGATCCTTGCAGTACACCACTAATAACTGAACTCCAGGATGAATAATTCCCAACCACCACCACCCTGTCTTCTTTCAGCTAGCCAGTTTCTGATCCAAACTGCTCAATCCCATGCCTAAAGTTCTGCAAAAGCTTACTGTGCAGAACCTTATTAAATGCTGTACTGAAACCCATATACACCACATCAATGGCTTTGCCCTCATCCACCTGTTTGATCACCTTCTAAAAGAACTACAGGAGGTATAGACTCATTTCTCAGCTCCCCTGTGTTTGCTGCATGATACCAGTGCACACTTCATGTCTGTAACCCATTCATTAGAATAGCAGTCTG
Source organism: Hemiscyllium ocellatum (assembly GCF_020745735.1). Classification (NCBI taxonomy): domain Eukaryota; kingdom Metazoa; phylum Chordata; class Chondrichthyes; order Orectolobiformes; family Hemiscylliidae; genus Hemiscyllium; species Hemiscyllium ocellatum. The sequence goes on from NC_083412.1 coordinate 69,896,312, forward strand.
GAAAATTTTGAGATCTGCTGTCTGCAGCTGATTGTGGCTTAGACTGTCAAGTAATTCTGCTTTTTGTGTTTTAGGTCTGAAAACATTGGATCTTGGTAATCCTATCAAGATTGGTCCTCATCTTGCAGTGAATGTGGAGAACAACATTGTGGTAAAATTTCGCCCTCATGGTCTTCCCATCCAATTCAACACCTTTTCAAGACACCTGCGTTATGTTTCAAATGTACTGGATGAAATTAGAGGAGGAGGAAACACAGTCATAGCCATTACTTTAGCAGCCCATTTCACCCCTTTTCCTGTTGAAGTCTATATTCGGAGAATACAGAATATCAGGAGATCAATTCTACAGTTACTCGACAGGAGCCCGGATACACTGGTTGTCATAAAGACAGCCAATGTCCGGGAACAGCCCCCACACATCATTAGCTCTGCCAGTGACTGGTACGCTTATCAGTTTGATTCAGTGATGAGGAAGATGTTCACAGGCATCAACATGGTATTTGTTGATGCCTGGGAGATGACAATAGCACATTACCTTCCTCACTATATACATCCCGGGAGAATTATTATAAAGAATGAAATAGATGTGTTTCTTTCACATGTGTGCCCTTCTGTAAAATAAAATTTGTATGGAATCACTTATAACCAGGTTTTTTTTTTGTCATACGATTCAAAATCTCAAGTATGACTTCATATTTCTAGGGTGTCTATATCACAATTGCGACAGGATATCACAATCTGACACTTGTCTAATAAAGCTGGTCTGAACATGCCCACTGAATATCTATGCATGTCACACAAACTGATCAATCATTCAGCACCTCCCCATACCCCTGCTCACACAATCTCCCACACACATAGCACCTCACCTGCACAGACTCTCTTTCACACATGCACACACAATTTCTTAAGCAAACACACACACTTCCTCTCATACGTGCATACACTCTCTCTCTCTCTCACACGCACACACAATACCTTCCATATATGTGCGCAGACACACACTGATACTCTCACACACACATCTTCCATATACACATACTTTCTGATTTGCACACACTCACACCAACTTGCATACATGTCAACAAACAAATACAAACACACATGCTTAATCCCACCCACACAGACATGCACACTGCTTTCTCACTCACACATGTTACTGTACAATTAATGTGCAGTTGGGGTGCGATTATGTACAGCAGGTTGGTGAATGCAGACTCACTGCTCCATCCATCTTTCTGCTTCCATGGGGAACCAGAGGGTGGTTCCTCGGCACAATGTTTACCCTTCTCTACATGTGGGTTAATGTCACCTGAGCTGTTGTACTGAGAAGGCTGCAAAGAAGTTCTCAAGTATAGCTGGGACCGTGAGTTCTGTCATGGAGTTTGCCTCCACGTTCACAGTGGAACAGATGGACTCTGACGTCTGCACAATGTCCTCTGCATCCTCCAGAAACCATGGCAATGCCAAGAGGCCAGTACACTAAGTGTCTCAGTGAGCATCTCACCAATGTTCTCTGTATGCTGCCCTCTCAGTGTAAGAGTTCTCAGCAACAGAACTCGTCTGTGACCTTCCCAAGCAGTGAGCTAGTTCACTTGAAGCGACCTCCCCTAGTCTGTTTCAAGTCCACCAGTCCTGCTCAGCAACTTACCTTGTACTGATCCCAATTCTGTTGAACCTTTCGGTTATGGTCAGTCCCAATGTCTGAGCTGGTAGCAGTGTCAGATCAGGTGACGGTGCCTCCACATCCCTCGTGTGGTTTCCTGCCTCACGTTTTTTTTACCTGTGAGGCATGGGCATCATTGACTGGCCCAGCATTTATTGCCATCTCAAGTTGCCCTTGAGAAGGTGGTAGTGAGCTGTCTTCTTGAGCTACTGTAGTCCATGTACCGGAAGTAGACTCACAATGAGGTTAGGGAGCAATTCCCAGGACTTTGACAAAACAACACTGAAAGAATAATATATTTCCATGTCAGTGGTTTAGAGAGGAACTTGCAGGTACTGGAGTTGTCATGAATTTTCTGCCCATGTCCTTCTAAATGATTGTGGTCTTGGAAGATACTGTCTAAAGATCTTCAGATGACTTTTATTTCTCATTGAATTTCCATAGTGCATCTTGAGGACAATACCACTGCTGCTATTCAGTGTTGGTGGTGGTGGGATGAATATTTTTGAATGTGGCGCCAAGTAAATGGGTTACTTTGACCTGAATGGTGTTGGTTCTTGAGTGTTTAAGTGTTATGCCTGCCACTGCTGGAGGTATGTGGAGACAGGGAGAGGCAGGTGTGAAGTTAGGATCTCTGGAAGGTATCTGAGGATGTGTTGAAACGTGGAAATATTCTTTGTGAGTCTAAAGTGCTCGCAAATGCCATGGATGAGTGATGATATTGTCATACGTTGTTCAGTATGAGGAGTGAGTTATTTATTCAGGCAAAGATGGGCAAAGGCACTGACATTAGCCCCCGGTGTGAGGTCATTGAACTTATTGTAATATTGTGGCCAGGTCTTTGTGGTATTCACCCTCCTGGATACCTGCTCCTACTCACTTCAAAAGTATTCCATGAGGACGCCTGATCTTCCAGAAACATGGTTTCCATCCACTGCCCACCTCTATGAGTGAGGCTTCTAGCCCAGAGTCCTTTCTGGGCTCTAGTTCTCGATTTCCTCATTTACAGTGACCACACTGGTATTCAGCAGCTTCCTCCTGTATGTAATTCCAGCTTCGTCTGAGAGAGATGGATTGCCTTTCAGAGCTGGAGGTAACTGTAACAGTTGCTGGTCTTACTTGCTGTGAAGCTCCATGTTGTGTGTGTGTGTGTGTGTGTGTGTGTATGTGAGTGTGTGTGTGTGTGTGTGTGTAGCCAGCCAGATGCTGGGCTGTGTCCACAAATCAGTCGAATGTGGATGTAGCCCATTGCCTACCCTACACTGGAAAAACACACTCCTATAAACCTTTACCGAACTGACTTTTATAACTATCTAAAATAAATATGAATTTAAATGCAGATACCGATTGTCTTTTTAATATCTGCACTGTTCAATTTAGGAATTTTAATACAGGTAGTTCTCAGAGATGTGTGGTTTACTTATAACATCGCTGAGGAATTATGGAATGGGAGTTTTGAGAACGAGTATCATTCCAGTGGTGATCATTTCGTGCGCTCCGTTCTGCACACACACTGGGGTCAGCACTGATCTTCATGTTTTGCGTATGCACTGATGTCAGCTGCTACTTTCTATGAGAGATACATTGAGCAGCTTCCTGTGAAAGGTACACTACTTCTAGATTATCCCTTTTATTTTGCAAAATGGAGGGGCAGAGTGACAAGGATGTTTGCAAGAAGTGTCCTGGTGGTAAAATTGCCAGTGATGAACACAAAGTCTGTAACACTGGAAGAGAAGCTAAATATTATGAAGAGTTTTAAACATAAGGAGAGAATGTGATCCAGCTCGCTTAATGAGGGAGTCTACCTTACATACCATGGTGACCTTCTTTCCCTGCATTAACAATATTTTTTCAAAGTACTGTGTTCTATTTACTTCTGTTTCGATAACTTTTCAGGCTGTGCTATATATCGTGTTAAACCTTTGGGTGATTTTTGAGCAATTGTGAGTGTTTTTTGCTGATCTACCCCAACCCTACTTTGAGTCGGCCCCATTATTTATATTAAGTGAGATTTTGTTGGGGCATAACCACAGTGTTAGAGGAGAACAACCTGAAATATATTGATTTGACTGGTCGAATACATGGCGGAAGGGCACTCTCTCATTCAGTAATTTCAGCACTTTCCAAGGGACAGTTCCCCAACCTTAAGGAGTCCACAAACTCTTCATTTTGGGTGTGTGAGGCTGCAGCTCCTCGTTCAGGGTCACAGGCAGTTTCTCCTCAAATTGAACCTGCACTTCAGCCCCATGCTCCAGTTCTGTGGTCACCTGACATGGAGAGGGAAGAGCAACTCGGAGAACTTCCTGGTGAGGCTGCTGTCAGCTCTACCAAAGGTAGTCATGAACAGATTCAGGTAGCAGGCCATGGTTAAGGGCATTCCATGTGACTTGCGTCCATGGTTATGTCCATGTCCAGCTGGTTTTGAAGATGGAGCACACAATGCCCACTGTTACATTTGCTGCCTTCTAGAACTGCTGAGTATCAAAGGGGCTGGCGTGGAGAATCAGTCCGCAAGACCAAACTTGCATTTAAATTAGTAAGTTCTCTTGGGGGTTTAAGTCTTCCATTAGAGACCTCCTTTAACAACTGTCCATTCATGCCCCACACCTCAGGAAGGATATACTGGCACTGGACCATGTCCAGTGAAGATTCACATGGATGATCCTTGGAATGGTAGGCCAAACATACGATGAATGGCTGAGGATCCTGGGATTCTACACATTAGAGTTTATAAGATAATAGTGAGATCTAACAGAAACTTACAAGATAATGCATGGCTTAGAAAGGATGGACGCTGGTAATTTGCTTCCGCCAGGCAGGGATACCAGGACCTATGGGCACAGCCTGAGAATTAGAGAGGATCAATTTAAAATGGAAAAAGGAGACATTTCTTCTGTCAGAGAGTGGTGGGCCTGTGGAATTCATTGCCACAGAGCGCAGTGGAGGCCGGGATATTAAATGTCTTGAAGGCAGAGATTGGTAAATTCTTAATCTCACAAGGAACTAAGGGATACGGGGAGAGTGAGATAAGTGGCTTTGAAATGCCCATCAGCCATGATTGAATGACGGAGTGGACTCGATGGACTGAATGGCCTTACTTCCACTCCTCTGTCATTTGGTCTTGTGGTCATTCCCTATATGATCTAATCTGCTTTAATTTAGCTGAATTTGTTACATGGATTTTCCATAATATTATGAAGAGATTCTGCTGTAACATCATTTGGTTACTTATAATGCTGCAATCTGAAAATAATTGATTATCAAGAAAATAATTCCCACCTCCTTTTATAATTCATTATTGGGTATAGGATGCACTTATTAAGGGAGTATTGCTTGCATTAAGTGTATTTTCATTTGTACAAAAGATCCATTATTTATCACATTATACTGTTGCTGTTTGTTGGAATAAAGTTACTGTTTTGTTCAATGTTAGCTTTAATAAACTATATTTTTATACAGGAGTTTAGCATTTGAACTTGCCTATGTATAGTAGTTAAAGTTCAGCTTGTATGCCTGGAAGATGGCTCAATCTCAAAAAAGAAACTCAATGAAAAATGAATTAAAGCTGTCAAATTCATTCGGACTGATGGGCAGCCTTTTGCTTCCCCTGCATCAAAAAAAAACACTGCGACAAATGTTTACCAGATTAACATGTTCTAAAGAAGAGACATACCAGATTTGAAACATTAACTCTGTTTCTGTCTCAATAATGTAGCCTGAACCTGCTGAGATTCTCCAGCATTCTCTGTTCTGCTTCTTCCTTTGACTCCTTAAAAAAAAGTCCACATTTACACATTTTTTTGTTGTGTTTTTTTTGACTATTAGCCTTACTGATTCAAGTTCCATTTGCTTTATTGCATAATTCTAGCTACCTCAACCCAAGTGCTGGTTGGATTTCACATTTCTTCCTCAACTTCTGATCCAATACTTCAACAATTTATATCTTTTTAAGTCCATTTTCTTATTCCTCTCCATGACCTTCAAATTGATGTTTGTTAACTGTCAAATGGCTTACACAAAGCTTGTCTTTTTCGAACATTGTTACAGCAATCACATAACTGTGTTAATACTTTAATGAATGCAAAGACAAGTATGAAATGAGTACAGAGCAGTAGATGTGATCTATATGGACTTCAGTAAGGCGTTCAACAGGGTTCCCCATGGGAGACTGTGAGCAAGGTTAGATCTCATGGAATACAGGGAGAACTAGCCATTTGGATACAGAACTGGGTCAAAGGTAGAAGATGGTGGTGGTGGTGTGGAAGGTTGTTTTTCAGACTGGAGGCCTGTGTCCAGTGGAGTGTCACAAGGATTGGTGCTGGGTTCTCTACTTTTCATCATTTACATAAATGATTTTGATGTGAGCATAAGAGGTATAGTTAGTAAGTTTGCTGATGGCACCAAAATTTGAGGTGGAGTGGACAGCGAAGAAAGTTACTCAGATTACAATGGGATCTTGACCAGATGGGCCAATGGGCTGAGAAGTGACAGATGGAGTTTAATTTAGGTAAATGTGAGGTGCTGCATTTTGGGAAAGCAAATGTTAGTAGGACTTATACACTTAATGGTAAGGTCCTAGGGAGTGTTGCCGAACAAAAAGATCTTGGAGTGCAAGTTCATAGCTCCTTGAAAGTGGAGTTACAAGTAGATAGGATAGTGAAGAAGGTGTTTCGTATGCTTTCCTTTATTGGTCAAAGTATTGAGTACAGGAGTTGGGAGGTCATGTTGCGGCTGTACAGGACATTTATTAGGTCACTGTTGGAATATTACGTACAATTCTGGTCTCCTTCCTATCGGAAAGATGTTGTGAAACTTGAAAGGGTTCAGAAAAGATTTACAAGAATGTTGCCAGGGTTGGAGGATTTGAGCTATCGGGAGAGGCTGAATAGGCTTGGGCTTTCCTGGATCATCGGAGGCTGAGAGGTGATCTTATAGAGGTTTATAAAATCATGAGGGGCATGGATAGGATAAATGGACCAAAGTCTTTTCCCTAGCGTGGAGAAGTCCAGAACTAGAGGGCATAGGTTTAGGGTGAGAGGGGCAAGATATAAAAGAGACCTAAGAGCAATCTTTTCAATCAGAGAGTGCTATATGGAAAAGCTGCCAGAAGAAGTAGTGGAGGCTGGTACAATTGCAACATTTAAAAGGCATCTGAATGGGTATATGAATAGAAAGGGTTTGGAGGGATATGGGCTAGATGCTTGCAGGTGGGACTAAATTGGGTTGGGTATCTGGTCAGCATGCACAAGTTGAACTGAAGGGTCTGTTTCCATGCTGTACATCTCTATGACTCTAAATTCTAGTGTACTCATCTCAGGCTACGTTCCCTCTGAAGTCTATGAACAGAAGTGAATTCCAGAATGGGAGGTCAATGGTCAGTGGACAACTATTACTTTTAACACATCTAATCAGAAATTGAGTGTGCACTACCCAGCCATTCATGACTGACTACAATTTCATATACAGTAGCCACATAAAGATTTGATCATGCCATTCCTGGAGAACTCAGAGTTCAGAGGCATCTCTGATCACACTGTGCTATGGCTTGGAAAGGATTAAGAATTTCTTTTCAAGTGTTGAGTGCACGGGAAGATGGATGAAGAAGAGATAGCAATCCACCAACTGAGGATCAGTATTTCAGTATGGATGCAGCTGAGTCCATTGCCTGGGTCATTGTCATTCGTTACATTTCATTTGATAAATTAATAAATTAGTGAATTTAGTCTAAATGTACTTATACTTAGAATGGTCACACACTTAGTCAGATCCTGAGTGCTATGTTTAAAGTTAAAGTGGGTTTTAAAATCCAGCACTTCATTTTTCAAGAAGCCGCAAACCGAATGCAAGTAGTGAGACCAACTCCAAACATTCTTCCACCAACTGGCCATCCAGGATGAATCAACTGGATTTATCAGAATACTTCAACACGGCAATCTTCCCACATTGCTGCTTGGTAGCTCACAGGACGGCTGTACTCTGTTTCTGCCAATTGCGCTCTTTGTCTGTCTCATTGACATGACATTTTTGCCCAATATCTCAGAAACAAAAAGTCCATCCACACTCAGAAGGTGAGAGTATTTTATACTTTACTGTGGTGAACTCTTAACTCCCACCATGATAACCAAGCCACCTGACCTGTTGTTAATAAATGGCACTTATTACTTGCACCACACGAATGTCAGGCAATGGTCATTTCCAACAAGAGAAAATATAACCATCTCTGTGTCATTCAATGGCATCAGAATCAGATTCTCCCAATATCAACTTTCTGGAAATTAATGATGTAAAACTGAATTGGATCCATCATCTCAATACTATGTTTACAAGAACAAATCGTGGAACGGGAACGGCCAATGGGATCGGGGCTCGAGCAGAGCAGGGATGGCCAGATTTGGTCTCACTCTATGAGTTTTCAAATACCCTGTTAACGTATAATTGATTCCAGGGCTTTCTGCTTTTCGAATCACAGGTTAACTGGATTATCATTTCTTGTTGGGTCACTGCATCAACTCTCGAAAATCAGGATATTTTGGCTTCATTCAAATCCCTGGAAACCTTCATAAAATCTGAAAAATCAAAACCAGTGCATCCACTCATTATGCAGCTATTTCCTTTGAAATTCTCAGGTATAGTCCTATCTGTCCTAAGGAATTTGTCAGCTTTATATCTGGTTGATTTCTCTCCAGTACTTCATTTTTACTCGTATTAACCTTTCGTGTTTCGCAGATGTATTAAACATCTGATTATCCACAATTCCAATAAATTCTTTGTGTTATCTATTGTGAAGGAAAATATAAAATACATATTTAATATCTCTCCTATGAAGTTACTAGGAAACTAAATCTTGCTGCAAAATAATCTTTTCTCTATTTGGCTGCTCAACGTGTTACTCAGAAAATTCTCTGAATACCTTCAGATATGGTATAATCCAAATGTAGAATACCCTGTCTATCCACACTGGCATTGCACAGGAGGTGAAGCCACCTTCTGTGTATACAGGTTGAACTGTAACTGGCGTTACAAAGGTAGGTTCCAAATGGTAATCTTCCGTGGAAGTTGTTTTCTTGATAATCAATTATTTTCAGATTGCAGCATCACATACAACTTCTTTATAATATAATATGCCATCGATGAAACAAATTGAGCCAAATTAAAATAGATTCAATCATTTGGACAATAGACAGTCCTGAAAGGAGCACAATAATGAAAGACTTAAACTCCCAATGGAAGTTACTAATTTAAACTAAATTTTGACCTTGTTGTGGGGGAGGGAATGGGGACATAAATTACACACTCCAGTGCATGTGGTTGTGACACTTTACATAGAAACCAATTGAAACAATGAAACAACAAAGGAAATAAATCAACTAGAGTCATAGAGATGTACAGCATGGAAACAGACCCTTCAGTCCAACCTGTCCAGATATCCCAACCCAATCTAGTCCCACCTGCAAGCACCCGGCCCATATCCCTCCAAACCCTTCCTACTCATATACCCATCCAAATGCCTCTTAAATGTTGCAATTGTACCAGCCTCTACCACATCCTCTGGCAGCTCATTCCATACACGTACCACCCTCTGCATGAAAAAGTTGTCCCTTAGGTCTCTTTTATATCTTTCCCCTCTCACTCTAAACCTATGCCCTCTAGTTCTGGACTCCCTGACCCCGGGGAAAAGACTTTGTCAATTTATCCTATCCATGCCCCTCATAAATATTTATAAGGTCACCCCTCAGCCTCCGACGCTCCAGGGAAAACAGCCCCAGCCTGTTCAGCGTCTCCCTGTACCTCAGATCCTCCAGCCCTGGCAACATCCTTGTAAATCTTTTCTGAGCCCTTTCAAGTTTCACACCTTTCCGATAGGAAGGAGACCAGAATTGCACGCAATATTCCAACAGTGACCTAATCAATGTCCTGTACAGCTGCAACATGACCTCCCAACTCCTGTACTCAATATATTAAATCAATTTAACAGGGGCTTTCTCTTAAAGGTAAACATGTAATGAAGGTCAAATTGCAAATCAAATTTGCAAATTTTAAACTAAAATCAATTAATTAAATTAAACTAGAAGTCACACGCTACCAAGTTATAGTCCAACAGGTTTCTGTGAAGTCACAAGCTTTCGGAGGTGCTGCTGCTTCATCAGGTATCATGTGACTTCTGACTTTGTCTACCCCAGTCCAACACTAGCATCCCCAGGTTATAAATTAAATCTAATGGACCAATTTAATCCAAATTACAATCCCATTGAACTCCATTCAACAAAATCTGAAACTTACTAATTTAAATGAAAGTTTGGTTTTGCAGACTGATTCTTCACTCCAGCCCATGTGATACTCAGCATTGTGGAAGGCCTCAAATGGGACATTGGGCATTGTGTGCTCCACCTTCAAAACCAGCTGGACATGGACATAACCATGGAATAGAGATTGGCAGCCTCATGGAATGCCCTGCACCATGGCCTGCTGCCTGAATCTGTTAATGACTACCTTGGGCAGAGCTCAGAGCAGACCCAACAGGAAGTTCTCCAAATTGCTCTTCCCTCTCCATGTCAGGTGACCACACAACCAGACCATGGGCTGAAGTACAGGTTAAATTTGAGAAGAAAATTCTTACAATCCTGAAGGAGGAGCTGCAGCCTCACACACCCAAAATGAAGAGTTTGTAGACTACAGTGTGTCCTTTGCACAAAAACATGGACAAATCAGTCTACACACAATCATCTATAAAATGATAAAAGGTATCACCAGCAGTGTTATCAAGCAGCGCTTCACTCAGCAAGAACTTGTTCACTGAAGCCTGGTCTAGGTTTCACCATGACCATTCAGCTCCTAACTTCATTACAGCCTTGATTCGAGCATGGATTAAACAGCTGAATTCTGGAGGTGAGGTGGGAGTGGCAGCCCTTAACATGAAGGCTACATTCGACAAAGCGAGGCATCAAGGAGCCCTAGCAAAACTGGAAGCAAACAGTATCGAGGGCAAACTCTCATGATTGAAGTCATCCCTGGCATACAGAAAGATGGTCATGGTTGTTGGAGGTCAGTCATCACAGCTTCAGGACATCTCTGCAAAAGTTCTTCAGGGTAGTGTCCTAGGCCCAAAAATCTTCAGCTGCTTCATCAGTGATCGTCCGTCTAACATAAGATCAGAAGTAGGGACATTCACTGATGATTGCACAATGCTCAGCACCTTTCTCATCCTTGTGAGAATATGGGTCTCTGGGAGGTAGGACAAAATGGATAAAGGAGCTGCTCAAAATGGCTTCTGCAAAGTGCACAAAAGAGCTTCTTCATTACTAAGTTAGATTGCTCTGAATCAGACAAAAACAAGAAACCGCTAACTGATGTAATTCCAATTAAAAACAGAAATAAAGTTAATTCTAAATTGCAGTTAGATACAAGATGGTTCCCAGCTCCTACGTGACAACTTGGTTCCCTGCGCTACGTGACCATCTACAACTAGTCTCTAAAGCTACATAAATAACTAACCTCACTTTGCAAGCTGCGAGTCTATGTAGAGGGAACACTAAACCACATTTTGCAAGGTGTGAAAAGGTGACATAAGCCATTACACCTTAATCAATATCATTGGTTCAAGCTACTACCCATGAAGTAATTATAATTATTGATTGGTTCTAATTAGGTGATCATACTCCATGTCTGATGATGAATAATGTATATAAACCTTATGCAAACTCTGTAAGGTTGTTGGATTCTTTTGATTGCCAAGAAGTTTTCATACTTCTGGGCGAATCAGAATCTGCTAACCCAGCACTGTCACATACAATAAACGATTGTTTGGATGTTGGACGAAGAGTTGTTTACAGTTGTGCTAACTGACCAACCATGGAACCGAGTGACTTATAGATCATCACTTGGATACTGAAACAGTCCATGTTTAAGTGCAACACAAGCTGGTCAATATCCAGGCTTGGGCTGACAAGTGGAAAATAACAAGCACAAACAAAAGTTGCTGGAAAAGCTCAGCATATCTGGCAGCATCTGTGAAGAGAAATCAGAGTTAATGTTTTGGGTCCAGTGACCTTTCCTCAGTTCTGCAGTTTTTTTTTTCAGTTTTCTTAAGCGGCAAATAACATTTGTAACATACAAGTGCAAGGTAACTCTAAGAAGTGACAATCTAACCATGCCTTGACATTCAGATAGCACTACCATTAGAATCCCCTGCTATTGACATCTAACCCTGAGCAGGTCAAATACCTGCAGCAAGTAACTTACCTCCTGAACCCCCAAAGCCTTTTCACCCATCTACAACGTACAAGTCCAGCATGCGGTAGAATACTTCCCATCTGCCTAAATATGTGTAGCTCCAACAACACTCAAGAAACAGCACCATTCAAGGCACAGCAGCCCACTTGTTTGGCACCACATTCAAAAATTTTCATTCCCTCCACCAGAGATGCTCAGTAGTACCAGTGTGCACTGTCTATATGACACACTGTGGAAATTCACTGAAAGATAAAATTAATTTAAAGATCCTTAGGCAGCCCTTCCCAAATTCACAACCACACCCATTTAGAAAGACAAGGACAGCAGATACATGGCAACACTACACATGACAAGACCCCGTCCAAAGCATTCACCTTCCTGATTTGGAAATATATCATTGTTCCTTCAGAGTTATTTTGTCAAAGTCCTGGAAATTGCTCCCTAGCATTATTGTGGGTCTACTTACAGCACGTGGATTGCAGCAGTTCAAGAAGGCAGCTCACCACCACCATCTCAAGGGCAAATCGAGATGGCAATAAATGTTGGGCTTCACAGTGCCGCCCATGTCCCATAGGTAAATAAAAAAAGAGAGACAATAAACCACACAAGGGATGTGGAGCCACCATCATTTGATCTGGACACCAGAGCCACCAGCTCAGAAACTAGGACTTACCACAACTGAGAGGTTCAATAGATCTGGAATCAGTAAGTGGTGAGGTACTGGACAGGAGTGGGCTCCAGCCAGAACAAGCAGTAGGGGCATCAAGTGACCCCATGAAAGGGCCGTATGGTCGACAAGTAACCAAATCCGGTTTACCCGGCCATTCCCACAAATGTGGGAGAGCTGCTGGTGGTACTTTTTGTTCTTGTTCGTACTCTGGGCACTGCCCCGGCAACATGGCTATGTCTTCATCCAGTCATGGCCACCAGGCATAGCTTCACACCAATATCTTCATTATGGACACTCCCGAATGTTTCTAGTGCAGTTCAACCAGTATCTGGAGGTGACCCTTGCTCAGAATAATAACTATTGTTCCCTGTAATAAAATGCCATCCTCTATGGTGATCTGCTCTCGCCGAGTCCAGAAAGATTTCAATTCTGGTGTAATGGCCTTTTGTTTCCTCCATCACTACCAACTGTTTTAGTTTTGTCAGGACAGGATCTTTTTGTGCCCACATTCTGATATTGTTAATGGTGACTTGAAGGGTGTCTAGAAAGTTTAAAATCACAATGGACACTTCCAACAGCGGCACCATCAGGAGGCAACTCAACGTATTTACTTGGTTTCCCAGATGATGTTCTAACTGGGAATTATACGCACTTACGATGAAAACCCACTGCTGAATTTGAACTGAAGCAATGGGCTGCACAGCCTTGTCCCATTTGAATAGCCCCTAGCAGAGGTTTGTGATCTGTTACAATTACAAATTTATATCCATAAAGGCATCGGTAGAACTTTGTCACTACTAAGATAACTGTTAAACCTTCCTTCTGCATCAGTCAAAGTCTGGGAAGCACATGAAATTGGACATGCCTCTGCATTGGGTCATCTATGAGCCAATATTACCCAGATACCATACAAGGAGGCATCGCATGTCAACACCAGATTGTGCTTTGGATCACAATGAGCTTAAATTATGGTAGCTGCTTCTTCACTTCTCTGAAGGCTATGTCTTGGTTACAACACCGTTTCCAAGTCTGACTCTTTTTCAGTAGCTGATATAAGGGTACCAGGATGGAGGCCAGGTTACGTACGAACTTTCCATCATAATTCACCAATTCAAGGAAAGATCTAGGTTCCAGTACAGACGTGGGAGCTGGGGAATCTTTGATCTCTCTCACTTTATCTTACACAAGTATTGTTGACTCTGTAGCCCAAGTAGGCCACTTGGGGTCCCAAGAACACACATTTTTCCCTTATAAGGTATACACTGTCTATGAGAAATGTTTAAGCACTATGTCCAAGTTCTCTAAGTGCTCTTCATTGGTCATTCCTGTTATTACTACATTATTCAGATAAATGGCAACCATGGGTAGACCTTGTAAAATGTTCTCAATCGTCTGCTGAAAAATAGCATCAACTGATGATACTCCATTTGGCAGTCTCATATATTGGTACAAACCTTTCTGGTTATTAATAGGTGCATACTTTTGGGATTCCTCATCTAACCGCAATAGCAAGTACACATGGCTCATGTCCAGCTTCGTCCCCCCCACCAGCTTTGTGCATAAGTCCTCTACACAAGGGATTGGGTATTTATCAAGCTGTAAAAAGCAGTTGACCATTTGTTTAAAATCCCCACAAAGATGAACCAATCCATCTGGCCTCACAATCGGTATGATTGTGCTGCCCATTTGCAAACCGGACTAGTTTGATCACTCTTTCACTTTCCAGCCTCCTGATTTCTGCTTCTACTTTAGCATTTACCGTAAATGGCATTGGGTGGGCCTTACAGAATTGGGAATTGCTTCCCGGTCATCATGCAAGGTGACCTTGTCTCCTTTGAAAGTTCCTCGACCTTCCTGAAAAATTTCTGGGTATTTAAGTAGGACTTCTTTCAGGCAGCCATTTTCTAATTGAAAAACATTAAGCCAATCAAAGAGAATGTTTGTCAACCAATTTCACCCCATCAGGCTTGAGCCTGAGCCTTTTACTAAAATCAGTGGTAACTGAACCAGCTGCTTCTCATAGGCAGACCAGACCCTAAGTTGTACCTTAATGTGTAAAGGTTCCCCAGTATTGGGTCTCAGTCTAGCCAACGTCTTATGTAAATTTCAGAGTTGGAGTCTACAGCGCATTTTGTTAAAGACTGGTTCAGCAATCACTGATATAGTCATGGCAGTATCAAATTCCATTAGAACAGGGTCACCGTTTAACCATTTATCTTGATTGATTATGATTTGGATGATGCGAAGCAATTTAGCTGTTCAAGCTAGATGTAGGTGGGTTTTCCATGGTGTGCATTCTCCTGGATACTGGCCCATGAGTAATCTGACTCCATTTAGGAGTAGTAGGACTCTTTAGCTGTCTACAATGGCTTTCCATCCCAGATCTTGAAGAAAATGTTGACCATTCAGCTGAAGCTTGGCCTTGTTTTGGAGTTTTGCTTTGAGCTAACCTAGAATACTTCTGTTCAGAACATGGTCTGAGTGAGGCGATGCAATTGCCTTCACACAAGTGGTGTCCCCAAAGCTCAGTCAGCCTGATGAGGGTGTCCACTTCCATTGGCTTATCCTGAAACTTTTCTGCTCCATTTGCCACATTTTCCAATGATAAAGCCAGTTGTAGTGCCTGTTTGAAGTCCCGTTGGGCTTCAGCTGGAGCACTTTCGCAGGCTTACATCATTAATCCCACATACCAAACGGGGTCTCAGCATCTTATTAAGAATTAAACTAAAGTCACATGCCTCTGCCATGCATCTTAACCTTATCAAAAATCCCAGTAGGTTCCCCTGATTATAAAATTACTGAATAAAACTGACAGCCCCATTTGTCACAGAGCGGTGGAGATCCCCAATGCTCTCTACACAGGGGTCCTCCCCTTTTCTCTCAGGGATCTGGGGTGGAAGGTGCTGCACACAGCGGTCCCCTGCAACCGCAGATTGCGGTGGTTCATGGACTCCCAGCCCAACTGCTTGTTCTGTGACGCTGTGGAGTCGATGGACCACATGTATATTGGGTATGGGCATTTGCACTCCCTTTTTGATTTTCTTAGAAACCTCCTCCTCTGCTTTTGGTTGCACTTCAGCCCCACGCTCCTGATCTTCGGGTACCCGGTACAAAGGAGGGAAGGCAGGTCTGAAGACCTCCTCGTGGATCTGCTCCTGGGCCTGGCCAAACTGGCCATAAATAGGTCCAGGCGGTGGGCCTTGGAAGGGGTCGTTAGGGCCGACTGCCTGCCCATCTTCCGCGGTTATGTTAGGGCCCGGGTGTCCTTGGAGAAGGAGCACGCGGTCTCCACCAACACCCTGGAGTTGTTCAGAGAAAGGTTGGCGCCGTCGGGAGTGGAGTGCATTATTTCACCAGCCAATTTTATTTTGATTTAATTGTTGCCCTCCCCTTCACTGTTTGATCACACAGCATTGCCCTTTGATGTGAAGGGCACTGCTTATCACTGGCCACTTGGGTGTTTTCTATTCTTCCTGGTGGTGGAAATTGAATAAAGATTTGTGCACCTTGTATCTTTCACTGTGTCTCACACCTGCACACACACACACGCGCGCGCACACACACACACACACACACACACACAACATGGAGGAAAAGAAAAACAAAGGAGTGTCAAACATCCTGCTTTAAAAAAAATCAGAAATCCCAATAGATTCCCCTGATTATAAAATTACCGAATAAAACAGTCAGCCCCATTTGTCACCGGGCAGTGGAGATCCCCAATGGAGTGCTTTCTATGCAGGGGTCCTCCCCCTTTCTCTTGGGGATGTGGGGTGGAGGGTGCAACAAGCAGCTGTCCCCTGCAACTACAGATTGTAGTGGTTCACGGACTTCAAGTCCAACTGCTTGTTCTGCAGGGCTGTGGAGTCCATGGAACATGTATATATTGGGCATGGGCATTTGCACTCCCTTTCTGATTTCCTTAAAAACCTTCTCCTCTGTTTTTGGTTGCACTTCAGTCCCGCGCTCCTTATCTTTGGGTACCTGGTGTGGGTGGGTGGTCAGAGGACCTCCTCGTGAGTCTGCTCCTGGGCCTGGCCAAACTGACCATAAACAGGTCCAGGCAGCAGTCTGTGGAGGGGGTCGTTATGGCCAACTGCCTGCCCCTCTGCTGTGGTTGTGTCAGAGCCCAGGTGTCCCTGGAGAAGGAGCACGTGGTGTCCACCAACACCCTAGAGATTTTCAGGGAAAGGTGGGCACCGCAGAGAGGGAAGTGCATTATTTCCCCCTCCAACTCTATTTTGATTTAATCCCTGCCCTCCCCTTCACCGTTTGATCATGCAACGTTTTCCTTTGAGAAGGGCACTGCTTTGTCACTGGTCACTTGGGTATTTTCTTTCTTCCTGGTGGTGGAAATTGAATCAAGATTTGTACACCTGTTGTCGTTCACTGTGTCTCACACCTACATACACACACACACACACACACAACATGGGTACTAGGGAAAATATCAGCACTCAGAACACAGAAATAGAGAACACACACCGGATCATCAATGCCACACTCACAGGAATCCGATTCACGAGAGAGGAAGAAAAGGACAACCAGCTCCCATTCCTAGACGTGATGGTACAAAGAACACCAAACGGAGAATTCACCACAAAGGTATACAGAAAAGTCACACACACAGACCAAGTTCTGAACTATGAAAGCAACCACTCTAACACACACAAACAAAGTTGCATCAGGACATTATTCAAAAGGGCCACAACACACTGCAGCACACCTGAACTACAAAAAGAGGAAGAAGAACACCTATACAAGGTATTCACCAAAAACGATACCCGCGCAATTTCATCAACAGATGCCTTAGGGAAAGACAACGAAATGAGGACATGCCACAACCCAAAGGACTGGCCACACTCCCATACATCAGGAGCGTTTCTGAACTGGCAGCCAGACTGCTGCGACCACTAGGACTCATAACAGCGCACAAACCAACAGCCACTCTCAGATAACAACTCACCAGGACAAAGGACCGGATATCCAGCATGAGCAAAACCAACGTAGTGTACAAAATCCCATGCAAGGACTGCACAAAACACTACATAGGACAAACAGGAAGACAGCTAACAACCCGCATCCATGAACACCATCTAGCCACGAAATGACACGACCAGCTATCCCTAGTTGCCATACACTCAGATAACAAACAACACGAATTCGATTGGGACAACACCTCTATTATAGGGCAGACCAAACAGAGAACAGCCAGGGAATTCCTAGAGGCATGGCACTCATCCACAAATTCTATCAACAGACACATCGACCTAGACCCTATATACCGGCCACTGCAGCGGACAGCATCTGACAACCGGAAGCGGCAGATTCAAACCAGTATAAATGCCGGAGGAGTCAGCTCAGAAGCACTTCACAGGAGGCTCCCAAGCACTGAAGATGTCACCTAGAAAGGGGACGAAACGTTTGCAACAAAAACTCCCAGCTCGGCGAACAGAACCACAACAACGAGCACCCGAGCTACAAATCTTCTCACAAACTTTGAATTCAATTCAATTCTGAGGGAGTGAATAGAAATTACAAGCTAACTACGGATTCACAGAGGTTAAGTGCATCTGGGAGACCTTCATTGTTAATTTGGGGACATTAAATCAGAGTTTATTCAGAGTCAACTAAGTTAATCAGTTACTAATCGCACAGAGGAAATTTCTACCTTTACTGGGAGGTCATATTGAACAAAAAAAATCCAAATTTCTGCAAGTATCACACTGCAGTTCCAAAACAACATAATTTCTTTCTTCAGAAGTAGAGTCATCCGAGACTCAAAATGTTAACTGTGTTTTTCTACACAGAAGCTGCTGTACCTTGGCTTTCTTCAGCGCTCTAGGTGTTAGTAGTGTGATGGACTAAGCCAGACCTCTCAAAACATTCTTAAGTAGGCAGCCAGACCATAACTTCGCAATTTGTTTTGGCAAGTGTACAATGAAAATTACCCAGAGTAAGATAGGTAAGTTGACGAGTAGATTTTAAAACAGACAACAATTTGTTCACAAAATTACACAATGAAACACAAAGAACAGAGTAAAGAACCCCTATAGAACTCAGAGTAAAAAGTGAGGTCTGCAGATGCTGGAGATCAGAGCTGAAAATGTTTTTGAGTAAAAAGTGAGGTCTGCAGATTTTTCGAGTAAAAAGTGAGGTCTGCAGATTTTTCAGGCTCTGGCCCGAAACGTCAAATTTCCTGTTCCTTGGATGCTGCTTAACCTGCTGTGCTTTAACCAGCAACACATTTTCAGCCCTATAGAACTCAGTCTATCCAAACGAGACTTAATTATGCTGTTCCGAATATACACAACAGTCCCAATAAGCAAACACCCTTTAAAAACCAGTATACATGGAACACATGCTTAAAAGTTGAAGTTGAAGGTCAGAAAGAGAGAGAGAGAGTTTCCACACTGCTCACAGTTGAACTCCCAACCACTTCAGGACTGAACCAAACTGCTCAGATAGAGAGGGAGGAAGAGAGCTTCTTCAAGGAAGGCATCCTTGTAAGAGGATTTGCAGTAGGTTAAAATCTTCGAGTAGAAAATGAGGTCTGCAGATGCTGGAGATCACAGCTGAAAATGTGTTGCTGGTCAAAGCACAGCAGGCCAGGCAGCATCTCAGGAATAGAGAATTCGACGTTTCGAGCATAAGCCCTTCATCAGGAATGAGAGAGAGTAGCCAAGCAGGCTAAGATAAAAGGTAGAGACTCACTGAAATCCTTGTAGAGGGAGGAAGAGAGCTTCTTCAAGGAAGGCATCCTTGTAAGAGGATTCGCAGTAGGTTAAAATCTTCGAGTAAAAAATGAGGTCTGCAGATGCTGGAGATCACAGCTGAAAATGTGTTGCTGGTCAAAGCACAGCAGGCCAGGCAGCATCTCAGGAATAGAGAATTCGACGTTTCGAGCATAAGCCCTTCATCAGGAATGAGAGAGAGTAGCCAAGCAGGCTAAGATAAAAGGTACTCTCTCTCATTCCTGATGAAGGGCTTATGCTCGAAACGTCGAATTCTCTATTCCTGAGATGCTGCCTGGCCTGCTGTGCTTTGACCAGCAACACATTTGCAGCTGTGATCTCCAGCATCTGCAGACCTCATTTTTTACTCGAAGATTTTAACCTACTGCGAATCCTCTTACAAGGATGCCTTCCTTGAAAGAGCTCTCTTCCTCCCTCTACAAGGATTTCAGTGAGTCTCTACCTTTTATCTTAGCCTGCTTGGCTACTCTCTCTCATTCCTGATGAAGGGCTTATGCTCGAAACGTCGAATTCTCTATTCCTGAGATGCTGCCTGGCCTGCTGTGCTTTGACCAGCAACACATTTTCTGCTCAGATAGAGAGCTGACCACTGCACTATACAAGTCACTTCTAAAACATGATCACTTTGACCTGAAGTCTCAGCTGTTTACATGTAAACAAAAGGCCTCTCAAAATCCTTTTCATCTCTGTACCAAACCAGACTGATCAGAGACTGGCCTGGTTTATTACCCTTCTAAGAAATATCAGGGACAGAGTATCCTTGAGCCAAGCAATAGCTTTTAGGAGAAAAGGGACTAGCTTTATGACACCTTCCCCTTGACAAAAAATGAATGATCAATACCAAAAGGTGGCTTCATTTTTAATTCTTCAAACCCTGGTTAGTTGTCTAAATATACATATACACTATACTAATGAGAAATATGGAAACATGTACAACAGCATGCAAATTCAGGCCGTGGTACACCCATCACCAAAGGCAAATCTCATTCGAGTCTCGATAACGCATCGATAATCACGCTTCACGACCTGCCACATTCACAATTGTCAAATTAAATGGCTGCAACAACAAGCTCCATCTATACAGTCTGGCATTTTTGTCCTTAAACTTTTCCACCAATGTCAATGGGTTGTGATCAGTATATACAATTGTCTCAGATGCATTGCTGGTAATATAAACATTGAAATGCTGTAATGCCAATGCCAAGCTTAAAGTTTGTCCACCATTGAATATTTCTGTTGATGAATGTTCAACTTCCTAGAAAAATACCCAATGGGTCTTTCTATCCCTCCATCATCTTCTTGCAGGAGCACCGCACCGACACCCACATCCCTGGCATCGATAGCCACCTTGAAAAGGCTTTGTGTAATCTGATGTGGCTAATACTGGGGCAGTGGTTAACACAGTTTTTAGACTGTCAAATGCCTTTTGACAGTCTGTTGTCCACTGAAACTCCTTGCTCTTTTTTAACAATTCGGTGAGTGGAGCAGCCACACTGCTAAAGTTTGGCACAAATCTTCGGTAAAATCCATTCAATCCTAAGAACTGTAGTTCTGCGTCTTTTATCGATGGTGTGGGAAATTCCCCAATTACTTTCATTTGCACATCCCACGGGTCATTTGTCCATGTCCAATAACATGGCCAAGGAAGGTGACTTCGGCTTTGGCAAATTCACTTTTAGTTAGGCTTACCACCAAGCCTGTCTTCAAAAGTTGATTGAGCAAGTCTGATAAATGATGTAAATATTCCTTCCATGAGTGCCTAAAAATCACCAGGTCATCAATATACACCACACAATTAGGTAATCCAGCAATGACGTAATTAGTCAGTCTCTGAAATGTGGATGAAGCATTTTTCATACCAAATGGCATGACTTTGAACTGATACAGTCCATTTGTTGTTATGAAAGCTGAAATTGCCTTTGCTTTCTCTGACAAAGGTACTGAACAGTAACCTTTGAGCAAGACCAACTGAGAAATGTAAGTTGCGTGTCCCACTTTTTCAACACAGTTCTCCAACCACGGAATTGGATATGCATCAGTCTTTGTAATGGTGTTGACTTTGTGATAGTCCACACATAACATTTGGGTACCATTTGGCTTTGACACTATGGCTATGCGTGAGCTCCAGTCACTGTAACTCACTTTGATTATGCCATCTTGGAGCATGTACTCTATTTCCTTCTGAACCTGTGCCAACTTTAGAGGGTTATGCCTGTAAGTGTGTTTGTTAATTGGAACAGCATCTCCTATCTCTACATAATGCACAATTAGGTTCATACTTCCCAGTTTATCTCCACATATTCCCCCCATGTGATAGTAGCAAGTCTTTCAGGTCATTTTGATTTTCTTGTGGAAGGTAACTCAAATATTTATCCCAGTTTTTGACAACTTCTCATTGTCCATTTTGAGTTGAGGAATGTCCAATTCAGAATATTCTGGACTTGGTTCTTCCTTCTGTACTGTAATCATTAATACCTTCTCCTCTTGCTTTCCTTCCCTATCAAAATACCCTTTGAGCGTATTCACATGGCACACTTTGTGAGATTTCTTCCTGTCTGGAGTCCTTATCAAGTAGTTCACTACAATCAATTTCTTCTCAATTTGATAAGGTCCACTAAAACCTTACTTTTAAAGATTCACCTGTTACTGGAAGTAACACCAGTACCTTATCCCCAATTACAAAATTGCGAATTTGTGATTTCTTATCCGTTTCCTGTTTCATTGTATGCCATGCTACTTTTAAATGCTGTCCAGTCGACTCTCCAGCTGTATTTAATCATTGTCTAAAATTTGACACATAGTCCAAATGGGAGGTCTCTGAATTCTGACTTATTAATTAGTCCTTAATCAATTTTAACGGTCCTCTTACTTCATGCCCAAAAATTAATTCAAATGGACTGAGTTTGATTGATTCATTCAGTGCATCTCTGAACACAAAAAGTACAAATGGAATCCCTTTATCCCAATCATCTGGATTATCCTGACCATAAGCCTTCAACATTGTCTTTAATGTTTGATGCCATCTTTCTCGAACTCCCTGCGATTCCGGATGGTGCATTGTCGCTTTGAATTGCTTTATTCCCAAGTTATCCATTACCACCTTAAATAGTTTGGATGTGAAGTTTGACCAAAGTTCAATGGTGCAATACCTTAGCAGGGATGACAGTGGAGGAACAATGGCAGATATTTCTGGGTATAATGCAGAAGACAGGAAGAACGATCCTATGAGGAGGCAGGGGTGGCCGTGGCTGATGAGGGAAGTTAAGAAACATATAAAGTCAAAAAGAGAAAAAGTATAACATAGCAACGAAGATTGGGAAAACAGAGGACTGGGAAGCTTTTAAAGAACAACAGAGGATTACTAAAAAGGAAATACGCAGAGAAAAAATGAGGTACGAAGATAAACTGGCCAAAAATATAAAGGAGGATAGTAAAAGCTTTTTTAGGTATGTGAAAGGCAAAAAAAATGGTTAAGACTAAATCTGGGCCCTTTAAGACAGAAACAGGGGAATATATTACAGGGAACAAAGAAATGGCAGAAGAGTTGATTTGGTACTTCAGATCTGTGTTCACTGGGGAAGACACAATCTCCCAGAGGTAACAGTGGCTGAAGGACCTGAACTGAAGGGACTTTATATTTGCCAGGAATTGGTGTTGGAGAGACTGTTAGGTCTGAAGGTTGATAAGTCCCCGGGGCCTGATGGTCTACATCCCAGGGTACTGAAGGAGGTGTCTCTAGAAATTGTGGATGCGTTTGTGATTATTTTCTAGAGTTCAATAGATTCAGGATCAGTTCCTGCGGATTGGAGGGTGGCTAATGTTGTACCACTTTTTAAGAAAGGAGCAAGAGAGAAAGCAGGAAATTATACACCAGTTAGTCTGACCTCAGTGGTGGGAAAGATGCTGGAGTCAATTATAAAGGATGAAATTACAACATATCTGGATAGCAGTAACAGGATAGATCAGAGTCAGCATGGATTTATGAAGGGGAAATCATGCTTGACTAATCTTCTGGAATTTTTTTGAGAATGTAACTCTAAAGATGGAAAAGGGAGATCCAGTGGATGTAGTGTACCTGGACTTTCAGAAAGCCTTTGATAAAGTCCCACATAGGAGGTTAGGGAGCAAAATTAGGGCGCATGGTATTGGGGGCAAAGTACTGACTTGGATTGAAAACTGGTTGGCTGATAGGAAACAAAGAGTAGTGATAAACGGCTCCCTTTCGGAATGGCAGGCGGTGACCAGTGGGGTACCGCAGCGATCAGTGCTGGGATCGCAGCTTTTTACAATATACATTAATGATATAGAAGATGGTACTAATAGTAACATTAGCAAATTTGCTGATGATACAAAGCTGGGTGGCAGGGTGAAATGTGAGGAGGATGTTAGGAGATTACAGGATGACCTGGACAGGTTAGGTGAGTGGACAGATGCATGGCAGATGCAGTTTAATGTGGATAAGTGTATGGTTATCCACTTTGGTGTCAAGAACAGGAAGGCAGATTACTACCTAAATGGAGTCAAGTTATGTAAAGGGGCAATACAAAGAGATCTGGGTGTTCTTGTACACCAGTCAATGAAGGCAAGCATGCAGGTACAGCAGGGAGTGAAGAAAGCTATTAGCATGCTGGCCTTCATAACAAGAGGGATTGAGTATAGAAGCTAAGAGGTTCTTCTGCAGCTGTACAGGGCCCTGGTGAGACCGCACCTGGAATATTGTGTGCAGTTCTGGTCTCCAAATTTGAGGAAAGGCATTCTGGCTATTGAGGGAGTGCAGCATAGGTTCACGAGGTCAATTCCTGGAATGGTGGGACTAGCTTATTATGAAAGATTGGAGCGACTGGGCTTGCACACCCTTGAGTTTAGAAGACTGAGAGGGGATCTGATTGAGACATATAAGATTATTAAAGGATTAGACACTGTGGAGGTAGGAAACATATTTCCGCTGATGGGTGAGTGCCGAACCAGAGGACATAGCTTAAAAATAAAGTGTAGGCCATTTAGGACAGAGATGAGGAGAAACCTCTTCACCCAGAGAGTGGTGGCTGTGTGGAAAGCTCTGCCCCAGAGGGCAGTGGAGGCCCTGTCTCTGGATTCGTTTAAGAAAGAGTTGAATAGAGCTCTCAAGGATAGTGGAATCAAGTGTTATGGAGATAAGGCAGGAACAAGATACTTATTGAGGATGATCAGCCATGATCATAATGAATGGTGGTGCAGGCTTGAAGGGCAGAATGGCCTACTCCTGCACCTATTGTCTATTGGATTCCAGCATCTGCAGTTTTTTTTGTCTCTAAATACAGGTTTTAGTACCATCTCCAGTAACAAGAAGGATGCTGCCTGGAACATCACAACATTGTGTCAAATGTGGATAAGAATGCTGAATTCCAAAGGTGAGGGGTCATCATTGCCTTTGACACCAAAGTAGCACTTGACTTAGTATAATACCAATAGATCCTAAAGGAATTGATATTAAATCTACTACAACAGAAGATCATTGGGGCTTTTGGTAATCATCTCGGCCCCAGGGTATCACTTCCCAGCACAATGCCCTGGCACCCCCTATACCTTCAGTTTGGATACTGCTGAGGGGGTGGATGGCCTGGCTGGGGAAAGGAGCAGTAGCAGCCAGATCAATGACAGCCCAATTGGCTCTGTTGTACCGCAGGATGGGTCGAAGTATAGGCAAATGTTAGTAATAGGGGACTCTACAGTCAGGGACACAGATAGGTGTTTCTGTGGCCATGAACAAGACTCGAGGACGGTAGGAGTGGCTGAGCAGGCACAAAGCATTCTGAAAGGGAAGGGTGAGCAGCCAGAGAACATGGTCCATTTTGGGATTAATGGCACAAACAGGAAGAGTGATGAAGACCTGTAAAGGGAATTTGGGAGCTAGGCAGGAAGTTGAAAAGCAGGACCTCTAGGGGTGTAATCTCAGGATTATTTCCTGTGCCATGTGCTAGTGAAGCCAGAAAAATTAAGATAATATAGCTGTGGCTATGGAGCTGGTGCAGGAAGACTACAGATATTTGGATCAATGGGATCCCTTCCAGGGAGGATGGACCTGCACAAGAAGGTTGGCTGCACCTAAATTGGAGGGTCAGCAATGTCCTTGTGGGGAGGTTTGGGAGTGCCGCTTGGGACAGTTTATCTACATGTGGTCGGGGCAGAATGGTAGGTCAGCATGTGAAGTGACTGGGGGGAAGGTAGAGCTTGAGTCAGGTACGTCCAATAAGAAGAACAGACAGGGCACTTAAATGAACAAAAATGGACTGGAAGTCTGAAGTGTATTTATTATAATACTGTACAAGGAGAAAAAGGTCAGGGAGATAAGCTTACAGCCTGGTTTAGAACACAAAACAGTGACATTGTAGCCATTACAGAAACTTGGTTGGAAGAAGGGCAGTGTAGGCAGCTTAATATTCGAGCTGAAAATGTGTTGCTGGTCAAAGCATAGCAGGCCAGGCAGCATCTCAGGAATAGGGAATTCGACATTTCGAGCATAAGCCCTTCATCAAACGTCGAATTCCCTATTCCTGAGATGCTGCCTGGCCTGCTGTGCTTTGACCAGCAACACATTTTCAGCCGTGATCTCCAGCATCTGCAGACCTCATTTTTTACAGCTTAATATTCGAGACCTTAGATGTTCAAGAGTGATAAAGAGGGATGTAAAAGAGGTAGAGGAGTTGAATTACTGATTAAGTAGGATGTCACAGGTGACACTGACAGGACATCTTGGAGGGCTCATCTAGTGAGGCAACATGGGTATAATTCAGCAATAAGAATGATGCAAATGCTATGATGGGATTATAATATAGGTCAGTAGGAGATAGAAAAACAGATATATACACAGGTCATGGAAGGATGAAAAAACAACAGAGTTATTGTTGTGGGTAGATTCAACTTCCCCAATAGTGACTGGGTCTTCCATAGTATGGTCAAGTGAAATAGGGATTGATTGGAAGGATGAGGGGAGTAACAACTTAACAATATTATAAATGAATGCACAAAACATGATTTGGATGTGAGTTTAAGAGGTATGGTTCGTAAGTTTGCAGATGACACCTAAATTCGAGGTGTAGTGGACAGCGAAGGTTACATCAGAGTACATCAGGATCTTGATCAGATGGGCCAATGGGTTGAGGAGTGGCAGATGGAGTTTAATTTAGATACATGTGAGGTGCTGCATTTCGGAAAAGCAAGTCAGAGCAGGACTTATACACTTAATGGTAAGGTCCTGGGTTGCTGAACAAAGAGACCTTGGAGTGCAAGTTCATAGCTCCTTGAAAGTAGAGTCGCAAGTAGATAGGACAGTGAAGAAGGCGCTTGGTATGCTTTCCTTTATTGGTCAGAGCATTGAGTACTGGAGTTAGGAGGTCATGTTATGGCTGTACAGGATGTTGGTTGGGCCACTTATAAAATATTGCGTGCAATTCTGGTCTCGTTCCCATCGTACGGATGTTGTGAAACTTGAAAGGGTTCAGAAGAGATTTGCAAGGATGTTGCTGGGATTGGAGGATTTGAGCTATAGGGAGAGGATGAATAGGCTGGGGCTATTTTCCCCGGAGCATCAGAGGTTGAGGAGTGACCTAATAGAGGTTTATAAAATCATGAGGGACATAGATAGGGTAAATAGACAAGGTCTTTTCCCTGGGGTTGGGAGTCCAAAACTAGACGGCATTGGTTTAGAGTGAGAGGGGAAAGACATAAAAGAGACCTAAGGGGCCACTTTTTCACACAGAGGGTGGTGCATATATGGAATGGGCTGCCAGAGAAAGTGGCGGAGGCTGGTACAATTATAGCATTTAAAGACATCCAGATGTGTATATGAATAGGAAGGGTTTAGAGGGATATGGGCCAAGTTCTGGCAAATGGGACAAGATTGGGTTAACATCTCTGTTTGGCATGGATAAGTTGGACCAAATGGTCTGTTTTTGTGCTGTATATCTTTGACTTAATGACACTATATGTGGAGAAAGCAGGTAGAGGGCATAAATTAGATGATGAGCCATGGTCATGTGAATGATATACTTACTCGAAGGGCTGAATGACCTGTTACTGTTCCAATATTTTATATTACTGACATCTCATTGCCTGGTGTATGGACAACACTCACAGGCAGCTCATGTCCATGGACATTGATATCTGATTTGTCCCGGGCTCATCACTTCAATAAAGCACTTTTCTCATCTACTTACAGTACATTTCTACTCCTTAATGCTGCACTTTGTACTTTAATGGCAATGCTGTGACAAGGAGACTTTGTGTGCAGGGACAAGTATCACTTTATTGAATGGACCAAAGAGCAGTTCAGGGCTGTTCACCCACTCTCTAAGCATGTACTCACATTGCATCTACCTGGATGCTCACTGAAAATGTTGGCAATATAATTTAAATTGTTTCTGTAGGTTTGAAGAATGGGATACCTGAAAGTACTGGAGACATTAAGGACTGCAGATGCTGGAAGCCAGAGCCAAGAGATGTGAAGCTGGAAGAGCACAGCAGGTGAGACAGTATCTGAGGAGCAAGAAAGTCAAAGATTCAGGTGGAAACCCTTTGCCAATCCTGATGAAGGATTTCGACCCGAAACGTTGACTTTCCCACTCCTCAGATGTTGTTTGATCTGCTGTGCTTTTCCAACTTCACATCTATTGACTCTAGCTGAAAGTACTTTTGGGTGATCTCCTGTTGTGACATTATTACAATGACTAACCTATGATGTATTTATTTTTACAATGGTGTCAATATAAGTAGTCCATACGACCCAGAGCATCATGGTACATAATGGTGGAGCCCTCCTCTCAACCAAGCAAGATAATTTAGATTTAAGAACATAAGACATAAGAGCAGAAATTAGGCCATTCAGCTAATTGAGTCTGCTTCACCATTCAATTATGGCTGATAAGTTTCTCATCCCCATTCTCCTGCTTTCTCCTTGTAAACTTTGATCTCCTTGACAATAAAGAAACTATCTATCCCAGTCTTAAATACACTCAATGGCTTGGCCTCCACAGCCTTCTGTGGCAGTGAATTTCAGAGATTCATCACTCTCTGGCTGAAGAAGTTTCTCCTTATCTCTATTCTCAAAGATCCTCCTGTTATTCTAAGGCTATACCCTCAGGTCCTCATCTCTCCTATCAATACAAACATCTTCCCAACATCTACTCTGTCCAGGCCTTTCAGCATTCGGTATGTTTCACTTAGATCCCCCTTCATCCTTCTAAACTCCATTGTGCAAAAACTCAAACATTCCTCTTATGTTAAGCTTTTCATTCCTGGGACAGTTCTTGTGAATCCCCTCTGGATATGCTCCAGGGCCAGTACTTCCTTACTGAGATATGGGGCCCAAAACTGTGTACAATACTCTAAATGTGGGCTGACCAGAGCCTTATAGAGCCTCAGAAGTACATCTCTGCCTTTATATTCAAGTCCTCTCAAAATAAATGCTATCATTGCATTTGTCTTCTTAATGAATGACTCAACCTGCAAATTTACCTTGAAGGAATCCAGGGCAAAAACTTCCAAGTCTCTTTACACTTCAGACTTCTGAATTTCTCCCCATTTAGAAAATAGTCCATGCCTCTATTTGTCCTACCAAAGTGCATGATCTCACACTTCCCCAAATTGTACTCCATCTGCCATTTCTTTGCCCACTTTCCTAACCTGTCCAAATCCTTCTGCAGCCTCTCCCTCTCCTCAATGCTATCTGTCCTTCTGCCTATCTTTGTATCACCTGCAAACTTAGCCAGTATGCCCACAGTTCCTTCATCAATGTATAAAGTGAAAAGTTGTGGTCCCAAAACTGAGCCTTGCAGAACACCACTTGTTACCAGCTGCCATCCTGAGAAGGACCCATTTATCCCTACTCTCCGCTTTCTGTCAGACAGCCAAGCTTCTATCCATGCTAGCACCTTGCCTCTGACACCATAGGCCCTTACTTTACTCAGTAGCACCTTGTCAAAGGCCTTCTTGAAATCTAGGTCGATAACTTCCATTGGCTGTCCTTGGTCTAACCTTGCTATTCCCTCAAAGAATTTGAGCAGATTTGTCAGGCATAACTTCCCTTTGATGAAACCATGCTGACATTGCTCCGTTTTACCATACACTCATTCTTCACAATGGATTCCAGGATCTTACCCATGACTGAGGTTAGGCTAATCGGTCTGTAATTTTCCATCTTTTGCCTTACTCCCCTTTTAAACAGGGGTGTCACGTGAGTGATTTTCCAGTCCTCTGGGACCCTTCCTGATTCTAGTGATTCCTGAAAGATCACCACTAATGCCTCTACTATCTCTTCAGCTATCTCCTTCTGAACTCTGGGGTGTAGTCCATCTGGTCCAGGTGATTTATCCACCTTCAGGCCATTCAGTTTTTCTAGCACTTTCTCCTCAACAATGGACACCATACTCAGCTTGGCCCTCTCACTGTCTTGAATTTTTGGGATATTACTCATGTCGCCCATTGTGAAGACTGACGCAAAGTAATTATTCAATTCCTCAGCCATTTCCTTGTGCCCCACTACTATCTCTCCAGCATCATTTTCCAGGGGTTCAATGTCCACTTTTGCCTCTCTTTTGCCCTCTATATATCTAAAGAAACTCTTTATATTACTGGCTAGCTTACCCTCATATTTAATCTCCTTCCACCTTATTTTGTTTGTTGCCCTCTGTTGGTCTTTGTAAGCTTCCCAATACTCTAGTTTCCCACTGACCTTCACCACATTATATGCTTTCCCTTTTGCTTTAATGCTGTCCCTGACTCCCTCATCTGCTATAGTTGTCTCATCCTCCCTGTACGGTGCCTCTTTTCCCTCGGGATGAATCACTGCTGTGTCTCCTGAATTGCTCCCATAAACTCCTGCCATAGCTGTTCCACTGTCTCTCCTGTTGGGCTCCTCTCCTAATCACTTCTACCCAACTCCTCCCTCATGCCTCTGAAGCTGTCTTTATTCAGCTGTAATACCGTTACCTCTGATTCTATCATCTCCCTCTCAAATTACAGCATAAATTCAATCATATTACAATCATTGCCTCCTAAGGGTTCCTTCACCTTAAGCTCCCTTATCAAGTCTGCCTCATTGCACAACACTAACTCAGTATTGCCTGTTTCCTACTGGGCTCCATCACAAGCCGCTCCAAAAAGCCATCTTGTAGACATTCCACAAATTCCTTTTCTTGCAATCCACTACCAACCTGATGTTCCTAATCCACTTGCATATTGAAATCCCCCATGATCACTGTAACTTTGCCTCTTCTACACATCTTCTCTATTTCCTTGTGTACCTTGCACCCCAGCTCCTGACTACTGTTTGGAGGCCTGTACATAACCCCAACTATGTTTTTTTTACCTTTGCAGTTCCTCAATTCTACTTGCACAGATTCCACACCATCGGACCTTGCTTCATTTCTTACTATTGATTGAATTTCATTGCTTACTAATAAGGCAACCCCACCCTCTCCGCCCACCTGCCTGTCTTTCCAATAAGATGTATATCTGTGAGTATTCAGCTCCCAATCCTGATCCATGTGCAGCAACCTCTCTGTGATGCCCACCACGTCATACCTGCCAATTTCGACCTGTGCCATAAGCTCATTCACCTTACTCCTTACACTGCGTGCATTCAGATATAACACCTTCAGTCTTGTATTAACCATTCCTCTTCTCATTGTCATTCATTTATCCAGTGTGCTTGAAGTTTGATTGTTAACCCTTTCCATACATTCTGTTCTATTAGTGTCTGTGCTGGAGATTTTAATAAGCTCTCCCACGTTCTGCACTCTGACCTCCTCCTTTATTTCGGGGTTTCTACTTAACCCTATAACTGGCTACTATGTTGGAGGTTTGATATATTTGAGTAAACATGAATTAGGAGAATGTTGGCGTAATCTCTTGCTGTAAATAGGTAAGAATTTGTAACTTTTTTGAAATAAAGTGTAATTAGTTTCCCATGTATATCCTTAAGTATAGCTTTTAAGTCTTTGCTTATTTACAGTAAGTAGGATTTAAACAGCATAAATCTATGATCTCAGTACAGTCAGGTCTGACTAATCCCGATCCAAAATGTTTAACATGATGCATTTATTAATGTCCATGCTATTTTACATTATGTCAGATGGTGAAGTCTTGATTATTTTGGTACGTTTTATATATTTCAATTTCTGGTATGAAAATGAGATTTAAAAAAGAATCCCATTAGTACTCAGACAGTCTGAACTACAGCATTTCATATATTTCCCTGTTCAAGTATGTTGCTACACATCTCTGCAAGAAGTGAAATTTGAAAATGCGCTGCCTGGCTCAGAGGCAGGGACACTACCTTTGCACCACATAAACATCCCAATGTTTTAATTTATTTTAATATCCAGAAGTACTCTTTCACACAAGTGAACTATTTTTCCATCACCACATTACTCATGGTATTTGTTTTTCCATTATTTAACCACCACCAATAAATCACCCATGTTTTCCAATTGATTACCTTATGTGCAAGGTTCATTAAGGACCATGAACTACGACATTTCATTCTATGTCATCAGGCTTGGAACAGCTAAACTTTCATTCCAACTTCGGGGGATTGTAATATAAGAGCTGGAGCTGACCAGCCATTCATTAGCTTTCTTTTAACTGAAGCCAGGGACTCTCCTGCTGAGAAAATTACAAACTTATTATAATAGTTGCCGTGTTTTCTAGATCCAAATCTTAAACCAGTTAAAATTTAATGTTATGCTGACATTACAGCCTGGATGAGATTAGACGTCACAGACAGATTACTGGCCGTTATTGCATTGGGAACATACACTCCATATACTAATATAGCCGTTTTCATAACCACTAAATGCCAAAGCTGTGTAGGTTAGGTGAATTGGTGATGATAAATTGCCCATAGTGTTCAAGGATGTGTAGGTTAAGTGCATTAGTCAGGGGGTAAATGTAGAGTAATAGGGAATGGGTTTGGGTGGGATACTCTTTGGACGGTCAGTGTGGACTTGTTGGGCTGAAGGTCCTGTTTCTACACTGTTGGGATTCCATGATTCAAAGTGCTGTACAGCTAATGAAGTACTTCTATAGAAACATCATCACTTGTATCCAAGTGCTGTCTTCAATAGGAAGTAAAATGAGATGAAGAGTAAGTGGGCTGCCTATCCACGACCTTCAGTTTAACACTCTCACTGAAGATGAACATTCCGATAATCCAGGCAGGGATGATGTAATCCAACTGCATTAAGATCTACACCCTTTTTGTGTTCATGTTGACAAGTTTCACCACTATATCACAATGTTTCTCATGTTGTGGAGCATTTTCACAGCATTTGATACTGGAATTGTACTGCTAGGCATAGAGGGTTGATGTTTGCTGATTAATAAACATGACACCAATCTTTGAATAAAATTAGGATATTCCCGAACCTACATCCAGGGAAGTAATTTGGTTGGAATTAAGAAATGGATGATCACCTTATTGGGATTGTATTATAGACCCCCCAGTTGTCAGAGGGAAATTGAGAAACAAATTTGTAAGGAGATCTCAGTTAACTGTAAGAATAATAGGATGGTTATAGTAGGGGATTTTAACTTTCCAAACATAGACTGGGACTGCCATAATGTTAAAGGTTTAGATGGAGAGGAATTTGTTTAGTGTGTACTGGACAATTTTCTGATGCAGTATGTGACTCTACCTACCAGAGAAGGTGCAAAACTTGACCTACTCTTGGGAAATAAGGCAGGGTAGGTGACTGAGGTGTCAGTGGGGGACCACTTTGGGGCCAGCAAACATAATTCTATTTGTTTTAAAATAGTGATGGAAAAGGATAGACCAGATCTAAAAGTTGAAGTTCTAAATTGGAGGAAGGCCAATTTTGACAGTATTACGCTGATTGGACATAGATGTTCTCAGGTAAAGGGACGGCTGGAAAATGGGAAGCTTTCAGAAATGAGATAACGAGAATCCAGAGAAAGTATATTCCTGTCAGGGTGAAAGGGAAGGCTGGTAGGTATAGGGAATGTTGGATGACTAAAGAAATTGAGGGTTTAGTTAAGAAAAAGAAGGAAGCAAAAGTTAGATATAAACAGGATAGATCAAGTGAATCCTTGGAAGAAGTAACAAAGAGGATTGATAAGGGCAGAGCGGTAGATGTGATCTATATGGACTTCAGTAAGGCATTTGACAAGGTTATCCATGGGAGACTGATGAGAAATGTTAGATCTCATGGAATACGAGGAGAACTCGCCATTTGGATATAGAACTGGCTCAAAGGTAGAAGACAGAGGGTGGTGGTGGAGGGTTGTTTTTCAGACTGGAGGCCTGTGGCCTGTGACGAGTGGTGTGCCACAGGATTGATGCTGGGTCCACTACTTTTCATCATTTATATAAATGATTTGGATGTGAGTGTAAGAGGAATAGTTAGTAAGTTTGCTGATGACACCAAAATTGGAGGTGTAGTGGACAGCGAAGAAGGTTACCTCAGATTACAACGGGGTCTTGATCAGATGGGCCAATGGGCTGAAAAGTGGCACATAGAGTTTAATTTAGATAAATGTGAAGCATTTTGGGAAAGCAAATCTTAGCAGGACTTATACACGTAATGGTAAGGTCCTAGGAAGTGTTGCTGAACAAGGAGATCTTGGAGTGCAGATTCATAGCTCCTTGAAAGGAGAGTCGCAGGGAGATAGGATAGTTTGGTATGCTTTCCTTTATTGGTCAGAGTATTGAGTACAGGATTTGGGAGATCATGTTGTGGCCGTACAGGACATTGGTTAGGCCACTGTTGGAATATTGCACGCAATTCTAGTCTCCTTCCTATCGGAAAGATGTTGTGAAACTTGAAATGGTTCAGAAAAGATTTACAGGGATGTTGCCAGAGTTGGAGGATTTGAGCTATAGGGAGAGGCTGAACATGCTGGGGCTGTTTTCCCTGGAGTGTCGGAGGCTGAGGGGTGACCTTATAAAAGGTTTATAAAATCATGAGGCGCATGAATAGGATAAATAGACAAAGTCTTTTCCGTGGGGCCGGGGAGTCCAGAACTACAGGGCATAGGTTTAGGACGAGAGGGGAAAGATATAAAAAAGACCTAAGGGGCATCCTTTTCATGCAAAGGATGGTACGTGCAACATTTAAAAGGCATCTGGATGGTTATATGATAAGAAAGGTTTGGAGGGATATGGGCCGGGTGCTGGCAGGTGGGACGAGGTTGGGTTGGGATATCTGGTCGACATGGATGGGTTGTATCGAAGGATCTATTTCCGTGCTGTACATCTCTATGACTCTATGAGTAGGCCATTTGGGCCCTCAGGCCTATTCTGCCATTTGGATCTTGGCTGATCTAACATTCCTCCCATCCACTTTCTTGCCCTCTCCCTATAAACCTTGATTCCCTTGATGATCAAGAATCTATCTAACTCAGCCTTAAAATATACAGGGTCTCTGCCCCCACAACCCTGTGGCAAAGGGTTCCAAAGATTCACAATTCTCCCAGAGAAAGAATTTCACCCCATCTCAGCCTTAATTTAGCACCCTTTATTCTGAAACTATGCCCTCTGTTCCTAGACTCTCCCATGACAGGAAACATTCTGTCTGTGTTTACATTGTCAAGCCTCTTAAAAATCCTTTATGCTTCAATGAGATCACTTTTCATTCTTCTAAACTCCAGTGAGTAGAGTTCTGACCTATTTAGCTTTTGCTCTTAAGACAATCTCTCCACACCAGGGATCATCCTAGGGAACTTTCTCTGAATTGCCTCCAATGAAATAATATCTTTGCTTAAACAAGGGGATTAAAACTGCCCACAGTGCAGCTGATGTGGTCTCACAAGCACCTTGTACAGTTGTGGTAAGACTTCCCTACTCTTCTACTCCAATCCCCTTGAAATAAGAACCAACATTTCATTAGCCTTCCTGATTATTTGCTGCACCTGTGTGTTAGCTTTCTGTGTTTCATGCACAAGTACCCCAAGTCCCATGGATCTGGGACAGCATGGAGACTAATCCCAATGGACTCCCCCACGGAAAATAAAACACGGCAAGACAATGCAATTCAGAGATGATGTGTACGTCCAGGTAGGTTGAATGGTCACTAAAAGAGCAAGCAAACAAACCAGAGATGGAGCATGGTTTGCTCCATGAGCTCGGTGCTTATTTCTGAGCAAACAGCTTCCTGTTTTGCAACACTTCAATCATAGTCACTGTATTCCTCTGAGGTGCAGCACTGGATCGAAGAAACATAGGGTAAATGGATCAAAGATGTGCCTTGAGGGTTCTTGGAGGTTGGTGCATGTTGGATGCCAATGTCTGTGCCATGGGGCACAGGTGCTGTTGCCCATGGAGTATTGCCTTGAGTTGGTAGTGCCTGGTGTCCAATATGGAGCAAACATCAAGCTGAAGTTACCAGCTGCCTCCTCCGAACTTCATGCTGAAGATTTGCCTCATCAATTTTGCTTGTGTCATGTGATGAGATATAAACCTGCACATTAACAGGGTGTAATCTGCAGTTAATAAGGTCATTAAAAAGCAATATTCCCCTTTAATAGACAACCTCTCATTACTGTGAGAGAAACCTGTTTTGACACCTGACAGATGATTGAAAGAATGCAGCAGCTGCTGCTGATGTTGAGGTCGACCTCGCTGGACTTTTCATGATTCGGCCACAGTTTACATCAGAGCCCATGCATTTTAGCCTCCTTTAAGATTTGACCTAAAGACTGCAATTTCAGTTATGGATTTTACTAAACATTTAGAATCTGTTCCTACTATTCTCAAATTAAATATTTATGTCATGAGAATGCTGAATCCAGCTTCATCTGTCACATGTACTGAGGTTACACAAGATGATGCAACATGTCCATTCTGTAGTTCTGGATTAAAAAAATAATTAACTGAAAGCCACTCAAGAAATAGTTCATATTGCTTAGATTCAATAATAAAAGTAATAGATATAATATGCCATGTCTTGCTTAATCTTTATTGCTCGTGCAGTGCAAGGTGTTTGGACTGGACTCAACATTGAATTCTCCAATTTCAAATGACCTCCCTTCCCTTCTTCCAACTCTCTTCTCAGACCCTCTCTCATCCCTTCCACTGCTCCTTGCCACCAACCAGATTCATTCCTCCCATTGACTTAGCAGATTGTGGTGGGCAAGTTGTTGGAGGGAATCCTGAGGAACAGGATGTACATGTATCGGGAAAGGCAAGGATTGATTAGGGATAGTCAACATGGCTCTGTGCGTGGGAAATCATGTCTCATAAACTTGATTGAGTTTTTTAAAGAAGTAACAAAGAAGATTGATGAGGGCAGAGAGGTAGATGTGATCTATATGGATTTCAGTAAGGCGGTCATCAAGGTTCCCCATGGGAGACAGATTAGCAAGGTTAGATCTCATGGAATACAGGGAGAACTAGCCATTTGGATACAGAACTGGCTCAAAGGTAGAAGGTGGTGTTGGAGGGTTGTTTTTCGGACTGGAGGCCTTTGACCAGTGGAGTGCCACAAGGATCGGTGCTGGGCCCTCTACTTTTTGTCATTTACATAAATGATTTGGATGCGAGCATAAGAGGTACAGTTAGTAGGTTTGCAGATGACACCAAAATTGGAGGTGCAGTGGACAGTGAAAAGGGTTACCTCAGATTACAACACGATCTGGATCAGATGGGCCAATGGGCTGAGAAGTGGCAGATGGAGTTTAATTCAGATAAATGCAAGGTGCTGCATTTTGGGGAAGCAAATCTTAGCAGGACTTATCCACTTAATGGTAAGGTTCTAGGGAGTGTTGCTGAACAAAGAGACCTTGGCATGCAAGTTCATAGCTCCTTGAAAGTGCAGTCGCAGGTAGATAGGATAGTAAAGAAACTGTTTGGTATGCTTTCCTTTATTGGTCAGAGTATTGAGTACAGGAGTTGGGAGGTCATGTTGCGCCTGTACAGGGCATTGATTAGGTCACTGTTGGAATTCTGGTCTCCTTCCTATCGGAAAGATGTTGTGAAACTTGAAAGGGTTCAGAAAAGAATTACAAGGATGTTGCCAGGGAGAGGCTGAACAGGCTGGGGCTGTTTTCCCTGGAGTGTCGGAGGCTGAGGGGTGACCTTATAGAGGTTTACAAAATTATGAGGGGCATGGATAGGATAAATAGACAAAGTCTTTTTCCTGGTGTCGGGGAGTCCAGAACTCGAGGGCATAGGTTTAGGGTGAGAGGCGAAAGATATAAAAGAGGCCTAAGGTTTCTGGCACAAGCTCATATGCACTAAGATGGCTTTCTTCACCTCCCCATATGCCCTAGATACCTCCTTTGATAGTGATATGAATATCTCACTAGCTCCACCTACAAGTTATGTTTGGATCAACAAAACCCACATGGTCACTGGCCACTGCATTTGTTTAGCCACGTTTTCAAATGAGATGTATCAGGCTTCCACATTCTTCTCATCAAATTTAGGCAATGCTTGAATCTATTGAAACAGATCCCCACCAGGCCTTTGGATACCATGGGTTTGTTCATCCTCACTCTCTTCCTCACTAAGCTTACCTTCAGCCTTCCTCTCCATCCTTTTAAGCTGATTTTCCTGTCTAAATGCCAATTTCTGAAGTTCAAATTCCCTCTCTTTTTCCTTTTCTCTCTCTCTCTCTTTCCTCTGCTTTTAAACGTAATTCAAACCCTTTCATTTCTCTTTCCCTGTCTTTGTCTGTTGCTTCTAATCCAAGCTGCTTCATTTTCAGTTGAACTTTATCCATCTCTAAAGATTCTGATGGTGTTTTCAGCAAACGTAAATGCTGAGCTGTTGCTGTAATTATCTGTCCTCTCCTCACGGAAGGAGACAGCTCCAACTCCAGTTGTCTGCTAATTCCAGCAGCTTGTCCTTCATCTCCTTTTGCAACACCTCCATAGTCACTTCTTTCATCCCCAGAAAACTGCTGGTGACTGAAAGAGCCATTGCTATCCCAAGCACTGTTTAAACCAAAAAAAAATCAACACCCAGAACAACAGACATTAACACCTATCACTTGCAGCTTTTGAATCCAACAACCTTAATCCCAATTTGGAACAAAGAACAACTCCGCAAAGAGTCCCCAATCTGTATGGACCAGGCCAGACCCCCTCAAAACATTTCAAGAAAGTAGCCTGGACCCTAACTTTGCTCGTTGCTTTAAGCAGGTGGAATGTGGATATTCCAGAAATGATGTAGCTGGGCCAACCACTTAGTTTTAAACAAAACAGAATTTATTTGCAAGATTACCAAATAAAACACAAACAAAAGAGAACAGAATAGAGAATAACTTAACCTATCTGAAATCCAACAGATTATCCCAACTTAATGATGCTGTTCCAAATACTTGTAACAATCCCTATAAATACCCCTTTGCAAAAAGAGGAAACATCTAACACAGGTTCTTGCAAGAGAGATGTCAGAAAGAGGGAGGATCAGCATGGACCTGCTTCTTTGGGTCCAGCTGCTTTTTTGGGCCCAGCAGCTTCACTACTGACTAGCAGCCCTGAACAGTCAGACTGCGAAAACCAGACCAAACCAAACCAGAGAAAAGCTGAGCTGGGAGAACTGGCCACTTCCTTTTCATTGCAAAAGTTTTTTTTTAACTTTAAAGCTTTTTCAATGAGATCAACCCAAGACCTTTTGGAACCTATATCTTTGCAAGCCCTTGAAATGAAACCAAGGACAAGATAACCTTGTTAAAGGAGCAGCATTATCACAAAAGTACATCCCGGTTTTTAGATTCAAGTCCTCTCAAAATAAATGCCATCATTGCATTTGCTTTCCTAAATACTGATTCAATGTGCAAGTTTACCTTCGTGTAGTTTGGCAGAGTTCATAGGACTGATCCACACCTTTACTTGATATGTTCATGGGATTTGAGCATTGCTGGCAAGTCTAATATTTTTTGATCATCTCTAAATCCCCTTGAGAGGGTTGTGCTATTGAGTCATCTCTTTGATCCCATGCTGTCCATATGGTGTTGCTGCCCACAATGATATGGATTTACTGAGGAAGCGAGAGTGTAGTACTGGAAAAGCACAGCAGGTCAGGCAGCATCTAAGGAGCAGGTGAATTGACGTTTTGGACATAAGCCTTTCATCAGGAATGGCAGAGGAGATGACCTGGGGGGATTCAGTGAGAGAGGGACTCATTAAGATCCTTGGGAAAGAGGAGGATAACTTCTTCAAGGTAAGGCATCCTTGGAAGAGGCTTCCCAGTGACATTAAAATCAACTAGGAGAAAGTGTGGATTGTAGATGCTGGAGATCAGAGTCGAAAAGCACAGCCGGTCAGGCAGCATCCGAGGTGCAGGAGTATTAATGTTTCATACATAAGCCTTTCATCAGGCAGGGCATCAGGAAGGATTGCCATTTGCTGAGCAATAGCAATCACACCCAGTTTGTCGCTCAGCTCCTAATGTTCTTTTGCATTAAGGAATAGGTCTACATGATTTCTGCAGCTCTTGTAACTATGTCAGGCACATGTGAGGGGCAGGTGCAAGGAGAATAGGATGTCAAGGTGACAGGTGGGTAGAGTTCAATGGTGCATGGCAAATAGGGTGCCAGATGGGTGGGATACCAGAATAGAAAGGAGATAGGTTCTCTGGTAATTCATGGAATGTGTAATGTTGGGTGGCTGATGGATATTGGGTCTGGACGAGTGGTTATCAGTCCTGTGGGTGTGGGGTATGATTGATTATGAGCTTCCAGGGAGGAGGGGGATCCAGTAATAAAAGGGTGCATTTGGATCTGTTTGCAGGGTTTTCCCAGGTCCTGGATTGAGGGAGCGGTACAAGCTTGTGGACAAACAGAACTTGATGTCAGGGATTGAATATTGTGGTGGATTGTGTCAGGTCCCACGAAAAGAGAGGGGATGCCAAGCCCCAGGGGGTGGCAATGAAGAGGGTGAGTGTTGGGTCCAACAGCATCAGTGGTACGGGAGTGTCAGTGTTGGGGAATGTTGATATTGCATTGACCTCCAACCAATCTGATGATGTCACAGTCTTTGGATTGTGGCCATTGAAATCTGCATGTGTTCCCTCGGGAAATGAATGTGATTTGAGCAGTTCTGGGTAGTCCTTAGTAAGTATGTGTATGAACTTAATGGAAATTATCTTTTTGCTATCATGCAATAAAGTATCTTGTTATAGAAGTCAAATGTTTCTTCTGTTCAGTCTCACCATTTGTTTATCCTCCATCAATAATAACTAGTCAGGCCTTAGACTCAGCTTTGATAAAGGAGGATTGGTGACAATGAACAACCCAGATCAGAATACAACATGGTGAGCAGCTGCATAGATTCAAATGGAAAAAAATGTTTTGAAGGAAAGAGATTTAGCAATTTAAGAGCATGACTGTGTTAAGAAAGCTCAGGGTGTCAGCAAGTGAGCAATAGTCAGGGGTTCAACAGCAGGGATAAAACATCATTCAAAAAGCCATCCTTCATGATGAAGCTCGTAGAGACACAGGAGGAAGCATATAGGTTAGGGAAAGAAAGACAAAAGAAACAAAAAAAACTGAGCATGGTACTGGGGGAAATGTATATTTCTGGATGTGGTACCAATCAAGCAGTTGCTTTGTCTTGGATGGTGTCAAGCTTTTTGAGTGTTGGTGGAGCTACGTTTATCAGGGCATGTGAAGACTATTCAATCACACTCTTGACTCATGCATTGTAGATGGTCGACTAACTTTAGGAAGTCAGGAGGAAAGTTCCTTCTGCAGAATTCCTAGCTTCTGGCTTGCACCTATAGCCAAAGTACTGGTCACTTCAGTTCCTGGTAAGTAGTAACCCCAAGTTACTGAGACTAGAACATTCAGCAATGGCAATGCGATTGAATTGTCAGATTGTCTCTCATTGGGGATGGCCATTGCCTGGCACTTACATAGTGTGAATGCTATTTGCTATTTGTCAGACTTAGCCTGGATATTGTCTTACTGTGCATGGGTATGGATAGCTTCAGTATCTGAGGAGTTGTGAATGAACACTGTGCAATTATCAGTGAACATTACCCATTTTTGACCTCATGTTGGAGGGAAGGACATTGTTGAAAGAGCTGAAGATGGCTGTGCCGAGGAAACTGCCCAGAGGATCTCCTGAAGAGATGTCCTAGAGCTGAGATAATTGCCCTTCAATGTTATCTTTTATCCTTGGTATGACTCCAACCTGCAGAGAGGTTTCCCTCCAGAGTGTCAGTCAATAGGTTAGTATAAAGCAAGTGCTGCTTGTTAGAACAGTTGATAACACTTTCCTTCACATTACTGATAATCAAGGGTAGACTGATGTAGCAGTAATTTTCCAGCTTAGATTTGTCCTGTTTTATATGTACAGGAATATACTCGAAGCCAGCGTTGCCACTGTACTGGAACAGCTTTACTAGGGCTGTGACAATTACTGGAGCACAAGGCTTTAGTACAATGCCAGAATGTTGTCCAGTCCCATCATCTTTGTAGTATCCAGTGCCTTCAGCTGGTTCTTGATATCACATAAAGTGAATCACATTGGCTGAAAACTGGTATCTGTGATGCTAGGCACTTCCAGAGGAGGCCAACGTAGATCCACTCAGCATTTCTGGGTTAAAATCTTTGTCAATATTTCAACCTTACCTGCTACACTGATGGACTGGATTACTCCATCATTGAGGATTGTGATTATTTAGGAGCTTGCTCATCAGGTGAGTTGTTTATTTGTCCACCACCATTCAGAACAGGCTTTCAGCAGATTGCTGAGCTACGATCAGATCTGTTGATTGTGGAAGCACTGGTCTTTGTCTATCACTTTCTGTTTGTGCTGGCTGACATGCAAGTACTCCTGTGTTCTTGCTTCATTACACCTCATTTTTCAAGATGCTTTTGCTGCTCCTGGCATGTCCTTTTTGGTCTTCATTGAACCCAAGATTGATCCTCCAGCATGATGGTAATGATGAAGTGGAGGAATATGACAGATGTATGGGTGCAAACTGTGATTGAGTCCAATTTTGCTGTTACCTCGCATTCACAGCTGCTCATGAATAGTCAGTCTTGAGTTGCTAGGTCTGATCAGCATCTATCCATTTAGCATGTGGTAGTGCCACACAACACCATGGAGAGTATCCTAAATGGGAAGATGGGATTTCATCTCCACAAGGACTGTGTCCTGGTCTCTCCTCCAAGTACTCACATGGGCAGGGGCATTGGCAGCGGGCAGAATGGTGACAGTGAGGTCAAGTATATATTTCCATTGTGTAGATTCCCTCACCATTTGCCCAAAAGCAGACTGGCAGTTACGTCCTTCAGGAGTTGACCAGTGAGGTCATCAGTGCTTCTGTCAAGTCACTCTTGGTGATGGACATCGATGTCTCACTATAAAGTGAATCATCAGAAGCTTAGGTTGATAGTGGCAAGAAACATTCATAACAATCATGTCCCAGGCAATGAGCATCTCCAACAAGAGACAATTATATTATCTGACCTTGACATTCAAAGGCATTACTATTGGCCTCACTTTCAACATTTTGGACATTACCATTGACCAGCAATTGTACTGCATGAACCAATTAGATACTGTTCCTCCAATGCTTCAGTGAGTACCTCACCTCCTGACTCCTCAAAACCAGTTCATCATCTACAAGTTACAAGTCATGAATATGGGGCAATTCTTCACACTCTCCATCTAACTCCAGAAACACTCACGAACCTCCACCTACCACAAAGCACCATGCTTGCTTGCCATCTTATGCAGCCCCTTCAACATTCCCACTCTCTACCACTGGCCATGATGCACTGCAATAAATTACTAACACTTTTTGACACCCCTTTCTAACCAAACACCTCTCCCCTGGGGCAGAACAAGGGCAGCAAAAACATGGTAACACCACCAGCTGCACATTCCTCTCCAACTTCCACACATACAATGATGACTTGGAGCTAAAATGTTGTTCCCTTAAAGTCACTGGGTCAAATGCATAAAACTCCCTTCATAATAGCATCATGTGTGTACTTACACCAAATGGACTTGTGCAGTGCACTCTCTTGAGGGCAAGTAGAAATGTGAAATAATTGCTGTCCCATTCAGCAATGCCCAAAAATTATGAATAATTAAAATCCAGTCCAGAACTCCCACAATATTCATGCTAACGTCCTGGTGTACAAATCTTTCTGATGCCTCACCTCTCTCTGGCTCTGTCACTTCCTCCAGTCTTGTAATCCTTGATGATCTCATGTTTTTTCAAATCTGAGTCATTGATCCCTGGACCTGCTGATTTGTTGATTCACTGTATTGTTTGTGCACTTACATAGGAGTCATGGATTGGGAAGAACCAACACACAATGATACCTGTACAGATAAATAGTTTAAATTAGCAATTGTTTTCATACAGGTGTGACAATATATGGTATGACTCCATGACTTTATTATAGCCTGTTACATTTCCTTCATATCCGTTGGGCCTGTGCCTACAGCTGTGACACCAGAAGGTTAGATTAAATTCACTACCATGTGGAAACAACCCGTCGGCCCAACAAGTCCACACCAACCTTCTGAAGAGCAACCCACCAAGACCCATTCCCCTACATTCATCCCTAACTAATGCACCTAACACTACGGGCAATTTAGCATGGCCAATTCACCTAACCTGCACATCTTTGGACTGTGGGAGGAAACTGGAGCACCCGGAGGAAACCCATGCAGATACTGGGAGAATGTGCAAACTCCACACAGACAGTTGCCTGAGGTGAGAATTGAACCCAGGTCCCTGGTGCTGTGAGGCAGCAGTGCTAACCACTGAGACACAGTGCCACCCCTGAAGCTTGTGAATTCCTTCCGATCTATCTTGGTACCTTTCCCTCCTACTTCATGATGCTGCCTATTTTGCTAAACTTTTGTTTACTTCCCCGATTGTCTTTTAGTGACTTGGTGCCAAGATTCTTCTGGTGATAGCTTGATGAAGGGCCTTGGGACATTTTACTACACAAGGGTCAATATGGGTTGTCTAGCAGTTACTGATTCTGAAGAAGTGAGAGACGTAGAATAGCCACAGTCAATTATTCATTATTCATGCTGATGAGTCTAATTGAACCACATTTGTTCAGTGTTTTCCCTCATCTTATTGAAGAAGCACCATCAGAAATTCAGATTGAAGACATTTCACAACCTTTGTTGGGTAAATCATCAGAATTGAGAATGGCATGGTTACATCCTGCCTCAGTACTTACTAAATAAAACTGAAAGAACTGTGAATGTTGTAGATCAGAAACAAAACCAGAAATTGCTAGAAAAGCTCAGCAGGTGGCATGGTGGATCAGTGGTGAGCACTGCTGCCTCACAGCACCAGGTACCTGGGTTCAATTCCACCCTCAGGCAACTGCTGTGACTGTTTGGGTTTCCAGCCGGTGTTCTGGTTT
The DNA here is from genome assembly GCF_020745735.1 of Hemiscyllium ocellatum. Lineage (NCBI taxonomy): Eukaryota > Metazoa > Chordata > Chondrichthyes > Orectolobiformes > Hemiscylliidae > Hemiscyllium > Hemiscyllium ocellatum. Next base: position 69,940,982 of record NC_083412.1, read on the forward strand.
CCTCCCACCGTCCATAATGTATGTGGATATGTAGCTTAGGAGTGTTAGCCATGGGAAATATCAGGCCTTAGGGAAAGAATGAGTCTGGGTAGGAGGGTCAATGTGGACTTGTTGGGCTGAATGGCCTGTTTCCGGACTGTCAGGATTCCATGAAGTCAGGCAGCATCTGTGGAGGGAAATCAGAGTTAATCAGAGTTTCCGGTCTGGGACCCTTCCTCAATACTGATGCAGCCAGACCTGTTGAGCTCTTCCAGCAATTTCTGTCTTTGTTTCAGTACATTCTAAGATGGCTGACCAGTCTGACGTATGATCTGCAAACTCTATGATCTTGGTGTTTGAAGGATTGAATAGTTGAGTTACTCAGAGGTTGCTGTGTGCTCCATCCACCGCCATGACTTTGGCCTCAGCATTCTCTGATCGAAATCTGTCCAATCACTCATTGCTTCCCTGAAAGCCTGTTCTCCATTCTGAGTGATAGTGAGCTAGGCTCATTGAGAAACCCTTCACATCATGCTTCGATAATATCTCTGAAGCATCTCCTCTACTCTCCTGGGAATTTCTTGCCGTGATATTCAGAGAAAAGCAGTTGCTCAGGAACTTGGTGTCAGGTTTGTGAATGAAATAACACACCCAGTGAAGCTGGTTCTGGGTGATGACTGCTATTTACACTAGAAATGTTGGTTAGGAACAAAGGCTGACAACTCAATTATAGAATTTAGTCGAGTCAGTGGTAACTGTAAAATTCAAACTGTTACTATTGGTTTGAGAAATAACAGAGCAAAACATATTCTTGGGCTATCTCCTGTCTACATTCACTTGTTACATTAATATATTTACATCTACAGTCGCATCAACCTCAAGCAGCGCATATTACCCAGTGGCACAGGATACATAATGGTAGAGCCTTCACCTCAACCAAGTAAGTTAATTGTACATCTGTAAATATAGCCTTGGCATATCAGAGGAAGTATGAATTGGCAGATAAGGGAGTTGAATTGAAAGGGTTAACTCTGAACCTTTGGGATAGCTCCTCCCATTGATATAGAAATGATTGTCTCGGGGAGCAGCAAGCCAGTTGCAAATCACTAGCTCAACATGTTGCATAAACACAGTCGTATCCTTCCAGAAACAACAATGTCTTTTACATTGTGTAATAGAGTTCACCAGTTAGCTGCAGTTAACCTGAAGTTAATATAACCCGTTATTGTGCGTAATAAACTACCTCTTGTTACTCAAATTCAGGCCTTTTTGCAAAGCCTTATTATGATTAACCCTTCATCACTTAACACTGGTAAGCATCACAGACTAACATTAAAAGAAAGATTGGTGCCAGAAGTTTTACTCTCATCACTTCCAAAGTAGTAGCAAGCTGCCCAGAGAGTGCTGCCCCATACAACCTGGTGTTTGGGAATACAGATTCCTGGATTCAAATCTGAATAAACTATTGGGAAAAAGGGTCTAAATGATCTGAAAAGAAGAAAATGGTCTTCAGACAAAAAATGAGTTCTCACTATAAGAGTGTGTCAGTGTTAAAAAGAGATACTGCAAGACAGTCAGCTTCTGTGACAGTTGCAGCTGAAGTTGCACTCAGTCAGTCTGGACTGGAAAAGTTGCAGTAAAATGAAAGCTTGAAACAGCCAAAACCACAGGATAAATGTGTGAAAAAGTTAGTGAGGACTAGAAAGCGTTGTATTGCCTCGAGGTTACTACACAATATACCATTGAAGAAAAAAGTGAAAGAACTTCAGATGCTGGAAATCTGAAACAAAAACAGAAATTGCTGGCAAATCTCAGCAGGTCTGGCAGCAGCTGTAGAGAGAAATCAGAGTTAACATTTCAGATCCAGTGACCCTTCTTCAGAACTGAATGTAATCCTGAGTAAATATGAACTGGTCCCAGAGGCAAATTGTTAAAATTGTCCAACCTTCCATTACTGGCCTCAACAAAATGATATTGAATTCCAACTTTATTTCAAGTTGTTTCCAGGGATTTAAGTTAGATCACACCAAATAGAACCTCAGAGATGTGATTCTGCTTTTATTCAAAATCTTCCTTCCAGTTTCCATAAAATCTGAGAGAGTCATAGAGCCACAGCACGGAAACAGACACTTCACTCCAACAAGCCCATGCCACACGTAATTCCAAACTAAACTATTGCCACCTGCTTGCTCCTGGCCCATATGGAATGACATTCTCCAAAGCCAAGCAGTGGGCCATCATAACAGATGACTGTGAATTAATACATAGAACCCACCAATTTCCCATCTTGGTTCCTTATCGTGGATTTATCTGTCTTTCTCCACCAGAACTTAGCTTTTCTCATAAGCCTGTTTTGTCTTAACATTGGTTACAGGAATGTTACAGGCAGGGAATATGTTTGAGGAAAAATTACACAAACTGTAGATATTTTCTCTAGAATTCAGAAGGTTGAGGGGTGATCTGATTGATGTCTTCTACATACTAACAGGAAAAGACAGGGTAAATGAAGATAGTCTATTTACACAGGCTGGGGCTTCTAGAACTAGGGGCATAGAGTGGGAATTAGGGCAGGACCATTCAGGAGAGATGTTTGGAAGCATTTCAACATACAAATAGGAGTGGATATTTGGAATTCTCTTCCACAAAGGTCAATCAATGCAGGATTAGTTATTAATCTTAAATTTGAGATCGATAAAGTTTTGTTATGCAAAAGTATTAAGGGACATGTGCCAAAGTCAGGTGTGTCATATTAGGTCACAGATCAGCCATGATCTCATTGAATAGGTGAAAGGACTCAAGGGGTTGAATGGCTTGCTCATGTTCCTATGTTCCATTGTAACACTGTCATTGTTCAGAGGGGCCATCTTGGCTTGGGAAGGGGTCCTGAGCACTGTCTGGTGAGGAAGAGGGTGATAAGCATGGCTACTGGTGCTGGTATGATCACCAATGGATTTATAACAGTATAGCACCTCAGCAAGTTTTACACCAGCTGTGAAAATCTCTAAAATGTCTGTGTGTAAAGCTAGGGTAAGTATAGGACAAACTTCCCAGGTCTGGGTCTCTGGCCAATCGCACAGCAATCTCAGTAGGATCGAGCCAACAATCAGAAGATTAAACCTGCTATAAGACTGTCAAGTGTAGGCCAGAAGTAGGCCATTCTGCCCATCAACTCTTCTCTGCCAATCGATGAGATCATAACTGATCTAATAATCCTCAACTCCACTTTCCTGCCTCCAGTAACCCTTGATGCCCAAACCAAATAAAATTTTATCTATCACAGCCTTTACTATAATTAACAATGTCTCCTGTGGGAAATAATTTGACAGATTCACTCAGTTGTCACCTGTATTCTAAGTCCCTAACTCTGAGAATATATCCTCTAGTTCTAGCTTCTTCTAAAAGAGGAAACAACCTCTCTATATCTACTCTGGTACCAAAGAATCTAAATTTCCAAAGTATGTTTCAATAATGTAATTTCTTACTCTTGTAAACTCCAATGAGTATAGACCCAACCTTCTCAATTTCTTCCCCAGACCCTGGGCTGACCTAATGAACCTTCTCTTGACTGCCTCTAGTGCCAGTATATCTTTCCTTAGATAAGGGAATTAAAACTGTGCACAGTATTCCAGATGTGGTCTAATGAATGTCTCGAATAGACTGAGCAAGACTTTTTCGTCATTCCCTTTTGGTATGAATGTCAACTTTCCATTTGCCTTCCCAATTACCAGCTGAAATTATAAACCATCTTTTTCTTATTTATGCATGAAGACCCCCAATCCATCTGTGCTACAGCTTTCTGCAGTCTTTCTCCATTTAAATAATAAATGCTGGACAGACAGTAATGCTCAGTTCCCACAAATGAATAAAAAAAGATATTCAGCTTCTCTATGCTTCCTGCCAAAGTTCCAAACCACGTTTTTCACATTACATTCCAGCTGCCATATTTGTGTCCACTCACTTAACTTGTCTATACCCCTCTGCAGACTCTTTTGTGTCATCCTCACCAGATGCCTTCATATGTTTGTCATTCACAAATCTGGCCATACTCATTTCCCTCAAAATCATTAATATAGATAAGAAATAACTGTGGACACAGAAATTGCTGAAGAAACTCAGCAGATCTGGCAGAATCTGTGGACAGAAAGTAGAATGAACACTTTGGAGTCAGTAACTCTTCTTCAGAATGCGTGATAGCTAGGTAAAGGTTGGTATTTATGCAGAAGATGGGGTAGGGAGAGGGCTAAAAGATAGAACCCAAATAAGAGGCTTACACTGCAAAATAAATAGACAGAAATTACAGTGAAGTAATTCACTGAATCTTTGGAATCCATTGGTGCTTTTTCCTGTGCAAGAGTGCTTTTATACATCAAGAATTACAGAACACAGCTTTGGCTGTAAAATATGCTTGGGTTACTCAAAATTGATGCAGAAGTGTGTGCATTACAGGGTTATGGACTGAATACATAATCAGCAGAGATATGCCAGAAAGTGTTCATATTCTCAATATTCTATAGCAAGAATAACAGGGACAATCAAAATGTATTGTGCTGGAAAATCACAGCAAGTCAGGGAGCATCTGAGGAGCAGAAAAATCAATGTTTCGGGCATCAGGAATGTGGTGGGGGTGTGGGAAGGGGGCTGAGAGATAAATAGGAGGGTGGGATGGGGCTGGGGGCAAGGTAGCAGGGGAAGTGAGAGGTAGATGGAGGTGAGGATATTGGTGATAGGTCAGGGGAAGGGTGGAATGGATAGGTGGGAAGGAAGATGGACTGGTAGGACAGGTGCCAAGTTGGAGGGTTGATTCTGGGATGAGCTAGGGGGAGGGGCAATGTTTACAGTGTGTACTTGCTATTGCCAGTGACAAGAACTTGGACTGAGGACTAATTTAAAGAAGGCAGTGGTTAGGATGTGGGAATGAGCTGTTACTTTCACATTTTATTTACTCTTTTCTTTTATGGAGAAAGTTAAACAGTCTAACAGATAGCCGTATACACAGCACGCTATATTTAATGGAACATGATCACGTTTTCCAAATTTATTCTGTGTAGTGGCCTCACCATCACCCAGCTGAGCTGAGCTCTCCCAGTGCAGACCAAGCATTAACAGTGGGACTTCCTTCTCATGACAGCTCAGTGACAACAAGTGATGTATTTACCCACTGACACAGCCTTGTTCAGAATATTACTCAGATTAGTTTTCTCACTGTGCATGTGTACTTCCTGTAGCACCAGCTCATCGTCCTCCTGGGATTGCTACTACCATGGAATCTGTGATTAAATGAATGAAAATATATTGATAACTGAAGGTGTAGTGCATCGTAATTTTTCTGTCTTTTTCCCTTTACTTTCAGCTCCAGCTCTTGGAAAATGTGTCCGAGGACAGCCCATTGTATCACCATCTGGTTTTTATTATAAGGACCGATGGATGTCAATGACCTGCAATATTTACCACTTTGACACTCCTGCAAAAATGACAGACTGTCTTCGTCGAAAAAGAGTTTATCTGTTTGGAGATTCCACTATGCGTCAGTGGTTTGAATACTTGATACAAACGGTTCCAGGTTAGGCGATTATTGTGTCTATCTGTTAGTTTCTATCGTTTTGTACTAATTTGAAAATCTGTCTGTATGACCTTATGTGCATCCATCCACCTGTCCATCTGTTAGCCTATCTCTGTCAGTTGGCTTGTCTATCTTTCTTAATTATCGTGTCTGTAGCATAGATTATATATGAAATACATATATGACATCTGAAATTTGTCAATTGCACTTGCTAATTTGTTAAAAGTATTCACTGTCTTCTATGACCAAGTCAATTTTGTAACCAACTTATTGACTTACTGTAGATCCCACGTGATCTAATCTTCTGGACAAGCCTATAACGAGGGACCTTGTCAAATGCTTCCTTGTCAAAACCATTTCCCTCACCTTCATCTACCTATTGGATCCTCAGCTACCTTCCCCCAAAATCTCACCCCCCTCCAATTTATCTCTCAGCTCCCCAGCCCAGAAGCCTCATTCCTGATGAAGGGCTTATGCTGGAAATGTTGATTCTCCTGCTCCTCGTATGCTGCCTGACCTGCTGTGCCTTTCCAGCACCACACTCTCGACTCTGATCTGCAGCATCTGCAGTCCTCACTTTCTCCATGGGCCTAGTGATCAGGCACAAGTCCCCTTCACCATACTGCTGCTGGAATGGAAGTTGCCACTCTTTGGTGTGATCTCACCTCCACTGATGTCGTCATCCAATGAGTCCTTACTAGGCCTTGACAATGCAAATGCCTACCGATGTCACTGGATACCGCACTGACCCAAACCAGACTCTGCTGCTGGTGCTATGAGACTGCTTTGGGCCTACCTCACCAATGCAGCTGCAGCCGATTCTACAGGATTTTGTACTGGGCCCAAATTCCTTCTAATAGGAAATTCCTGATGAAGGGCTTATGCCCGAAACGTCGAATTTCCTATTCCTTGGATGCTGCCTAACCTGCTGTGCTTTAACTAGCAACACATTTTCAACTGTGATCTCCAGCATCTGCAGACCTCATTTTTTACCCAAATTCCCTCTACCTCAGCCTGTATGAGTCTGCACTGAATATAGAAGCTGCTGCTGCCAACCCAAACTCACCTCTGACACCATCACCATGAGTCTGTGCTTGGCCCACACTTGCCCTTATGTAATGGTTTGGGATTCTGCTTCATGCTACTTTCCAAGAACATTTCCTGGTCTCTTTCAGTCCCCCAATTCCTTGTTTAAGCTGTTTCCTGCTTCCTGTATATTCATCAACAGCCTTGTCTGGTTTCAGTTTCTTAATCTTTAGAGATGCATATTTTCTTTTTCACTAAACTTTCAATATCTCTTGTCATCCAGGGTTCCTGAGTATTGCCATCCTTATCTTCCACCCTCATAGAAACATTCTGGTCCTGATCAACTGACCTTTTCGGATTCCTGCATGTCAGATGTGGACTTATCCTCAAACAGCCACCCACAATCTAATTTGACTGCTTTCTGTAATCCTGTTGTAATTACCTTTCCCCCAGTTTAGCACCTCCACTTGAAGACAAGTCTTATCCTGATCCATAACTATCTGAACAGTTACAGAAATATGATCACTGCTAAATGCTCTCCCATTGAAACTTTGATCACCTGGTCAGGCTGATTCCCCAAGTCAAGGTCTCCTACAGGCCCTTCCCTAATTGGACTGTCTATGTATTGTTTCAAGAAAGTCTCCTGGATGCAGCTCACAAATTCTGCCCCATCTAAGCGTCTGGCACTATGGGAGACCCAGTCACTACTGGGGAAGTTGAATCTACCCACTACAATAACTCTGTTGTTTTTACATCCTTCCATGATCTGCGTACGTATCTGTTTTTCTATCTCCTACTGGCTGTTGGGAGGCCTATATTATAACCCCATCATAGTGATTGCATCATTCTTATTGCTGAATTATACCCATGTTGCCTCACTAGATGAGCCCTCCAAGATGTCCTGTCAGTGTCACCCGTGACATTCTCCTTAATCAGTAATTCAACTCCTCTACCTCTTATACATCCCTCTGTATCACTCTTGAAAACACTTAAGCCCTTGAACATTGAACTGCCAATACTGTCCTTCTTCCAACCAAGTTTCTGTTATGGCTACAATGTCACTGCTCCGTGTTCTAAACCATGCTGTAAGCTCATCTCCCTTACCTTTTTCTCCTTGTACAGTATTATAATAGATACACTTCAGACTGCCAGTCCATTTGTGTTCATTTAGCTGTCCTGCCTGTTCTTCCTATTAGATGCGACCTGACTCATGCTCTACCTTCCCCCCAGTCACTTCACATGCTGACCTACCATTCTGCCCCGACCACATGTGGATAAACTGTCCCAAGCGGCACTCCCAAACCTCCCCACAAGGATATTGGTGACCCTCCAAATGAGGTGCAGCCAACCTTCTTGTACAGATTCATCCTCCCTGGAAGAGATCCCATTGATCAAAATATCTGTAGCCCTCCTATTCCAGCTCGGTAGCAACACCTATATTATCTTCATATGTCTTGCCTCACTAGCACATGGCACAGGAAATAATGTTGTGGTTCTGTTCACCGAGCTGGGAATTTAGTGTTGCAGATGTTTCGTCCCCTGTCTAGATGACATCCTCAGTGCTTGGGAGCCTCCTGTGAATCGCATCTGTGATCTTTCCTCCGGCATTTGTAGTGGTTTGAATCTGCCGCTTCCAGTTGTCAGTTCCAGCTGTCCGCTGCAGTGGTTGGTAAATTGGGTCCAGATCGATGCGCCTATTGATTGAATCTGTGGATGAGTGCCATGCCTCTAGGAATTCCCTGGCTGTTCTCTGAATCTCAGGATTTAGAAATAATCCTGAGATTACAACCCTAGGGGTCCTACTTTTCAACTTCCTGCCTATCTCCCAAATTCCCTTTACAGGTCTTCATCACCCTTCCTGTCTGTGTCATTAATCCCAAAATGGACCAAGTTCTCTGGCTGCTCACCCTCCCCTTTCAGAATGCTTTGTGCCTGCTCAGACACTCCTACCATCCTCGAGTCTTGTTCATGGCCACAGAAACACCTATCTGTGCCCCTGACTGTAGAGTCCCCATTACTAACATTTGCCTTTACTAGACCCACCCTGTAGTACAACAGAGCTGGTCGAGGTGCCATTGATTTGGCTGCTACTGTTCCTTTCCCCTGCCAGGCCATCCACCCCTCAGCAGTATTCAAGACAGTTTCCGTGTACGAGAGGGTAGTAGCCATAGGAGACTCGTACACTGTCTGGGTGTCCTTCCTGGTGGTCACCCGCCTATCTAGCTGAACCTTTGGTGTGGCCAGATCCCTGAAACTCCTACCTACGAAACGCTTTGTCTCCTGTCAGCTCTACAGTGAGTACAATTGCCACCCCAATCCATGTGGTCTGAGAGGAGCTGCAGGTGGACACACTTCCTGTACTCATCACTGTCAGGAATATTTGACTTCTCCCTGAACTCCCACATCTGACAGGAGAAGCACATTACTCCAATAACTGTCTTTACAACCCCTCCAGAAACTATTGTACTTCTAGTAACACTAAACACTTATGCAGTAGAAATAGCTGCACCTCTTGCTAAAATATTCCAGTACAGCTGCATTTCTGGCATCTATCCGATAATGTGGAAGCGTGTCGATGAATGTCCTGTTCACAAAAAGCAGGACAAATCCGATCCAACCAATTACTGCCCCATAGATTTAGTGTCTAATCAGCAACACGCTACTGAAAATATTATCAACTGCAGTATCAAGTAGCACTTAGTAAACAACGACTTATTTACTGACACTTAGTTTGGATGCTGCCTGGAACACTGGAACCTCATAACATTGGGTCAAATGTGGTCAAGAGTGCTGAATTCCAAAGGTGAGGTGTCATCATTGCCTTTGACACCAAAGTAGCACTTGACTTAGTATAACACCAATAGATCCTAAAGGAATTGATATTAAACCTACTACAACAGAAGATCATTAGGGTATTTGGAGATAATAATCTCGGCCCCGAGATATCCTTCCCAGCATAATGCCCTGGCACCCCCTATACCTTTAGTTGCTTCATCAATGACCTTTGTAAGAACCCATTCTCCACAGGTTCAGGCTGTTCCTACAAATGCCAACAGTTCACAGCAACTTGAATACTGATCAACAAAATGTAATACCTCTTGACTAGATTAGATTCCCTACAGTATGGAAACAGGCCATTTGGCCCAACAAGTCCACACCAACCCTCCAAAGAGTAACCCACCCAGATCCATTCCCCAACTCTATATTTACTCCTGACTAATGCACCTAACACTGCAGACAATTTAGGATTTTGAAAAGAAACCAGAGCACCCACATGCAAACATGGAGAGAATGTGCAAACTCCACAAAGACAGTTGCCCAAGGTGGGAATCAAACCTGGGTCCCGCGCACTATGAGGCAGTGTTGTTAACCACTGAGCCACCATGCTGCCCTGAAGCAGAGCCACAGTTTTCTAAAAAGTAGTATGAGCTAGGATCTGTCTCAGGTCATCAATCAGATCATAACGCATCTCCAAGCACATCACCATAGCAGCAAACTATCCATCCTGTTCATTGCTTCAAAGACTCTCTTTACATCTTTCTTGATATGGCTGTGTGTCATACAAAGTAAGATATTCCTTTAGCCCAATCAGTCAGTCCTTTAGAACATCATTTTCTTGTTCAAAGCTACTGTCAGATATACCTTTCCAGGGCCTTATCTCAGTCACATTTCAAAAAACAAAGCAGTTGTCTGGGATCATATCTCTGACAGCCTTATTTACCTGCTGTGCTGAGTGGGGGACTTATATTTACTGTCTTTATAACACACAGGAAAAAGGTCCTTCCTTTTTTCCTTATAGCACTGACACAATTTTGAATCATTTGCTAATCTGAACAGGTCTATGCATTGGCCAAACTTGTCATCTCACTTTCCTGTTCACAAACGCACAATGCAGTTTTTCAGGGAAGTTACTGTTCCTCCTTTGATGTTCCATTCCACCACCATGGGACAAACTCTGCCCACAGGACTCCACCACAGCCAGTTTATGCTTATTATTGTTATGAAATATACCATCAACATGGTGAGATGGAAAGCTTGATCACCTTCAGACAGATGCCATTTGCTTGATTGACTGTAAACCTCCTTGTTTTGTTTTCATTTGTGTATGTTGTTAACACTTTCCTTCCTTCTGATATTGTACTGCCTTGTTGGTCACTTGCATTTGTCCTGGGGCCTGGCTTGGCTTTTGCATCTAATTCCATGCACATGACTGGCCACATTCCTTTGGCACTTCAGGCTTTCCAAATATGGCAAAAAGCTGCACAACTTTTGGGTAAATGAGACAAACTACATCCATAACAGATTCTGATTGTTTCAAGGATATGGTGGAGGCTGGTACAATTGCAACATTTAAGAGACATTTGGATAGGTATATGAATAGGAAGGGTTTAGAGGGATGTGGGCCAGGTGCTGGCAGGTGGGACTAGATTGGGTTGGGATATCTGGTCGGCATGGACGGGTTGGACTGAAGGGTCTGTTTCCATGCTGTACATCTCTATTACTCTATAATGCATGCAGTTGATGCTGACCTATCACTCCGGCTTCACACTTGCATCCATCCTGAAGTAATGTGTCAATGATCTGGATCAGTAACAAAGATTCTTTTGTCAAGCTTTAAACAGTGTGGAGGTGGTGACTAACACAATGGAGGCCTCAACAACTCCTCCTCTTCAGAAAAGTCACATTTACTTCTCTTTGCATCATTTAACAAACTGATCAGTGGACTCTTGAGTCTGTTCACTGTATGGTATGAGTTGGAGTTTGTTAATCCTAAAGTCAGTTCATAGCTTGTGCTGCTTCTCAAGAATATTTCAGACCTTTTCTGGATTTTTCAGATCACTTATAAGACTGGATGAGTTAATTCTACAAAGGCTTTTGTTACCAAGCAAGATTTTCAGACTTTTCTTCTTGGGATCATCTGTCTCTCGATCTGTAAAATCGAACTGAATAGGTTGTTTAAATCGTCATTGCTGAGTAAAATGTTCAGTGTTTGCTTTTCACTTTTCTGTGGTTGTTTTTCACTTTTATTTTATTGAAGTTGAATGCTGTTCAGTATATCATTACTCCTTGTTACTAGTTTTTTTCTTTTTCTCTGTTTCTTTCCATCTGTTTCCCTTCATTTTTTTTTGTTGCTGTCCCATGACTAGCTGTACCTCCTTTCAGAGTCCTTTCAGGAATTCCAGCTTTGTAAGTTTAAGATTGCAATTTGTACTTAAGGGTTTCTGTCTCTCTACAGCATTTGTACCAAATAAGGAGTGATTATGTCACATTGGCTTTCTTTCACATTTGACAATAATTTGAAGAAAGAAATTGGTCTGGACAGAAATAAGCATTCTTACTATAGAAAAATGTTTTATAAGCAGTATTGATGTATCAATTCTGTCAGGAGCATTTCACTCACTTTTTTAACATTAGAACTGCAGGCATTTGCATTTTTTTATAGCTTGAAAGATTTTATTCAGAAAGAAATTAATTCTGTCTTCTGTTTTTTCAGTGCCAATAAACAGATCTGTAAGGCTGTATAGAGTTAAAGAGACTGATGCTGCTGATTTGTACCAAATAAGGAGTGATTATGTCACATCGGCTTTCTTTCACATTTGACAATAATTTGAAGAAAGAAATTGGTCTGGACAGAAATAAGCATTCTTACTATAGAAAAATGTTTTATAAGCAGTATTGATGTATCAATTCTGTCAGGAGCATTTCACTCACTTTTTTAACATTAGAACTGCAGGCATTTGCGTTTTTTTATAGCTTGAAAGATTTTATCCAGAAAGAAATTAATTCTGTCTTCTGTTTTTTCAGTGCCAATAAACAGATCTGTAAGGCTGTATAGAGTTAAAGAGACTGATGCTGCTGACTCATTTTCTGAATCCTTTGATGTCCAAGGCTGCATTCCAGTTGATGTTCAATTAGATTTCCAAATATCTACCATTGAGATCTTGGACTCTTTTTCTGGATGGATAACCAGGATGTGAGCTTTACCTCCAGTAAAGTTTCTTTATCTGGTGTGACAATATTTGTTATCCCTTGTATTACAAGAAATTAAGCACAAGTAATATTTATTGTTATTTATTTATTACACATTTACTATAGCTGGCTAATATATGGAATTATTACACTGACTGACACCTAATGGTGTGGAATAGTCTCAATCCATTTACTTGTAATGCAGGAACATTCTGCTTGTATCATTTCATACTTCAAGTCATCACCAAAACCAGCTATAGTCAAGATAATCTTTGACGAGATTTCCAAGTAATGACAAAAACCATTGAGGTCTTTTGGATTGATGGCTATGACTGCTAAACATGATGTAATTTTGTTTCCACTGAGGGATTCTACCTGATGCAGCAATGCTGATGTAAACTTCTGTAATGTATGAAACTGAGTATGGATATCATGGTATTGAAGAATCCAATATTATTACAGCCAGCAATTATACACAAAAATTCCTTTTTGAGGCATGGAAGTATCTGGACCAATGTCAAGCTTATTTGATTACAACCAAGGAACATGCTTCAATCGCCTTCAATGTTTCAAGCTAGCAGCTTAATTTTATGACCTCCCTTGCTTCAAATCCACTGGCTGAGTGAGTTCTAAAATACAGATCCTGGAAAACTTCCCAAGGTTAGTGAATCAGAATTCCACCAGGGGGTGCTGAGTCTCTTTGGAACATTGGGAATATCGCAAATAATTCTGAAGTTTGAGACACAGAAACACAGTGAATCTCTGACTGATGTGAATTAAGCAAAATTGCAACGACCTGTTCAGATAAAAGAAGTTATTGCTTCTTGTTGGTGTTAATGCAGTAAACAGCTTTACAGTTCAGTATCTTTGAGGCAGCTTCCTCACTGCTTCCTGCTCACTGCTTCCTCTGTCACTTTGGTTCCAGTCTGTGCTCCAAACTCCCTCCCAATAACAGTCCCTGAATTATTTCTCTTTTCAGTTTGTGTTTCGTAGCATTTCTCACATGTCAGACTGTTAGGACGGAATTCGTCCAAGCGTGTTCTTTTAAGGAGTGACCACACTTACCCAATTATTTGATAAAAAGCAGGTACGTTTATTTAGCAGCAGAAACTTAGCTGTTACAGCGAAGCACGAAAGATCGAGTGATTCGCTGGAGAAAATGTACAAGTTCTGAAAATCTATCGATAAGCTCCATTAGTTATACTATTTTCTAATCTCAATTCATGCAACGTGATCTTTCACAAACAAAAGCCTTCTTCAAAATGGTATAATTTGCAAACAAAGGTTCTATGTATTCTGGAAACATTTTTACAAAGGCTTTACATATATTAGGAACATTCTGTATCATGGACACAAAGAATTACTATGATCGAGACATTTTTCCTAGTCTTTTTATCACATAGTTTACCTTAATCTAATCACTTAGTTTAGCAGGCAAAATTGACCTTGCTGATGTTCTTTCATTTGAACATCAGCTTTGTTAGTTGTTATGGCAATAATCCCAGAATTAAAAATTACTTTGGTCATCATTTTAAACTATAGGTTCACAGCGCCCCCAATGTCCTAAGAAGTAACTACATCTCTGTCCTCTCATGGGCTTCTATAATATCCTAACACAGACTAAAGCGGTTCTAACAATTGGTCTGGAGTAATTCTGACAGTGACACAACCATAGCCCTGATTCCTGCTCTCTCTCACTTTGTGAATTCCTTCCCCTCCTCGTTCAAGTTAATAATTTGTCTCATTCATGTGTTTTGCTGTCACTTTCAGACCACTAACTCCATTCCTCGTCCATTACTGTCCTCTCCCTGACTGGATCATGTGTCAATATCTGATCCAGTCTCTGTTAATCATTATGCTGCAAACAGAGTGCGTTGGAGAAAGCCAAGGTACAGCAGCATCTGTGGAGAGAAATACAGTTAATATTTTGATTCTGGTTAGACTCTACTTCTGAGGAAAGAAATTATGTTGTTTTGGAACTGCAGAGCGATACTTGCAGAAATATAGATTTTTTTTGTTCAATATGTTCACCCGGTGTAGGTAGAAATTTTCTTTGTGTGATCAGTAACTGATTCATTTAATTTGACTCTGAATAAATTCCGATTGAATGTTGCCTAATTAATAATGAAGGTCTCCCAGATGCTCTAACCTCTGTGAATCCACAAAGTTAGTTTCTAATTTCTGTTCACTCCCTCAGAACTATTTCTTTACAGGGAAGATGAAAAAATCTGACACTGTTAACTGTGAAGTCATTAGAACACTGGGAACAGGTCAGCAGTCTGGCTGTCTCTTCAATGCAGAATGGCACATGAGATTAAAGGGTGCAAATGTAAATTGTCATACAATAGCTGAAAGCAAATTAATGAGATACTGGAGGTATGTGCTTATTTCTCAGCTTGTCTGTGTTTGCTGCATGATACTTCTGTACATTTCATGTCTGTAACTCATGCATTAGAACAACAGACTGGAAAACGTGCAGACAAATTTTGAGATCTGCTGTCTACAGTAGAGAGTCGTCCACATTCAAGTCCATTAACATCAGCAATGTTGTGGGTTAGAATGTAATACAATTCTACTTTCTGTGTTTCAGGTCTCAAAACATTGGATCTTGGTAATCCTATCAAGATTGGTCCTCATCTTGCAGTGAACGTGGAGAACAACATTGTGGTAGAATTTCGCCCTCATGGTCTTCCCATCCAATTCCGCACCTTTCCAAGACACCTGCGTTATGTTTAAAACGTTCTGGATGAAATTACAGCAGGAGAAATCACAGCTATAGCCATTACCCTAACGGCCCATTTCACCCCTTTTCCTGTTGAAGTCTATATTTGAAGAATACATCATGCCAGGAGATCACTTCTCCAGTTACTCGACAGGAGCCCGGATACACTGGTTGTAATAAAGACCAGGAAAACCCCCCCACAGATCGTTCCCTATTACAGTGACTGGTACGCTTATCAGATTGATTCAGTGATGAGGAAGATGTTCAGAGGCATCAATGTGGTATTTGTGGATGCCTAGGAGATGACAATAGCACATTACCTTCCTCACAATATACATCCCAGCAGAAGTATTATAAAGAATCAAATAAACGTGTTTTTTTCATATGGGTGCCCTTCTGTAAAATGATGACATTTCTATGAGATCAGTTTTAAACAGGGTTTTTTTTATAATCATATGATTCAAAGTTTAAATAACACCTTCATACCTTTGGGCTCTGTATTGCCACTGATACTGGATATCACTGTCTGACACTTGTCTAACAAACTTGGCCAGAAATGAATACCTAGGAGAAAGTGGGACTGAAGATGCTGGAGATCAGAGCTGAAAAATGTGTTGCTGGAAAAGCGCAGCAGATCAGGCAGCATCCAAGGAGCAAGAGAATCGACGTTTCAGGCATAAGCCCTTCTTCATAAAACATGAAGAAGGGCTTATGCCCGAAACGTCGATTCTCCTGCTCCTTGGGTGCTGTCTGATCTGCTGAGCTTTTCCAGCAACACATTTTTCAGCTGAATTGAATACCTGTGTATTTCACTCAAACTGATCAAATAAACACAAACTCTTTCAGAAAAAATCATACCCTCTCTCACACACACACACACACACACACACACACACACACACACACACACACACACACACACACACACACACACACACACACACACACACACACACACACACACACACACACACACACACACACACACCCCTATCACACACACTTCTCCTTTTGCGCACAGACATAACCTCTCACATACATATACACATTCTCTTGCACACACAAATACATACTCTCAAATATAAACACGCAAACACAGCTACGTACTTACACGTCCTCTCTCTTACACACTGTCTCTTTCACCGTCACTCACTCTCACACACATCCACACATCCTGTCTCACACATACAAACACTTACATATGCCCTCTCTCACACCACCACATAATCTCTCTCACACACACACAAACTCATGCAGCTCTCTCTGACAGACACAGACCCTCTCTCGTACACATACAGACACACATCCTCTCCCATGCACACACATCCTCTCATACATACACATCCATTCTGTCATGCACATTTTTGCATACACATGTATCCTATTCCACATACACTCTGTCTCACTCTCTCTCACACACACATCAACTAATAAATTATCTCACATACCCATCCCTCACACCCACACATACACATCCTGTTGCACAGACTCTCACACATACATCCTCTCGCACACACACATCTTCTTGCATGCACACACACACTCTTTCTCACACATACACACACACTCTCTGTCTGTTACAAACTTTCTACACAAACACACACACTCTTGCATTGTTTCTCATGCACATGCTCTCAAAAACTCATATACATGTCCTCTCGTACAAACTCAAACAAAACAAACACACACATACTCTCTCTCTCACACATACATGCTCTCTCATACATTCACACACGGTCTCTCACAGACACACAAATACACATCTTTTTTCTTTCACACAAACATGCACTCAATCTCTCACACAGACCTTCTCACACACACATTCTCTCGCAAACCCCAGCAGATGCACAAATGCATTCTCTCACATACACGTTAAAGTGATTTGAATGAGTTCAGCCAGATAGAAGGGAGCTGGGACAGTATCAAGTACTCTCCACATATAAATAAAGTGCAACTTGGTGACAGGATACTGTTCTCTGTGGAGTTATTTCAGTGATGATGAGAGAAAAAAATGCAATCTTGAAGAAATTCACTCGCGACAGTCACCTTTGAGTCAGGATGAGCGTTTTGAGCATTATGCAGTTATTTGGGAAGCTTGACTCATTTCATTCTGCCATCAAAAACTGGGACTGGAATGTGAAAAGAATGTGCTATTGACACATCAGGCAAATGACATTGGAGCAGATGAAAAGAAATGACTAACTCTCCTGACAGCTTGTGAACCTGCAGCTTTTTCAATTATTAGGAGCCTGACTTTCCCTGTGGCACGAGATACTAAAACCTTTCAAGAGTTGATGGATTTAGCTAAGGAATATTACAATCCCAAGACTCCTGTAATTCTGAAATGCTATCAGTTTTATTCGGCAATTTTATAATTGAGGAATCTATTGGGATTCTTGATAAGGTTAAGACGACTGGCAGAGGCATGTGACTTTAGTTTAACTCCTAATGAGATGCTGAGAGACCGTTTGGTACGTGGGATTAATGATGTAACCCTGCAAAAGTGCCTACAGCTGAAGCCCAACTGGACTTCAGACAGGCACTACAACTGGCTTTATCATTGGAAAATGTGGCAAATGGAGCAGAAAAGTTTCAGGATAAGCCAATGGACGTGGACACCCTCATCAGACTGACTGAGCTTTGGGGACACCACTTGTGTGAAGTCAATTGCATCGCCTCAGTCAGACCATATTCTGAACAGAAGTATTCTAGGTTAGCTCAAAGCAAAACTCCAAAACAAGGCCAAGCCTCAGCCGAATGGTCAACATTTTCTTCAAGATCTGGGATGGCAAGCCATTTTCGACAGCTAAAGAGTCCTATTACTCCTAAATGGAGTCAGATTACTCATGGGCCAGTATCCAGGAGAATGCACACCATGGAAAACCCACCTACATCTAGCTTGAACAGTTAAATTGCTTTGTAACATCCAAATCATAATCAATCAAGATAAATGGTTAAACGGTGACCCGGTTCAAATGGAGGTTGATACCGCTGTGACTATATCAATGATTGCTGAACCAGTCTTTTAAAGTAAACACTGTAGACTCCAACTGTGAAGTTTACATAAGACATTGGCTAGACTGAGACTGTACCGGGGAACCTTTTCACATTAATTGTACAACTTAGGGTCTGGTCTGCCAATGAGAAGCAGCTGGTTCAGTTACCACTGATTTTAGTAAAAAGCTCAGGCTCAAGCCTGATGGGGTGAAATTGGTTGACAAACATTCTCCTTGATTCGCTCAACATTTTTCCATTAAAAAATGGCTGCCTGAAAGAAGTCCTACTTAAATACCCAGAGATCTTTCAGGAAGGTCGAGGAACTGTCAAAGGAGACAAGGTCACCTTGCATGTTGACCGGGAAGCAATTCCCAATTCTGTAAGGCCCACCCAATGCCATTTACAGTAAATGCTAAAATAGCAGCACAAATCAGGAGGCTGGAAAGTGAAAGGGTGATCAAACCAGTCCGGTTTGCAAATGGGCAGCACAATCATACCGATTGTGAGGCCTGATGGATTGGTTCGTCTTTGTGGGGATTTTAAACAAATGGTCGACTGTTTCTCACAGCTCGATAAATACCCAATCTATTTTATAGAGGACTTATGCACAAAGCTGGTGTGGGGAACGAAGCTGGACATGAGCCATGTGTACTTGTTATTGTGGTTAGATGAGGAATCCCAGAAGTATGCACCTATTAATACCCAGAAAGGTTTGTACCAATATATGAGACTGCCATTTTGGGTATCATCAGTCGGTGCTATTTTTCAGCAGATGATGGAGGACATTTTACAAGGTCTACCCATTTCTCCTCGACAGTGTACACCCTAGAAGGGAAGAATGTGTGTTCTTGGGACCCCAAGTGACCTACTTGGGCTACAGAGTCAACAAGATTGGTGCAAGATAAAGTGAGAGCGATCAAAGGTCCCCCAGCTCCCACGTCTGGACTGGAAAGTGGGTCTTTCCTTGGATTGGTGAATTAAGATGGAAAGTTCATCCGTAACCTGGCCTCCATCCTGGTACCCTTACATCAGCTGCTGAAAAAGGGTCAGACCTAGAAATAGTGTTGTCACCAAGACATAGCCTTCAGAGAAGTGAAGAAGCAGGTATCATCATCTGAGCACATTATGATCCAAAGCACAATCTGGTGTTGACATGTGATGCCTCCTTGTATGGTATCTGGGTAATATTGGCTCATGGAGAGGATGGAGAGGTATGTCCAATTGTATGTGCTTTCCTGATTTTGACTGATGCAGAAGGCAAATACACAGTTAGAGAAGGAAGGTTTTGCAGTTATCTTTGGAGTGAGAAAGTTCTGTCAATACCTTCATGGATGCAAATTTGTAATTGCAGCAGGCTTCCGCTAGGGCTATTCAAAGGGACCAAGACCACGCATCCTGTTGCTTCAGTTCAAATTCATCAGTGGGTTCTCATTGTAAGTGCATATAATTACAAGTTAAAATATCATCTGGGAAGCCAAGTAGTACACCACTGATGGTGCCACCATTGGAAGTATCCTTTGTGGTTTTAAACTTGCTAGACATCCTTCAAGTCACCATTAACAATATCAGAGTAGTGTGCTGAAACAACCGTAGCGACGAGGAATGTTACCGGTTCGACAGCAGACTTACCAGGATGTTCTCCAAGTTGGTCTTCCCTCTCCATGTCAAGTGACCACAGAAAAGACTCTGGGCTAGAGGCCTTACTCATAGAGGTGGGCAATGGATGTTTTCTGGAAGATCACGCGTCCTCATGGAATACTTTCAAAGTGAGTAGGAGCAGGTATCCAGGAGGGTGAATACCTCAAAGACCTGGCTACAATATTACAATAAGTTCAATGACTTCACACGGGGGGGGGGGGGGCTAATGTCAGTGCCTTTGCCCATCTTTGCCTGAATAAACAACTCACTCCTCATACTGAACAACGTACAAGATCATCACTCATCCATGGCATTTGCGAGCACTTTGGAATCACAAAGAATATTTCCATGTTTCAACATATCCTCAGATACCTTCCAGAGAGCCTAACTTCACACCTGCCTCTCCCTGTCTCCATATACCTCCAGCAGTGGCAGGCATAACACTTAAACACTCAAGAACCAACACCATTCAGGTCAAAGTAACCCATTTACTTGGCACCATATCCAAAAAATATTCATTTCCATCACTACCAACACTGAATAGCAGCAGTGTGTACTGTCTACAAGTTGCACTATGGAAATTGACTGGGAAATAAAACTCATCGGAAGATCTTTAGACAGCATCTTTTAAACCCACAATCATTTAGAAGGACATGGGCAGAAAATTCATGGCAACTCCAGTACCCGCAAGTTCCCCTCAAAACCACTAACTTGGAAATATATTGCTGTTCTTTCAGTGTTGTTTTGTCAAAGTCCTGGAAATTGCTCCCAACGTCATTGTGAGTCTACTTCCAGTACATGGACTACAGTAGTTCAAGAAGACAGCTCACTACCACCTTCTCAAGGGCAACTTGAGATGGCAATAAACACTGGGCCAGTCAATGATGCCCATGCCTCACAGGTAAATAAAAAAAGAGGCAGGAAACCACACGAGGGACGTGGAGACACCATCACTTGATCTGACACTGCTACCAGCTCAGACATTGGGACTGACCATAACCGAGAGGTTCAACAGAATCGGGATCAGTACACAGTAAGTTGCTGAGCAGGAGTGGACTCGAAACAGACTAAGGGGAGCTCGCGGCTTGGGAAGATCACAGACGAGTTCTGTTGGAGAGAACTTTTACAGGAACATTGAGAGGGCAGTGAACAGAGAGCATTGGTAAGCATGCTCACTGAGAGACTTGGTGTACTGGCCTCCTGGCACTGTCGAGGCTTCTGGAGGATACAGAGGACATTGTGCAGACCTCAGAGTCCATCTGTTGCACTGTGAATGTGGAGGCAAACTCCATGACAGAACTCGCAGTCCCAGCTGTACTTGAGAACTTCTTTGCAGCCTTCTCAGTACAACATCTCAGGTGACATTAACCCACATGTAGAGAAGGGTAAACATTGTGCTGAGGAACCACCCACTGGTTCCCCTTGGAAGCAGAAAGATGGATGGAGCAGTGAGTCTGCATTCACCAACCTGCTGTACATAATCGCACCCCAACTGCACCTTAATTGTACAGTAACATGTGTGAGTGAGAAAGCAGTGTGCATGTCTGTGTGGGTGGGATTAAGCATGTGTGTTTGTTTGTTTGTTGACATGTATGCAAGTTGGTGTGAGTGTGTGCAAATCAGAAAGTGTGTGTGTATATGGAAGATGTGTGTGTGAGAGGATCAGTGTGTGTATGCGCACATACATGGAAGGCGATGTGAGTGTGTGAGAGAGAGAGAAAGTGTATGCACGTATGAGAGTAAGTGCGTGTAGTTGCTTCAGGAATTGTGTGTGCATGTGTGAAAGAGAGTCTGTGCAGGTGAGGTGCTGTGTGTGTGGGAGATTGTGTGAGCAGGGGTATGGGGAGGTGCTGAATGATTGATCAGTTTGTGTGACATGCACAGATATTCAGTGGGCATGTTCAGACCAGGTTTATTAGACAAGTGTCAGATCGTGATATCCTGTAGCAATGATGATATAGACACCCTAAAAATATGAAGTTATACTTGAAATTTTGAATCATATGACAAAAAATCTTAGTTATAACTGATTCCATACAAATTTTATTTTACAGAAGGGCACACATGTGAAAGAAACACATCTATTTCATTCTTTATAATAATACTCCCGGGATGTATATGGTGAGGAAGGTAATGTGCTATTGTCATCTCCCAGGCATCAACAAATACCACTTTGATGCCTGTGAACATCTTCCTCATCACTGAATCAAACTGATAAGCGTACCAGTCACTGGCAGAGCTAATGATGTGTGGGGGCTGTTCCCGGACATTGGCTGTCTTTATGACAACCAGTGTATCCGGGCTCCTGTCGAGTAACTGTAGAATTGATCTCCTGATATTCTATATTCTCCGAATAGAGACTTCAACAGGAAAAGGGGTGAAATGGGCTGCTAAAGTAATGGCTATGACTGTGTTTCCTCCTCCTCTAATTTCATCCAGTACATTTGAAACATAACGCAGGTGTCTTGAAAAGGTGTTGAATTGGATGGGAAGACCATGAGGACAAAATTTTACCACAATGTTGTTCTCCACGTTCACTGCAAGATGAGGACCAATCTTGATAGGATTACCAAGATCCAATGTTTTCAGAACTAAAACACAAAAAGTAAAATTACTTGACATTCTAAGCCACAATGTTGCTGATGTTCATAGCTTTTGGAAGTGTAGGGTTCTCAATTGCAGACAGTAGATCTCAAAATTTTCCAATCTGCTATTCTAATGAATGAGTTACAGACATTAAGTGTGCATTGGTATCATGCAGCAAACACAGGGGAGCTGAGAAATGAGTCTATACCTCCTGTAGTTCTTTTAGAAGGTGATCAAACAGGTGGATGAGGGCAAAGCCATTGATGTGGTGTATATGGATTTCAATACAGCATTTAATAAGGTTCTGCACAGTAGGCTTTTGCAGAACTTTAGGCATGGGATTGAGCAGTTTGGATCAGAAACTGGCTAGCTGAAAGAAGATAGGGTGGTGGTGTTTGGGAAATATTCATCCTGGAGTTCAGGTCTAGTGGTATACTGCAAGGATCCGTTTTGGGCCACTGCTGTTTGTCATTTTTATAAATGACCTGTATGAGGGTGTAGAAGGATGGGTTCATAAATTTGTGGATGAAACTAAAGTCAGTGACATTGTTGCAGTGTGGAAGGATGTTTCTGGTTAAGAGGGACAAAGATAAGCTGCAGAGCTGGGCTGAGAGGTGGCAAGTGGCGTTTAATGTAGAAAAGTGTGAGATGATTAACTTTGGATGAGTTGAAAATGTGTTGCTGGTTAAAGCGCAGCAGGTCAGGCAGCATCCAAGGAACAGGAAATTCGACGTTTCGGGCAAAAGCCCTTCATCAGGAATCGTAACAGGAATAAAGAGTACTCAGCTAATGGTAAGATTCTTGGTAGTGTGGATGAGCAAAGAGATCTTGGTGTCCTTGTACATACATCCCTGAAAGTTGCCACCCAGGTTGATAGGGTTGTTAAGAAGGCATGTGATGCGTTAGCTTTTCTTGGTGGAGAGATTGAGTTTCAGAGCCATGAGGTCATGTCGCAGCTATACAAAACTCTGGTGAGACCACACTTGCTGTATGTGTACAGTTCTGGTCGCCACATTATAAGAAAGATGTGGAAGCATTAGAAAGGGTGCAAGGGAGATTTACTAGGATGATGCTGGTATGGGTGGACGGTCTTATGATGAAAGGCTGAGGGACTTGAGGCTATTTTTGTTAGAGAGATGGTTGAGAGGTGACTTAATTGAGACATATAAGATGATCAGAGTATTAGATACTCATATTTTGCTCATACGTTAGGAATAAGAGAATGAGCAGGGAGAAGGTAGGACCAATCAGGGATAGCGTAGGGAACTTGTGCGTGGAGTCTGAGCAGATAGGGGAAGCCCTAAATGGGTTTTCTGCTTTGGTTTTCACTAAGGAAAGGGACCTTGTTGTGAATGAGAACTTTGAGGAGCTGGGATACAGGCTTGACCAGATCAAGATTGATGAAGTTGATGTGCTGGAAATTTTGGAAAACATTAAGATTGATAAGTCCCCAGGGTCAGACCAGATTTATTCTATGCTGCCATGGGAAGCGAGAAAGCAGGTTACTAAGCCACTGATGAAGATCTTTGCTTCCTCATTCTCCACGGGAGTTGTACCGGAGGATTGCAAGGAGGCGAATATTGTTCCTCTTTTCAAGAAGGGTACTAGGGAAATCCCTGGCAATCACAGATTGATCAGTCTTGTGTCTGTGGTCAGCAAAGTTTTGGAAAGAATTCTGAGAGATAGGATTTATGACGATTTGGAAAAGCATAGTGTGAGTAAAGGCAGTCAGCATGGCTTTGTGAGGGGCAGGTCATGCCTCACAAATCTTATTGAGTTCTTTGAGAAAGTGATAAGACAGGTCAATGGTAGTAGAAAAGTGGCTGTGGTGTTTATGGATTTCAGCAAGGCATTTGATAGGGTTCCCCGTGATAGGCATATTCATAAAGTCAGGAAGGATGGGATACAGGGGATTTGGCAATCTGGATTCAGAGTTGGTTGGCTGACAAAAGACAGAGAGTGGTTCTAGATGGAATATATTCTGTCTGGAGGTCAGTGGTGAGTGATGTCCCACAGGGCTCTGTTCTCGGGCCTCTGCACTTTGTAGTTTTTATAAATGACTAGGATGAGGAGGTTGCGGGGTGGGTTAGTAAATTTGCAAATGACACTAAGGTTGGGGGTGTCGTCGATAGTATAGAGGGCTACTGCAGGCTGCAGCACTACAAAGACAGGAAGCAGAGCTGGGCTGAGAAATGGCAAATGAAGTTCAACCTGGATAAATGTGAAGTGATGCATTTTGGAAGGTCGAGCTCGAATGCTGAATATAGAATTAAAGAAAGGATTCTTGGCAGTGTGGAGGAACAGAGGGATCTGGGTGTTCAAGTACACGATCCCTCAAAGTTGACACCCAAGTCATAGAGTCATAGAGATGTACAGCATGGAAACAGACCCTTTGGTCCAACCCATCCATGCCAACCAGATATCCCAACCCTGCCAGCACCCAGCCCATATCCCTTCAAACCCTTCCTATTCATATACTCATCCAAATGCCTCTTAAATGTTGCAATTGTATCAGCCTCCACCACTTCCTCTGGCAGCTCATTCCATATCCGTACCACCCTGTGTGTGAAAAACTTGCCCCTTAGGTCTCTTTTATATCTTTCCCCTCTCACTCTAAACCTATGCCCTCTAGTTCTGGACTCCCTGACCCCAGGGAAAAGACTTTGCCTATTTACCTTATCAATGCCCCTCATAAGTTTGTAAACCTCTATAAGGTCACCCCTCGGTATTTTGGCTTTCATTAACAGATCGAGTTGAAGAGCCATGAGGTTTTGCTACAGCTCTACAAATCCTTGGTGAGACCGCACTTGAATATTGTGTCCAGTTCTAGTCACCCTACTATAGGAGAGATATAGAGGCTTTGGAGAGGGTGCAAAGAAGGTTTACCAGGATGCTACGCATTCCTGATGAAAGGCTATTGCCCAAAACATCGATTTTCCTGCTCCTCGGATGCTGCCTGACCTGCTGTACTTTTCCAGCACCACACTGATCTAAACCATTTCCAGGATGCTGCCTGGAATGGAGGGCTTGCCTTATGAAGAGAGATTGATAAGCTTGGACTTTTCTCTCTGGAGAGAAGGATGAAGAGAGGTGACCTGATTGAGGTATCCAAAGTAATGAGAGGCATGGATAGAGTCAACAGCCAGAGACTTTTTCCCAGGGCAGGATTGACTGGCATGAGGGGTCATAATTTTAAGATATTAGGAAAAAGGTATAGAGGGGATGTCAGAGGAAGGTTCTTTACACCGAGTGTTGTGAATGCATGGAATGCGTTGCCAGCGGTGGTGGTGGAAGCAGAGTCATTCGGGATATTTAAGTGACTGCTGGACATGCTCATGGACAGCATTGAATTGAGGGGTGTGTAGGTGAAGATATTTTACATTAGGATTAATCCTCAGCACAACATTTGTGTGCCAAAAAGCCTTTTCTGTGCTGTACTTTTCCAGATAGGGTGGACAGTAAGAGCCTTTTCTTCAGATGGTGATGATTAGCACGAGGAGACATAGCTTTAAATTGAGGGATGATAGATATAGGACAGATGTCACAGGTAGGTTCTTTACTTAGAGAGTCGTAAGGGTGTGGAATGCCCTATATGCAACAGTAGTAGATTCACCAACTTTAAGGGCATCTAAAATGTTCATTGCATAAATATATGGATGATAATGGAATAGTGTAGGTTAGATAGGTTTCAAATTGGTTTCATAGGTTGGCACAACATCGAGGGTCAAAGGGCTGCAATGTTTTATATGTTCCATTTTCTACGTATCTTATTTGTTTGCTTTCAGCTATTGTATGACAATTTATATTTTCTCCCCTTAAATCATGTTCTATTTTCCATTGAAGAGACAGACCGCTGACTTGTTCCCAGTGTTCTGCTGACATTACAGTAACAGACTAATATAGTATCAGTTTTATTCATCTTCCCGAAAAAGTAGTTCTGAGGGAATGTACAGAAATTTTGAATCAACTTTGTGGGGTCATGGAGTTTAGAATATCCTGGAGGACATCACTGTTGATTGAATGCCACCCGATAGAACTTATACAGAGTCAACTCAGTAAATTAATACATTACTGATTGCACAGCAGGAATTTCTACCTATTCTGGGCTATTATGTTGAACAAAAAAAAACATTTCTGCGAGTATCACTCTGCAATTCCAACACAAATAATTATTTTCTTAAGAGTCAGACCAGACTCAAAATGTTAACTCTATTTCTCTGCACAGGTTCTGACATTTTGCTGGCTTTCTCGAACAGTCTGTGTTTGCAGCAAAATGATTAACAAAGACTGGTTCAGATATTGACACATGATCCAGTCAGTGAGAGGACAGTAATCGATGAGGAATGGAGGTAATGGCCTGACAGCTGCAGCAACACACACAAATGATAGAAATTAGTAACTTGAGCTCGGAGGGGAAGCAATTCACAAAGTGAGAAAGAGCAGGAATCAAGGTTAAGGTTATATTACTGTCAGGATTACTCCACAGCAATCATCAGAACTGCTTTATTCTGAGATGGGAAATGCTACAAAACACAGTGAAGACAGCAATAACTTGGGGAAGGTTACTGGGATGGAGGTTGGATCAGGGACTGGAAACTTGGGACAAAGTCATAGAAGAAGCCATGAGGAGGCTGCCTCAGATTTACTGAACTGTAAAGCTGTTTACTGCATTATCATCAAGAAAGGAAAAAAACAATAACTTTTATCGAAATAAGCAATTGGAATTTTAATTAATTTGGCAACAGTCAGGGATTCACTAATTTTCGTGCCTCAAAAATTAGAATTATTTGCAACTGTTTGTGATGTTTCCCTGAGATTCAGCACCACCTGGTGGAGTACTGATGCATTGAACTTGGAAGGTTTTCATGATCTAATGTCAGGGCTCACCCAGCCAACGGATATGAAAGCAAAGGGGCTTGTAAAATTAAGTTGGTGGCCTTCCCACCATCTTCCACTCCAGCTCCAACCTGCCTCCCATATTCAATGAGAAGTTATGGTTACCATAGTCTTACAACACCATAGGGCTACTCCCTCATTACAGAGAGATGACTGGTCGTGGTTTTACCTGATGGTCACAATGCCTTAGGCAAGGGGAAACTTTGAGACAGAGTCCTTCATAGTAAACTCAGCTCTTGCAGGAATTAAATCTACTCTTGGACACCACTCTGCATTGTAATCCACTAGTCCACCTGACTGAGCTAACCAACTCCCTATTTCCCACAGTCAGATTGAACGGGAAGGCTTCATGCAGTCTGCTCGCATTTAGTCCTTAAGGGACCATAAATATCAGCCCTACTGAAGTCCACCCATCAGGTCTGTAGCTGCACTTCAGGTTCCAAGACCCTGGCCTTCTCATTATTGGAGATAGCACTAAAACCTGTATTTAGAGACAAAAGAAGACTGCAGATGCTGGAATCCAAATTAGACAGGCAGGAAGCTGGAACAACACCGCCAGCCAAGCACCCTGTGTTCTTCCAGCATCCTGCCTGTCTGTATTATATTTAATATTGTATATATCAGTACATCTTTACAAGACTAGTTAATGATATCATCACTGCATTATAGAAGTGACTTGAATGTATAAAGATTTTATACCCCATCTTACCCCAAGTGTCATTTGAAACATTGCAACTGGGTAGCATGCTTCAGTAGCCTTCAATCAAATAGCTTACTGTTGGCTCACACATTTATATGGTTCAAAAAGCAATGTGTGTGTATAATTGCTAGCTGTAATAATATTGGATTCTTCAATATCACACTCAATTTCTTATGTTATCAAGCATTACTACAAATCAGATGCAATTTTGCTTTCAGCAATGCATGCTATCATGGTTAGCAATGGTGGCCATTTGTGAAAAAGACCCCAATGCTTTTTGCGGTTATTTCAGAAACTGATTGGAGACTAACTAGACGACAGTTCTTCTTGGAGGTGGCTTGAAGCGTGAAATGGTACAAGCAGAATGTTCTTCCATTGCAAACAAATGGATTAAGAATATTCCAAACCATCAGGTGTGGGTGGGTGTAATAATTGCATCTAACAGCCAACTAAAATGTTTGCTGGATCTTTCAATACCATTTCCCCTGTGCTTAATTTCTTATAATACAAGCAATAACAAGTATTGCCACACCAGATAAAGAAGCTCTGCTGGAGGAAAAGCTCATATCCTGGGTCACCATTTGTAAATAAAGAGTTTAAGATCTCAGTGGTAAATATTTGGAAATCTAATTGAAGATCAACTAGAAAGCAGCCTTGAACATAAATGATCCAAACAATAAGTCAGCAGCATCAGCCTCTTGAACTTGAAACAGCCTTACAGAACTCCTTATAGACACTGACCAACCAGAAGACAGAATTAATTTCTTTCTGAATAAAATCTTTCAAGCTTGAAGCCCTGCCTTCGCGTTTGTGAAGAAAACCCCAAATGCCGCCAGTTATCGTGTTCGAAAAGGAAGCCAAATGCTCCTGACAGAATTGATGTAAAGCTTTCAAAAATCAATACTGCTCATAAAACACTTCTCTGCAGTAAGAATGTTTATTTCTGTCCAGATAAATTTCTTTCTTCAAATTATTGTGAAATGAAAAAGAAAGCCAGTGACATCATCACTCCTTAGTTGGTACAAACTTACAATGTTAACTTTACAGAGCTGGAATTCCAGAAACAACACTCCTAATGGAGACATGGCCAGTCGTGTGGCACCAGCAACAAAAATGAAGGGAAACAGAGGTGGAAAAGTAAACAGAGAAAATTTTTTTTAAATAACAAGGAATAGCCTAACACTGAACAGTATTCAATTTCAATAAAATAAAAATGAAAAACAATCACAGAGAAGTGAAAAGCAAACACCTAATATTTGCCTGAGGATCCAATGGTACCTTTACTGAATTATGAAGATGTAAACAACCTATTCAGTTCCAATTTACACCCTGAGTAATGGATAATCCCCAGGGAAGTCTGAAAATCTTGCCTGGTAACAAGCAGCTTTTCAGAACTAACGGATCCAGTGTTGTAAATGATCCAAAAGATCCAGAAGAAGATCTGGAATGTTCTTGAAAACCAGCACAAGGTAAGAACTAACATTAGGATCAATGGACTCTAACTCATATTAAAGAGAGAAGAGTCTTTGTTTTTTTTTAAGGGCAACAGAGGCAATCCAGGAAATTATGGGCCAGTTGGGCTTTAGATTTGTTGTCTAGCAATTATTGAAGAAGATTCTTAATGAGAGGACTTACTCACATTTGGAAAGGAATGGACTCATTAGGAATAGTCGGTACGGCTTAGTGAGGGGAACGGCTGGTTGCACAAATTTGATTAAGATTTTTTGAGGAAGTGATGAAGATGTTTGATGACGGTCGGTCTTGTCCAGAAGATTAAGTCATGTGGGATCTGCAGTGAAACAGCATGGTCATGGAAGACAGAGAATAGTTTTTAAAAGTCCAATTGACCAATTTCAAGTGTCATATATGCCTCTGATATATTATCGCTTTTACAGACAAGATGATAGTGAAATAGACAGGCTGACAGAGAGAGAGAGAGAGACAGAGAGAGAGAGAGATAGGCTAACAGGTGGACAGTTGCACATAAAGGTTGGGCAGACATTTTCAAATTTGTACGAAACTAGAGAAACAAAAAGATACAATAATCATCTCACCTGGAATGGATTGAGTTAAATATTCAAACCACTGACGCACAGTGGAATCTCCAAACAGACAAACTTTTTTTCGACGAAGACAGTCTGTCATTTTTGCAGGAGTGTCAAAGTGATAAATATTGCAGGTCATTGACATCCACCGGTTCTTATACTAAAAACCACATGGTCATACAATGGATGGTAAGGATCATTGGCTCTTAGGAGAAATGCATTTTGAGATGTATGGCAATCTTTGGTAAGTTCTTTCCAGCTAGACTAAAACATTAAAAGCATCCACATGATTCATGACCTGAAACTTAGCTTTTCCAGTTAAATGTCAATTTCATCAAGTCCCATGAAGGATTACTCTCCATGAGGTCTAGCAAATTTTCATGTGTTATTGTCCAATCGCAGTTCATTTTGTTGTGGGGTTTTGCTGTGGGCTTACCTTTGGTCCCTTCAGGATTCCTGATGAAGGGCTTTTGCCCGAAACATCAATTTTCCTGCTCCTTGGATGCTGGCCGACCTGCTGTGCTTTTCCAGAACCACTCTAATCTAGACTCTGATTTCCAGCAACTGCAGTCCTCACTTTTGCCCTTTGTTCAGGATTTGCCTTGCGTGAGGCTCTGGGATTGCCTACACTCACGTGGTGTTCCCCAAGCTCAGTCAGACAGTTGAGGGTGTCCACTTCCATTGGCATGCCCAAAACTCTCATGCTCCACTTTCTAATGACAAAGTCCTTTGGAGTGCATGTTTGAAGTCCAGTTGGGCTTCAGCTCATAGGCATTTTTGCATGGTTACATCATTAATCCCACATTCAAAATGGACTTTCAGCATCTCATTCATTGTTAGCCTGAAATCACACACCTCTGCTAGTCATCTTTACCTTAAATATATTTTTATTGAAAAAATAGATTTTTTAAGTACTACAAATGCAAAACAATACAATTCAAAGCAGTACAAAAAAAATTTTAAAAACCCAACCCATCCTCATGAACAAATGTATAAACATATACAGAAAAATATAGAATTAAAAAAATCAAACTAGCTATTTAACTAAATATACAATACTAAACTAATAAATAGTAGTAACTCAGCTCAGCCAAACAAGACACTCATATGTTTATAGTTCCTCCTCCCTGGATAATGGACTCGTAAAACACAAACATGATGGCTATGTAAAAGCCCTTGTTAGTGTGGCAGATAAATCTGTGTCCAGATATTCCAAGAAGACCTGCTATGTCTTATAAAAATTCTCAGTTTTGTGGTGTACCATACTTGTGAGAAAATCCAAGGGAGTATGCTCCATAACAATCTTCTAGAAACCCAGCAGGCTTGGGGTTTTTTTGGATACCCAACACAGCAAGATATTCTTTCTTGCACAGAAAGTGAGGATATTGAAAAGCGTTTTTCTCATGCAAGTCTACAGGGAACACACTGGCCAGGCTCAGAGAAGAGAAATCGGGTCCTTCTCCACCCTTACACCCAAAATCCTCTCCATTGCACCTGCTCTCCAATATGTTTGGGCCCTACCACAAGACCAGAGACAATGGGTAAGAGTGCCCACACAGACCTTGCACTTGAGACATGTTGAAGATACCCCTGGTTTGAATTTTGACAAATGGTCCGGAGCCAAGTGGACTCTGGAGAATCTTCAACTGTAAGGTATGGGTCCTATTACAAATTGATATCTTTCTTGCATTTTCCCAAATGTCTTCTCATGCCTCTGAGGAAACTTCAACACCTAGCTCTCTCTCCCACACCCGCAGAGTCAATTGAATGCATCCGAGGCGGCACACCCCCCCAATTGATGATATAAAGTACTGACAGAATGTATATTCTTACCAGTGAGCACACCCCTCTCTATGTTGAATTTGTCGGGATCAGTCAAAAGTGCAGCCTATTTTTGAATAAAATCCCTAACTTGAATAAAATGAAACAGGTCCCTATTAGTACAGAAATACGAGCTGATTGATCAAAGGACATCATTACATCTCCCTCAAATAAATCACCCATGCAAGACACACCCTTAGCTGCTCAATGCTTCAAGCCTGAATCTATCATCCCCGTTTGAAAACCCGGCATACCCACTAAAGGTGCAGAACATTTTTTTAACCATTATTGTCTTCCCTCTGCCGAATTGCACTCCATGTTTTAACAGTATTGATGACTATTGGATTATGGCAAAAGTCCCTAACTGTCCTTATATTGTTCAAAAACAGAAAACTAGTAAGGGGGCACCTTGCCTGGGAGGCTTCAATATCTAACCAGAGGATCCCCACAAGCCCAATAATTCACATAGGATAAAAGCGAGCTTAGTTGATAGTTTTTAATGTCTGGAAGGTCCACTCCCGCCCAATCTGAGGCAATTGCAGTTTAGCTAATTTAATGAGGGGCCACTTACGATGCCAAATAAAAGGAACTGAACGAGCCGTTCAGTCTCCTGAAGATTTGCTGACTGTAAATCAGGGAAAATATCTATATAGCGTATAGCAAATGGGGGGGGATTATTCATCTTAAGTGCTATCCAACCCAACCATAAGGAGAACAGAAGTGCCTCCCATCTTTGAAGATCTTGTTTAATTTTGTCAAATAATTGAACAAAATTGGCTTTGAACAGCTGATCCAGAATTGGAGTAATGAATATGCCCAAAATACACAAAACCCCCGTGACCACCTAAATAGGAATCAATGTTCACCCACAAGAGCTAGCTCCTTCGTAAGACCACTCATAGGCATAGCCTTCGATTTGCAAAATGAATCTTGTACCCCGAAAAAGCACCAAACGCGGAGTTGCATTGTATCAGGCGAGGCACTGAAACTGCTTGATTTGACAAAAAAGGACGTCATCCACATACAATGAAATCTTATGTAACTTTGACCCCACTTCTGGGGCCGATATATTGGGATCCCCACGAAAGGCCTCCACCAATGGTTCAATCACCAACGTAAAAAACAATGGTGAAAGGGGACAGCCCTGCCGGCTGCCCTTCAAAATATTAAAATTGCTTGATCGTACCCCTTTGGTAATGACCGCCGCAAGAGGGCCACTGTGGAGAACTTTTACCCATCTTGTAAAGACTTATAAAAACCAAACCGTTCCAGAGTATAGAAAAGGTACAGCCACTCAACTCGGTCAAATGCCTTCTCTGCATCTAGAGAAATCACCAGTCCTTGTATTGACTGTTTTTGACGTGCTAGAATTACATTAAGTAACCTCCTAACATTATTGGAGGCTGTATGAAGCCCATCTGATCCTCATTAACAATCGAAGATAAAACAGTCTCCAGCCTTAAAGTGAGAGTCTTAGAGAGGATTTTAAAGTTTATATTTAAGAGTGAAATGGGCCTGTATGAAGCACAGTACTCCAGCTCTTTCCTATTTTTTAAGAATAAATGAAATATTGGACTCGCTCAGAGATGGCAGGAGCCAATCATGACTGTACGAATCATTAAACATAATGAGCATCAGGCCTGACAGTATGTTTATAAATTCCTTATAGAATTCACTGGGAAATCCATCCAGACCAGGCGCTTTTCCACTCTGAGCTGCCTCACAGCTTCCTGCACTTCTTGCTCTGATAAGGCGGCTTTTGTTCGGAGGTCATGCCTGGGAGCTCCAGATCCTTAAAAAAGATTCCATTTTGGCCCAACCCTCCTCAAAACCCTCAGATTGGTGTAACTTAGAGTAAAATCTCTGGAACACCACATTAATTTTTTTTCCAGTCACATGTTAGTTTCCCCGACCCTTCCCTAATCGCCGTAATGGCTTGTGGGGCACTCCTTTTCCTAGCGAGACATGCTAAGTATGTGTCTGTTCTGTCACCATGCTCATAAAACCTTTGCTTTTCAAAAGCAAGCTCCTTCTTTGCCATCTGTGTGAGCACAGAATTCAATGCAGACCATAGTGCCATAATCGTCTGTAGTTTGACCAACGAGGGTCTGTCAAAGTAAGCCTTTTCAGCTGCCTTCAATTGTGCTTCGAGGAGATGTTGCTGCTCACCCTCATGCTGCTTTCTACTGGTGGAATAGGAAATAACTAACCCCCTGGCGGAGGCTTTAGCAGTTTCCCAAAAGACAGATGGACTACCACCAGGCCTGAGCTAATGTCTAGAAATGCCTGAAACTCCCTCGAGAAATACTTCACAAACGTATTTTCCTTGAGTATAAAGGGATCCATTCACCGGTGCCTAGAACCCGCTGTAACATCCTAAACCTTATCCATAAGGTAACTGGAGCATGATCAGAGATGGTAATATTACCAATCGTCCAAGATGCCACCAAGTCCAGTGTTGCCACAGGGGCCAGAAAAACAATCAATCCTGGCATCTGTGCGGATTGGAGAAAAATGTAAAATCCCTGTCCGTAGGGTGGAAACGTTTCCAAATGTCCACCAACCTTAATTCCACACACGCATCCACAAATTGTTTAGTTTGCAGAGGGTCTCGATGGATCTTAAGGCAACCTGTCTACTGTGGAATCCATGAGACAGTTAAAATCTCCCCCCATAATGATGTGCAGGGACTCTAGACTTATCAGTTCAGAAAACATATCTACCAAAAATTTAAGGGGATGAGCTGGGGGACAATAAAAATTTAAAACACCATATTCGTCCCCATTTGTCAAAGCTTTAAAAATTACAAACCTCCTATGTGTGTCTTTAACACACTCTAAATAACTTAAATGGGAGATTCTTCCCAACCAATATAGCCACTTGCCTACTTCTGCTGCTAAATGATGAAAAATAAACTCGGACAAAGCCATTCTGCTGTAATTTAAAATACTCCCTTTCATCAAAGTGTGTCTCCTGTAACAAAGCAATATCCACCTTCGCATTTCTAAGACTCAAGAGTATCTTCTTCCTCTTAATTTGTAAGTGACTTCCCTTGATATTCCAGCTCCATCATTTAGTCAAGTAATTAACCATAACCTTCTGCAGTAACATTTAAATTCCAGACAGGAGGAACCTGGACTACAAATTGCTGAACCTTAGTGTCACATGATCCACTGAACATAAAAACTACATAAACTAAAACCACTACATTTAACAAACCTACAAAACTGTTAAAATTTAAAAACAACATAAACCAAAAGACAATCCAACATATAAAGTGCCAATGGCACTGTATAGGGGAACTCACCCTCTGCCTGGAATGGGCAACTACTCATCTGAAACTGCCCATAATTGGGCATCTAACCATCCCACCCACCTTCACTTCTCCCAGTTAGAGCTGCACCATGAGTACAAGCAGAAAAACAAACACTTTATAGAATACCACTATGAATAAAATAAAAAGCTTTTAAAGAAAGAAAAAGAGTTAAATACCCCACCCATCCTTTGGTGTACCTTAATTTAGAAATTGAAAATACGCATCTCCACCGCCGCCAAGCATAGTTTAAACAAAATAAGCAATAGAAACTATAAGAGAAAAAGAAAGCTCCAACCGGACTTCCCGTTTCTTTTACAAAATGACAAAGACGTACCCAAACAGCGCTACTATTTATGCATATTAAAAAATTGTTCAGATTAGGTTAATTTGTCCATAAAGTCTTTTGTCTTTTCTGACGTATCAAGCACCGCCAGATACCTCAGAGTACCGAATCCCAAGCTCCCTCAGTCTTCTCTTGACACCGTCATAGGATTTTCTTTTCTGGATTACCGCCACTGAGAAGTCCTGGAAGAACATGATCTTAAAGCCCTCATAAATTAGGGCCTTCGGATCCTTCCCCTGTATTCTGGAAGCTTCCATGACTCTCTCCTTATCCCAGTAATGATGGAACTGCGCCAGGAGAGGATGAGGATGTTGACCCAGACCCAATCTCCGTGCCTTAACCCAGTCAGCCCTCTTGATCTTCAATCCTCTCATGCCAGTCTCCAAATTAAGAAATTTCGACAGCTAGCCCTCAATAAATTCCGCAGACCGCTCTCCTACCCCTGCTCTCCAGATCATCCACTTGGTCGCACAAATTAGGGACCTGTGTCTCCAGGGCTTGGAGAACTGGCATCCGATTCCACCACTGCGACCCTGTGCTCAACCTCATCTGTCTGCTTTTCCAGATCTCCCCGCTGCTGCTCATGCTTCTGCAGCATGAGAGAGATTGGAGCCAGCTTCTCTTCTATCTGTTTCCCCAACATCTCACGAGATTTCATGAGCTGGTTCACTAGGGCCTGGAAAATAATTGAGTCTGAGGATCCAGCAGGCTGGGCTGTAAACCCAGCCTTGGATTTTCCCCCTCCTTTTTCCAGCATCTCTAGACGGCTGGAAACTTTTAAATGTTTCTTGGGAATCCATCATCTTTCTGGAGTCCCAGGATATCGCGATCGTCCAGGTTGGGGGAACTCTGCAATGCGTATCTCTGAAATGCAATCTTCCTAGATCGCTGCTATCTTGGATCCCCTCCTGCTAATCATCTTAGTCTTGTCAGAACTCCAAATATGGATTCCCTCATTCCTGAACTGCTAAATAAAATCTATAGCATCTCAGAATTGGTGGTGGTTTGGGTCATAATATTCATTAAATAAATCTGTCAATTCTTGAAAGGTTTTAGAATTTGGTGCCTCGGGGAAAATTAAGCTCCAAATAAACAAAAACACAGAGAGAGCACAAGCAGTCAGAAGGATTACTTGTTGCTTTTCATCTGCCCCAATGTTATTTTCCCAGAAAAAATATTGCATTCTGTCCACATACTGGGTCCGGTCTTCAACATCGGGATCGAACAAGTCAAGCTTCCCAAATAAAGGCACAATGCCAGAAATGATTATCCCAAATCACGACGACTGTTGCAAGCAAATTTCCTTTAGGCTCATATTGTGTTCCCTTGTCACCACTGAAATACCTGCATGGAAGCCAGGAACATGTCATCAAGCCATCCTTTATTTACATGTTTACTGTATCGCTGTTGTGACCAGCCAGCTCGTAGCCATTCCCTAGAATGAGGAGACTCCCTGAACTTCCTGTTTATCTCTGTCAGCCACAACTCCCTCATTGGGGTTGTTCACCAGGGCCAATGAAAAATCGCATAGTCAACGAGATCCACCTGGCTAATCACTACAATGTGCAACTCCAATCTACTACGCTGGAATACTGACCCTCTGTCCAGTGGAAAATCTATTCAATTGTGTGTCTGTCTTCTCACTTCTGTAACTGGCAGATAATGAAGCCAGCTATTCTGTTCCTTCATCTTCTACCATGGAGCAATGTTGTATTTGTGAAACTGCTGCATCACATGTAAGCCAGGGGTAAATCTTGGTTGAAAAGGAATTCAGGCAACAAGGCACCATTTCTCTAGGTGGGAAGACATTAGCATTGCATCATCAATCTAAGTGGCCAAAAAACTGTTGGTCTTGCAAAAGATCTTTCATTGATTTTTTTAAAAACTTGCCTAATCCCCTGGATTTTCACCACTCTTTTCCACCTTGTCTTCTTTTCATTCAATTTGATGCTATCCTCAGCTTTCTTGATCTTGGGATAAAAGGGAATTTTTCAGGATGGGAATCTGTAACTACTGGGAATCAGTGCTGGGGCCACAAACATTTCCAGTCTACATTATTGATTTTGAGTTTGGAAGTGAATGCAGTTAGTTTTGCAAATGACAAACATAGGAAGGCAACTGGTGAAAATAACACCAAAGTGTTTGCAGAGAGATATAGATAAGTTAAGTGAGTAGACACAAATATAATGTAAAAAAACATGTGGCTTTACATTTTGACAGGAAGCAGAAGTGGAGTATTATTTAACTGCAGGGATTTGGGGGTCTTCATGCACAAATCGTAAAAAGCTAGCTTATAATTTCAGCAGGTGATAGGAAAGGTAGATGGAAAGTTGGCTGTTAAACAGAGAACATAGAAAAATTCAGTGCAGTACAGGCCCTTTGGCTCTCGATGTTGCGCTGACCCAAGCCCACCTAACCTACACTAGCCCATTATCCTCCATATGCCTATCCAATGCCCGTTTAAATGCCCATAAAGAGGGAGAATCAACCACTGCTACTGGCAGGGCATTCCATGAACTCACAACTCGCTGAGTAAAGAATCTACCCCATAACATCTGTCCTATACCTACTACCCCTTCATTTAAAGCTATGCCCCTTCATAATAGCTGACTCCATACGTGGAAAAAAAGGTACTCATGGTCAACTCTATCTAAACCCCTAATCATCTTGTACACCTCTATCAAGTCACCCCTAACCTTCTTTTCTCCAATGAAAACAGCCCAAAGTGCCTCAGCCTTTCCTCATACGATCTTCCTAGCATACCAGGCAATATCCTGGTAAACCTCCACTGCACCCGTTCCAGTGCCTCCACATCCTTCCTATAGTATGGCGACCAAAACTGCACACAATACTCCAGATGCGGCCGCACTAGAGTCTTATACAACTGCAACATGACCTCAGGACTCTGGAACTCAATTCCTCTACCAATAAAAGCCAGTACGCCATATGCCTTCTTCACAGCACTATTTACCTGGGTGGCAACTTTCAGAGATCTGTGTACATGGACACCAAGATCCCTCTGCTCATCCACACTACCAAGTATCCGACCATTAGCCCAGTACTCCATCTTCTTGTTACTCTTACCAAAGTGAGTCACTTCGCACTTACCTACATTGAACTCCATTTGCCACCTTTCTGCCCAGCTCTGCAGCTTATCTATATCCCGCTGTAACCTGCCACATCCTTCCTCACTGTCAACAACTCCACCGACTTTCGTATCATCCACAAACTTGCTCACCCAACCTTCTAGCCCCTCCTCCAGATCATTTATAAAAATGACAAACAGCAATGGTCCTAAAACAGATCCTTGCGCAACACCGCTAGTAACTACACTCCAAGATGAACCTTTACCATCAACTGCTACCCTCTGTCTTCTTCCAGCCAGCCAATTCCTAATCCAAACCTCCAACTCACCCTCAATGCCATACCTCCGTATTTTTTGCACTAGCCTGCCATGGGGAACCTTATCAAACGCCTTACTAAAATCCATGTACACCACATCTACCGCTTTACCCTCGTCTACCTCCTTAGTCACCTTCTCAAAGAATTCAATAAGGTTTGTGAGGCACGACCTGCCCTTCACAAAACCATGCTAACTATCCTTGATCACATTATTCCTATCCAGATGTTATACCAAGAGGCAATGATGTATAAAAGTCAAAGTATAAAAGAGGGCTTGCACCAAC
Source organism: Hemiscyllium ocellatum (assembly GCF_020745735.1). NCBI lineage: Eukaryota > Metazoa > Chordata > Chondrichthyes > Orectolobiformes > Hemiscylliidae > Hemiscyllium > Hemiscyllium ocellatum. Next base: position 69,980,267 of record NC_083412.1, read on the forward strand.
TATTCAAAGTTTTCATTAGACCACACCTGGGATAGCGTAAATGGTTTTAATTTCCTTTTCTAAGCTTAGATATAGTGGGCATTGTAGGTAGTCTGGAAGGTGGCTCATGAGTTTAGTCCAGGGTCTGGGGAAGAATTTGAGATGGTTTGGCCTATACTCATTAAAGTTGAGAAGAGGAAGAAATGACATTATTGAAACATGCTTTGGAGATTTAGATTCTTTGGAGGTTTCACCAGAGCAGATGCAGATGTTTACCCTGTGGAAGTAGCCAGAACTACAGGACATATTCTCAGATTTAGGGACTGCACATTTAAGACAGAGGTGATAACAAAGTGAATCTGTCAAATTATTTCCCACAGAAGGTATCATTAATTATTGTAAAGGCTGTGATAAACAGCACTTTAAATCACTCAGGGAATCAAGGGTTATTAGGGCAAGGCAGGAAAGTGGAGGTGAGAATGATCAGATCAGTCATGATCTCATTGAATGGCAGAGCAGACTCAATGGGCAGAATAGCCAACTTCTGCTCCTACATCTGACAGTCTTATAGCAGGTTTAAACTTCTGAACTTTTTAAGAGCTTTTCACAGCTGGTGTAAATCTTACTGAAGTGTATAACTGTGATAAATCCATTGGTGTGTCATGCCAATAGCTGCAGCAATGCTGATCACCCTCTCCCTCACTCGACAGTGGTCAGCACCCCTTCCCAAGCCAGAGATGACGTAACTGCTCTGACCCCTCTGAACATGACAATGTTACAAAGGAACATGGAAATACAAGTCGGCCATTCAACCCCTTGAGCTCTTTCTACTCTTCAATGAGATGATGGCTGATCCATGGCCTAATATGACACACCTGACTTTGACCTGACTCAATACTTCTGCATAACAAAATTTTATCTCAGATTTAAAATTAACTTCTGATCCTGCATTGAACAAAGTTTATGGAATAGAGTTCCTAACATCTACATTTGTGTGTAGAAGTGCTTCCATACATCTCTCCTGAATGGTCGGCCCTAATTCCCACACTATATCCCTCAGGTGTAGAATCCCCAGCCAGTGTAAATTGGTTGGCTTCATGAATCCTGTTGTTTCTTCTCAATATCTGGAAGACTTCAAATCAGACCACCACTTAATTTTCTAAATTCGAGAGCACAAATGCCTCATGTGCACTTTTTTCTCACAATTTATGTCCAGGTATCATAAGCACATCAGAAATAGGAGTAAGCCAGCTAGCTCAATGAGCCTGCTCTGCCATTCAACAAGATCATGGTTGATTTTTTTTCCATAGACTCAGCTTCACTTACCCATCCACTCACCATAACCCCTAATCCCTTTACTGATCAAAAATCTGTCTTTGCTTGAAAAACAATCAATGAGGTAGCCTCAACTGCTTTACTGGGCAGGGAATTCCATGCTTTCACAACCCTTTGGGTGAAGAGGTTCCTCTTCAACTCAGTCCCAAATCTGCTCCCCCTTATTTTGAGGTTTCCCCCTAAGTTCTTGTTTGGCCTACAGTGGAAACAACCTCCCTGCTTCGATCTTATCTATGCCCGTCATAACTTTAGGTTTCTTTCAGATGCCCCTCATTCTAAACTCCAACGAGTACAGTCCCAGTCGACTCAATCTCTCCTCATAAACCAACCCTCTCAACTCCAGAATCACCCACTGAACCTCCTGTGTACCCTCTCAAGTGCTGGTACATCCTTCAAGTAAGGAGACCAAAAGTATACACAGTACTCCAGGTGTGGTCTCACCAGCACCCTTTACAGCTGCAGCATAACCTCCCTATTTTTAAACTACATCCCTTGAGCAATGAAGGACAATATTCCATTTGCTTCTTCCCTGCTGCAACCTGCAAACCTACTTTTGTGATTCATGCACAAGGACACCCAGGTCCCTCTGCACAGCAGCCTGCTGCAATTCTTCACCATTTAAATAATTGTTGTTATTCCAACCAAAATGGATGACCGCACATTTACCAGCATAGTACTTCATTCTGCAGACTCTGTCCACTCACTTAACCCGACTGTATCCTTTTGTATACTTTCAGTGTCCTCTGTACACTTTGCTCTACCACTCATCTGAGGTGAACTTTGATACACCTGGCCCCCGTTCCAAATCATCAATATAAATTGTAAACAACTGCGATTCCAACACTGGTCCCTGAAGCCATTGATTTCCAACCAGAAAAACACCCATTTATCCCCACTCCTTGCTTTGTTAGTTAACAAATCCTCTATCTATGCTAATATATTCCTGTATTACTCTTGTATACCTACGTTAAGCTGAAACAGGTTGATGAGGAAAGGTGAAATATGGAGGAAGAAGAGAGATCAATCAATTACATTTAAAATAAAGAATCAAGATGGGAAGCTGGGAGGGCTCTGGGTATTAATTCATAGTCTTGTTTTGACGGCTTCCTGCTTGGCTTTGGGGACTGTTATAGTGTCATAGAGATGTACAGCATGGAAACAGAACCTTTGACCCAACCCATCCATGCTGACCAGATATTCTGAGTTAAATGTAAGCCAACTGGCCAGCATTTAGTCCATATCCTTCTAAGCCATTCCTATTCATGTCCACATCCAAATGCTTTTTAAAGGTTATAATTGCACCAGCCTCCACCACCTCCTCTGGCAGCTCATGCACCACGCTCTGCATGAAAAACTTGCCCCTTAGTTCCATTTTAAATCTTTCCCCTCTCACTATAAAATTAGTCCCTCTGAGTTTGGACTCCCCTACCCTGGGGAAAAGACCTTGGCTATTCACCCAATCAATGCCCCTCATGATTTTATAAACCTCTATCGCGTCACCCCTTGGTGTCTGATACTCCAGGGAAAATAGCCCCAGCCTATTCAGCCTCTCCCTTTGGCTCAAACCGTCCAACCCTCATAACATCCTTGTAATTCTTTCTGAACCCTTTTGACGTTTGATAGCAGGGAGATCAGAATTGAACGCAGCATTCCAAAAGGGGCTTAAGCAATGCCTTATATGGCTGTAACGTGACCTCTGAACTCCAATACTCAATGCACTGGCCAACAAAGGCAAGCATACCAAATGCTTTCTTCACTAACCTGTCTCCCGGTAACTCCACTTACACAAATTCATCAATCTATGCTGAAAGGTCACTTTGTTTAGCAACAATCTCCAGAAGCTTACCATGGGCAGCACAGTGGCTCAGTGGGAAGCACTGCTGCCTCACAACACCAGGGACCCAAGTTTGATTCCAGCATCAGGCAATGGTCTGTGTGGAGTTTGCCCGTTCTCCCAGTGTCTGCATGGGTTTCCTCCAGGAACTCTGGTTTCCTCCCACACTTCAAAGATATGCAGGTTAGGTGAACTGGCCATGCTAAATTACCCATAGTGTTCAGGGATGAGTGGGTTTGCTGCATTTGTCAGGGGTAAACATAGGGGAATGAGTCTGGATGGGTTACCCTTTGGAGGGTCAGTATGGGCTTGTTGGACCAAGTGGCCTGTTTCCACAATGTAGAGATTCTATAAATGTATAAGTCCTGCCCTGATTTGCTCTACAAAAATGCAGCCCCTCACATTTATCAAGATTAAATTATATCTGCCGCTCCTCAATCCTTTTACCCATCTGACCAAGGTCCTGTTGTACTCCGAGATAAACTTCCTAGCTGTCTACTACACCACCAATTTTGGTGTCATGGGCAAACTTACTAACTATACCTCCTATATTCATATCCAAATCATTTATGTAAAATGTACAAAAAGCAGTTATCAATCCTTGTGGCACACCACTGATCTCAGTCCAAATAGAAACCCTCCACCCCTGTCTCCTTGTCATGATGTTCTGACTTTAAGAAGTACTTTAATCCTATTTCTTTTTGTGGAGAGTTTGGAAGACAGAGGCACCTAGCAGTTTACCAGAGCCACTAGAATAAACGATGTGGTAAGCCTTGTGTTTTCTTTTTAAAAACGGGCTGAATGGGTGTGGCCAACCCACACAGATCAGGATTTCCAGATTGTTATGTTTAGGTTTAAGCAGACGCTATTGGGGTCTCAAAACATTTGGGAGATTTAGTGAACATCTCCTGGCTGCTACTCTCTCTGAATTTTCTTTTGATGGATTTTTCCTCCTGGATGGGAGAACTGTAAGTGAGAATCTGTGTTTAAATTTTCCTCTTGTTTTGCCAAGGGGTGTGTTTATGGGGTGTTACAATTCTGGAAAAAGTTAATTAGTAATGGTTACTGTATCTATTGTTCTATTAAGTTTTCCAATAGAGTTAAGTTATTCCAAGTTCCTCTTTATTTGGTTGTATTTTAACAAAAGGGTTTAAATAAATTGCATTTTGCTGAACTTTGAGTAGTTTGGCCAGTCGCATTACGCCCGGGAAAGGCACTTTACATCTGCCTTTGAAAATAAGAAAAAAGTTATGGTCCAGGCTACCTTCGTAAAATGTTTGGAGGGGGACCTGGTCTGCTCATAATACTCCAACCTTTGAGCCAATTTTGTATTGAAACGTCTTGCTCTCCTTGTATTCCATGTGATCTAACTTTGCTAACCAGATTACCGTGCAGAGCTTTGTCAAACACCTTACTGAAGTCCAAATAGATAAGGTCCACCACTCTGGCTTCATCATTCTGCTTTGTCACTTCTTCAAAAAACTCAATCAAGTTAGTGAGACACGATTTCCCACACACAAAGCCATATTGACTATCCCAAATCAGTCCTTGCCTTTCCAAATACATGTAAATTCTGTCGGTCAGAATCCCCTCCAGCAACTTACCCACCACTGACAGCAGGCTGACCAGTCTACAGTTCCCTTGATTTTCCTTATCACCTTTCTTAAATAAGGGCACCACATTAGCCAACCTCCAGTCCTCTGGCACCTCACCTGTGGCTACTGATGATACAAATATCTCAGCAAGATGCCCAGTAACCACTTCCCCAGTTTCCCATAAAGTTTTGGGTACACCTGATCAGCTGCCAGGGATTAATCCACCTTTATGCATGTTAAGATGTCCAGTAGCTCCTCCTCTATAATGTAGACCCTTTTCAAGATATCACTATTTATTTCCCCAAGGAAACACTGATGTGAAATAGTTGTTTAGTATCTCACTCATCTCTTGTGGTTCAAAACATAGATAGCTTTACTGATCTTTAAGGAGCCCTATCCTCTGCCTAGTTACTCTTCCAGCCTTAAGTATTTGTCAAATTTCTTTGTCTTCTCCTTCACCTTACTTGTCAAAGCTATCTCATGTCCCCTTTTTGCCCTCCTGATTTCCCGAGAGTATACTCCTACTGCCTGATACTGTTCTCAAGATAAACAAACTGAAATGTCTGACTGTAAATGAACAGCGAAAAACATTTTATAGAACCATGCAAAATGAGAAACCATTAAAAACCATGGTAGGAATCGCCCCTCCTGACTGAGATTGCCCGAACTTTCAGACATGTCCTCCTGCTTACTGCAGATGCAGTGTGTTTGGCACGATCACTGCTGCCATGTGGTGTCGGTGGTAGAAAGACGTGGCACTAATATACAACAAGATGCACATGCCCCTGAGTGAGGACTGTTACACAGTATGATCAACCAGCCTGATGATGTGTCTGCACCAATTGCTACTACAAGGCATTGGCAGAGCAAGGTAAAGCATGCATGCTGTGGGCATGCTGATAGGCAGGTGAATGCATGCTGATAGAGTAAGAGAGCAGCCGTGATGGGCAGCCTGATCCACATTGTGGACTGGGTGCCTCTCCCTGACCAATATCTGGGTGCAGCTGTGTATTCTTAGTTGCTTGTGTACCCACCTGGGCAGGTTGCTAGTGCATCAATAAGATGCCAGGAAGATGGTGATGGCTCCCTGAATGTCAGGACCAATGTCCATGGAAGGGTACATGTGGCTGATGCACGTAACCATGCCCTGCTCTGCAGTTTGACCATGCAGAAGGTTCAGATTGTTCAGAGGAGGCAGTGAAGTGAGTTGAACGCAGAAGGAACCATGTTGGGTTTCCCAACAGCTAGTTTGTTGAGCAAACTTGGTCAGATCACAACTAGAATATTAATAAGGAATGTTGGGCTGTTAACAATGATATTAACAGGCGTTAACCACCAAAAATTTGCTACTGTCCGGTAAGAATCTCCCTGTGGTACTTGTGAAAAAAAATGCGAAAAGGCGAGTTGGTCTCAACGTGAAGATGCACCTCACCAGATTTCTCCTGATTTTGCCACTTATCTCAAGGAACAACACCTCGTTTGTTAAATTCTACAATTTCAAAGCATGTCCTCCACAGAGTCACACAGCATAGAAATAGACCCTTTGGTCCAACTCATCCATGCTGACCAGACACCCCAATTTGATCTGGTCTCATTTACTTGCATTTGGCACATATTCCTCTAAAGCCTTCCTATTCATGTATAAGTCCAGATGCCTTTTACATTTTGAAATTGTACCAGCCTCCAACAAATCCTCTGGCAGCTCATTCCACATCAGATTCCAGGAAACTGGAAGGAAGCTTTTGAATCTAAAGAAAATCACATCTCTAACGTTATAATTGGTGTGATCTAACTTAAATCCCTGGAACCGACTTTAAATAAAGTTTCTTAATCCTTTGGAACACAATGTAGGTTAACTCAGGGCAGTCATTTGACATTTCTGAAAATTTATCTCTGGTATCAACTCAGGATAACATTTTTGGTCATGTTATTGTTCAGAAAATAGGAAATAAACCTCATGGGCTTTTAAGATGTCCAATAACTCCTCCTCTGTAATCTAGTTTTCAGCTAAAGTATATTTTAAATTTTCATTTTAATTATTGTTTCAATTTAATTGCCCAGGACCTTGTGGGTGAGAATTGTAAGAACAAAATTGTAATTAATGCTTAATATTGAAGAAGTAGCACCTAATCTTGCAACAACCTTTAAATTGAAATTAATTATTGTCATGTGTGTGTGTGTGTGTGTGTGTGTGTATGTATGTGTGTCTGTGTGTCTGTGTGTGTGCGTGTGTGCGTGTGTGTGTGTGTGTGTGTGTGTGTGTGTGTGTGTTCAAAATTGTTCAAGTTCTTTGGTCACCATATTCGAATATTTCTTCAGTGCAGTAGTTCCAATTAATTTTGTTGAATTCGAGGTTCTGTGAATGTTCTAAAATATTTCAGGTAATTAAACTTAATCTTTATCGTACTAAAATTTAAGGTGGCTATTTTGCAGCATTTCTGATTCTTCCACAACTGATTGACTCCTTTTAACTGCACAAAAAAAATCAGCTTAAAGACAATCATTTTAATATAATTTTCTGCTCTCCTTAACTTTGAGGTTCTAAACTCAAACTATGTTGTCAATACAAACAGGTTTTTAAAGAAGTAAAAGGCTTTACTCTGCAATTTATTCCAATGATGTTCATGCCAAAAAAAGCCTTCCTGCTGATGCGAAGGACCCAGGAAGGGGACCATACCTGCCATTACCGGCACTATTGGAAGGGCACTACAGGATGGCACCAAAAATAAAAGGGGAAGGAGGTGGAGAATGAGGAAGAAAAGCAAGAAAAGAAAACAAAAAAAGAATAAAAAGTAAAAAGAAGAGAGCGAGAAAAGAAAGGCAGATGGAAATGGAGGAGCCCCGGGCTCGGGACCCAGACACAAACTATACTCTGCTACCACCATCTCACTTTTTGTCTGAAGATCATGTTCTTCTTCTTTTTGGATGGCTTTAGATTCAATTTCCTGATGATTTAATCACATTTGAAGACAGGACTCTGTACCCCCAAACACCAGCTTGCATGGGACAGCACAAATTCTGCAACCAGTCTCTCTTGCAATGTTAGTCTGTAGTGCTTGCCAGTACTAAGCGATGAAGGGTTAGCCATACTAAGCTTTTGGCAAAATGGCCTGAAATTGAATAAGAAGAGCTGGTTTATTACACATAATAACAGGTTACATCAGCTTCGGGCTAACCACAGCTAACTGGTGAACTCTATTGCACAATGTAAAAGACATTCTTATTTCTGAAAGGATATACCTGTGTTTATGCGTCATGATTGTAGATTGTTGGGCTAGTTATTTGCAACTGGCTTGCTGCTCCGTGAGACAATAATTTCTATATCAATGGGAGGAGCTAACCCAAAGGTTCAGAGTTAACCCTTTCAGTTCAACTGTCTTATATGACAGTTGGGGTTTAAATCAGAGTGGTGCTGGAAAAGCACAGCAGGTCAGGTAGCATCTGAGGAGAAGGATTTTCCTGCTCCTCAGATGCTGCCTGACCTGCTGTGCTTTTCCAGCACTACTCTGATATAAACTCTGGTTTCCAGTATCTGCCGTCCTTACTTTTGCCATGTCTTATCTGACAATTCATACTTCCTCTGATATACCAAATCTACAATTCCACATTTATAAATGTATAATTAACTTACTTGGTTGAGGTGAAGGCTCTACCATTATGTATCCTGATCCACTCGGTAATACGGGCTGCTTGAGGTTGATGTGACTGTAGATGGAAATACATGATAAATGAAGTAATTGTATTAATGTAACAAGTGAATGTAGGCAGGAGGTAGCCCAAGAATATGTCTTGCTCTGTTATTTCGCAAACCATAAGTAACAGTTTGAATTTTACAGTTACCACTGATTCCACTAAATTTTGTAAATGAGTTGCCAGCCTCTTGTCCCTAACCAACATTCCCAGTGTAAACAGCAGTCATCACCCAGAACCACCTTCACTGGGTGTGTCATTTCATTCACAAACCTGACACCAACTTCCTGAGCAACTGCTTTTCTCTGAACGTCAGGGCAAGAAATTCCCGGGAGAGTAGAGGAGATACTTCAGTGATATTATCGAAGCATGATGTGAAGAGGTTCTCAATGAGCCTACCTCACTATCACTCAGAATAGAGAACAGGCTTTCAGGGAAGCAATGAGTGATTGGACAGATTTCAATCAGAGAATGTTGAGGCCAAAGTCAAGGCAGTGGATGGAGTATATAGCACCCTCCGAGTAACTCAACGATTCAATCCTTCAAACATCAGATCATGCATCAGATTTGTCAGCCATCTGACACTGTACTGAGGATTCACCCAAGAGAGGGTGTGAGATAACTTTCTGATGTCACCTCTCCAGTAAGATGAGATAAACACTTAACCACCACGGTTCAATCAGAATCAGCATGAATAAATAAACAATTGACTGATACTATTCCACATCTCTCAGTTTATCAGAGTCAGTAACTAGTCAACAACTTGTTTCAAGGCTTACGTAGCAAAAGGTCCCAAGGTCCTTTATCAAACTATCACCAGATGATATTTAGCACCAAACCACCTGAAGACTTTAGGAGAAGTGAACATACATTAAGTTACATAGGCAGGCATTAGGCAGTATCATAAACAAGGAGGGTAAGACAGCAAAGTAGATTGGAAAGAATTCGAGAGCTTCTGGTCTGACAGCTGAAGACAGGCCCCAGGCACAGGAGGGAGATGTAAAAGGCCAGATATGGAAAAGGTGTGCTTTTGGAGGATAACAGGACTAGAGAAAGTTACAGAGGAGAGATAGGGAAGGATTTGTACACAAGGGTGTTAGCGTGAATATTTGACAGTTCTGGTCAGGATCTTTTTTATTCGTTCCTGACTTTTGGACCTGATAAAGGGCTTATGCTCGAAACGTCGAATTCCCTATTCCTGAGATGCTGCCTGACCTGCTGTGCTTTAACCAGCAACACATTTTCAGCTGTGATCTCCAGCATCTGCAGAGCTCATTTTTTGCACTGCTGAATAGGACAGCAATTCCTTCCTTTTCCTACTTGCCCTCAAGAGGGTGCTAGTGAGCTGTCTGCTTGTACTGCACAGGTCCATTTGGTGAAGGGATACACATGATGCTATTATGAAGGGAGTTTCAGGTATTTGACCCAATGACTTTAAGGAAACAACATTTTAGCTCCAAGTCATGATTATACGTGTGAAAGTTGGGGAGGAATGTGCAGCTGATGGTTTTACTATGTGTTTGCTCCCTTTTATCTACCACAGGATAGAGATTGTGGGTTTGGAAGGGGTATCAAAAAGTGTTAGTAATTTACTGCAGTGCATCATGGCCAGTGGTGGAGAGAGGGAATGTTGAAGGGGCTGCATAAGGTGGCAAGCAAGCATGGTGCTTTGTGGTAGGTGGAGGTTCGTGAGTGTGTCTGGAGTTAGATGGAGAGTGTGGAGCGTTCATGACTCATGATTCATGCCTTGTCGATGATGAACAGGTTTTGAGGAGTCGGGAGGTGAGGTACTCACTGAAGCATTGGAGGAACAGTATTTATTTGGTTAGCGCGGTACAATTGCTGGTCAATGGTAATGTCCAAAATGTTGAAAGTGAAGGCAATATTTGTGCCCTTGAATATCAAGGGGAGGTAATGTAATTGTCTCTTGTTGGAGATGATCATTGCCTGGTACATGATTGTTATGAATGTTACTTGCCACTATCAACCCAAGCTTGTGATATGACTCAGTTTATAGTGAGACCTCAATGTCCATCACCAACAGTGACTTGGCAGTAGCACTGATGACCTCACTGGTCACGTCCTGAAGGACATAACTGCTCGGCTGCTTCTGGGCAAATGGTGAAAAAAATTGATCAGTGCTTCCATAATCAACAGATCTGATCTGAGCTCAACACATCACCTATATCTTATTCTGAATGGTGGTGGACAAATAAACAATTCACTCGATGAGCAAACACCAGAATAATCGCCATCCTCAATGATGGAGGAATCCAGTCCATCAGTGTAGCAGATAAGGCTGAAAGGTTAACACAATCTTAACCCAGAAATGCTGAGTGGATCCACCTTGGCCTCCTCTGGAAGTGCCCAGCATCACAGATACCAGTTTTCAGCCAATTTGATTCACTCCATGTGATATCAAGAACCAGCTGAAGGCACTGGATACTACAAAGACTATGGCAGTAGTACTAAAGCCTTGTGCTCCAGTACTTGTCACAGCCCTAGTAAAGCTGTTCCAGTGCAACAACAATGCTGGCATTTAGGTGATAATGTGGAAAATTGTCCCAGGTATTCCTGTACATACAAAACAAGCTGGAAAATTACTGCTACATCAGTCTGCCCTTGATCATCAGTAATGTGAAGGAAGGTGTTGTCAACTGTCCTATCAAGCAGCACTTACTTCATACTAACCTACTGACTGACACTCAGGAGGGAAACCTCTCTGCAGGTTGGAGTCATACCAAGGATAAAAGATAACGTTGAAGGTCAATCATCTCAGCTCCAGGACATCTCTTCAGGAGTTCCTCTGGGCAGCTTCCTCAGCACAGCCACCTTCAGCTCTTTCAACAATGTCCTTCCCTCCATCATGAGGTCAAAAGTGGGGAAAGTTCTCTGATAATTGCACAATGTTCATTCACAACTCCTCAGATACTGAAGCCACTTGTATTCATATGTAGTTAAACCTGAACAATATCTCGGCCTGGGGCTGACAAATGGCAAGTAACATTCACATCATGCAAGTGCCAGGCAATGATCATGTCCAATAGAGAGATCTGACAATTCAGTCGTATTGCCATTGCTGAATGCTCTAGGACCAGGATCTTGGGGTTACCATTTACCAGGAACTATACTGACCAGTACTCTGGCTCAGATCAGAAGCTAGGATACCTGCAGCAAGTAACTTACCTCCTGACTCCCTCAAGCCTGTCCACCATCTATAAGGCACAAGTCTGGAGTGTGCTGAAATACTTCCCAATTGTTATTGCATTTATGCAGACAACAACACTCAAGAAGCTTGACACCATCCAAGCCAAAGCAACTGCTTGATTGGTACCAAATCCACAAATGGATGTAGGTTTGCTCGCTGAGCTGGAAGGTTCATTTCCAGCTGTTTCGTCACCCACTAGATGACTAGTAGAAGGGAAGGGAAGGTGGTAGCTCCCACATTCTGCCAGAAGACTCTGTGCACACTTAGGCAGGGACAGGTTGTACAGCTCATATCTAACTACTGGTGGTAAAAAGGAATGGGAAGAGACATAGCTACATTTTGCTTGAGGTACACTGTATGTGTAAAAAATGAGGTCTGCAGATGCTGGAGATCACAGCTGCAAATGTGTTGCTGGTCAAAGCACAGCAGGTTAGGCAGCATCTCAGGAATAGAGAATTCGACGTTTCGAGCATAAGCCCTTCATCAGGAATAAGAGAGAGAGCCAAGCAGGCTGAGATAAAAGGTAGGGAGGAGGGACTAGGGGGAGGGGCGATGGAGGTGGGATAGGTGGAAGGAGGTCAAGGTGAGGGTGATAGGCCGGAGTGGGGTGGGGGCGGAGAGGTAACGTGGCTGAAGAGCTTGTGTACAGACAGAACCACAACAGAGAATTAAAAGTAAAATGATCCATACGTCATGGACAGGCACAATACCAACAGATTGTCATGACTGGGAGTGTGAGTGACACCCAGGACAAACAGAAATGCCAGCCCCAGGATCAAAGATCCTGGTGAACACAACCCCAAATGAGGTAATTTTAAGAGGCAACAGGAGCGCACTTACAACTGAAAATGAAACTGGGTAAATGGAGACATCCTACTTAGCCAATGGTATGTAGAGGTTAACAATGTAGTAATCCAGTCTGCTCATCTGGTACTCAGCCCCGCCCCTGTTTGCAGAATTTAAAGGGCCTACATCTGTGATCACAAACAAGCAGCAGGAACAGGATCCTCAATCCCAGGACAGCTACTGGAATGGGTTAAGGTTGCATGTAAATATATGTGACGTGGTTGCACGGTGAAGATTATAATTAAAGAATACTGCTGAAATATGTGTAAGTATGGCAATGTTAATCCTCTGTGGACTCTCTCACCACCCGACGCCTGGAGTAAGAACGCTTCATCTTCCACCTCAGGACCCTTCAACCCCAGGGCATCAATGTGGGCTTCACCAGTTTCCTCATTTCTCTTCCTCCCACCTTACCCCAGTTCCAACCTTCCAGCTCAGCACCGTCCTCATGACCTGTCCCACCTGCCAATCTCCCTTCCCACCAAATCACTCCACCCTCCTCTCTGACCTATCACCTCCATCCACCTATTACACTCTCAGCTACCTTCTCCCCAGCCCCACCACCCTCCCATTTATCTCTCCACTCCTGAGACTCCCAGCCTCATTCTTGATGAAGGGCTTTTGCCTGAAACATCAATTTTTCCTGCTTCCCGGATGCTGTCTGACCTGCTGCGCTTTTCCAGCACCACTGTAATCTCTCCTTTTATTGTTGATCCTATTGGAGGATGTTGGCAAGTGATTGCTCTGTGATGGGAGATGTTGCAAAATTGAGTAAAGCAATTCCAAATTGAGATGCAGGAAATTAGAATTTGGTGTTTTGTGTAAAATTTTCAAACTGTAACTTGTAAAACCATAAAACCGTAAGATATTGGAGCAGAAAGTAGACCATTCAGCCCATCGAGTCTTCTCCGCCATTCAATCATGGCTGATAAGTTTCTCAACCCCATTCTCCCACTTTCTCCACGCAACCCTTGATCCCGTTTACAATTAAGAACATATCTATCTCCATCTTAAACACATTCAATAACCTGACTTCCACAACCTTCTCTGGCAGTGAATTCTATAGATTCACCATTCTTTATCTGAAGATGTTTCTCCTTATCTCCATTCTAAAAGGTCTTCCCTTTACATTAAGGCTGTGCCATCTGGTCTTAGTCTCTCCTACCAAAGGAAACATCTTCCCAACATCCACTCTATCCACGCCATTCAGTTTGCTGTAAATTTCAATTAGATTTCCCCCTCATCCTTCTAAACCCCATCGAGCATAGACCGAGAGTCCTCAAACATTCTTCAGATGTTATGCTGTTCATTCCTGGGACAGTTCTCGTGAACGTCCTCTGAACACGTTCCAGGGCCAGTACATCCTTCCTGAGATATGGGGCCCAAAACTGCACATAATACTTCAAATGTGAACTGACCAGAGCCTCATAGAGCCTCAAAAGTACATCCCTGCTTTTATATTCAAGTTCTCTTGAAATAAATGCCATCATTGGATTTGCCTTCCTTGAGAGAATCCTGGACTAGAGCTCCCAAGTTTCTTTTCACTTAAGACTTTTGAATTTTCTTCCCATTTAGAAAATAGTCTATGTCTTGATTCTTCCTGCATAATCCCACACTTTCCCATGTTGTATCTCATCTGCCACTTCTTTGACCACTCTCCTAACCTGCCCAAATGCTTCTGCAGCCTCCTCGCCTCCTCAGTGCTATCTATCCTATTGCACAATCCTATCTATCCATCTTTAAAAGATGGCGCTTTTTTCAGGTGTGTAGATTTAAAAATCGGTGTCTGTGAACAGCAGCTCGAAAGTTTGCAAATGCACTGGTAGAACCTGATCGGAAACATTTGTATTGAGAGGTAGCGCAGTTAGGGAGCCAAGCAGCAGTTTTTATCAAGAAAATAGCTTTTGAATTTAGCCAACAAGTTTAAACTAGGCCCTTGGCCACTAAAACCTTTTAACATTTCGGAACGAGCTGAAGGGTATTGAAGTAGAATTGTTCAAGACAGGGGATAGGGACTGGCAGCTGACCACTGGTGGGAGGTAAAAACAATGACTGCAGATGCTGGAAACCAGATTCTGGATCAGTGGTGCTGGAAGAGCACAGCAGTTCAGGCAGCATTCAACGAGCAGCGAAATCGACATTTCGGGCAAAAGCCCTTCATCAAGAATAAAGGCAGTGAGCTGGAAGCATGGAGAGATAAGCTAGAGGAGGGTGGGGTGGGGAGAGAGTAGCATAGAGTACAATGGGTGAGTGGGGGAGGAGATGAAGGTGATAGGTCAGGGAGGAGAGGGTGGAATGGATAGGTGGAAAAGAAGATAGACAGGTTGGACAAGTCCGGACAAGTCATGGGGAGAGTGCTGAAAGGGAAGTTTGAAACTAGGATGAGGTGGGGGAAGGGGAAATGAGGAAGCTGTTGAAGTCCACATTGATGCCCAGGGGTTGAAGTGTTCCGAGGCGGAAGATGAGGTGTTCTTCCTCCAGGCGTCTGGTGTGAGGGAACGGCGGTGAAGGAGGCCCAGGACCTCCACGTCCTTGGCAGAGTGGGAGGGGGAGTTGAAATGTTGGGCCACGGAGCGGTGTGGTTGATTGGTGCGGGTATCTCGGAGATGTTCCCTAAAGCGCTCTGCTTGGAGGCGCCCAGTCTCCCCAATGTAGAGGAGACTGCATCGGGAGCAACAGATACAATAAATGATATTAGTGGATGTGCAGGTAAAACTTTGATGGATGTGGAAGGCTCCTTTAGGGCCTTGGATAGAGGTGAGGGAGGAGGTGTGGGCGCAGGTTTTAAAGCTCCTGCGGTGGCAGGGGAAAGTGCCAGGATGGGAGGGTGGGTCGTAGGGGGGCGTGGACCTGACCAGGTAGTCACAGAGGGAACAGTCTTTGCGGAAGGTGAAAAGGGGTGGGGAGGGAAATATATCCCTGGTGGTGGGGTCTTTTTGGAGGTGACAGAAATTTCGGCAAATGATTTGGTTTATGCGAAGGTTGGTAGGGTGGAAGGTGAGCACCAGGGCCATTCTGTCCTTGTTACGGTTGGAGGGGTGTGGTCTGAGGGTGGAGGTGTGGGATGTGGACGAGATGCGTTGGAGGGCATCTTTAACCACGTGGGAAGGGAAATTGCGGTCTCTAAAGAAGGAGGCCATCTGGTGTGTTCGATGGTGGAACTGGTCCTCCTGGGAGCAGATACGGCAGAGGCGGAGGAATTGGGAATACGGGATGGCATTTTTGCAAGAGATAGGGTGGGAAGAGGTGTATTCCAGGTAGCTGTGGGAGTCGGTGGGTTTGTAAAAAATGTCCGTGTCAAGTCGGTCATCATTAATGGAGATGGAGAGGTCCAGGAAGGGGAGGGAGGTGTCAGAGATGGTCCAGGTAAATTTAAGGTCAGGGTGGAATGTGTTGGTGAAGTTGATGAATTGCTCAACCTCCTCGCGGGAGCACGAGGTGGCGCCAATGCAGTACTGGTGGGAGGTACCTAGTAAGTACTGATAGGAGTAGAGCACGGAGTAGTACCAGCCTAACCATCAGATATCACAACAGCTTCCTTTTGTTACACTGACTTAACAGTTTAGGAATAGGGAAGCTCGCCAGTATGATTTTGCTCAGAAAGAATGGATCTGAGAAAGCTGAGAGTAGGAATTAGTAACTGTACTCAGACATACAATGTCACCCTCCTATTGTCATCGATTTGGCAATGGCACCTGGCTGACCTTTGGAAATCACACAAGTAAGGGATCATTCCAGCAACGCTGGCATCCCGAGTTGATCATCAGGTTTACTCCTTACAATGGTACTGATACTGTGCGTGGACACAGAGCGTGTTATCAACAGCAGAGACCCCTGGGAATGTCCATTGTCCAGTAATTAGTGATATTTATTGCTATTTTGTGCTTGTGTAATCTTGTCTTTGTGTCCTGAAATGCATTGTCACCACACTAATGAAAAAGGTGACTGCAGGAGAGCCATGGACATAGAAGATGGCCCTACTATGCACCATCATGTCAACCAACTACTAGTGGAGTGACAAAAGGCAATGACCAGCCCACTGAACACCAAGAGTGGGATCACAGACTCAACATCATGGAAGGATGCTACTCTTGGACTTTGGTTTGGATTTATGGACGCTCATTTAGACTGGTTCGCAAGTAGTCCTTACGAACTAGGCCATAATATTGCCTCAGGCCAAAGGGGGGATCTATAGGGGTGTATTCTAAGTGCTTATAGTAAAATGGCCCTTGCCTACTCACCCAAAATGGCTGACAAACAAAAAGAGGTAGCCTGCCTTAGAATTAAATCACAAGATGGCTGACTGGAGTTCAAAAGATGAACTGTCTTTTCCAGGCTTTAATTAAAGAAATGACAACATCTGTGAACAGTTACATCAAGGCCATGAGTACCCCATTCCAGAAGGTACTGAAAAGGGCATGTCTCTGAAATTGACAAGCAACTAATCCTAACCCTCATGAATAAAAGTAATTGCCCCAGTGAGTGAATGAACACCAAGGACAAGCTAAGCCCAGTCACATCCTGATGTCATTACTGGAACAGCAGTTAAAGTTATTTTGTAATTGTATCTTTAAAATGAATTACTCTTCCATAGGTTCTAGTTAGAAATTCCCAGAGGAAATCATAAGGATAGTCTTTGAATCATAAGGATAGTCTTTGACATATATATATATAAAGCCAATGCTTAATAAATGTATTAAAGGAAAAGCATTTAGACCTAGATGTGAAAGTTAATCAGCATCAGGAAATTATGCACCCTGAACAAAATAAATTGCTTACAGCTTATTAATTACAAAGTACTAAGAGTCAGAAAAGGTGTGCTTAATCCTCCACTTGATAGCTAACTTCCTCACAAAAATCAATATTATAAACTTCAAAGCAACTAGATAAAACTAACTGTCTTTTGCATTTTTGCACACATAATTAGGACAGTGGGAAATGTAGAAGGAATAACTGAATTTGATCAAGACAGCACAAGAGAAACATAAATAATAGAATTCAAACAGTCTCTACAATTACAGCCAGACAAAGAGGACTGAAGTATAGAAATTAGCTTTGGAATGCAAATGAATAGGATGCATAGAAAGATTCCAAGGCCGAAAAATAATAGTCCCTGTTAAACACCATGGGATCATGGGAAGCAGAGGCTAGACAAAAATGCCCATCATTAATTAGGTGTTTTCCCAGATTGTAGGTATGGAGTAGGAGGGAAGAGCTGTCACCATGTTGTATGTGATCATTATATGACAGAAATATATCAAAATACTGCTTTTTACTCTGCAAATTAGTGTGTGTCATCGATCTATCTTCTGATCTAAGCCAAAGATTAAGCGAATAACTAAGTTCGCTGTCGAGGCTAGATTCAGGAAAAATACTTTGGCCCTCACCCTGCTTTAACTGGTTTCTGCATTAATAAATGTTCACTTGCCTAAGTTCTGCCTGCTTCTTGAGTTTTCCTTCACTGTCAGGGGAAAATTATCCTATAGTTGGTCAATAAATATTAGACTTGCCAGCAATGCCCAAAACCCATGACATATATAAAAGAGATGCCCAAACTGAAACATGGATCCGTCCAATGACCTCTGTCAACACTATACTTTAGAAAATCTTGAGTTTGATTGAGGATAGTCTCTGATAACTTGTCATTCAATTTTCAATTGTTGACAGTGAGCATTCATGTGAAATTTCTTAATTTGATAACATCTCCAAATCATTGCATCTCAAAGGATATAAAGACTGTATATCAAAGTGAAGGTTACTATTGACTTTCCAATGTTGAGAAGTCTGGATCTGTGCTTCTCTATTAGAATCTGAGTCAGACAGAAGAATGAGAAAACAAAATGTAAATAAAAATACTTCAAGCGACGTACCTTTGGAAATAAAGCTTCTCTTCTCCAATGAAGAGATGTGTTAGAAATCCTGCTACAGTCGAGCTAATACGAGCCGAGCAGGGAAGTTTCTTTGGTTTGTAACAGAACCAGGGCTCCCCAGTCCTGGGATCAGTAAAGTTACAGAGTGGCTCAGTCTGAGGCAAATAAAGATTACATTGAGTAGTCTCTAAAATGTTCCCATTCTTGAAGATACTTTTAAAATATGCTCTCGTTAGTCGTTCCTCGCGTAGTCTTTTAAGTATTTGGATCCCTTCACTGGGATGAGCCAGTAAAACAGAAACTTCAACTTTCCCAGGCCAAAATAAAGTAAAATTGATATAGTAAAATCCATTTTCATTGTCTATAACAGTTCCTGCTGAACCAGCTTTTAAAGCTGGGGTGTGGATCCGAGCTTGGAGATAGTAACCCCCATATTGCTTTGGGTGACCTTCAAAATCACTCATCTGCAGCATCACTTGTAGCTGATCCCCCACATGGAAACTCTTTGCAGAATTTAAAATTACAAAGTGAACATGTGCTGGGTCACTGCTTTTCTGAAATGGCACTGAAGAGTTGGGTGATTTAGGCTATTCGATCATTTTGATAAGGAACGTTCCCTCTGACCTTTCTTCAGGAGTGAAGCTGTGATTCTGGTAGCCATTTTGTACCAGCTTGTCTGTCCAATGGAGATTCCTTGTCTCCACTTTCTGCCTCATGGTGTGATTAAACTTTGGAACTGGATATCTCCTCCATGTGGACTCAGATTCAACAATTGCAGTTTTATCATACTGTGAAAAAAGCAAATCATTTTCATGAATAACAGGGAATTCTCCAGAATTGCAGCATCTAAATTAAATCATTATATATTTCAATGTGACAGTTAGCATTAATTCCGTTATGTACTGCAGCTCAGCTCATGAGAGGAAACAGGTCATCAGACAGTCTAACCCTTGACCTCCAGCCAGCGCACTGATCTTCTCCTGAAAGTGACCAGGCCAGTAAAGTTCCCAGTTTAATTCCCAGTCTGTGCAGAGCTGATTTCAGCACTGCTGAGATAGTGAGGGGAAAGTACACAATCAGTTTGTGTTCCCAATTCTCACACTGTCCAATGATGCCTGCTGGAAGAGTATAAGTTGAGGCATAGCATGAGGAACAGACCTGGGCATCAGTTTAAAATCCTCCCTCAGGTCAGATGACATGTAAGTGAAGGTACGAGATCAGTCTGTAGAACTGTATCTCAGTAGGATTGGTTCTCATAACTTCTGTTATAATCTCAAAACATTTCATAAATCCAGCTCTCAGTTGTTGACCACCCTGAACAATGTGTCAGAGATTCTGTCTGTCATGCTCAATAAACACCAAGAACTTTTCCAACAGTGAATACTACCAGCTTGCTCATGTCAGAAACAAAAGACAGACTGGTTAGACAAAAGACAGACAAAGATAGACTGTTAATTTCTGAACTCCGGCTGGTTGGTATAAAATTAGTTATTTGATACAATGCCCATCTGCTGCATTGTTTACATTGGAATTAAGGTAATAAAATGCAACTAAGTGGACATTGGATGATCATTTGGATAGTAATAGTGTTCGAGTATATGGGGAAAACTGGGAGATTGGCACGAGGTAATGATGATCATTTGAAGACCAATGAAGACACAATGGGCTAAATGGCCTCCATCTGTGCTGTTACCATCCTGTGATACAATTCCAAGAAGACACATGTGTGCAGCCAAATACCTGGCATGCCCCTGTGTTGTTAATGGAGAAGATGTTTATATAGAATCATAGAATCCCTACAGCATGGAAACAGGCCATTAGGCCCAATAAGTCCACACTGACCCCACGAACAGTAACTCACCTAGACCCATTCCCCCACTCAATTACTACATTTACCCCTAACTAATGCACCTAACCTACACATTCCTGGACAGTATGGACAATTTAGCATGGCCAATTCACCTAATCTGCACATCTTTGGATTGTGGGAAGAAACTGGAGCACCCAGAGGAAACCTACACACACATGGGGAGAAAGTGCAAACTCCATACAGACAGTCACCCGAGGCTGGAATCGAACTGGAATCCCTGGCACTGCGAGGCAGCAGTGCTAACCACTGAGCCACTGTGCCACTTTCTAGGTTTTATTTCTAGGTTTATAACAGGTAGCATAAATTCATTCATTTGTTAGTTTTGTTTTGACTTCAGAGCTGATAGCTCAGAGTTCGGTTGAATAGAGAACAATTTATCTCCCAACAGCACAATCTTGTTTAGTTCAGTTCAGGGAATAGGTCACTGTAGCAGTAATGATTTTCTAGCCCATGTCATCTCTCAATCAGGAGAATTGACGGCTTATTCCCTGTCATTATTAGACTTATGAATGGACTATCTAACTTCAAACAATGCTGATGGTGTTAATGTTGATCTAGCCTAGCGCATGGTGTAACTGTCCAAATTATTATTTCACACTATGATCTGTCTGCACTTGCTTACCACGATCTGCCTGTACTGCCCGTAAACAAAGATTTTCACTGTACTTAGGTACACGTGACAATAAATAAATAAATCAAATTAAACCTGGAATAAAAATCTTCATGTTGTTCAAAATGAAAAGGGTTAGTCTATCATACTTGTGGGAGTTTCATGCAATCAGATTCAGAAAGGAACTGTAAACTTTTGTCTAAAATTCCACAAAAGAAAATGGAAGAGCCATTTGAGTAGAAACTGAAAGAGTTGAGACAAAAGTATAATTTTGATGGACTTGAGTTTCTGAATCAGGTGGTGTTGGGAAAAATATTGAGACATTGTTTTGATGTTTGTGTTAAGAGCTTTCTAATTTGTTCTTTGTTCACAGGTCGGTGCAACATCGAGGGCTAAAAGGCCAGTACTGCGCTGTAATGTTCTATGTTGTATATTGCTTGGCTTGTTATAATTTTCCCTGTTTTTGTTCTTTTGTTAAAGAATATGTGCAGCTTTGTGAAATATTTTGCAGTGATGAACCACCACACTGTTTAACTAAAACTAATTCACATGCTAGGTTTCATTCTGGGATCTGACTTGTCCATTATTATCATCAGCTGGCATCATAACAAGGAACAATGTGGCTAAAATGAGGAGAAATCTTTGCCATAATTGAACAAAGTGGTTACAAAGAGCCAATTTGGCCCTAATTTTCCAAAAGAGAAGTTGCCAAAACACAGACAACTTATGGAAAGGCCAAACAGCACCTAGCAAAGCAAAAATCAGAGGTATTTTAGAGTTTACTGTGTCAAAGACAAAATATGAAATGTTGCCGCGTGTCAACATAAATGGATGCTGTTGGAAGTTCGTCTTAAATTTCAGCAAAATTGTTAAAAGTAGCTCATTAAGCAAGTTTGTTAAAGAAAGGCAATAAATATGAATGGATAAAAGAATGTCAGAGGGTCTTAGAAAGCTTGAAAGCTTTATTAATTACCACACTGAATTCCATGGTGTCAACTTATGGGGAGAAACTGAAAGTACAGAAGTTTGGTGTAAACCAGAACCTGCTGGAAATACACAGCAGGTCTCAGAGACTCTGTGCAGAGAGAAACAAAGTTAATGCTTCACTTGGAACGTGAGGCTTATTCAGGAACTTGATCTTGTACTTATCTATTTTACACCAGATATGCAAGCAGCTCTCGATCTTTTCAATTCTTCATCCAACTTTATCTCTCCTTGAGAATAGTGAATTCATATCAACCTATGCCCGGTTAGTTTCACTTCCCTTACATATTGAAGCCAAACCAAATCAAGGCAGGACTTATACACTTAATGGTAAGGTCCTGGGGAGTGTTGCTGAACATAGGGGCCTTGACATGCTGGTTCTCAGGTCCTTGAAGGTCAACTTGCAGGTAGATAGAATAGTGAAGAAGGTGGTTGGTACACTTGTCTTTTTTGGTCAGTGCATTGAGAATAAGAGTTGGGAGGTCATGTTGCGGTAGTACAGGATAGTGGTTAGGGCACTTTTGGAGTACTGAATACAATTTTGGCCTCCCTGCTACAGGAAGGATGTTGTGAAAATTGAAAGGGTTCAGAAAATGCTTACAAGGATGCTGCCATGGTTGGAGAATTTGAGTTATAGGGAGAGGCTGAATAGACTGGGGCTATTTTCCCTGGAGGGTTGGAGGCTGAGGGGTGACCTTATAGAGGTTTATAAAATCACGAGGGGCATAGATAGGGTAAATTCACAAGGTCTTTTCCCTGATGTTCGGTGGTCCAAAACTAGAGGGGAAAATGCAAAAGGGGCTTTTTCATGCAGAGAGTGGTGTGTGTATAGCAGTCTCGGACAATAAGAAAATTTAAAAGGCATCTGGATAGGTATATGAATTGAAAGGATTTAGAGGGATATGTTCCAAATGCTAGCAGGTGGGACTAGATTTATTTAGGAGATCAGGTCAAGATGGATGAGTTGGACTGTCGGGTCTGTTTCCATTCTGTACGTTTCTATGACTATAATTTGCTCAGCAGTTCCGATACCTTTGATGGTATGTACCTCTCTCAAAAAGTTACAATCAGTGAGGAGAAAGATTGCACAGCTCAGCGTTCTAAAAAGGGATGGTAATGACTGTTTGAAAACAAAGACCACCACAAGCTAATGGAACCTTGAGTGTACAGAGCAGTTGTTGCCACCAGACCCCTATGTTACAGGGAGATCCAGCCTACCTGTCAGTGTTACATGAAAACTGCAAGTGAAATTCTGTCACAAATCTTCCGGTTGCATCCTTCAAATTCAACATGTGATGATTAAACAAGTGCTCGTGCACTTCTCAATTTCAGCTCCATCAGCGTTCAGTATTCACTTCTGCAAACTGTGATGGACTGGGCTCTTTGCCTGGAAACTTAAAAACTATCTCCCTCTCCAGGCCTTATTTTCTAAACTCCTATGTGACCAATGATCCAGGGGAGGACACAGAAAACGCTTCCAAGTTTCCTTGAAGCTTGTTTGAAATGTGGAATCATTGTCTTTAATGGACTGGAAGGAGCTTGTACTGATTATTCAAAACTGCAATGACAAGTTCACCAAGCTACTACTTAAGTCAAAATGTCACAACAGTGAGGCAGAGCTGAAAATGTGTTGCTGGAAAAGCACAGCAGGTCAGGCAGCATCCAAAAAGCAAGAGAATCGACGTTTCGGGCATGAGCCCTTCTTCTGGAATGAGGCCTCATGCCTGAAACATCGATTCTCCTGCTCTTTGAATGCTGCCTGACCTGCTGCGCTTTTCCAGCAACACATTTTCAGCTCTGATCTCCAGCATCTGCAGTCCTCACTTTCTCCACAACAGTGAGGCAGTATGGCAGCAGAGAAGAAAAGCAAAGAGAGGAAATCCTGCACTCCAAATCCTAATACCTCATTAGAGATCCTGTTCCATGTGACCATAGATCTGTGGTCAAGAATCAGGATCCAAAACAGAAGCTTGCAACCCTGAGTACAGGACATCCTTAAATCTCAAAACAGCCAATGACAATGAGATACAGGTATGGGGATTAGGGAAGCAATGGGAGGGGTGGAGAGTGGAAGACGAAATGTCCTAATCAGATCAATGTCAGGCACCGCCCACAAGTGGTAACTGAGAGAAAGGCCTGAGGCCTGGAACACTGTCACTGTGCAGTGAGAAAATATATTCCCACAGGACTCAAACTGGGAGAACCTCAGCCTTTGATTCAAGAGGCAGCATGTGAAATAATTAAGATAGTATTTAGCAATTGAAATGCCTGGGCCTGAGAGACAAACTATTCCATTTTTAAATAATATCACCTTGAACCTTAGTGAACATGTTGTCACATGAGAGGCAGTTCAGAGGAGGTTCAGTAGATGGATCCCAGACATGAGGGGTTTGTCGTATGAAGAGAGATTGAACAGTTTAGGCCTATACCCTCTGGAATTTAGAAGCTTGAGGGGAGATCAAATTGAGGTACTCAAGATGATAAAAGGTGAAGATAAAATAAACGTGGAGTGGATGCTTCCTCTTGTAGGGCGTTCGAGGACGAGAGGTCATAGTCTTGGATAACAGGTAGCAAACTTAAAACAGAGCTGAGGAGAAAGCACTTCTCCCAAAGTGATGTGGATGTATGGAATTCACCCAAAAGTGTGGTGGATACTGAGACAGTGAATAAACATAAGGAGGAGTTCGACAGATTTTTAATTGGTAATGAGTTGAAGGGATATGGAGTGAAGGCAGGGAAATGGGGGTGAGGAGCATATCAGCCATGATCGAATAGTGGGGCAGACTGATTGGGCCAGATGGTCTAATTCTGCTCCTATCTGAGCTTTTTAACCTACGATTAGTTTTCTCTAAATATGTTGATGATACCAGTCTACATACCATTACGCCATACAAATTCAGCACCAGGAACAGTAGAGCCATCAATACCAGCAATGTGAAGTGGGAGGGACGTATGGAGAAGGGAAGAAGAGATTTTCTTGTACTTTGTTCATCCATATTGAAAGGGCACAATGCACTCGCTTGTTGTAAATCTGCAACAAAAATTAAATTTCAAATCAATTAATGACAAAATTTGATATTCATCATTGAAGGATCCTGATGGAGTTTAATTTCACAAAATGCCCCAGAAAGGAAAGCCATGCTGGAGAACTGGAGACTGTGAAATGAGGCACCAAAATGGAGGCAGGGACAAGGGAGATAATAACAGATGAGTCACTATTATTTCAGCTCTCACTAAAAATCAAACCATAATCACAGTGAAACACAATCTCTTAGGGCTAGTAAACATTGATTATAGGGAAGTAAATGGAGAGAAAAGACAATGTGACAGGTGCAAAGATCAAAGGGTAGAATGAGGAGGGAATGACATGGGGGGAGACAGAGACATTGGAGAACTGTGGGTCTTACCAGTGAGAGAGGGTGAGGAGGGTTCATTCTGGCTGACTATTGGGTTTTGTGGGTAGCCCAAGATCCGACCAACTGAAGATCATCAGACATTTCCATCGGATATGGTCGCTGTCCGGCAAATGTGTGTCATGAATGTTACTTACTAATTTTCGGTCTAAGCCTGGATATTGCCCAGTTCTCATTGAATGTTGACATGGACTGTTTCAATGGCTGAGGAGTCATGAATGGTGCAATCATGATTAACATTCCCACTTCTGACCTTGGGTGGTGAGATAGTCATTGATATTTGGCCAGTCCTAACACGCTTGCAGTAAGGTTCTTGGACTGGGATGATTGGCTTCTGCCAAACAGAACCAGTTTCTCAAGGTAAAGATTATGTCATCTTTTTATTCAGGTGTTACCTCTTTTCATGTTTTCTGAAGACAGCCTAGGCTTTCTTATTCTTCAGAGAGAGAGATAAATCCTTGATCTAAAGGAGCAACTCCGAGTTATAAAACATTGCCCCATATCTCTGGAGTGATCTTCAAATATCTTTTCCATATCCCTTTCTCAAGACCATTCTGGATATTATTTACTAAAGCCACCCATCACTTATTTAAGGTCCAGCAGAAACTGGCCTGGTATGTCCAACATATCCTCATGAGTTACTCCACTCATTCCAGGAACCAAATGAGTAAATGCCCTCTGAACCATCCCAAACACACCATGACCTAAAATTGGAGTCCAAAAGTTCATGCAGTAACCAAAATGTCTCACAAATGCCTTGCACACCTGAAGCAAACCCTTATTTTTATGTTTAATCCTCTCACAATGGCGGCACGGTGGCACAGTGGTTAGCACTGCTGCCTCACAGCGCCAGGGACCTGGGTTCAATTCCCACCTCAGGCGACTGACTATGTGGAGTTTGCACGTTCTCCCCGTGTCTGCGTGGGTTTCCTCCTGGTGCTCCGGTTTCCTCCCACAGTCCAAAGATGTGCGGGTCAGGTTCACTGTCCCTTCCTTTTTTTCTCTTCTCAGTACCATTGAATGTCTGTCTTGGAATCTGTTTCTTTCCTTACCCTCCCAATGTCTTTATGCACTTTTGGTCTCTTATTGAAGAAATATTTAAATGTATTTTGATGTTCAGAGGAGGTTTACTGGATTACTACCTGGAATGAGTGTGTTGCCTTCCAAGGATAAGTTTGACACCCTGAGCTTGTTTCCTCTCGGGTTTGGGTGAGTGAGGGATGGTTTAGTGGAGATTTATAACATCTTGAATGGGATTGAAAAGGTTCATGTGGAACAAATGTTTCTTCTTGTGGGTCAGTCTGGAACAAGGGAGCCCTGTCTCTAGGTACCCCACTGACTGCCTGTCTAGGAATCGTTCTCTTGCTTGATCATCTCAATGTCTCTTGTGCAGTTATTGTATCTTATATAAGAAAAGGTGTCAATGCATTCTCATGCTCAGAGAAGGTTGACAGGAAGGGTCACTAGACCCAAAATATTAACTCTGATTTCTCTACACAGGTATTGTCAGACCTGCTAAGCTTTTCCAGCAATTTCTGTTTTTGTTTGCTAGCTTATTACAAACTGGTCTTGTTTCCTCTGGGGTTTGGGTGAGTGAGGGATGAATTGATGGAACTTTATAACATCCTGAGCTTGAAAGGTGAATGGGGAAAGGATATTTTTTCTTGTGGGTCAATCACAGGAGCACTATATTAAAATTATATCCCTTTTTAGGACAGAGATGAGAATGTTTCTCTCAGAGTATTGAGTTTTTGGAATTTAAAGTTGTAACAATAAGAGCAGCATGAATGGATGGAGTCAGGCTCCCACAAATCCAAGGTTTTAGTTTAGCTTTCAGTGAGGTGTTGGGGATTGGAGGATGGCCATAGAAGCTGACTCTCTCCCTTTCCCTTTTACAGCTAAAAGCTTGGGTTCTCTCTCAGCTGCCAGAATCGCATTTGAGACAGTCTATTTTACTGACTTTGCCTTTGTCAATGATGTGATTACAGGATCTACTTTATGGGAACCATTGGTGTTCAGTAAGTAAATTATTCTGCTTTGTTTTCCAATAGGGCTTATTCTTTTGTTTGTATTTTAACAATTGAGTAAGAATAACATGCGTACTGCTTACAGCTCTGTGTTTAACCAATTAAATTACACTTGCCTTGAAAGAAGATAACAGTTAAGATCCTGACTCTCTTCTTGGGGATATATTTGACGAGGGTTTGATCTGGTCCATAACAACACTAACAGATCAGCTATGATCTTGTTGAATGATGAAGCAACGTCAAGCAGCCAAATGGCCTTCTCCTGCTACTATTTAGTATGTTTGCATTTTCATATACTTTCACTAAATCAGAGAGTAAACAATCAATTTCATCCCAGGTATTCCTGTCTCTTCCTTCATCAGTGGCTGTTCTACACTGTCTCCTCTCCAAGCCTTGTTAGAGTGTTTCCATGAACACTGTTGCCTGTTTACACAGATACTCACAGGGATCCTGCTGACACTAGTCTCTAAGCTGCATAAGGATCATTCCAAGCAAAGTTGAAACCTGCCTTCTACTTCTGGTGTGGAAGGATTATTTAACCCTTCGAGTTTAAAAATCTAAATTTCCCGAATATAGCCAACAACAATGGGGCAGCACGGTGGCTCAGTGGTCAGCGCTGCTGCCTCACAGCACTAGAGACCTGGGTTTGATTCCAGCCTCAGGGGTCTGTCTGTGTGGAGTTTTCAGTGTGTGTGTGTTTTTCCTCCGGGTGCTCTGGTTTCCTCCCACAATCCAAAGATCTGCAGATTAGGTGAACTGGCCATGCTAAATTGCCCATAGTGTTAGGTGCATTAGTCAGGGGGTGGGTTACACTTCAGAGGGTTGTATAGACTTGTTGGGTCAAAGGGCCTGTTTCCATACTATAGGGAATCTAATCAGCAAGCAGCCAGTAAACATACTATGCAGGGAAAAGGACAGGTTGAAGTCCAAGTTGGATCATACCAATATTCGTTTTCAGAGATTTGAAATCTGCATAAATTGGCTATCATGGAGTCTCATCAGCAAACCATGCAAACAGACTTTTCAGGCAACAAGCAGATGACTGAACTGTGAAGCTTTTCGAGGTACGGAGTGTCTTAATATAGCTTATGGTCACACCAGAAGAATAGCTCAAACAGAATAAAGTTAAACAAGAATTGGAGCTGTCTATCTCAAAGAAACTGCTGATGTAAAGGTACAACTTATACTATTGATCCTTGGAAACCAAGAAAAGGTCAGGATAACAGAAGACTTCCTAAAATCCCGTTGTATGATGTCATCTGATTGACACAAAAAAGAGCATTGACAGAGCAAAAACACTTACTTTCATGGAATATTCAGAGCTCCAAGACCAAAGTGAGTGGTGATTTTAAGATTGAGAAAGGAACTTCAGAGAGAGCGTGAATAAAAAGACAGGGGAAGAATTTAAGACAGAATTGAGCTCTTGTTAATTTTGGAATCACCTGCAGAATGAGGATCCCTGTTTTGGAAAAAGTCTGAGAAATACAGTGGGAAGGTAAAAAGGTTCTTGAAGTCCAAAAGTCAATTTCCCTGAGAGCAATGATGAACTTTTATTTTCAGATGGAGTTCTGTAGCTATTCTTCAGAGAAGCTGTGATCCCACTTCATCTCCATGCTCACCTTCCCAGTTAAGGAGCAGATACATCCTCTGCATCCTCCAAAACAGTAAAGAATAAAACAAATGCATAAACCTCCATTCAGTCTTCAGCAGTTGATTCGTTAAAAATCATATGGGGTCTCAAACTACTGAAGCAGCTGTACAAAATGGTTGAGTATGTTTCACTTACCAAACATAATTAAAGCAAGAAGCTGACCCAAAATGGTTCAGTCAGGTATCAAATTTTATTCATTCATGGGATGTGGGTGTCACTGGCTGGCCAGTATTTATTGACCATCTCGAGTTATCCTCGAGAAGGTGGTGGTGAGCTGCCTTCTCAAACAACTCCAGTCCACATTTTGTAGACAGCCCCACAATGCCCAAAGACTGTCCTGATGGGGAATGGCCATGTAAAGGAATTGTACATCCATGGTAAAGAGGAGATGGCTGGAGTCCGCTAACTGAAAATTCTGAAACTGATGTAAACCATCAGAAGAATCGTGGAAGTAAGTGGGCAGGGACTAGATCAGGAGAGAAAAGACTGAGTCGAGGTTGGAAGACCCTATGGGCTATTTACCATGGACAGTCCACCTAACCTGCACATCCCTAGACCCTACAGGCCAGGTTAGCATGGACAGTCCACCTAATCTGCACATCCCTAGACTCTACGGGCCAGTTAGCATGGACAGTCCATCTAACCTGCACATCCCTAGCCTTTATGGGCCATTTAGCATGGACAGTCTACCTAACCTGCACATCCTTGGACACTATGGGCCACTTAGCATAGACAGTCCACCTAACCTGCACATCCCTAGACACTATGGGACATTAGCATGGACAGTCCACCTAACCTGCACATCCCTAGACACTATGGACTATTTCCCATGGACAGTCCACCTAACCTGCACATCCCTAGACACTACGGGCCAGTTAGCATGGACAGTCCATCTAACCTGCACATTCCTAGACCCTACGGGTCAGTTAGCATGGACAGTCCATCTAACCTGCACATCCCTAGACCCTATGGGCCATTTAGCATGGACAGTCTACCTAACCTGCTCATCCCTAGACCCTATGGGCCATTTAGCATGGACAGTCTACCTAACCTGCTCATCCCTAGACCCTATGGGCCATTTAGCATGGACAGTCCACCTAACCTGCACATTCCTAGACCCTATGGACCATTTAGCATGGACAGTCCACCTAACCTGCACATCCCTAGACCCTATGGGCCATTTAGCATGGACAGTCCACCTAACCTGCACATCCCTAGACCATTGGGCCATTTAGCATGGACAGTCTACCTAACCTGCACATCCCTAGACCCTATGGGCCATTTAGCATGGACAGTCCACCTAATCTGCAGATCCCTAGACTGTACGGGCCAGTTAGCATGGACAGTCCACCTAACCTGCACATCCCTAGACCCTTGGTCCATTTAGCAAGGACAGTCTACCTAACCTGCACAGCCCTAGACCTATGGGCCAATTAGCATGGACAGTCCACCTAACCTGCACATCCCTTGACCCTATGGGCCATTTTGCATGGACAGGCCACCTAACCTGCACATCCCTAGATCCTACGGGCCATTTAGCATGGACAGTCCACCTAACCTGCACATCCCTAGACACTATGGGCCATTCAGCATGGGCAGTCCACCTAACCTGCACATCCCTAGACCCTATGGGCCAGTTAGCATGGACAGTCCATCTAACCTGCATATCCCTAGACACTATGGTCCATTTAGCATGGACAGTCTACCTAACCTGTTCATCCCTAGACCCTATGGGCCATTTGGCATGGACAGTCTACCTAACCTGCACATCCCGAGACCCTATGGGCCATTTAGCATGGACAGTCTACCTAACCTGCACATCCCTAGACACTATGGGCTATTTACCATGGACAGTCCACCTAACCTGCAGATCCCTAGACTCTACGGGCCAGTTAGCATGAA
Organism: Hemiscyllium ocellatum; assembly: GCF_020745735.1. Classification (NCBI taxonomy): domain Eukaryota; kingdom Metazoa; phylum Chordata; class Chondrichthyes; order Orectolobiformes; family Hemiscylliidae; genus Hemiscyllium; species Hemiscyllium ocellatum. The sequence continues at coordinate 70,011,081 of NC_083412.1, forward strand.
CAGTCCACCTAACCTGCAGATCCCTAGACTCTACGGGCCAGTTAGCATGAACAGTCCACCTAACCTGCACATCCCTAGACCCTACGGGCCAGTTAGCATGGACAGTCCATCTAACCTGCACATCCCCAGACCCTATGGGCCATTTAGCATGGACAGTCCATCTAACCTGCACATCCTTGGACACTATGGGCCACTTAGCATGGACAGTCCACCTAACCTGCACATCCCTAGACACTATGGGACATTTAGCATGGACAGTTCACCTAACCTGCACATCCTTGGACACTATGGGCCAGTTAGCATGGACAGTCCACCTAACCTGCACATCCCTAGACTCTACAGGCCAGTTAGCATGGACAGTCTACCTAACCTGCACATCCCTAGACCCTATGGACCATTTAGCATGGACAGTCCACCTAACCTGCACATCCCTAGACACTATGGGCTATTTAGCATGGACAGTCCACCTAATCTGCACATCCCTAGACTCTATGGGCCAGTTAGCATGGACAGTCCACCTAACCTGCACATCCCTAGACCCTATGGGCCATTTCCCATGGACAGTCCACCTACCTGCACATCTTTGGACTATGGGAGGAAACCCACATCGACACGGGGGGAATGTGCAATCTCCATACAGACAGTTGCCTGAGGGTGGAATTGAACCCCATCTCTGGGGAGCTGTGAGGCTGCAGTTCTAACCACTGAGCCAACTTTCAGGTACTGAGATGCTGAGACTAACTGCAGAAACTGGGAATTAAACTGGAAACGCCCCTGACTAACTGCTCTGTTCAGAAGTCATTAGACAGACTTTCTAATGACTCGTTTTTTTTTTCTTGCTGTGAGCTGCAGTTTGGGCATAAAACTTACTCAGTGCTCACTGTTTCATTGAAGTATATAACCCTCTAATTACAATGCCACAATTCTGTAGAATCTTGTGATGTGAACTGAATTATTCAGTGCTGTACATCTCTATAAATGCAGCAGGGATAATCCAGGAAATTATTGGCCACTGAGCCTTACATCAGTGGTCTGGAAATTATTTGAGAAGATTTTTTAGGGATAGGATTTACATGACAACATTTAAAATGCATCTGGATGGGTCTATGAACAGGAGAGGTTCAGAGGAATATGGGCCAAATGCTGGCACTTAGGATTAAATTAATTTACGATATTAGGTCGGGATGGACTAGTTGGCCCAAAGGGTCTGTTTCCGTGCTGTACATCTCGATGAACCTATGACTGAAGGAGGGTGTTTTGCTGGGAATTAACATGTGTGACACAGCAATGGAAAAGATATTCATTGAAAATGCTTTTTTTCCCTTATCCAGGTGATTGGATCTGAATCCAAATGGAGGAGATATCCAGTTCCAAATTTTAATCACACCATGAGGCACAAACTGGAAACCAGGAATCTCCATTGGTCCCACAGACAAGCTGGTGCAATGTGGTTACTAGATTCACAGCTTCACTCCTGAAGAAAGATCAGAGGAAATGTTCCTTCTGAAAATGATCGAATGGCCAAAACCACCCAACTCTGCTGTGCCCTTTTGGAAAAGCAGCAATCCACCACACAGTCACTTTGTAATTTTAAATTCTGCAAAGACTTTCTATGTGGGAGATCAGTTACAAGTGATGCTGCAGATGAGAGATTTTGATGGTCACCCAAAGTGATATGGGGGTGACTATCTCCAAGCTCGGATCCACACCCCAGCTTTAAAAGCTGGTTCAGCAACTGTCCTTGTTATAGACAACCAAAATGGATTTTACTATATAAACTTAACTTATCTTGGCCGGGGAAAGTCGAAGTTTCTGTTTTATTAGTTCATCCCAGTGAAGGGATTTAAGCACTTAAAAGACTATGTGAGGAACAGCCAGAAAGAGTACCTTCAAATATCAGGGTGTTTCAGAGACCACTGTGCGTAATCTATATTTGCCTCAGACTGAGCCACTCTGTAACTTTACTGATCCCAGGACTGGGGAGCCCTGGTTCTGTTACAAACCAAAGAAACTTCCCTGCTCTGCTCGTATAAACCATTTTAAAGGAGGTTATGAGAAAAATCTTTTGATTGGAGAAGAGAAACATTATTTCCAAAGGTATGTCAATTAATGTTCTTTTATTTATATTTGTTTATCCAATTTTCTTTCTGACTCAGATAATAATGAAGACACCAAGTATAGAATGAAACTTCCCAACATTGGAAATTCATTTAAAAAGCTGACCTTATGAAACATAACGATATTCACAATGTCTGTTGGTACATCAATTTGGAGCTTTCATTAATTTAAGAAACAGATGCACGTTTACTGCAAAAATTTGGAAATTGAATAACAAGCTATCATTGTGTGTGCTCTGAGAAAGTTAGGACATTCTGAATTATGGTGTTAGCAGTGGCCGTAACATCTCAGTCTTAGAGTGTTAATTGCCAATGATACATCCATGGAATGTTGGCATTTCTGTCATGTCCAACATTTATTGGCAATCCCTAATTGCACTTGTGTTTTTAGAAATGAAATTCTAAGATTTTAACCCAGTGCTGATGAGGGAACAGGGATATGGTTCCAAGTCAGAATGGTATGTGACTTGAATTTGTATCTGTTCAAATGTCTTTCTACATAGCAGGGATCACAGCTTTGGAAGGTGCTATCATTGAAGTCTTGGCAAGTTACTGCAGGGCATTCTGTATAATTACACAGTGCACACTGTGGCAGAGGGAGGAATTGTTAAATATGATGAATAGGTCCTGATCAAGTGGACTGCTTTGTCCTAGAAGACGTTTAGCATCTTACGTGTAGGAGTTGCACTCAAATGGAGATCATTCCAGCTTGGCTTATGCCTAGTGAATGGCAGAAAGACTTTGAGGAGCCTGAAAGTGAGTTACTCGCTTTCCCAACCCTGACTTGTTCCTGTAGCCCCTGATATTGAAGTTATTCGACCCATTGAGTTCATGCTGGCTCCCGATAAAACAATCCAATCAGTCCTGTTCTCTGTTCAATGTCTGGAAAAAGATTTTTCAAAGTCCCCACCAAATTTCATTTTAAAATTATTGATTGTCTCTGTTTCCACCATTCTCTGAGACAGCAAGTTGTAAATCATTTCCACCTGCTGAGTAAAACAGTTCATGCATTTCTTGCCCAAATGCTAAATCCACTTCCATAAATCCTTGTGCCTTCAGTGAATGAAAAAAGCTGTTCTTTGTCTACATTCTCTAAGTTAGTTTGTAATTTGGTTGATCTCTCTCAAATTCCCCCTCAATTTGCTTTGCTCCAAGAAAATCAACCCCAGCTTCTCCAACTTGATCTTAAAACTGAATTTTCTCTTCACTATAGCTATCCCGGCCAATCTTCCCAGCACCCTCTCAAGGACACGCACCCACGTAGCCTGTCCCATCCATTCATGAATGGTAGTAGACAATTAAATATCTAACACACTCCAGAATTATTCCTCAATAGTGGGAGAGACTCACATGTTGATACAAAAAGCAAATCTGAAGCATTGGCATTAATCTTCAGCCAGAAATGTCGAGTGAATGATGCATCTTCCTTAGGTCCTGAGTATCACAAAATTGAAGGCATTGAATATTGCACATAATCCAACAACGGTACTGAAGAATTGTGCTCCAAGCTCGCCAAGTCACAGCTAAACTGCTAGCTACAACATTGGCATCTAGTCAACAATGTGGAAAATTGTCAGGAGTGTCCTGTCCACTCAAAGCAGGAAAACTCCAATCTGATCAATCACCACCCCATTAGTGTACTCTCAATCATCAGCAATTTAGAAAGTGTCTTTAATAGTGCTATACCCAGGAAAATCTGCTCACTGGCACTGAGCTTGGATTCCATCAGGGCCACTTAGTTCCTCATCTAATTATAAACTTAGTCCAAACATCGAGATGTATAGCACAGAAACAGACCCTTCCGTCCAACTCATCCATGCTGATCAGATATCCTAAATTATTCTTGTTCCATTTGCCAGCATTTGACCTATATCCCTCGAAATCCTTCCTATTCATTTACCCATCATTTACCAGTGGTGTCAACATCAAGAAGCCCATATTGCCCAGATCATCAATGTATGTAATGGTCAAGCCTTCACCCCCCCCAGACAAGTAAGACAATTAAAAACCATTGACAATTACATTGCAGATTTTGTAAATTAGGGAAAACAGAGGATGGTGGAATATCCATTAGTATAAATAAGCAGAAGTTTGTAGGTTTTTCAAGTAAAATGTAATTTAATTCTTGTGCAATTCTTCAACAAAGTGTAACATGTTGATCTCTTTGTTTATACACAGCAAGTAGGACAGGACATATCCAGCACAAATGTATGATCTTGGTGGATTCAGGTCTGACTAATCCTGATCCAGTATATTAAACATTAAACATGTCTTACTGTAAATGAGAATTTGCATAATGTAGAAAACTGAAGTCTCGATTATTTTGATGGATTTTTTTATATTTCAATTTGTGATTTGAAATTTCAATCTAAAAGAGAATCCCAATAGTACTCAAAATATTCTGAACTATAGCATTTCAATATTTTCTGATTCACCTCTTCAGAGATGTTATTCCAGTCAGGTGAGACTTGAACCTGAGCTTCCTGGGTTAGAGGTAGAGACAATACCACTGCACCACAAGCGACCTTAAATTGATATTTGCTGATCAGCCTGCTCAGGTCTGTTATTACACCGCTCTGGAGCAAGTGGGACTTGAACATGATCCTCCTGAGTTAGAGGTAGGGACACTACCACTGAACCCAGGAACTCCATAAGCTGCACCATTTCACTTCTTTTCTGTATCCAGAAGTGCTGTTACGCACAACCGAATGTTTCTCTTCCTATCCCCAACCATCCCTGCTTCTTCTTCCTAACTATTAACCATTATCAGTAAATCAAAAATATTTTCCAATTAAATAATTTAGGAGCAAACTCTGTTGAGGGCAATGCAAAACTTCAAAGGTGAGGAAGAGGGACTGAAAACGGGAGGAGGCTAAATTAAAATGGAGTTGGAAACCACAACATTTGATTCTATGTTGTCAGATTTGGAACAGCTGAACTTTCATTCCTCCTTCAGAGGGAGTGTAATAAAAAAGCCAGAACTAATCAGTCAGTCTTTATAATTTCAGCTCAAGCTTGCCTTCCAATGACTTCACCAAATCAGATATCTAATGTGAGAGAAAAGTGTCTGACATTTATGGCTATATTTTTATCAGCAATTCCAGTGTAAGGTGGAGCATACAGTTTGTATTTGTGAAAGGAGAGTTTTGAAAGGAGAGCCTGAATCAAGTAAAAACTAACATTTCTGTTGTGCTAAAAAAATTTCAATCAGAAAACAAGCAACCAGACAGCAATAAGTGATTGCATTAACTTTTGTAAATCCCAGAAAGCACATCAACAATTATAATCAGTATGTACATTTCTTTGCAACTTGGTGCTCTGGGGACAGTTAAAAGTCCGGCCTGTATACAGATGCAGTGCTACATTGTCTGATAATTAGTCAGCCTTTTTTATTAGAGGCCTCACCTACTAATAAATTTACAAACTACTGACAATTGTTACTTTGTTGTCTAGATCTGGATCTGACAACCGGTTTAAAATTTAATGTTATGCTGACATGATGGCCTAGATGAGATTGTGCGTGCACAGACAGATCACTGCGGCCATTATTGAATTGAGAACAGACACTCCATGTACTAACACAGCCCTTTTCATAATCACTGAATACCTCAAGATACCTTACAATCAATGACACACATTAATAGAAACAACAGCACTGAAATCCAAGGGCTGTCTTCAATTGGAAGTGAAATGAAATGAACAATATCATAGAATCCCTACAGTGCGGAAGCAGGCCCTTCGACTCAACAAGCCCACACTGACCCTCTGCAAAGCAACCCACCTAGACCCAATCCCAACCACATTTTTTCGATATTTTCCCCTGAGTAATGCAGCCAACTTACACATCCCTGAACATTAGAGAGTCATAGAGTCATAGAGATGTACAGCATGGAAACAGACACTTTGGTCCATGCCGACCAGATATCCCAACCCAATCTAGTACCACCTGCCAGCACCCGGCCCATATCCCTCCAAACCTTCCGATTCATATACCCATCCAAATGCCTCTTGAATGTTGCAATTGTACCAGCCTCCACCACTTCCTCTGGCAGCTCATTTCATACACGTACCACTCTCTGTGTGAAAAAGTTGCCCCGTAGGTCTCTTTTATATCTTTCCCCTCTCACCCTAAACCTATGCCCTCTAGTTCTGGACTCCCCCACCCCAGGGAAAAGACTTTGCCTATTTACCCTATCCATACCCTCATAATTTTGTAAACCTCTGTAAGGTCACCCCTCAGCCTCCGACGCTCCAGGGAAAACAGCCCCAGCCTGTTCAGCATCTCCCTAGAGCTCAAATCCTCCAACCCTGGCAACATCCTTGTAGATCTTTTCTGAACCCTTTCAAGTTTCACAACATTTTTCCGATAGGAAGGAGACCAGAATTGCACACAATATTCCAGCAGTAGGCTACCAATGTCCTGTACAGCTGCATCATGACCTTCCAACTCCTGTACTCAATATTCTGACCAATAAAGGAAAGCATACCAAACACCTTCTTCACTATCCTATCTATCTGCGACTCTACTTTCAAGGAGCTATGCACCTGCACTCCAAGGTCTCTTTGTTCAGCAACACTCCCTAGGACCTTACCATTAAGTGTATAAATCCTGCTAAGATTTGCTTTTCCAAAATGCAGCACCTCGCATTTATCTGAATTCAAATCCATCTGTCACCTCTTAGCCCATTGGCCCATCTGGTCAAGATCCTGTTGTAATCTGAGGTAAACCTCTTCACTGTCTACTACACTTCCAATTTTGGTGTCATCTGCAAACTTACTAACTGTACCTCTTATGCTCACATCCAAACCATTTATGTAAATGACAAAAAATAGAGGACCCAGCACCGATCCTTGTGGCACTCCACTGGTCACAGGCATCCAGTCTGAAAAACAACCCTCCATCATTACCCTCTGTCTTCTACCTTTGAGATAAGGTGTCCTACCTTATCTAACCTTGCTAATCAGTCTCCCGTGGGGAACTTTGGCGAACACCTTACTGAAGTCCCTATAGATCACATCTACTGCTCTGCCCTCATCAATCCTCTTTATTACTTCCTCAAAAAATTCAATCACACACAAAGCCATGTTGACTATCCCTAATCAGTCCGTGCCTTTCCAAATATATGTACATCCTGTCCCTCAGGATTCCCTCCAACAACCTGCCCACCACCAACATCAGGCTCACTGGTCTATAGTTCCCTGGCTTCTCCTTACCACCCTTTTTAAACAGTGACACCACGTTAGCCAATCTTCAGTCTTCCGGCACCTCACCTGTGACTATCGATGATACAAATATCTCAGCAAGATGTCCAGCAATCACTTCTCTAGCTTCACACAGAGTTCTAGAGTACACTCAGGGTGGCACGGTGGCACAGTGGTTAGCACTGCTGCCTCACAGCGCCGGAGATAGGGTTCAATTCCCACCCTCAGGCGACTGTGTGGAGTTTGCACATTCTCCCTGTGTCTGCATGTGTTTCCTCTGGGTGTTCTGATTTCCTCCCACTGTCCAAAAATGTGTAGGTTAGGTGAATTGGCCATGCTAAATTGCCCCTAGTGTTAGGTGAAGGGGTAAATGTAGGGGAATGGGTCTGGGTGGGTTGCTCTTCAGAGGGTCGGTGTGGACTTGTTCAGCCGAATGGCCTGTTTCCACACTGTAAGTAATCTAATCTAATCACTCTGATCAGGTCCTGGTGATTTAACCACGTTTACCTTTTTCAAGACATCCAGTACTTCCCCCTCTGTAATCTGGACATTTTGCAAGATGTCACCATCTATTTCCCTACAGTCTACAGCGTCCACATCCTTTTCCACAGTAAAGACTGATGCAAAATACTCATTTAGTATCTCTACCATTTTCTGCGGCTCCACACAAAGTCTGCCTTGCTGATCTTTGAGGGACCCTATTCTCTCCCTAGTTACCCTTTTGTCCTTAAGGTATTTTTAAAAACTCTTTGGAATCTCCTTAATTCTATTTGCCAAAGCTATCTCATGGCCCCTTTTTGCCCTACTGATTTTCCTCTTAAGTGTATTCCTACTTCCTTTATAATCTTCTAAGGATTCACTCGATCTATCCTGTCTATACCTTACATATGCTTCCTTCTTTTTCTTAATCAAACCCTCAATTTCTTTAGTCATCTAGCATTCCCTGCACCTACCAGCCTTTCCTTTCACCCTGACAGGAATATACTTTTTCAGGATTCTCGTTATCTCATTTCTGAAGGCTTCCCATTTTCCAGCCATCCCTTTACCTGCGAACATCTGCCCCCAATCAGCTTTCGAAAGTTCTTGCCTAATACTGTCAAAATAGGCCTTTCTCCAATTTAGAACTTCAACTTTTAGATCCGGTCTATCCTTTTCCATCACTATTTTAAATCTAATAGAATTATGGTCGCTGGCCCCAAAGTGCTCCCCCACTGACACCTAAGTCACCTGCCCTGCCTTATTTCCCAAGAGTAGGTCAAGGTTTGCACCTTTTCTAGTAGATCCATCCACATACTGAATCAGAAAATTGTCTTGTATGCACTTAAGAAATTCCTCTCCATCTAAACCCTTAACACTATGGCAGTTCCAGTCTACGTTTGGAAAGTTAAAATCCCCTACCATAACCACCCTATTATTCTTACAGATAGCAGAGATCACCTTACAAGTTTGTTTCTCAATTTCCCTCTGACTTTTAGGGGGTCTATAATACAATCCCAATAAGGTGATCATCCCTTTCTTATTTCTCAGTTCTACCCAAATAACTTCCTTGGATATATTTCCAGGAATATCCTCCCTCAGCACAGCTGTAATGCTATCCCTTATCAAAAATGCCACCCTCCCTACTCTCTTGTCTCCTTTTCTATCCTTTCTGTAGCATTTTTATCCTGGAACATTAAGCTGCCAGTCCTGCCCATCCCTGAGCCATGTTTCTGTAATTACTATGATATCCCAGTCCCATGTTCCTAACCATGCCCTGAGTTCATCTGCCTTCCCTGTTAGGCCCCTTGCATTGAAATAAATGCAGTTTAATTTATTAGTCCTGCCTTGTCCCTGCTTGCCATGGCTGTTTGATTCACTTCTGTTCTCAAATGTGCCAGTCTCAGATTGATCTCTTCCCTCACTATCTCCCTGGGTCCCACCCCGATCTTGCGAGAGAATTCATGTGCTCTATTCTCCTATTCCTGCCCTCACTAGCTCGTAGCACTGGGAGTAATCCAGATATTACTACCCTCAAGGACTTCCTTTTAAAATTTTTGCCTAGCTCTCTGTAATCTCCCTTCAGAATCTCAATCTCTTCCCTTCCTATGTTGTTGGTTCCAATGTGTACAATGACCTCCTGCTGGTCTCTCTCTCCCTTGAGAACATTCTGCACCCACTCTGAGACATCCTTGATCCTGGCACCAGGGAAGCAACATACCATTCTGCTTTGTCGCTGCTGGCCACAGAAACATCTGTTTGTACCTTGAACTAGAGAAACCCCTAACACAATTGATCTCATGGAACCCAATGTACCCCTCGTTGCATTAGAGCCAGTCTCCATACCAGAAACCTGGCTGTTCATGCTACGTTCCCCTGAGAATCCATCACCCCTCACATTTTCCAAAACAGCATACCTCTTTGAAAGGGATATATCCATACAAGACACCTACACTCACTGCCTACCTCTCTTACCTTTCCTGGAGTTAACCCATCTATGTGACTGTATCTGAGACATCCCCCCCTTCCTATAACTGCCATCCATCACAGACTGTTGCTGTTGCAAATTCCTCATTGCTTCCAACTGTCTCTCCAACCAATTCATTCGATCTGATAAGATTCACAGCCAGCAGCATTTATGGCAGATATAATCCGCAATAACCCTTAAACTCTCTTTAAACTCCCACATATGATAAGAAGTACATATCACTCTATTAAAGGCCATTTTTGCTCCTTCACAATCTACAGACTCAGTAAATAACACCGTCTTATTCCTCTATGAACACTGCCCCAGGTTAAATTAATAGTTATGGCTTATATTTTAAGTTTAATCTCCATATCTCCAAAAACATATAATCAAGAAAGAACCTACTCTACGCACTACTGCAGATTCTCTGTAGGCCACACTTAAAACAACAATTAACTTATCTGACTCTGTGCTGTGAACTTATTGGGATTGAAACAGTGCTGCTTTTCACATTCTCCCAGATTTTGATCAGATAATCAGTAAAAACAGGCCAGTAATTAGGAGTTAGGTGTTTGCTATTACTGTCATGTTTTATTCCTTTTTCCTTTTTTTTCTGGGAAAGGTTAAACCATTTAGTTGACAGCCATGTTCAGTAACCCATGTAACCATTTGTGAGGTATTTGATGTTATCTCTTCTCATTAGCCAACTGTTTGACAGTCAGACTAGTTGATTCTCAATGCTTTATGCAGAATTAATGCATTTTTGTTCCTTTTGAATGTGTCCACTGGAGTCTGAATGATGTGATATAATATAAACTGGTTTGATTTCATGAGGACTGTACCTTCTGATTTCCTATCTCTGATCCAAGCTTCAGACTTGGATTCAAAGCTGATAAATTCTGTGCTCTACGCATGGAATTATGTCAACTCTTTTAATTCAAGTTGTCTGTGATTCAATAAAATTAAATTTGAATCACTATCTTTAATCAGGAACAACATTCACTGCTCTCTCTAATTCTCCTTTGGCTGGACCAGTGAACCCTTCATGACATGATTGGTTCCTAATTTTGCTGTGAACCTCTTAAACTCTAATCGCAAACTGCAGACTGTTGTCTGATACAATCTAATTTGGAAAGGGTTGTCTTCAGTGCTTTGATCATATTCTCCTCTGTGGCGGAGGTAAGTGTAACAACTCCTGTCCACCTGGAATAGTGACCTAACCTGGTCAAAACTGTACTTCTTGAAAGTCAAATATGTCTAGTCCCAATCTTTGCCATGGCCTGGCTGGGAGACTAGAAGATACTAGGACACGGTTGGTATCTGACTATTGATTACACATGTGTAGCAGACTGATATAAAATTCTCAACTTTTAGCAAAAAGCCAGGTCACCATGCAGATTGTTGTGCATAAGCCTGACACTTGGATATTCCTCAGAGCCCTTTGTGCAATTTACAAAGCAATCCTTCCCTCATGCATTCTTGTATTACCAGCATGTGATTGAAAATGAGAAGACCATTTACTATGGCCAAAAGCCTCCTCTGTTATTGATATTGATGTAAGGGCTGGTTTGTTAGACTGTATTTTAACCAAATGGCAGTCTTGTATATTGGTATAAACCCTTCAGGGGTATTAGTTGTAACATAATTCTGGGAATCATCAGCCAATGGCAATTGGAGATCTACATAGATCATGTTCAGTGTCATGAAGACAATACCTTCCCCCCCCACCGCCTTGCCAGCTTAGCATATAAATCCTCCCAGCAGGGGACTGGTATTTATCCAGCTGTGAGAAGCAGTTTACTGTTTGTTTAAATTCCCCACAAAGGGGAACAACACCCTCCCCTCCGCACACACACCCCCTCCCCGCCCCCCCCCCCCCCCCCCCCCCCCACCTCCCCCAATCAGGCTTCACAATTGTACCACCGATACTTCCCATTCCACAAAGTGAACTGGTTTGATGATTCCTTCCCTTTCCACCCTCCTGATTTCTGCCTCTACCTTTGTCTGTAAGGCAAATGGTATTGAGTGGGTCTTGCAGAATCGTGGAATTGCTTCCTAGTCAACATGCAAGGTGACCTTGGCTCCTTTGGTAGTCCATAGACCTTCCTGAAAAAACTTACAAGTATTTAATTAGGACTTTACTCAGGCAGCCATTTTCTAATCAAAAAAATGTTGAACAAACCCCAGTGAATCTTTCTCAACTAATTTTGCCTCATCAGACTTGAGGCTAAGCCTTTTACTACAATCAGTGGTAACTGAACCAGTTGCTTCTCTTATGAGACCAGAACCAAACCTGTACCCTAAATCTGTAATGGATCCTCATATAGGCTGTTATTCTAGCTGAGGCCTTACATAAACTTGGAGTCCAGAATGAATTTTATTGCAGACTGGTTCACTAATACAACTGTGCTGGTATCAACCTCCATTAGAAATGGGTGACATTAATCCAGACATTTATTTTGATTGTTCTGATTTGGATGTTGTTAAGCAGTTTCACCAAGCCAGATGTAAGTGGACTTTCGAGGGTATCTCTTAGATACCAGCCGAAGAATTCTCTTGTTCAGTTTAGGTCCAGTGGGACTCTTTTGCTGACTCAAGTCTGCATATCTACAGCAACTAAAATGGCTTACCAGCCTGGATCCTAAAGAAAAATTTGAATGTTTGATTCATCCAATGCTATAATCCCCACAGCTCCAGCACAATTCTAACCCATGTTAGTTTTCTGACTGTTCTTTCCATGTTTGCAGATATTTTCTAATTTTTTTCTCCCTGTATACATTTGCTTTTCTCCACATGGATTTCAGTCTGTAGGTCATCCTGACATTAGTAGCTCTAGGTAGACTTCAATGTTTTTAGTAGTTATCATGGATTGATGTACCAGTACAGAACAACCCTTAGTTATTAAATCTACATGAATTACACCTTCCAAACCCTTAACCTCTCACACCTAGAAGATCAAAGGAACCATTAGGGATAAGTTTTCCCTTTTTCTCTTTTTCTATTTTTTTATTATCCAGAAGAGCTCTTACATACAATTGAATGTATTCTTCCCTATCACCAAATCACCTGTGGTATTTTTCATCTGTTAACCACCATCAGTATGATTTGATTTGTTTTCTCTCATTCAGCATTTCTATAGCAACTTGATGTATGTGAATGTTTTGTTAAACCATTTTAAAGGCCATTTAAGAGTCAACATTACTGTAGGTTGTCACAAAGCTGGTCCTTTTTTATATACGCTGTTCTTTTTCTCAAGGATACTGTGTCCTTGATTTTTTTCAGAGGGATCGTAAAACACTCCAAGATCCAAAACGACTGGTTTGAAACAGAGATAAAGGAGGCCTTTTGTTTATATGTAAACAGATGAGACTTTAGGCTAAAGCTTTTATGTTTCAGAAGTGACCTGTATAATGAAAGGGGAGTGGTCAGTCCTGAAAACTGTAATTAAGTTAGAGTCAGTTCAGCAGCGGGCTGGGTGGAATCAGGCTGCTAGACTCTCTCTCTCTCTCCTTCTGCCCTTCTAACTTCAACCTGTAAGCCTTTGTTTCATTTCTTGCTCTGTGTTTAAGGGGTTTATTTTTTGGACTGTTATATATATTTGGAACAGCATAACTAAGTCTAATTCGGGATAGTCTGAGTTCTGTGGGTATTCTATATTCTGTTCTTTGATTTTAATTCCATAATTTTGTGAATCAATTTTTGTCTGTTTTAAAACCTGTTAGGAGGAGAAAGTGAGGACTGCAGATGCTTGAGATCAGAGCTGAAAATGTATTGCTGGAAAAGCGCAGCAGGTCAGGCAGCATCCAAGGAACAGGAGATTCGATGTTTCGGGCATAAGCCGATTCCTGATGAAGGGCTTATGCCCGAAACGTCGAATCTCCTGTTCCTTGGATGCTGCCTGACCTGCTGCGCTTTTCCAGCAACACATTTTCAGCTTAAAACTGGTTAGTCAACCTAGCTAGCTTATGCTGGGTAATTTTCACTATACACTTACTGAAAAAAATTGCAAAGTTACGGTCTGTGCTCCCTAAATAAGAACATTTTGGGTGTCTGGCCTAGTCCATAACAAGGTCAAGTATCACAAATAGACCAGAGTAGGCAATAAAGGCAGATGTCCTTCCCTGAAATATGCCTCCATTTCCTTACTGACATTGACATAGTTGACCGTACCATCCTTCTCCAATGCCTCTCCACCGTTATTTAGTGGGTGATTGCTCTCACTTGGTTCCATTCTTATCTCTCTAATTGTAGGCAGAGAATCATTTGCAATGGCTTCTGTTTCTGCTCCCAAACTGTTATCTTTTGTGGTACCTTGGGATCTATCCTTGGCTCCCTCCTATTTGTCATTTACCTGCTGTCCCTCAGTGACTACATCTAAGTGCATGTCATGCATGTCCACATATACACTGAATATGCCTATGTTCAGATCACCACCAACTTTCTCAAATCCTTCACCATTTTTGAATTGACAGACTGCCTGTTTAACATACAGTGCTCAAGAAGCAAAAAAATTTCCTCCAATTAAATGTTGGGAAGATTGAAAACATTCCTTTTGGTCCCAGTTCCAAACTCCTCTCTTCTTCCTGCAACTAAACCTACCTATTCATAACCTTTGTGTCTTACTAAACCTGAGGACACCTTCCTTTTACATATCCATGGTGTCATTAACACTAAGTTAAAAACCAAATGAGCTGCAGAAGCTGTAAGTCAGAAATAAAAACAGCAATTGCTGGAAAAGCTCAGCAGCTCTGGTAACATATGTGAAGAGAAATCAGGGTTAATGTTTTGGATCGAGTGACCCTTCCTCAAAACTGCTGGAGTTTGATGGATTCTGAAGAGACTCAAAAGGTAAAAGTTTGGGAGCAGAAACAGAAGTCCTCTGGCTACAACTAGAGAGATGTGAATGGAACCAAATGACAGCAATCACCCACTAGAAAATAATTTGAGAAAAGGTCACTTGACCTGAAATGTTAACTCTGATTTCTTTCCACAGATATTGTCAGACCTGCTGAGCTTTTCCAGCAAATTTTGTTTTTGTTTGCTATTAACACGGTCAATTTTCACCTCCACAGCACCTCCTGACTTTGTCCCTGCCTTAGACATCTGCTGCAGAAACCCTCAGATATAGTGTTACCTCTAGACTTGACTATTTCAACATGCTCCTGGCTGGCCTCTCATAATTATATCCTTCCCAAACTTCAGGCTATCAACTGCTGCTGATGTCCTTACTCATACCAAGCCTGTTCACCTGTCACCCCTGTGATCACTGACCTACACTGATTGGTGTTTTCGCAAAGCATTGATCTTTAAAAATGTTGATCTTTGTTTTCAAGTTCCTTTAAGGCATTATCCTTCTCTATTTCAGTAATTTTCTCTGGTTTCACAATCCTCTGTGATATATGACCTCATCAAACAGTGGTCAATTGGGGATCCTGATTTTAATTGCTCCACTATGAGTGGCTATGCCTTTAGCTGCCAAGACTACACTCTTAGTTATGATATGTCACTTTCTGTCACTGTATGTCACTTTCTGCCTTGAAAATGTACTAAAGACCTTCATCTTTACCAAGGTCTTGACCATATGTACTGAAATTGTCTTATCAGCACATTGACAGATTTTACTGAAACTGTTACTTGGAATGTTCCACTACTTTGAAAGTTCTATATAAAATGTTTATTGATACTTTAGTTTGAAGGTAGACAGGCAGGAGGCTTGAAGAACACAGCAAGCCAGGAGGCATCAAGAGATGGAGAAGTTGACATTTCAGATATAACTCTTCTTCAGGACTTTTGGTTAGACCCAAAGCCTCGACCTCTCCACCTTCTGATGCTGCCTGGCTTGCTGGGTTCTTCCAGCCTCCTGCCTGTCTACCTTCGAACTAATGTAACAATAAACATGATCTGCAGCTTTTTTTAGTCTCTAACTGTAGTTCGAAGCTCATGTCTCAGATTGAATTTAACATAACGGATTATTTTATGCTACTTAACTCTGGGAAATGGATATATTGAAGTATAAGGGCAAGATCCCTGCCTCTGAGCCAGAAGCTATGGGTTTAAGTGACACTCCAGGAATTCAGGAAAGCTGTATCCATACTAGAGTCAATAGGATCAAGCTAATTTTATTTTTGTCTGTCAGTTTTGTTAGGTTTCATGGAGGGTTTCTACATATGATGCCTGGTAAGGTCTCTCCCCAGATATTTTCAAAATTGCCTCATTACCTATCTATCCTACCTCTATGACACCCCTTCCACCTGATTCCATCCCCATTCCAACACCCATTACCTACCTATCCCACCTCTATGACACCCCTTCCACCTGATACCATCCCCATTCCAAAACCTATTGTTCTGGGAGAACTTACAGTTGCTATGATATCCTGGAACAGACTGGCATCTGTGGCACCTCTTTAAAAGGTGGCTCTGCACCTAGACAAGCACTGTTAGTCCAGATGTGATCTGCACAGTTCCTGATATTTGTCTGGACATAGAGGAAATTTTGGAACCAGGCTTTGCAGAAGTGAACTGTAGATTCCAATGGATGGGGTGGTGTGGGGCTGAAATGTCCTGTTACCCCAGAACAAGCAGAGGAGGTTATAAGACGAGACTATGCCAGCCTCAGCTGAGGTTGCCACCTGGGTCAGTGCCGTCTCAGTGATCAAGAGGGATGTAGAGAACTGTGGGAAAAAGTCGGTTTTTCACACCTCAACGTGTCATCATCTTCTTTCTGATATTTCACACTCACTTTATCCAGCTCCCACTAAGGCTCATGTTCTACTGTTCTACTTCCTGAAACATCTGCCCTTCTCTCATTACCACCCCACAACAACTCTCCCTATACCACGAATGCTGCATGTCCTCAGTGCTGCTTACTCACCCACCCAGGTCACCTTGCACCTGCACCAACAGGAACTCCAAGGGGACTGGCATTATTGCCAGATTCTTAATCCAGGGACTCAGCTAATGTTCAAATCCTGCCATGGCAGATAGTGGAATTTGAATTTCATAAAAAATACTTGAAATTAAGAATCCACTGATGACCATGAAACCATTGTCAATTGTTGGGAAAGCACCTCTGGCTCACTAATGTCCTTCAGAGTTTGGAAGACAGGCAAACTCCCCTGGTCTGGCCTTAATGTGGGGGTGAGTATGGTGTGCATCGGGACCACGAGCCCAGAGCTGTGAAATAGATTAATTTCTCTTTTTGTTTAATATATACTATTGTGGAAGGACTGTTAATCTGAACTTTTTATTTTTTTTATTTTTCTACTCCTTTTTTTGAAGAATCTGTACTAGTAGCCTCAGCACCTAAGATGGAGCCAGAAGTGGGGACTTGTAAACTTTTCACTGTATTCATGTGACTACATGTGACAGTAAAGCTAATTCAAATAGGAATGGGCAATAAATGCTTGCTTAGCAGCGATGCCCTCATCCTGTGAATGAATATGCAAAAAGCTGTGCCACCCATTTTCACCTCCTCAGTATCCAGCCTCTCTTATTCCAGGAAGTGAACAGTAGACAATTGGATTTAAAAAGTTAAGTCTAGTCATGTGTTGCCAGACATTCAGCTCCTCACCCATCATGTTGACAGCACCCTGACTCTTGTCTACTCTGAGAGCAGACTGACTGTCTCCAAGTCCCTGAATTGTTATTGGAGATTGCCCATGACTTACTGTGCCAGGACCCCATGACCGAAGGCTCCCTTTGATTGATTTGACTGAAAACTGCTGACAGCCATGACCACGCTTCCTGACTTTGTGTCTGAATAAATTGACCAGGCAATACAGAAGTACTCAACCATTTAGTTCAGGTTGAGGTGGGTACAGCACAGAAAGGCAAGGCTAGGCAATACAATGCAGGGATACCGTGAACATCCAGGAAGGCTGAGTGAGTATGAGCCAGCAAGCAAACAGCCCAGAGATGTGGCCTGGTCATGTCCAGGAGCTGGGTGTGTGTACCTGAGTGTACAGAGTCCTTGCTGCAGGATTATAATGATAGTTGCCAGTGCATTAAGGTGTGCAGTATTGAATATTGTATACTGTAAATGAATTGGAAATATGTCATGAGGGTTCTTAGAATCTAATGCTTTCAGATATCAATGTTCATGAAAGTGGGGCCAGTGCCCTGGTCACCATAGTGATCAGTGGTCAGAATATTGTGTGCTCTCAGATGTTGGTGTCTGGTGTCCAACACAGACCTTTGGAGCAAACAACAAGCTTAAATTGCTCTGGCTTGTTATAGACCAGGCCTGACACCTCAAAGCATTTTCAGCAGGTGGCCCAGACCCTAACTTTGCTATTTGATTTATGTCAGTGCATAGTGGATTTTCTCAGAGACAATTAGCTGGTCAGCCTACTTAGTGATTGCACTGAACAGAATTTATTTACAAGATTATGGAATGAAGCACAAAGACCAAAACATAGAATACCGAAATAACTTATCCTATCCGAACATGACAGCTATCCCGACTTAATGATGGTGTTCCAATAAATTTGCACCAATCCCAATAAACACCCCTTGGCACAAAAGAAAAAAAATGAAACAACATCTCACAGGTTCAAAGTCAGAAAAGAAGACAGAGTGGTAGCTTCTCACAGAGACTGCAGCTGAACTTACCCTGACTAATCGAAACAACTAAACAGATAGCCCACCATTTCCATTTGATTATAGCGTTTTTTTCCAAGCCTTCTGCAGAGGCATTATCTGTTGGGTATAAACAAAAAGGGCCCCATTAAACCACCCAAACCCAGTCTAGTTAGAGTCTGACTAATTACCCCCTCTCTGAAAAAAACTCAAGGGCAGAGTAATTCTTGAGAAAGGACCAGCTTTGTCATATCTCCCCCCTTAAAATAAATAAACCATCATTATCCAAAGATGGCTTCATTTTTCAAAACCCCCAAAAAAGAGAGGTTAGTTCCCTAAAATACACATATACACTCACTGACATTTGCTAACATACACATTACATTCAGATTCAGTCCGTGGCATTCCCACCACCGAATGCCTTTGTATCTCATTTCAGTCTCAATAATGCATCGGCAATCATGTTTTCTCAACCTGCCACATGCACAATGTTCAAACTGAATGGCTGTACCAACAAGCTCCACCTAAACAGTCTGGCATTTTTGTCCTTAAATTGCTCCATTAAATATATCCATTATTGTTAACAAATACTGATTTCCATTTTTTGTTTGAGGTCTAGACTCTTGTAAAAGATTCCTCAACTGCTGGAATAGATAATAAAGATTCAGGTTTTATTATTGCCTGTGGTTTTCCAGTTACCTGATATATATGACATGTCTGGCAAAATTCAACAACATTCATGTGCAGTCCAGGCCAGTAAAAATGCCTTTCATTTTAGCCTGTGTTTTCCTCACTCTTAAATGACCTCCAAGTGGTTGCTCATGTGCCACTCACAGCACCTCCTTTCTATACCCCACTGTCAATATGATTTGATGAATTTCTGCCCATTTCTCATCTGCCTGACTATGCAATAGTCTCCATTTCTTCCTTAAAACACCATTTTTAAGGTAATAATATTCAGGGATACATTCAGATTCCTCCTCTGTGTATGCCTTTTGATATAACTTCTATACATTTTCAAATTTCTGCTGTAACTCAATTAATTTAGCTGAGCTAAAGATATCTGTGTGGTTATCTATTTGCTTCTGTCTTATCTCAACCATCTGATCAAACAGAGCCTCTGCTAATGACACTTCAACTGCCTTATCTGCACTCTTTGATCTCTCCTGTTTCAACTGATGACTTTGTGACCTTATTACCACACAGACAGGAAAATTTCCTGGATGTGTGTCCTGCATTATTTCAGTTGCCTGAGTTTCCACTGGCTTTTCTACCACAGTAGCAAGCACTCCTACCAGTGAACCAAATATATCATTAGGAAGGACAAATTATATTTCTGGAGCTGAGGGTTTGTCCCGTACTCCAACCACCCATTCTCCACTCTTTTCTGGACACTGTAACCTCACTTTACATAATTGAGGCTTTTTGTCTCACCATGAGTTCCTGTTACTAATACCTTTTCTGGCAATAGTCCTTCAGAAGTACATACCTCCTCATCTTTCAGAATCACAGACTGAGAGGATCCTATGTCCCTTAATATTGTAACCGCTTTCCCTGCTACTGTTGGCCGGTGTGAATAAACTACCTTTGTAGGTATACCTTTTAAGCAGATCTGCACTGGGCTTTCTATTACCACTCCAGCATAACTCCCAGGCTAGTCCTGTTCTCCTACATCTGGCTTTCCAGTGCTTCTCCTAGCCCACCAACACTGTGATTTTGTGTGCCCTACTTTATTACAATGAAAACATCAGAGCTTTTTAACTTCTTTGTCCCTTTCAAGGATTTCCTTTTTACCCTGTGGTAAGTTATCCTAATGATCTTCACTGAGATCTACCTTTCCCTTTCCTCGTGAGGATTTCTCTTTGCCTCAATTTCTATCCCTCATGGACTGAAATTGATTCTGGAAGCCAAACGGTGTTTTATAGATCAACTCATAATCATCAGGCACTTCAGCTCCTGACCTTGTTGTTTTAACTCTCTGCTCTTCCACATGAGTTTGCACATGAGTTTTCATCAGGAAATGAATTTTTGAATTCCTCCAAATTAATTATGTCTCTAAGACCATTGTAGGTCTATTTTTAACGCTTTTATCCACCTGTCAAAATTACTTTGTTTGATCCTTTCAAGCTCAGTACAAGTTTGACCAGCGTCCCTCCTTACTTTCCTGAAACACTGTCTGTAGACTTCTGGTACAAGCTCATATACACTTAGGATGGCTTTCTTCACCTTCTCATATGCCCCAGATATCTCCTTTGATAGTGATGTGAATACCTCACAAGCTCTATCTACAAGTTTTGTTTGAATCAACAAAACTCACATGGTCACTGGCCATTGCATTTGTTTAGCCATTTTTTCAAATGAGATGAAAAAGGCTTCCACATCCTTCTCATCAAACTTTGGCAATGCTTGAACATTCTTAAACAGTTTCTCAATAGATGTATGACTACCAGGGGCTTGCTCATCCTCACTGTCTTCAGTCTTCATCTCCATCCTTTAAGCTGACTCTCCTTTCTAAGTATCATTTTCTGAAGCTCAGACTCTCTCTTTTTCCTTCTCTGCTGCTAAAGCCTCTCATACATTTTCTTTCTCATTTGCTTTTAATCGTAACTCAAACTGTTTCATTTCTGCTGCCCTTTCCTTATCTCTCACCTCTAACTCAAGCTGCTTCATTTGCAATTGAATGTTTGGTGGTTCCAGCAAGTTTCAATGCTGAGCTATTGTTGCAATCATCTCATCTTTCCTCGCGGATAGAGTTAGCTCCAACTCCAGCTTCTCTGCTAATTCTCGCACCTTTTGTAAAAACCCCTAAGGTCACTTCTTCTGCCTGCAGAAATCTCCTGGTAACTGAAAGAACCATTGCTATCCCAAGCTGTGTTTACCCAACCAACTCAACGTGCGGAATGAAGTCACTAACACCGACCCACGCTGCCTCCAAGTCGAAACAATTTGGGTTGTTTCAATGTAATCACTTCTCATTTTTCTAAACTTCAGAGAGTAGAGCCCCAGCTTGCCTGGCTTTTGTTCATAAGACAGTAGCTCCATGCTAGGGATCATCCCAGTGAACATTCTCTGAACTGCCTCCAATGAAACAATATTTTTCCTGATAGAAGAAGAAAATTGCTCATAATATTCCAGATATGATCTCACCAGCACCTTGTGGTAAGCCTTGCTAGCTCTTTACTCCAGCCTCTTTGAAATAAGGTCCATCTTGACTACCTGTTGCTCCTGTGTGAAAAAAAAATTATGTATTGCATCCACAGGTAGCCCCATGTCCCTTTACTTTGCAGATTTTGACAGTTTTTCTCCATTTCATTTCTCCATCAAAGAGGAGAGCAAGCCAAATAGATTAACAGAGAGAGAGAACAAAGGAATGATGTAATGCAAGAGAAACAGAGTGATGTTTGCAGAAGAATGGTTTTTCTGTCCAAAGCAATTGGGTAGAATTGGTCAAAACAATTCTGCCGTGAGATCAATAACTAATTAATTTATTTGGTTGCCTCTGAGTAAATTATTTTAAATATCACATCATGAACATTGATTTCATTACGCATTTCCTCCATATTCCCACAGAGTGATTTTCAGTCTATGTTCCCTCAGTCAGACTGAAGTATTCCTCACAGGGAGAACTGCAAAATCTGTCTCAGTTCATTCTCCCCAGTCTCACCTTTTACTTTGAGATCAGACAGACCAGCATTGGCAGAGCACCGAGAACAAGTCAACAGTCTGGCTGCCTTTTTATTGGAGAATGGTCCATAAACTTAAGGTGAAGATAGGTCAAAGAACAAGTTGTTCACAGAATAAGTGTAGGTAAATTAATGTGATATAGGATTTATCAGTCTGTCTGTGTTTACTGTAAGGTGCCTCTGTATGATTTTTATCCTACTCAACAGACATAAAAATCTGTGGCTTTGTTTTGCATTTTGCTGATGAAAATGCTGTTTCCTTCCAGCTTCATATCTCTTCACATTAGAAACATTGTGGTATGCATCTTGTATCTATTGTTTTCTATTTTAGATCTCAATATATTGGACCTGGGCAATCCTATCAAGGTGAGTCCTAATCTTGCTGTGAACTTGGAGAACAGCATTGTGGGAGAATATCACCCTCATGGTGCTCCAATCCAATCCAGTGCTGTCTGGAATCGGCTGGTTGGGCCATGTTCAAACAGTCCGCAGGTACCTTGGACAAGTACGCCACCACCGTCATGGACTTTATCAGCAAGTGTGTGGAGGACTGCATACAAAGGAAGTCAATCCGGGTGTTCCCCAACAGGAAACCCTGGATCAATCAGGACACACAGAACCTGCTAAAAACCAGGCATAAGGCCTTCAGATCAGGAGACTCATTCAAATATAAGGAATCGAAGTATGACCTTCGCAGAGCCATTAAGACAGCCAAGAATCAATAACAATTCAAACTAGAGACCTAGATAGACACCCAACGACTATGGTAAGAACTGAATGACATCACAAGTTCTAAAAAGGGACAGTGCAAGATAGCAGATGATGACACATCCCTTCCATAATGTCTCAATGCCTTCCATGCTCATTTTGAGCAGAATTTCAGCAGAGAGGCAACAGCTATTCCAACAATTCCTGATGAACCTATCCCAACAGTCACTGCATCAAAGGTCAGATTAGATTTCGCTCATGTGAATCCAAGGAAAGTGATGGGACCAGATGGAGTACCAGGCTGTGTACTCAGAGCATGCACAGATCAACTGGCAGAGGTCTTCTTGGACATCTTCGTCCTCTGCCTGCAGCAGGCCATTGTCCCTGCCTGTTTCAAGAGGGCCAGCATCATCCCTGTGCCTAAGAAGTCTCATGCAGCATGTCTCAATGACTACCATCCAGTGGTCCTACCTTCGGTGGTCATAAAGTTAGGGCCACTGGGCAGTAGTCATGAAGTGCTTTGAAAGGCTGATCATGGCATTAATCAACTCCAGCCTCCCCACTACACTTGACCCACTCCAATTTGCCTATCAGACCAACATTCATGTCAGATCACTTGCTCCTCACTCCTCCCTAGAACATCTTGACATCAAGAACAGCTAAGTAAGAATCCTACTCGTTGACTACAGTTCAGCCTTCAACACTATTATCCCCTCAAGACTGATTAGGAAACTTAGTGATCTCGGACTAAGCCCCATTCTCTGTAACTGGATCCTCAGTTTCCTGACCCACAGGCCAAATCTTCAACCTCACTAACACTCAATACTGGAGGCCCCCAGGGATGCGTACTCAGTCCCCTACTGTACTCACTGTATACCCATGACTGTGTCGCCAATGCCCCAGACTATTGTCATTTGCAAGTTTGCTGATGACACCACCATAGTCAGTCGAATCTCAGATGGCAACAAAACAGACTACAGAGGGGAGGTGGAAGACCTGGAAAAATGGTGCATTGAGAACAACCTAACTCTCAATGCTGACAAAACCAAGGAACTCATTATTGACTTTTGGCAGGATGTTACTCATGCCCCCCTACACATTAACAGCACAGAGTGGAATGAGTGAAGAGTGTCAAGCTCTTGGGAGTGGTCATCAACAACAAGCTTTCTTGGACTCTTCATGTGGATGCACTGGTTACAAAGGCCCAACAACGTATCTTCTTCCTCAGGCAGCTGAGAAAATTTGGCACGATGGCGAATACCATTGCCAACTTTCATAGGTGCGCCAATGAGAGCATTCTGTCTGGATGTATCACTACCTGCTATGGCAACTTGTACCATTGAAGATCGGAGACAGTTACAGAGAGTGGTGTACTCAGCCCGGTAAAATCAAAGGTCAACTTCCCATCTATAGAATCCATCTACCAGGCCCACTATCAAGGAAAGGCCACCAGCATTCTCAGAGCTCCATCCCATCCTGGCGATGCTTTTCTACAACCTGTTCCATCGGGGAGAAGGTACAGAAGCCTTCTCCCCGATGGTACAAATGCACCAGCCGGTTTTGTAACAGCTTCTACCCTACTGTTGTTAGAATACTGAGTGGACTCACAAACTCTTAGCATTCGCCTGTACCTGTGTTTTAGTTTTTGCCGCTGTTTACCTATTATTTATTTATCTATGCTATGGGAGGAAGAATGACAAGTTCCTGCATAAGCAATTCAGGGTGTCAGGTAGAAAATTAAAAAGCAGCACCTCGAGGGTAGTAATCTCAGTATTACTCCCATGCCATGTGCAACTGAGGCTAGGAACAGGATCAGAGTAGAACTGAACACATGGCTAAAGAGCTGATGTAGGGAGGAGGGCTCCAGATATCTGGGATCTGTGTCAGATTCTGAAAAGATGACAATATCAGGGTTCTTGTGGTGGGTGAGTTTAATTTCACCTGTATTAACTGGAATGCCCATGGTGCCAGGGATTCAGATGAGGAGCAATTTGTTAGGTGCATCCAGGAGGGTTTTTTACTGGACGGGGGCTCCTGGTATTGACAAATGAGCCCAGTCAGGTGATCAAGAGATTAGTGAGGGAACAATTTGGGAATAGTGACCAAACTTCCATATGGTTTTGGATACTTTTGGATAATAACAACAGTGAATCAATGTTAAATTGGGGCAAGGTCAACAAAAGCCAAATTAGGCAAGAATTGGGGAATTTAGATTGAGAGTGACTGTTCGCAGGTAAATCCACATCTGACTGTGGGAGTCTTTTAAAGACCACTTGATTAGAGGGCAGGACAGGCATGTTCCTGTGAAAATGAAAGACGAATGCAAAATTCAGAAATCTTGGATGACAGGAAATTATCAGGTTAGTGAAAAAAAGGAAGCATTCCTAAAGTCGAGGCAACTATAAACAGACAAAATCCTTGAAGAATGTAGAGAAAGTAGGGAGAGCTCAAACAGGGTCTTAAGAGGGCTAAAAGAGTTTATAAAATGTCTTCATTCCTGATGAAGGGCTCTGGCCCGAAACGTCGAATTTCCTGTTCCTTGGATGCTGCCTGACCTGCTGTGCTTTAACCAGCAACACATTTTCAGCTATAACATGTCTTTGACCTGCTGGGTTAAGTACTTTACATCGATATTCACCAAAGAGAGGGACGTAAGAGATGTTGATGCTAATGAAAGGTGTGTAATATTCTCAAGCAGGTCAACATAATGAAGGAGGAAATGTTGGTGAATATTAAAGTAGACAAGTCCCTACGGCCAGCTGGGATCTATCCCAGGATACTGTGGGAGGTAAGGGAGTTAATAATTGGGGCCTTGACAGATATCTTTGCATCTTCTTAGGCCTCAGGCAAGGTTCCAGAGGTCTGCATAATGGTCAGTGTTCCTTTGTTTAAGAAGGGAAACAGAAGTAAGCCAGGTAATTACAGGCCAGTGAGCCTGACATTAGTGGTGGGGAAGCTGTCGGAGAAGATACTGAGACACAGGATCTCTTCACATTTTGTGGCAAATGGACTTGTTAGTGATAGGCAACATACAGTTGTGCAGGAAAGGTTGATTGAGTTTTTTGAGGAAGTGACAAGAATGATCGATGAGGGAAGGGCAGTAGATCTTGCCTGCATGGACTCTAGTGAATCATTTGATAAAGTACCTTATGTCAAGCTGATACAAAAAGTGACATCTCATGGAATCAGGGTAAACTGATGAGATGGAGACAAAACTGTCTTGATCATAGAAGATAGCGAGTATCGGGGAAGGATGCTTTTTGGAATGGAGATAAGTAACTAGTGCTGTTCCGCAGGGATCAGGGACCTTTTGTTGTTTGTAATAAATATAAATGATTGGGAGGAAAATGTAGGTGGTATGATTCATAAGTTCGCAAATAACACCAAAATTGGCAGAATTGCAGATAGTGAGAAGAATTGTCAAAGCATACAGCAGGATATAAATAGATTGTAGATTTTGGGAGAGAGATGGCAGGTGGAGGTTAATCTGGAAAAATACGAGGTGATGTATTATGGAAGATCAAATTCAGGTGCGAGTTATACAAGAAATGGCAGAATCCTTAGGAGCATTGACATACAAAGAGATCTGAATGTACAGGTCGACGACCCCAGGTGGATAAAGTGGTCAAGAAGGCAGAAAGCGCTCTTGCCTTCATCAGCAATAGTATCAAATAAAAAGGTTAGCAAATTATGTTCCAAGGGGATCTAAGATGGCGGCGATCTGAGAAGATCACACTGCAGAGCTTCACATCACAGCAGGAGCAGGATGGTCCTTTAACCCGCCCAACCCAGGTCATCAGGATTTCTTGGGGTGTTGGAAAGATTGTGGAGCCCCAAGAAACATTTAAAAATTGACTTACCTGTATTTTCAGCTGTCCAGAAATGCCTAAAAAGGGAGGAGGAGCACCTGAGGCCAGGCCTGCAGCTCCGCCTGCAGCAGCCTCGGAGCCAATTACTCTCCAGGACCTGGTGAACCAGCTCTCGAACTCTCACGAGGTATTGGGGAAACAGATTGAAGATTGAAGAAGCATGAGCAGCAGCTGGGAGACCTGGAGAAGAGGACGGATGTGGTGGAGCACAGGGTCACAGTGGTGGAAGCTGATGCCAGTTCATTCAAGGAAGGGATCCAAGCCCTGAAAACGTAGGTTCGTAATTGGCATGACCAAGTGGATGATCTTGAAAACAGGGGCAGGAGAAAAAACATTCCGATCATCGGTCTGCCTGAGGGTAAGGAAGGCGAGCGGCCTGCGGAATTTGTTGAAGATTGGCTTCCGAAATTCCTTGACTTGGAGACTGGCATGAGAGGATTGAGGATAGAGAGGGCTCACTGGGTCGCAGCACAGAGCACGGGTCTGGGTCAATGCCCTCCTCCTTTCCTGGTGCAGGAATAAGGAGAGAGTCATGGAGGCTTCCAGACTCCAGGGGAAGGATCCAATGGCACTAATTTATGAGGGGTCTAAGATCATGTTTTTTCAGGACTTTTCAGCGGCAATGATCCAGAAACGAAAATCGTATGATGGTATCAAGAGAAGATTGAAGGAGCTTGGGATTCAGTACTCCCTGAGATATCCGGCAGTGCTTCGGATCACCTTAGATGGATCCATGCATCTCTTTGACACATCAGAGAAAGCAAAAGATTTTGTGGACAAACTAACCTAATTTAGACAATTGTAGTATGTATAAATATCGTTGCTTGGGTATGCGTTTATCATTCTGTAAAAGAAATGCAGGAAATCTGATTGGAGCTTTGTTTTTCCTCTTTTTTTTACCTCTATTGATAATAATTTGGTACAAACTATATCTGGCGGTGGTTAAAATGTACATTTTAAATTTCTAAGTTAGGACATACCAAAGGATGGGTGGGGTATTTATTCTTCTTTTTGTATATAAAAGAATGTTTTTTTATTCATACTGATATTCTATGGGGAGTTTATTCTTTTTAGCTTGTGCTTGCGATGCGGCTCTAGTTGGAGGAAGTGAAGGTGGTTGAGATGGTTAGATGCCTATTTATGGGCATTCCGGGATGGGTAGTTTCCCCCTCCGGGCAGGGAGTGAGTTCCCTGACTCAGCGCTATTGGCGCTTTATATGTTGGTTTGGTTTCTGGTTTTTGTTTTTTATTTTTAATAACTTTGTATGTTTGTTAAATGTAGTGGCTTTATTTTATGTAGTTTTTATATTTGGTGGATTATGGGACACGAAGGCTCATCAATTTGTGGTTCGGGTTCCTCCTCTCTAGAATTTAAATGTAATTGCAGAATATTATGACTAATGATTTGATTAAATGGTGTACCTGGAATATCAAGGGAAGTCACTCACTAATTAAGAGGAAGAAGGTACACTTGAGTCTTAGAAAGGAGAAGGTGGATATTGCTTTGTTACAGGAGACACATTTGGATGACAAGGAGCATCTGAAATTACAGCAGAATGGCTTTGACCGAGTTTACTTTTTATCATTTAATACCAGAAGTAGGAGAGTGGCTATATTGGTTAGGAAAAATCTCTCATTTAAATTGTTGGAATGTGTTAAAGACACAAACGGGAGGTTTGTAATTCTTAAAGCCTTGATAAATGGGGAAGAATATGGTATTTTAAATGTTTATTGTCCCCCAGCTCATCCTCTTAAATTCTTGGTAGATGTTTTGTCTAAACTGATAAGTCTCAAGTCTGGCACATCATTATAGGGGGAGATTTTAACTGCCTCATGGACCCCGCAGTAGACAGGTTGCCTAAAGGTCCTTCGATACCCTCTGCACAAACTAATCAGTTATTGGGTTTGTGTGGGGAATTAGGATGAGTGGATGGCTGGAGGTGTCTCCACCCTGCAGTAGGGATTTCACGTTTTTCTCCAATCTGCACAAATATCACACGAGGATTGATTTTTTTTTCTGACCCCTGCAGTAACCCTGGATCTGGTGGCATTCTGTACGAATTGTAATATTGCCATCTCTGATCATGCTCCAGTGTACCTCATGGTTAAAATTAAGGATGTTACAGTGGATTCAAGGTACAGGCGAATTCCCTTTATTCTCATGGACAGTATTTCTCGAGGGAATTTCAGGCATTCCTAGACATCAACATAGGCTCCGTTGATAGCTCATCTGTTCTCTGGGAAACTGCCAAAGGTTATGCCAAAGGGTTAGTTATTTCATATTCCACAAGTAGGAAGCGGCAGAAGGGTGAGCAGCAATGTCTCCTTGAAGCATGGTTGAAGGCAGCCGAGAAGGACTATTTTGACAGACCCTCATTGGTCAAACTACAGAGGATTATGGCACTGCGGTCTGCACTAAATTCTGTGCTCATGCAGACAGCAAAGAAGGACCTGGCTTTTGCAAAGCAAAGGCCATGCCAACACCTTGCCAGAAAGAGAAGTGCCCAACAAACCATTACAGCGATTAGGGAAGGGCCTGGGAACCTAACATATGATTCTAAAAAGATTAATGTGGCGTTCCAGAGATTCTACTCTAAGTTATATCAGTCTGAGAATTGTGAGGAGAGGTAGGCCAAAATGGAATCCTTTTTTAGAGATCTGAAGCTCCCGGGTGTGACTCACAAACAACAGTCCTTTCTCAATGCCCCATTATCAGAGCAAGAAGTGCAGGAAGCTATGAGGAAGCTTCAGAGTGGAAAGGCGCCCGGTCCTGATGGACTTCCTAGTGAATTCTATCAGGAATTTATAAGTATACTGTCAGGCCCAATGCTCAATATGTTTAATGATTCATACAGTCATGATTGTCTCCCACCATCTCTGAGAGAGGCCAATATTTCACTTATCCTTAAAAAAGGGAAGGATCCAGAAGACTGTGCTTCATACAGACCCATCTCACTCTTAAATGTGGACTTTAAGATCCTCTCTAAGGCTCTTGCGTTAAGGCTGGAGATTGTGTTACCCTCTATTATTAACAAGGATCAGACGGGCTTCATAAAGGGTCGCAGATCCTCCAATAACGTTAGGAGGCTGCTTAACGTAATTCAAGCATGCCGACAGCAGTCAATACAGGCATTGGTGATTTCTTTAGATGCAGAGAAGGCATTTGACCGAGTTGAGTGGCCGTACCTTTTCTATACTCTAGACCAGTTTGGTTTGGGCAAAGTTTTCATAAGATGGGTAAAGGTTCTTTACAGTGTACCTCTTGCAGCGGTCATTACCAATGGGGTACGATCAAGCAAATTAAATATTTCTAGGGGCAGCCGGCAGGGCTGTCCCCTTGCACCATTACTTGAACTTTTGGCAGAGGCCATTCGTGGGTATCCCAATATATCAGCTCCAGACGTGGGGTCAAAATTACATAAGATCTTGCTGTATGCAGATGATGTTCTAATTTTCTTGACCAATCCAGCAGTTTCAGTGCCTTGCCTGATACAATGCATTCACGCGTTTTTCAGGCTATAAGATTAATTTTGCTAAATCAGAGGCTATGCCTATGGGTGGTCTTATGAAAGAGTTGGCTCTTGAGAGTGTCTATAGATTCCCATTTAGGTGGTCACAGGGGGTTTTGTGTATTTGGGCATATTCATTATCCAGTTCTGGATTGGCTGTTCAAAGCCAATTTGACTCAATTATTTGAAAAAATTAAACAAGATCTCCAAAGATGGGAGGCATTTCCAGTCTCATGGTTGGGTCGGATAGCACTTATTAAGATAAATATTCTCCCTCATTTGCTATACCCTATACGGATGCTCTCCTGATTTTCAATAAACAAACACTCAGGAGGCTGAACAGCTGGTTCATCTCCTTTATCTGGCACTGTAAACGGCCCCTCATTAAATTAGCAAAACTGCAGTTGCCTCACAGATTGGGGGGAGTAGGCCTTCTGGACATTAAAAATTACCAATTAAGCTCACTTTTGACCTACGTAAGTGATTGGGTTTGTGGGGACCCTCTTTCAATATGGCTAGATATCAAAGTCTCCCAGGCAAGGTGCCCCCTTAACAGTTTGCTGTTTTTGGACAAGGTGAGGACAGTTAGGGAATATTGCCATAACCCAATAGTCATCGATACTGTTAAAGCATGGAGGGCAATTTGGCAGAGGGAAGGTAATATTGACAAAACATCTTTGTTTACACCTTTAGTCGGTATGCCAAGTTTTCAACCAGGTATGATAGATTCAGGATTTAAAAGTTGGGCAGCTAGGGGTATATCTTGCATGGGTGATTTTTTTGAGGGAGATGTAATGATGTCCTTCGATCAGTTAGTACAGAAGTATGAGTTATCTAATAGAGACCTCTTTCGTTTTTTTCAAGTTAGGGATTTTATTCAAAAAAAACCACACTTTTGACTGATTCCTACAAATCTGACATAGAAAGAGGTGTAATAAGGGCTAAGAGTACACTCTCTGTCAGTACTCTATATCACCAATTGGAGGGTGCCACCTCAGATGAGTCTGATCGACTCTGCAAGATTGGGAAAGAGAGCTGGATGTTAAAGTTTCTTCAGAGGCATGGGAGGATGTTTGAGAGAATGCAAGAGAGATATCAATTTGCAATAGGACCCATGCTTTACAGTTGAAGATTCTCCAAAGGGTTCACTTAGCCCCAGAACATTTGTCAAAATTTAAACCAGGGGTATCTTCAGCACGTCCCAAGTGCAAGGTCTGTACAGGTACTCTTACCCATTGTCTTTGGTCTTGTGACAAGCTTCAAACATATTGAAGCGCTGTGATGGATGCAATGGAGAGGATTTTAGGTGTAGGGGTGGAGAAGGACCCTATTTCGCTCCTTTTGGGCCTACCCATTGTATTGCCTGCAGACTCGCATAAGGCAAAACTTTTCAATATTCTTATACTCTGTGCAAGGAAGAATATCTTACTAGGTTGGATATCCGAAAAAACCCCAGACCTGTCGGATTGGCGGAAGATTGTTATGAAGTATATTCCCCTGGATTTTCTCACAAATATGGTACACCACAAAACTGAGAATTTTTCAAGCCATGGCAACCCTTTTTGAAACACCTGGACACAGATTTGTCTGCCACACTAACAAGGGCTTTTATATAACTGTAATGATTGTGTTTCACGAGTCCAATATCCAGGGGGGAGGAATTGTGAATGTATGAGTGTTTTGTTTGGCTGGGCTGAGTTATTCCTATTTATTTGTTTGTTGTTAGGTATTTATTTAGTTAGTTAAATAGTTAGTTTAGTTTTTATTTAAATTTTATACTTCTCTCTATAAGGTTACACATTCGTATAGGAGGGTGGGTTGGGGAATTTTTTTATTATTTGGTTTTAGTTTTGTACTATATTTGTACTGTTTTGAATTGCATTGTTTTGTATTTGTTGTAATATTTAAAAATCTATTTTTTCTAATAAAAATATATTATAAAAAAAATTATGTTCCAGCTGTACAAAACTGTGGGTAGGGCACATTTGGAATATTGTGTACAATTCTAGTCACCACACCACCAGGAGGATGTGGAAATTTTTGAGAGGATGCAGAGAAGGTTTACCTGAATGTTACCTAGTCTGGAGGGTTTTAGTTATGAGGAAAGGTTGGATAAACTAGGATCGTTTTCACTGGAAAGACAGAGGCTGAGGGGCGACTTGATAGAGGTGTCAAAAATTATGAGCATCATAGAGTGAATATAAGAGGATTTTTTTCAAGGTTGGAAAGGCCAACTACAAGAGGGCACAGGTTAAAGGTGAGAGGAGAAAAGTTTAGGGGAGAAGTGTGGGGAAAATTTTTCACAGGGTGTGGTAGTTACCTCGAACACACTACCAGCAGAGTTGTTGGAAGCAGGCATGTTGGCAATGTTTAAAGCATTCCTTGATAGACACATGAATGGGAAGTAAACAGAGGGATAGATATCACACATGGGCAATAAGTAGCAGATAAGGAACAGGAATTGGTGCAGGCTTGATGGGCCAAAGGACCTATTACTATACTTTTTTCTGTTGTATTTTAAATGCATCACGTCACACTTTTCAGATATTCCACCTCATCTCCCTGATAATGTGAAAAACTATCAGCTATGAACTCTAGAACCAATCAAGTGTCCATTCATTCATCTTATCACCTGCCCACCCACCTCTAGACCTATCAAATCATTCGCCTACCCATCTAACCCCTAGCCACTTTTACACTGTAAGTCAGGTGGACAGTAGATTTCGATTTGACTTAACCTTTTTTAGGTGACTGTACTGAACACATAAAGTCAAGACGCAATTTTGTACTCGTATTATGCTGAAGAAGCCATTTTTGAAACTGCGTAATTACATAACCTAAACACAAAACATATATACTAACCAATATGGTATAATTAGTAAGCAGACAGAAACAGGAATCAATAACTCGTGTATCTCAATTATGTATGATTGAAGAACAGGTGATTGGTTATACCATTGTCTGTAATTTAAAACTATTAATTTGCTGCTGTAAGCTTTGCTGTGGGAAAGGGAGCAGTCAGATATCATTGACAGAAAACATTGTGTATCCAGTCTTTGTGCTATTACTTTTGAAATATTCAGATATAGGCTCATCAGTTCCAAAGGATTTGTCAGCTTTTCATCCAGTTGATTTCTCCAGTATTTCATATTTTCTCATATTAATCTTTCAAGTTTCACAGATACATTAAAACTTCCCAATTCCAATAAATTCTTTGTGTTATCTACTGTGAAGAAAGACACAAAATACTCCAACATCTCTACGATAAGTTTACTAGTAAACTAAATCTTGTTGCAGAATATAAGATCCAAAATAACATATTGCTCGAAAACTATCAGAATGTCTTCTGATATTCTATCTATCCATATTGACATTGCACAGAAGACTAAGCCACTTTCAATCTATACAGGCTGAACTTTAGCTGTTGTTACAAAGGTAGATACCAGATT
This sequence comes from Hemiscyllium ocellatum, assembly GCF_020745735.1. Taxonomy (NCBI): domain Eukaryota; kingdom Metazoa; phylum Chordata; class Chondrichthyes; order Orectolobiformes; family Hemiscylliidae; genus Hemiscyllium; species Hemiscyllium ocellatum. Next base: position 70,044,640 of record NC_083412.1, read on the forward strand.
GTAATCTTCTGAGTGAAAGTAAAGTCTATTAAAGCCAATATAAACAAAACAGTAGTTTTATTACAGATAACAACAACAGTATGTTATGACAAAGAATGAATTATTTGAACAAAGTAAAATGCATTTAATTGCAAAAAATACTCCCCTGATAAATGGATCCTAAACCAGACAGTGAATTATAAAACAAAATATAAAATGTTTCTTGATAATCATTTATTTAGATTGCAGCATCATATGTAGTGGATTAATACTACAACAAAATCCTGTATAACAAAAATCCATGAAACAAATTCAGCCAAATTAAAGCAGATTAAATCAGATGGACAATGGACAGTTGTTAAAGGAGATCTATAATGAAAGACTTAAACCCCCAAAGTACTTACTAATTTAAATGAAAGCTTGGTCTTTCGGACTGATTCTTTACTCCAGCCTCTGTGATACTCAGCAGTTGTGGAAGGCCTTAAATGTAACAGTGGGCATTGTGTGCTCCATCTTCAAAACCAGCTGGACATGGACATAACCATGGAATAGAGGTTGGCAGCCTCATGGAATGCCCTGCACCATGGCCTGCTGCCTGAATCTGTTAATGACTACCTTGGGCAGAGCTCAGACCAGACCCAACAGGAAGTTCTCCAAATTGCTCTTCCCTCTCCATGTCAGGTGACCACAGACTTGGAGCATGGGGCTGAAGTGCAGGTTCAATTTGAGCAGAAACTGCCTGTGACCCTGAACGAGGAGCTGAAGCCTCACACACCCAAATGAACAGTTTGTGGACTCCTCAAGGTTGAGGAACTGTCCCTTGGAAAATGCTGAAATTACCAAATGAGAAAGTGCCGTCACCCCTGTAGAGGAACATTCAAATCAATATGCTATTAACCTCCCTGGTTGAATATTGCCAATTATATCTGTGTTTAAATTCATATTTATTCTAGATAGTTCCAAAAGTCAATTGGATAAAGATTTATAGGAGCCTGTTTTTCCAGTACAGGGAAGCAATGGACTGCCTCTACATTTGAATGATTTCTGGACACAGCCCAGCTTCTGGCTGGCCACACACACACACACACACACACACCATGGAGCTTCACAGCAAGACCAGCAACTGTTACAGTTACCTCCAGCTCTGAAAGGCAATCCCTCTCTCTCAAAGGAAGCTGGAATTACATACAGGAGGATGCTGCTGAATACCAGTATGATCACTGCAAATGAGGAAATCAAGAAGCAGGGCACAAATGGTTCTGTGCTAGCATCCATGCTCATGGAGATGGGCAGTGGATAGAGACCATGTTGCCCGGGAGGTCAGGCATCCTCATGGAATACCTTTGAAATGAGTGGATGCAGGTATCGAGGATCATCTCCACATACCTCCAGCAATACAGCAGTGGCAAGTAAAACACTTAAACACAGTGCAATACAGCCATTCACATTCTTCCCTTTCCTGCAGGACCATTCACAAACAGTAGGGAGCAGCAGAGAAGCAGTGGAATTAGGTACAACTTTATTGTCTCAGTTCAATGAAGGAGATGGGGTTGAGCATCATAGGAACGCTGTCCCAGAGACAGTAGCATCCAGTGTCAGTGGGTCAATTCATGATGATGAAATGTTACTGCCTTATGGCCCTTCTCACTGCTGCCTTACCCTCATTCTGTTTTTGGCATGGTGTCCAAGCTGTTGAATATGTGACCCTGCACCTCCTACTTTCCACCCAACCATCCACCTTCCTCGCTTCAACCTCCCTTCTCACTTACACTTTCAGATACAAAAATAACATCATCAGCCCAGTCCCAGCACATCCAGGAGGAAGAGGAATAGTTCTGAGCAGCTATGCCATTCCAATACAGTACGTACTGGCCTACAGTGTGGAAAATTGCCCCAGTGTGTTCTGTACACAGAATGAAGGAGAAATCAATCTACTCTCAATCATCAGCAAAGTGATAGAATGTGTCACCAGCAGGACTACTTTCCTCAGCAATAACCTGCTCACTGAAGCTTAGTTTGGACTCCACCATGACCATTCAGCTCCTGACCTCAATACAGCCTTGGGTCGAGCATGGATAAAAGAGCTGAATTCTAGAGGTGAGGTGGGAGTGACAGCCCTTAACATGAAGGCCACATTCAACAAAGTGAGGCATCAAGGAACCCAAGCAAAACTGGAAGCAAAGGGTATCGGGGGCAAACGCACTGTTGATTGCAGTCATACCTGGCACACAAATGGTTGTGGTTATTGGAGGTCAGCCATCTAAGCTCCAGGATATCTCTACAGGAGTCCCTCAAGGTAGTGTCCAAGGCCCAGCTACCTCCAGCTGCTTCATACATGACCTTCCCTCCATCATAAGGTCAGAGGAATGATGTTCACTGATAATTGAACAATGTTCAGTACTATTCATGCCTCCTCATTTGCTGAAGCAGTCCATGTTCAAGTACAACAAGCCACACTTGAACTGACAAGTGGCAAATAACATTCGTACCACAAAAATGCCAGGTGATCTCCAACAAGTGATAATCTAACCAAACTTTGACGTTCAAATAGCACCATCATTACAATACCCTACTATAAACTCCTAACCCTAAGAATACAAGAGCAGTTCAGAACCAAGGAATTCTACAGCAGTAACTCACCTCCTGAATCCCCAAAGCCCTGCCTGTCATCTACAAGGTACAAGTCAGGAATAGGATGGAATACTTTCCATCTGCCTGCAGTTCCAACAACACTCAAGAAGTAACACCACTCATCACAAAGCATCCCACCTGCTTGAAACCACATTCACAAATATTCATTCCCTCCACCACGAACACTCAGTTCTGGATGTGTGCATTATAAAGTGCACTGTGGAAATTCACTTAATGATAAAATTAATTTAAAGATCTTTAGAACAGCACCTTCCAAACCCCCAAACACAATCATTTGGAAGAAAAAGGCAGCAGATACATGGGAACACCAACACCTACAAGTTTCCCTCCAAATCCTTCCTATCCAGACTTGGAGATATATCACCATCCCTTCAGTGCTGGTTTGTAAAATTCATGGAAATCACTCCCTAGCGTCATTGTGGGTCTACTTCCAGTACATGGATTGCAGCAGTTTGAGAAGGCAGCTCACCACCACCATCTCAAGGGCAACTCAAGATGGCAATAAATGCTGGGCTACAAAATGAAGGCCATGTCCAATAGGTAAATAAAAAGAGAGAGACAATAAACCACACAAGGGATGTTGAGGCACTATGGCTTGATCTGTGGGACTGACCATAACTCAAGAGATTCAACAAAATCAGGATCAGTACATGATGAGTTGCTGAGCAGGAGTGGACTCCAAACAGACCAAGGGGAGGGTGCTTCAAGTGAATCAGCTCACTGTTGGGGTAGGTCACAGATGGGTTCTGTTGGAGAGAACTCTTACAGGAACATTGAGAGGGCAGCATTCAGAGAGCATTGGTGAGCGTACTCACTGAGAGACTTGGCGTACTGGCTTCCTGGCACTGTCAAGGCTTCTGGAGAATACAGAGGACATCGTGCAGACCTTAAAGTCTCTCCATTCCACCAGGAATGTGGAGGCCAATTTCTTGACAGAATTCACATTCCCAGCTGTAATGGAAGTTTCTTTTGTGGGCGGCACGGTGGCACAGTGGTTAGCACTGCTGCCTCACAGCGCCTGTAGACCCGGGTTCAATTCCCGACTCAGGCGACTGACTGTGTGGAGTTTGCACGTTCTCCCCGTGTCTGCGTGGGTTTCCTCCGGGTGCTCCGGTTTCCTCCCACAGTCCAAAGATGTGCGGGTCAGGTGAATTGGCCAAGCTAAATTGCCCGTAGTGTTAGTTAAGGGGTAAATGTAGGGGTATGGGTGGGTTGCGCTTCAGCGGGTCGGTGTGGACTTGTTGGGCCGAAGGGCCTGTTTCCACACTGTAAGTCTAATCTAAAAAAAAAATCTACTTTCTTAGCGCATTATCTCAGGTGACATTAATCCATCTCTAGAGAGGGGTAAACATTGTGAAACAGTGTTTATCTTTGAATAGAAGGGCACACATAGGAAAGAAACACATCTATTTCATTCTTTATAATAATTCTCTCAGGATGTATATTGTGAGAAAGGTAATGTGCTATTGTCATCTCCCAGGCATCTACAAATACCACATTGATGCCTGTGAACATCTTCCTCATCACTGAATCAATCTGATAAGCGTACCAGTCACTGTAATAGGGAACGAGCTGTGGGGGGTTTTCCCGGTCATTGGCCGTCTTTATTACAACCAGTGTATCAGGACTCCTGTCGAGTAACTGGAGAATTGATCTCCTAATATTCTGTATTCTTCTAATGTAAACTTCGACAGGAAAAGGGGTGAAATGGGCCATTAGGGTAATGGCTATAACTGTGATTTTCCCTCCTTTGTGGGTGGCACAGTGGTTAGCACTGCTGCCTCACAGCGCCTGAAGACCCGGGTTCAATTCCCGACTCAGGCGACTGACTGTGTGGAGTTTGCACGTTCTCCCCGTGTCAGCGTGGGTTTCCTCCGGGTGCTCCGGTTTCCTCCCACAGTCCAAAAGATGTGCGGGTCAGGTGAATTGGCCATGCTAAATTGCCCGTAGTGTTAGGTAAGGGGTAATGTAAGGGTATGGGTGGGTTTCGCTTCGGCGGGTCGGTGTGGACTTGTTGGGCCGAAGGGCCTGTTTCCACACTGTAAGTCTAATCTAAGTCTAATCTAAAATCTCGTCCAGTTTATTTGAAATGAGTTGTAAGTGCTGGCTTGTAATGGTGCTGAATTGGATTGGAGGACCATGAGGGTGATATTCTAACATGATGTTGTTCTCCAAGTTCACAGCAAGATGAGGATCCACATTGATAGGATTGCCAAGGTCCAATATCTTGAGATCTAAAATAGAAAACAATAGATTTAAGATGCTAATCTACAATATTTCTACTGGGAGAAAACATTATTTTCAACAGCAAAACTCCAAACAAGGCCACAGATTTTTGTGATTATTGAGTGGGACATAAATCATACACAGGCACCTTGCAGTAAACACAGATAACACATTTATTTCTCTCTGTGGATTCCTTTTATATTTAAACTTTCGTTTTCCATTAATAATCTGTGCTTTTCTGCAGTTCTGGTCTCCTTATCTTAGGAAGGCTGATCGTGTACAGAGGGAATGCTGCAAAGATTCCTGAGATGGCCAGACTGATATATGAAGAGACATTGAAACAGTTTGGATTGTGTTCACTGGAGTTCAGAAGAATGAGTGGGGATCTCAATGAAACCTCCAGTATTCTAGGAGGACCAGATAGGGTAGATACAGGAAGCATGTTCCTGATAACGGAGGATTCCAGAACCAAGGATCGCAGTCTAAGGACACAGGGTAAATCATTTAGGACTGAAATGAGGAGAAATTTCTTCACCTGGAGAATTTGCTGCCACAGAAAGCAATTAAGTCCAAAACATCATATGATTTCAACAAGGTGTTAGATATAACACTTGATGGTAAAGGGATCAAAGGGAATGGAGTGAAAAGCAGAGGCTGGTTCTTGAGTTGAATAATCAGCCATGATCATAATGAACGGTGGAGAAGGATCAAAGGGCTGTGGCCTACTTGTGCTTTTTTTTCAATGATGTGGATGTGCCGATGTTGGACTGGGGTGGACAAAGTCAGAAGTCATATGACTCCAGCTTATAGTCAATTTTATTTGAAATCACAGGCTTTCAGAATGCTGCTCCTTCATCAGGTGAAGTCAAATAAACCTGTTGGACTATATCCTCGTGTCGTGTGACTTCTGACATGTTTTCAATGTTTCTCTGAAAGCTTTCTCTGTTCCCAGTCAGGAAGAGGACAGTGTTGGATGGGGAAAGGAGATAGCGGCCCAAGAGCTTCACATAAATAAGAGTAACTTGAAACCTGAACTGGGAGGGGAGGTAATACACAGTGGGATAGAAGAAAAATCATTGCTGGTCAAAACACATAGGCTAAAGAGAACTAACTCATGGCCTGCCATTGGAACATTAGCTGGAGCCAAGGGATGGAACCTGGGAGAAATTGAATGAGAAGCAGTGAGGAGGCCAACTCAGAGAAATTTTGAGAATACACTGACAGTATTGCTGCTAACAAATTGGATGTTTACTAAAGAACCAAAAATGTTCTCAGAATACATGGATGGAATTTTATAACACTCAACTATCCAATTGTCTCAACACCAAAATGATTTGCTATTGTCCGAATGTTTCAGCGTGAAACAGCATCACCTGGTCCTTGAGCAAGCTCCACATTTCAATTGCGCCCATCCCCTGCAGTTTTAGTGAAGTCAGAACTAAGATTTCAAGATTGCAAGAAGGCATGGTTAGGCAAGAATTTGGTTTGAAGTGTGTCTACTTCAATGCCAGGAGCATCCGGAGTAAGGTGGGTGAACTTGCAGCACGGGTTCATACTTGGGATTTCGATGTTGTGGGCATTTCAGAGACCGGAGACAGGGTGGAGTGAGGACAGGAATGGTTACTGCAGGTGCCAGGATATAGATGTTTCAGTAAGAACAGAGAAAATGGTAAAAGGGAGGGTGGTGTGGCATTGTTGGTCAAGGAATATATGACAGTTATAGAAAGGATGTTTGAGGACTCCTCTACTGAGGTAGAATGGGCTGAAAAATGTGTTGCTGGAAAAGCACAACAGGTCAGGCAACATCCAAGGAGCAGGAGAATCGACGTTTCGGGCATAAGCCCTTCTTCAGGATTCCTGACCTGCTGTGCTTTTCCAGCAACACATGTTTCAGCTCCAATCTCCAGCATCTGCATTCCTCACTTTCTCCCGAGATAGTATGGGCTACGGTCAGAAACAAGAAAGGAGAGATTACCCTGTTGGGAGTTTTCTACAGGCTCCCGAATAGTTGCAGTGATGTAGAGGATAGGATAGCAAAGATAATCCTTGATAGGAGCGAGAGTGACAGGGTCGAGGTTATGGGAGCCTTTAAGTTTCCAAATATTGACTGGAATACTGTAGTTCAAATACTTTAGATGGGTCAGATTTTGTCCAATGTGTGCAGGAGGGTTTCCTGACACAGTGCGTAGACAGGCCAACAAGGGGCGAGGCAACATTAGATTTGGTACTGGGTAATGAACTTGGCCAGGTGTTAGCTTTGGATGGGGTGAGCAGGTGAGCACTTTGGTGGTTGTGATCACAAATTGGTTATGTTTACTTTAGTGATGGAAAGGGACAGGTATATATCACAGGGCAAGAGTTATAGCTGGGGAAAGGCAATTCTGATGCAATTCAGCAAAATTTAGGATGCATAGGATAGGGAAGGAAATGTGGAGCTTATTCAAAGACCAGCTACTGTGTGTCCTTGATAACTAGGAACTGGTCAGGCAGGGAAAAGGTTGTTGAGCGTGCGAGCTGTGGTTTACTAAGGAAGTTGAATCATTTGTTGAGAGGAAGAAGGCGGCTACAAGGTTGGGATGAGATGTGATGCCTCAGTTAGGGAGCTTGAGAGTTACAAGTTGTCCAGGAAAAACCTAAAGAGAGAGCTCAGAAGAGCCAGGAGGGGACATGAGAAGTCATTGGCTGATAAGATCAAGAAAAACCCTAAGGTTCCTATAGCTTTATCAGGAATAAAAGAATGATTGGACTAAGATTAGGGTCAAACAAAAATAGTAGTGTGAAGTTGCACATGGAGTCAGAGAAGATAGGGGAAGCACTAAGTGAATACTTTTCATCAGTATTCACATTAGAAAAAAGATAATGGGGTCGAGAATACTGAGATACAGACTACTAAACTAGATGGGATTGAGGTGCATATGGAGAAGGTGTTAGCAATTCTGCAAAGTGTAAAAATAGGTAAGTTACCTGGGCCGGATGGAATTTATTCTAGGATTCTCTGGGAAGCCAGGGAGAAGATTGCCAAGCTTGTGGCTTTGATCTTTATGTCATCATTGTCTACAGGAATAGTGCCAGAAGACTGGAGGATAGCAAATGTTGTTCCCTTGTTCAAGAAGGGGAGTAGAGACAACCCTGGTAATTATAGACCAATGAGCCTTACTTTGATTGTGGGCAAAGTGTTGGAAAGTGGTATGAGAGATAGGACTTATAATCATCTCAAGATGAATAAGTTGATTAGGGATAGTCAACATGGTTTGGTGAAGGGTAGGTCATGCCTCACAAACTTTTTGAGTTCTTTGAGAAGGTAACCAAACAGGTGGATGAGGGTAAAGTGGTTGGTGTGGTGTATATTTCAGTGGATTTCAGTAAGGCTAAGGTTCCCCATGGTAGACTATTGCACAAAATATGGAGGCATGGGATTGAGGGTGATTTAGCAGGTTGGACAGAAATTGGCTAGCTGAAAGAAGACAGAGAGTGTTGGTTGATGGGAAATATTCATCCTGGAGTTCAGTTACTAGTGGGGTACTGCAAGGATCTGTTTTGGGTCTAGTATTGTATGTAATTCATATAAATGACCTGGATGAAGGCATAGAAGGATGGGTTAGTAAATTTATGGATGACATTAAGGTTGGTAGAACTGTGGATAGTGACAAAGGATGTTGTAGGTTACAGAGAAACATCGATAAGCTGCAGAGCTGGGCTGAAAGATGGCAAATGCAATATAATGCGAAAAAGTGCGAGGTGATTCACTTTGGAAAGAGTAACAGGAAAACAGAGACTAAGCTAAAGGTAAGATTCTTGGTAGTGTGGATGAGCAGAGAGATCTCGATGTCCATGTACATAGATCCCTGAAAGTTGCCACTCAGGTTGATTGGGTTGTTAAGAAGGCATACGGTGAGTTAGCATGAGATCATGGTGTAGCTGTACAAAATTCTGGTGCGGCCACACTTGGAGTATTGCATACAGTTCTGGTCACCGCATTCTAGGAAGGATGTGGAAGCTTTGGGAAAAATTCAGAGGAGAGTTATTAGGATGCTGCCTGGTATGGAAGGAAGGCCTTATGAGGAAAGGCTGAGAGACTTGAGCTATTTTTGTTAGAGAGAAAAAGGTTGAGAGGCAACTTAATTGAGACATATAAGATCATAAGAGGGTTAGATAGGTTGGACAGTGAGAGTCTTTTTCCTCAGATGGTGATGGCTAGCACGAGGGGACATAGCTTTAAATTGAGGGGTGAAAGATATAAGACAGATGTTAGAGGTAGTTTCTTTACTCAGAAAGTAGTAAGGGTATGGAATGCTTTGCCTGCAACAGCAGTAGACTCACCAACTTTAAGGGCATTTAAATGGTCATTGGAGAGGCATATGGACGAGAATGGAATGGATTTCAGATTGGTTCCACAGGTCAGTGCAACATCAAGGGCCAAAGGGCCATACTGTGGTGTAATGTTCCATGTTCTATGAGTCTTTCAGATCAGGAAGTTTTTGTTCATTTTTATGTGTTCCAGGGATTTGGGTGTTACTAAGTCAGCATTTCCTGCCCATCCCTCCTTTCCCTGAAGAAGGTGGCAGTGACATTGAGCTGTTTTTATTTCTGTTTTTCAAGTGTCCACGGCTCTTTCGATTCTTATTGGGTACACTATCAATGCTTTGAGGAAGGAAGCTCCAGTATTTTGATCCTGTGACTTCGAAGAAATGGTGACATATTTCAGTCAGAATAGTGAGAATTGAAGGAAACTTACAGGTTGTGGTGTTTCCATTTAATTTCTGCTTTTGCCCTTCTAGGCAGTTGAGTTTGAGAGTGTGGAGGATGATGTCAGAGAAGCCTTAGTGAGTACAAATGATACATATTGCTTTCATCAAGTGTCATTGGCTGACGGAATGAATGTTGATGGTGGTGGGAGTCAACTTTCCTATGAGTTGTTGGGAGCATAGAACATAGAACATTACAGCACAGTATAGGCCTTTTGGCCTTCGATGTTGCACTGACCTGTAGAACCAATCTGAAGCCCATCCATCTTATGTTATTCCATTCTCGACCAAATGCCTATCCAATGACTATTTAAATGCCCTCAACTTAGTAAGTGTGGAATATTCCTGACTTGTAGGTGATGGACAAGTATTAGAGAGTCAGGAGGTAAGTCTCTGACATGCTTTGAAGCTATGGTATTTATATGGCTGGTCTGATTCAGTTTGTGGTCAATGATAGCCACCAAGCTGTTGATGGCGGGGGATTCAGTGACGGTAATAATATTGAAATTGAGTGCTGGTGAATTGAATAACGAGGAATGTAGACAGGACTTTAAAATAAATAGTTCTGAAGAGGGATCAGCAGGGGAGAATAAATTCAGGAACTAAATAGTCAAGGGTATGTGACTTTTGAAACAGACAGGCAGAAAGGGAAGGGTGGTGAGGTAACTTTGTTAGTATGAGACAAAATAAGTACAATGGCAGGAAATGCTGTTGGGTTGGAAGCTGTAGAAGTCATTCAGGGGAAGGTAAGAAATAACGAGGAGAAGAAGACACTGGTGATAGCACTCCATTGGTTCCCTAGCAGCAGCAGTAGCAACAGCTGTTCTGTAGAACAGAAAAGAACTCAAGAGATAATGAGTGCTTGTAAAAGAAGGACAGTCTGCATGTAGATTTGGAAAATTGAGTTGGCAAAGGTAGTCACAAGGACAAAATCATACAGTGAATTCAGGATAGTTTCCTATAATATAATGTCATGGATCCAACCAGGGATCAAGCTATTTCAGATCTAACAATGTGTAATGAGGCAGATTTAATAAATGATTTCAGAAAAAAAGACTCCCGAGAGAACACTTATCATAACATGGTAGAATTCAGCATTAAGTTTGACATTGAGAAACTTGGGTCAGGAACACCTGTGCTAAACTTAAGCAGCTGCAGTCTGTGTGCTGTAAGTTGACCTACAATTCCCTTACGGAAGGAATTCCCGGAATTTGACAAAACAACACTGAAGGAACAATGATATATTTCCAAGTCAGAATGATGAGTGGTTTGGAGGGTGGTGGTGCTCCCATGTATCTGCTGTCCTTTTCTTTCTAGTTGGAAGTGCCTGTGGTTTTGGAAGGTGCAGCCTAAGGATTTGTGAAGAATTTCTGCAATGTGTCTTGTAGATAGTACACACTGCTATTACTGGCTGTTGATGTTGGAGGGAGTGGAGGCTTGAGGATGTGATGCCAATTAAGTGGGTTGCTTTATTCTGGATGGTGTCAAGCTTCTTGAATGTTGTTGGAGCTGTATCCATGCAGGCAAGTGAGGGGTATTCCATCACACTCCTGACTTGTGTCTTGGGATAACAGAAGTAATCACAGAGATAGTGGATGCACTTTGCTCTAATCTTCCAACAATCCCCAGATTCAGGAAAAGTGCCAGAGGTTTGGAAAATTGCCAATGTGACGCATCTATTTCAAAGAACAAGGAGGCAAAAAATAGTTAACTTTCGGCCAGTTCACCTTGACATCATGGTCAGTGATTTTCATGGAAGGGCCCTTGTGGTAGTTTTGCCAGGCCTCCAGGAAGATTGGTGAAACAGGTATAAAGACAAAAACGTGTAACATTCAGCCCCATGTATTTAGCTGTACTGTGAATACAACTTTCCCGAAATCCTGGAATGGAACTTAAATCCATAGCTTCTCGCTCAGAGGCAAGGGTGCTGCCCTTGCACCTGTAGTTCTCTATTACTTAGGATTAAGGGGGAAAAATAATCCACTATATTAAACCCAATCTCAGACAAAAATGTTTACATTAAAGTATTAAGAAACAAATTATACTTATGTAGCACCTTTCAACAATTCTGAGAAAGCTTATAAAGTAAGATTCATGTTCATAAGACAATATCAGTACGTATGGTCAAGACATTGGTAAAGATGAAGGTCTTAATCACATCTTAAAGGGAGAAAGTGACATATAGAGACTGAGGATTATAAGAAAGTAGTCCTGGGCTTTGTGCCCATGCAGGTAAAGGCACAGCTGCTAATAAATGAGCACTTAAAATCAGGGATTTCCCCAATAGACCACTGGTTGATGAGAAAATTACTGAAATAGAGAGCACTTTTGCCATAAGGGAACTGAGAAAAAGGATGAACTTTTTGTTAAAGATCAATTCAGTGCAAAAATACCAATCAATGTATGTCAGTGGTCACAAAGGGTGATAGGTTAATAGTCTTGATGTGCGTAAGGTCATCAGCAGTAGTTGGCAGCCTCAAGTGTAAGAAACAAATATATGAGAGTCCAGTTAGGAACACACTGAAATAGTCAGGTCTAGAGATAACAACATCATAACTGAAGGTTACTTCACCAGATGAAATCAGGCAGGGGCAAAGTTAGGAGCTACTGTGGAAGTGAAAATAGACAGTGTTAATGACAATATGGAACTATAGTAGGAAACTTATCTCAGGGTTTAGTAAGACACCAAGGTTATGAATGATAGATTTAGTTTCAGATAGTTGACCAAAATAAATGTCTTCAATTTTCCAAATATTTCATTAAAGGAAGTTTCTGCTTCTCAAGCACTGGATGTTAAATCAGCAATTTAGAAACTGTGAATGATTTGAGAATGGTGCTGGTGAGCTGAACATGGTTTTAGTCAATGTATATGTGTAAACTAATGATGTGCATATGCATGTTTTCACTGAGGGACAGCAGGTTAATGAAATGTAGGAGGGAGCTAAGGATAGATCCTCCATAGTAACAGAGTGGGAGCAGAAACAGAAGCCAGTGCAAATGACCGTGATGTTATGGGTAACTGTGGCCCCATGGCTAACAGTTGAAGCTCAGCAAGCATGATCAGAAATTATGCTAGCTTTACATAAAGACTAGATCAGCTTGCTGTGAAATGAAGAAGTAAAACCAGACTGCTGACAGGAAAAATCACAGTTGCTAAAGGTTATTTGGTTGCAAAATGGTTTAAAATAAGACTGATAAGAGGAACCATGGACACAGATGTCTCCTGTCTTGCATAACTCTTGGACAATGAGCTCAAAGCTATGAGAATCTTGAGCAAGGGAACGGGACATCAAACAGTCTTGAAGTAAAATGCTATAAAAGAAGACACATCAAAGAAATTGGCAGTGACAATACAGCATGAACTCAACACCACCACTGCAAAGAGGAAACTCTGAGCTCAGAACTCCGAGAAGAGTACATCTGATCAGAGGGAAACTGGTCAGTTAATCTCGTAGAGTAGCATCGAGATTCTAATTAAACGGATGGAATAATGTATTGATTGTATGCTTTCTGAGAACTAAGGAGTTCCTAATAAAGAGGAAGTTGCATTAGATTCTAATTTAGTTGTCTGTTTTTCATGTTACAAAATTTGGGACCTGATTGGAAAATGGGTCAATATCGCTGGTATCCTTGGGTGAGCTGGACCAGAAGCGACTGAAGTTGCTCTGGGATTCAAACCACCGAAACCTCATATATCTCAGTCACCCAGTCTGAGCCTGAATAAAAGGGAAAATATCCTTCATGCTAGCCAGGAGTTAAAGTGGAAGATGGGAGCAGAGTGATTGATGTGTGCTTGGATGATTACACCAGTTATTTTCCTGGTGTGATAGATAAACTGCAGCAGTTGAGGAACTAAGTTAGTTGATAGGTGAGGGTAAACTCTAGAAATCAGCCTTGAGGTGTGTACCTCCTGTGCATTGACCTGGAGAGGTCAGGTGGGAATTTGGCAAAGGAAAACTGCCTTTGGGGGACAAGTTCCCTTGATACAGAGCGGAGTTGACGGACCCCAACCTTCGTCATCTCCCATGCCTCTTTGACAAATATTAGATTATTAAGTATTTAGAAAATGGCAAACATTTATCCTGAATCGTAAATGGCACAACTGGGTCAGATGTCATGGGAGACCACTAATGGATCAGGACTCATAGGAGAAGAATACGCAGCATGGTGGCTCAGTGGTTAGCGTTGCTACCTCACAGTGCCAGGGACCTGGGTTCAATTCCAGCCTTGGGCAACTGTCTGTGGAGTTTGCACATTTTCCCTGTGTATGCGTGGGTTTCCTCCGGGTGCTCTTTCCTCCCTCCAAAGATGGGCAGGTCCGGTGAATTGGCCATGCTCAATTGCCCATAGTGTTAGGTGCATTAGTCAGAGAGAAATGGGTGTAGGTGGGTTACTCTTCGGCGACTCGGTGTGGACCTGTTGGGCCAAAGGGCCTGATTCCACACAGTAGGGAATCTAATCTAATACACAGAGGAAGCTCAAGGAGAGCAGGGAAGCACAGTCCCCAACTCAGTAAAATCATGGCAATAGCCAGTTCCTTGAAGAAATTATATAAAGGGATATGCTTCCTTGGACAAGCCAAACAAAGACATGCATGAGAATTCCTAGAAGCATGGCACTCCAACCAGAACTCTATCAACAAACACATCGAGTTAGACCCCATCTACCACCCCCTGAGAAAAGGAACAGGAAGTAACTTCACCACAGGAAATAACGTCACCACAGGAAATGACATCACCAACTCAAAGAAACCCAAACATATAAATAGAAAGCAGGAAGTTACAGCATTGCTTCGCATGAGGTCCACTGAAGATGTTACCTTGTAAGGTAATGAAACGTCTGGAAATGAACCTTTCAGCTCAGCGAGCAAACCTACATCCAAAACCTCAACCTGAGCTACGAATCTTCTCAAAACACGCAAAGGTAAATGGATGCCTGGAAAATGGGAAGCCTTCAAATATGGGATATCTATAGTCCAGAGACAGTATGTACCTGTTAGGGTGAAATGAAAGGTTGGTAGGAATAGGGAATGCTGTATGACTCAAGAAATTGACACTTTAGTCAAGAATAAGGAAGCATATGTCAGGTATAGACAGCGGGGCTCGAGTGAATCTCTAAAAGAGTATAATGCAGTAGGAGTATACATAAGAGAGAAATGAAGAGGGCAAAAAGGGGAAAAGACACAGCTTTGGTAAATAGGGTTAAGGAGAATCCAAAGGGATTCTCCAAATACATTAAGGACAAAGGGGTAACTAGAGAGAGAACAGGGCCCTTAAAGATCACAAGGCCACCTATGTTTGGAACCATGGGAAATGGGGGAGTTAATAAATGAGTATTTATGGATCAATATTTACTGAGAATAAGGTTATGGAAGATAGAAAACTTGGGAAAAAATAGCGACATCTTTAAAACTCGTGGTAATGGGTTTGTTCGCTGAACTGGGAAGTTAGGAGAAAGTGAGGTCAGCAGATGCTGGAGATCAGAGCTTAAAAATGTGTTGCTGGAAAAGCACAGCATCAAAGGAACTGGAGAAAATTCCTGAAGAAGGGCTTATGCCCGAAACATCGATTCTCCTGTTCCTTTGATGCTGCCTGAACTGGGAAGTTGATCTGCAAATGTTTCACTCCCTGTCTAGGTGACACCTTCAGTGCTTTGGAGCCTTCTGTGAAGTGTTGCAGAACTGTGTCTTCTAGAATTTATTTAGTTCCGTTTCTGCTGCTTCCAGAAGGCACAGTACAGCAGCCCTTCACATGAGACTCCAAAGCACTGAAGGGGTCACCTAGACAGGGATGAAATATTTGCAAATCAACTTCCCAGCTCGGCGAACATACCAAGAATTATGACAACTGGTACCTGAGCTAGAAATCTTTACACAAAGTTTGATCTTGAAAAATGTTCACATTGCAGAGGAGGTGGTGCTGGATGTCTTAAAATGCATAAAGGTGGATAAATCCTCTAGAGTTGATCAGGTGTAGCCTAGAACTGTGTGGGACGATGAAGGGCTTGTGCCCGAAACGTCGAATTTCCTGTTCCTTGGATGCTGCCTGACCTGCTGCGCTTTAACCAGCAACACATTTTCAGCTCTGATCTCCAGCATCTGCAGACCTCAGTTTTTACTTTTAGAACTGTGTGGGAAGCTAGGGAAGTGATTGCTGGGTCCCTTGCTGAGATATTGTATCATCAATAGTTACAGGTGAGGTACCAGAAGACCGGAGGTTGGCAAATGTAGTGATACAATTTAAGAAATGTAGTAAGGAAAAGCCAGGGAACTATAGACCGGTGAGCTTGATATCGGTGGTGGACAAGTTATTGGAGGGATCCTAAGAGGCAGGATTTACATGTATTTGGAAAGACAAGGACTGGTTAGGGATAATCAGCATGGCTTTGTGCATTGGAAATTGTATCTCACAAACTTGATTGTTTTGAAGAAGTAATCAAGAGAATTGATGAAGGCAGAGCAGTGGACATGATTTATATGGACATCAGTAAGGCTTTTGACAAGTTTCCTCATGGTAGACTGGTTAGCCAAGTTAGATCGCACAGAATACTGGGAGAACCAGCCTTTTGGATACAGAACTGGCTCAATGGTAGAAAACAGAGGGTGGTGGTGGAAGGTTGCTTTTCAGACTGGAGGCCTGTGACCAATGTTGTGTTAGAAGGATTATGGTGCTAGGACCACTGGTTTTTGGCATTTATATAAATGATTTGGATGTGAACATAGGAGGTATGGTTAGTGAGATTGCAGATGACTCCACAACTGGAGGTGTAGTGGACAGTGAAGGTTAACTCAAAGTACAACAGGATATTGTTGAGATGGGACGAATGGGCTGAGGAGTGGCAGATGGAGTATAATTTAGATAAATGTGAGGTGCTGCATTTTGGAAAAGCAAATCAGAACAGGACTTGTACACTAAATGGTAAGGTCCTCGGAAATGTTGCTGAACAAAGAGCCCTTGGTATGCAGGTTAACAGTTCCTTGAAAGTACAGTTGCAGATAGATAGAATAGTGAAGACGGCATTTGACACACTTACCTTTATTGGTCAGTATCTTGCGTATAGGCATTGGGAGTTCATGTTGTAGCTATGCAGGACATTAGTTAGGCCAATTATAGAAACCGTGTGCAATTCTGGTCTCCCTGATATAGGGAGGATGTTGTGAAACTTGAAATGGTTCAGAAAAGATTTACAAGGACGTTGCCAGGGTTGGAGGTTTTGAGCTACAGGGAGAGGCTGAATAGACTGGGGCTACTTTTCCTGGAGGATTGGAGGCTGACAGGTGACCTTATAGAGATTTATAAAATCATGAGGGGAATAGATAGTGTGAATAGCCAGGATCTTTTCCCTGCAGTGGGAAAGTCCAAAACTAGAGGGCATAGGTTTGGGGTGTGAGGGGAAAGATTTAAAAGGAGCAACGTTTTCACACAGAGGGTGGTGCTTTTGTGTAATGAGCAACCTCCAGGAAATGTTTTAACATTTAAACATTTAAAAGGGATCTGGATGAGTGTATAAGTAGGTAAGGCTTAGAGGGCCATGAGCCAAATGCTGGTAAACGAAACTAGATTAATTCCGGATATCTGGTTGGCATGGACGATTTGTACCGCAGGGTCTGTTTCCTCACTGTTCAGCTCTATGACTCGATGACTCTAAAGGAGCAATTAAAAAGACAAAATAGGAAAGTACGTCCAAAAAGGTCAGAACAGCAACAAAGGAATCAGGTGAATTTAAACACACTGGAGTACTCAGTTTTCTTGCTGATAATCGCAGCCATTGTGGTGAGCCACATTAATGTCAGGTAGTAGCAGCAGATGATCAGAAGGGACCATTTGTGCCCAAAAAGAAAGAAAGCCTGGGGAACAGCCTGGACCAAAGGGTGAAATGGGTCAAATGACAAAACGCTGGAAGTGTTTTATTGGGGGAATCCTCTGCAGTGAAGGACAGAAGTAGGAAAACTGGATGTGGTATGTATGTAACTGAGTTTCAAGGTTACCCTATGGCAGAAATAACAGCTGCAAGGAGTGTTCAAGCTGCCGAGCAAGCAATGGTAGCATCTGTGCTTAGTCATCCCGACAAGATCCCCCATTGATAGGTATCTATTCAGAACAAGGTATACGTATACAGGAGTCTGACTGACTTCCTGTCACTGAGGAAGGCAAAGGATTTGCGTCAGTAGACAGGACACCCCTGCCATCCACAACCCTCTTCAAACATATTACTCAAACAACCCAGGAATAAGCATATGGGATTTACCAAAGTAAAAACACACGACAAATCCTTCCCTGCTGGGAACATAAGAGTGGTTGAATTGGCAAAACAAAGTGCCTGAGAGGGAGATCTATGTCAAGCCCCCTGAACAGGCAAACAAGTAAATACAGTCACTGTCCAACCGTCTCAGATTGTAGATTTTACACAAGCTCGAGGCAGTAACAATGATTTAAAACAGATCTGAAAGGGAATATAACTTTCATCTTCCAAGTGGAAGATACAAACTGAGGATGCATGGTATGTATGGAACCATGCTGTCCATTGTTAATAAGTCCATTTGCTTCTAAATCCATATGAACCCACATGGACCCAAACTGTAACCAAATAATATATCAATTCCATGATGCCCAGGTCACCCAGGAGTAAAAACAATCACTGAGCAAATTCAATTGCTGGTGACTTAATGTGGGAAAGGAAGTGAAACATTGAGTTGACAATTGTTTGATATGTCACCAGAATAACCTGGATCATTATGATAACAACAGGGAATTAACACACACGAAACCAGCAAATGGACCTTGGACCTACTTGTGAATAGACGAAATTGGATCTTTGCAACCACGCAAGGCATAACAAAGAACAAAGAACAATACAACACAGGAACAGGTCTTTCAGCCGTCAAAGTCTACACCGACACATTTTGCCTTACATACTAAAACTGTCCTCACTTACAGTATCCATATCCCTCTATTCCCTTCCTATTCATGTATTCGTCCAGGTGCTTCTTGAATGCTGCTGTTGTGTCTGCTCCCACCACCTCCTCTGCAATGCATTGCAGGCGCTCAGCACCCTTTGTGTGAAAAACTTGCCTCATCCATCTCTTTTGAACTTCCCCCTTGCACCTTGAAACTGTGCCCCCCCGTAATTGACCTCTCCATCCTGTGAAAATGCCTCATAATTTCCATTCTATCCATGCCATTCACAATCTTACAATCTTCTATCAGGTCGCCCCTCAAACTCCTGTGTTCCAATGAAAAAAAAACTCAGTCAATCCAACCTTTCTTCACAGCTAAAATTCCCCATATAAGGCAACTTCCTGGTAAACCTTTTCTGTACCCTCTCCAAAGCATTCAATCTTTCTGGTAGTGTGGTGACCAGAACTGTACACAATATTCCAAGTGTGGCCTAACTAAAGTTCTATAAAGCTGCAGCATGACTTCTCTATCCTTATCCTCAGTGTGCCTTCCAATGAAGACAAGCCATCTTCAGTGACCTGTGGATCTGCATGCCTATATCACTCTGCAAGTCAATACTCTGCCATTCACTGTATAATTTTCACCTGTACCTGACTTTCCCAAATTCATCACCCTACATTTGCCTGGATTAAACTTCATCTGCCATTTTTCTGCCAGGCCTCCAGCTGGTCTATATCCTGCTGTATCCTCTGACAATCCTCTTCACTATCTGCAACTCACCTGCAAACTTACTGATTAGGCCAGCTACATTTTCATCCAAATCATTTATGTAGATCATGAACAGTAGAGGTCCTAGCACTGATTGCTGTGGAACACAATTAAACATAATCCCCCATTCTGAAATGCATCCTTCCACTGTTACCCTCTGTCTCCTATGATAAAGCCAACTCACCCTGATACCATGTGACTTCACCTTTTGTTCCAGTCTGCTATCAGGGACCTTGTCAAAGACTTTACTGAAGTCCATGTAGACAACATCAACTTTTCCCTCATCAATCATCTTCGTCACCACCTCAAAAATCTTAATCAAGTTCGTGTGGCACAACCTCCCCACGTAGAATCATGCTGTCCATCACTAATAAGTTCATTTGCTTCTAAATCTGTATGGATCGTGTCCCTGCGAGGCCTCACCAATATTTTTCCCTACTGTCAACATGAGACACACAGGCCTTTAATTTCCAGGACTATCCCTGATGCCCTTCTTAAAGAATGGGTTTAACATTGGCTATTCTCCAATCCTCTGGGACCTCACCTGTGGTCAAAGATACAAAAGCATGTGTAAATCCTGGCTGTCATTGATTCCCTTTAATAAATGGGTTGAAGTATAGCTCACTGAAACTAACAGAGCCAGAATGACAGCCAATATACTGGTACAGCATGTATTCACTAGATAGGAAGTCTCATGCAGTATTGAATCTGATCAAGACAACCACTGTATTGTCCAAGTCATACAAAATTGTCAGAAATTTCACACAGAAATAAGTCAGAAATTTCACACAGATTACCATCTTCAGTCAAGTGGGATAATGGAAAGAATGAACTGGACTGTACAATAAAACAATTTGACGTGAAATGTAGTTTTGCCCTTCATCCTAATGCTGGTAAATAATACTGGATCAAGATCCATAGGGTTTACTCCTCACATTTGAAGGATAAGGCTTCTTATGAAGCTCTCCTGGGACTTGATCTTTCAGAGCCTGAAGTAGTAGTGGTCCTTGGTCTTGAGAAAACTCTGCACAATGTTCAAGCTGTCCAAGTAGAGATGGCCATTAAATTAAGACAGGAGAAGAAATGTAGTAAAGCATATTTTTATGGTTAAGTAAAGCCTGTCAGATATGATATAGACAATAAGTCAAGTTCCAGATCTATCAACTAGGTACATTGATTTTCCCAAAATATTCTGAGCCCTCATATATAATGGTTAAAGCAAGCCTATTAGTTTGCAAGGTTCTATTGGACTCAGACAAGACTGGATGGCACATTGCTGCCTGAAACATCGATTTTCCTGCTCCTTGGATGCTGCCTGACCTGCTGCGCTTTTCCAGCACCACTCTAATCTTGACTCTGATCTCCAGCATCTGCAGTCCTTACGTTTCCCTGGCTCTCAAAGTATCCATCAGCATCATTTATTTTTGGATACATGTGAAACAATGCCAACTCCACATTACGCTTTACCTGTCACCACCTCCAGCACCACCTCAAGGAGGATGGTTACCATTGCACTTGCCTCAAAATTGGAATTCGGAAAAAAGGCCCCAAACACAAATGTCGAACCAATAGCTTGGTTTCAAAATCAGGTCCAGCATCTGCTGACCAGATACAGATAATAAATTTAGTTGGCTCTTTAGCCAACTAACCTTACAAGTACAAAAATTGTAAATAAGAGCAGATATGTCCTACAGGGAGCCAGATACTAGTGAGATGAAATGGAAGCTTATGATGATCATCAACTGTGTGTCACTAACTATAGCTACTGCCATCTAGAGGAACATCGCCCACTAAGATCCATCAGAACCAAATGGAGGATTGTGGTACAACCTATTGAAAGATGGAAACTGGGGAGATGGACACTTGGACATCACATTGCAAAAGGAGGTGGAAATGGAGGGATATGGATCTGAGATGAGTGTGACCAGCAACAAAGAGTTCAGAATTTGAAATAGAGGCAATTTCCACCCAAAGGTTTTGTTAACTTGAGAAAGTAATGCTCAAATTGGAGTGAAGAATGATATAGGAAGTGAGGTAGAATGCACAGGTAGTGAAGGAATTGTAACCCTTAAGTTTGGGACACCTTTAAACCCACAAGATCAGAAGAGATAATGATATGATTGATTTTTGTCCCTTTAAAATGCTCAACAGGGATGGTAAGCAATGAAAGGATAGAAGAATCCAGAATTATTCACCACCCTTCAGATCCCGCTAGTGACCACTCCACTTCTGGCCCTGGAAACTTATCCTGACACAATGGGGCCACAGAGCAGGCTAGTCATGAAAGAAACCGGTAAGGTCCTGTATGACAATTCCATCGTGAATTAGTGCCCATTTAACTAAAAATAACTGGAATCCAGATGCCTGAGTGGTGCCTCTCCCAAATGAGAAATTTGTATGCCCCATCTTACCCAAGTGCTGCTTGAACAAGAGACTGAGAGTAATGAAAAATTAACAAACCAGAGGCAAAAGGCCGACAGGAAAACAGTTTAATCAATGATGTGGCAACAGCTTCTGGAGCAGTGAAGTACACTGTAAATATGCTTGATTTACAGAATTAAGACAACAAACTCAGAACCCTAACCAAAAAAGTGAAACAAATCTTAGACAAAATAAATAACAATGGCTAAAGAATGATAAGAGAGGGTTAGAGGAAGACCAGGTTGGAAATCAAATAGTTAAAGTATTGGAGAGCCATGCTAATACTACTAATCAAATTATTATGAATAAACTAGATTATGATGTCAGACAGCAGAGTTGAACCCTGTGCACCATCTGTGGTAACTGATGGTGGAACAATTGAGGGAAAATCTTGTACAAGCTAGTCAGGGAAAGGTCCATCCTGGGTTAGCAATGAGCAGCTAAGAGTCCTGAGCAACAGAGGAACACATCCAAACATGCTGAGCTGTCAACTTCGGCAGCTGCCCAGAGTTTGTTTAAAAAATAATTGTGGAGGAACCTGAGGGAAAGTCCTGGGAATGGTGCTGAGACTCACAATGATCCCTAGTGAAGAATTTGGATTAAATGTTTCTGAGTTGGAAAGTACAGATTTTGTTATGGAATAAATATAGTTGGGGCACAAGAACACTCTACAATACATCATTGAAAAGGAAGGGAAAGTTGTAGGTCCCACATTAGCTAGGTGTCAACAAACAGACAAAATAATGATATGCCCTTACCCTATATAGCCCAAGGAACAAGCTCTGTGTGGTTTTATGAAAATTTAAATTGCATGATAGAAGCCAGGAACATTAACACTGACATCACAAAGATGGCCTATAAAGAAAAAAGGGAATGTTGTGTCTGATTAAAAGGAATATCAATGTGCTGCACAAACTTGCCATGTTATGATATCATCTTCTCTTTTCTGTATATCAAATGATTGATATACAGAAAAGAAACTGTGGCTACAAAAAGGGATAAAATAAGACTGATAAGAAGAATCATGGACACAAATGTCACCTATTTTAAAAAACTCTTGGACAAATGAGCTCTGAACCATGAGGGTCTTGTACAAGGAACATGCCATCAAACAGTCTGGAAGACTGGGTAAAAACAAATAAAAGAAGGCAATTTGAGACCAACTTTTGCAAAAAAGCAGACCCTGAGTTCAAGTGTCAGAGAAGACAATAAGTTGTCAGAGTGAACCTGGCCAGTTCAGCACATGTGATGGTATCTAGATTCTCGTGAAACATTTTGAAAATGCACTGATTGTGTGCTTTCTAAGAACTAAACAGTTAACAATAAAGAGGATTTTTTTCAGTATTTGACTATCAATCCTTTACCTCTCATAAAATTTGAGATCAGAATAGGAAAAGGGTAAACATGATTCTCTGGCTACAATTAGAGAGATAAGAATGGAACCAAGTG
Source organism: Hemiscyllium ocellatum (assembly GCF_020745735.1). Taxonomy (NCBI): domain Eukaryota; kingdom Metazoa; phylum Chordata; class Chondrichthyes; order Orectolobiformes; family Hemiscylliidae; genus Hemiscyllium; species Hemiscyllium ocellatum. Next base: position 70,067,777 of record NC_083412.1, read on the forward strand.
ACAGCAATGCCCCAGTAAATGACAGCAGAGAGCATTGGAGAAAGATGGTGTTGCCAATCGTGTCAAAGGTCACAGGCAAGTCAAGAGGGAAGAGGAGGGATAGCTCAGGGAAGGACATCTACCTTTATTGCCTGTTCTGGATTATACGCGACACCAGACCTACAGTAATATTGACTCTTAAATGCCTGTTAAAATGACTTAACAAAACATTCACTATGCCAAATTGCTAAAGAGATATTGATTGAGAATAAAACCGAGTGTATACTGGTGGTGGTTAACATCACAGGTAATTTGGTGATGGGAAACAATACATACAGTTGTGTGCAAGAGCTCTTCTGGATATTAAAAAAAAGAGAAAAAGGGAAAAAGAGAAAAAAAGAAAATCAAATGGCCCACCTGACATCAACTTTGACCCCAGAAACACCAAGGGCACACCCTGAGTACTTCACAAAATCCTCTTCAGTACCATTTTCTGCTAAAGTTGTAAGAGCTGTCCCACAGAGGGATCACTGCTGAAAAGGTCAAGATTTGTTCCCTGTCCCTAATGCTTCCTTTGAACTTCTAGGTGCTAGCTGTGGAGAGTTTGGAAGGTGTTATTCAAGTCATTTTGTTAAGTTGTTGCAATTCATCTCATATATGGACACAATAACTGCCATGGTGTGCCAGAGATGGAGGGAGGAAATCTTTACCTTGGTGATGGGATGTCAATCAAGCAAGCTGTTTGGCTTGGATGGTTTAAAATCTCTTCAGTTATTGTTGGAACCAGGCTCATTGAGGGATATGGAGAGTTTGGAAGATGTTGTTAGATAAGACGTGATGAATTATTGCAATGCAAATTGTTGAAAGTAAACACACCTGCCACTGTGTGAGGGTGGTAAATAGAATGAACGTAGAATGTGATGGATCAAGTATCGATCAAGCAGACTATTTTTTCCTAGATAGTGCCAAATTTATTCAGTATTGTTGGATCCACACTCTTTCAGGGAAGTGGAGTCTATTCTATCACACTCCTGACATGTGCCATGTAGATGGGGACAAGCTTAGGAAGTTGAGGGATGAGTCACTTAAGACAGAATTCATTGCCTCTGATCTACTCTTGCTGCTTCAGAATTTATATGCCGAGTCCAGTTAAGTTTTATTTTCAATATTTTCCTCAGAATATTAGTCTTGGGGAACTCAGTAAGGGTACCTTCATCAAATGTTAATAGGAGATGATTAGATTCAGTCTTGTTGGAGATGGTCATTGCCTGGTATATGTGGAGTTCCATATTAGTTGTCACTCATCAGCCCAAGCCTAGATGTTGTCCAGCCTTGCCGTGTGGTGGCAACGACTCTTTCAGTGTTTTAGGGAATGGTTTGCTCTGGTTCCTACTGACTTCACTTCTTTCTTGGTCTTCTTGGTATTACACTTGGTAAAATGTTGCTCTGATTTGTAGGCTTAGTTACATCATCACTGGATTTCAGCCATCTTATCTATTCAATGGAGAAACGCATCTAAGAATGATTGATTGGTGAAGACAAAGTCAAATGGGATTTTCCCTCGCAATCCACCATAGGGCCAGTCTGACAAAATATATATCTCACTACTCAGTCAGTAGTGGTGCTGGTGACTATTCTTGGTGTTGATCATTGAAGTCCTACACTCAGCATACATTCAATGTCATTCCTTCTTTTCAGTGTTGGAGGAGAACTGATTCATCAGGTAATGGAAGGCAGGACATGGTAATCACAGGGCATTTCTTTGCCCATGTTTAGCCTAATGTCAAGAAACTTCATGGAGTCTGGTTAATATTAAGGATTGTGTTCCTCATTCAAATTCTTACATGAGCCAGTTATAAAAACACAGTTGGAAAATTTCTGCTGACGTATCCTCATTTACAGTGTTAACCATGCTTGATGCAAAATGATAGATACAGACAGACAGGTGAATAAATACAGGGATAGGTAAGTAGACAAGCAAGCAAACTGACAGACAAATTTATCCAGTCTAAAATCCTGTAGTATAATGAGAATGCACTAATGGTATAATGATGCATTAGATGATGTAACTCTGACATCTGCAGTCACATGCACCACAGCACTTTGCAAGATAAAAGAGAAAATACGTCTTTCAGATGTGCTAGCTCATTACAACCTCAGGTTACCAATAATAATGGTTGTGGTTGCACCTTTAATAGGAATAAGTATCCAGTACTCATCTAGTTTGGGGCTGACAGTTGGAAAAGAGAAGTCCATTTCACATCAGAGAGCTAACTGAAATAGAATGGTATTATGCAATTACTAAAGAAGAGGCTTCAGCAGTCATATGGAATATGAATATTTCTCAGATTATCCACTGGGTTTGAAGTTCCAAATTGAGACAGAACACACAACTTTAGTTACAGAATTAGATTCCATCAAGACAATCAAAATACTATCAGGGATCTAAAGTGTCAGACTCTGTTTGATGAAATACGATGTATGATATTCAAAAAACCAAGAGAACCACAGATCACAGCTGCAGCGTTAAAGTGAGTCAAGCTGATGCGCAAGATTTAATCTTTACTGAGAAGGTAGAAACATTTCCATCGGTCTGTACAAATTCTCTGCCCACTTTGGGAAAGACGTTATAGAAGTTTCAAAAATCTCAGGAGGCAGATGTGGAATTCATTCAAAACGGGAGGGTCTGTCTGGATGGTTGGTTAAAACACAGTTCAATAAACTAGCTCTTACACCAATATCAAGAACAGAAGAAGCATTCGGCCACAGTAAATGGTCTTCTCATTTTCAATCACATGCTGGTCATACAAGAGCGCATGAGGGAACTTTGCAGATTTCACAAAGGGCTCTTAGGAATATCCAAGTGTCAGGCTTATCCACAACAGGCTGCGTGGTGACCTGGCTTGTTTAAATATTAAGAATTTGATATCATGCTACTGTTCATGTGAAATCAATAGTCAGACACCAACAGCACTTTGTTAACTTCTAGTGTCCCATTCAGGTCATGGCAAAGATTGGGACTAGATATATTTGACTTTCAAGAAATGTATGTTTGATCAGGTCAGGGTACTTTTTCAGGTGGATAAAAAGTTTTATACTTAAATCCACCACAGTGGAGACTGTGATCAAAGCACTAAAGACAATTTTTCCACATGAAATTGTATCAGATAACAGTCTGCACTTTGTGAAGAAAGAATTTAAGAGATTCCCAGCAAAATTATGAACCAATCATGTCATTAGTTCCCCTCTTCATACCCATGCCAATGGAGAATTAGGGAGAGCAGTGAATGTTGTTATTGATCAAAGACAGCGATTGGAATTTAGCTGTATTGAATTGTAAGTCAACATTTTTAACTAATGTATATTTATCAGCAGAGTTTCTTATCAGTGGAAAGTTGAAAGCAACAATCCCAATACTACTGCAAGACCTTAGACCAAACATCACATCTCAAGGCCACGAAATAAGAGGAATCAAAAGAGTTGGTATAATTCCATGCATACAGCATAGAATTGATCTACTTTGCTATAAATCCTGGATCAGAGATGGGAAATCAGAAGGTACTGTGCTCAGAAAAGCAAAATCACCATGAAAATACATTATTCAGACTCCAGTAGGAACATTCAGAAAGAACAGAAAAATTGAGATAATGAGAAGAGACTACATCAAATACCTTGCAAATCATAACACAGGTTACTAAACATGGCTGTCAACTAAGTGGTTGAGCTTTCTTCAGGAAAAATGAAGAAAAAAGGAATAAAACATGACAGTAATAACAGACTCCTAATTACTGGCCTGATTTTACTGATTATCTGATCAAAATCTGGGAGAATGTGAAAAACAGCACAGTTTCAATCCCAATAATGCTAGATTTTGGACACTGTCTGTACACTGCAAACAGACAAGAGACATGGTCTCACCTGGCACAAACTTAGTCAAATATTCAAACCACTGTCGCATGGTGGAATCTCCAAGCAGGTAGACAGTGTTTCTCTGGAGGCATTCTTTAATTTTTGCAGGAGTGTCAAAGTGGTGAATATTGCAGGTCGTTGACATCCACTGGTCCTTGTAATAAAAACCAGACGGTGACACCAGGGGCTGTCCCCGGATACATTCTCCAAGAGCTGGAGCTGCAAATAAAACGAAACAAGGAACAGCTAGATGGTGTGCTATATCTTCAATTGTCAACACATTTCTCACTTGTTATCAAGGTAATGACAATCCCAGCAGGGCCATCAGCTGTTGCTACAGGAAGTACACAAGTACAATAAGAAAAATAATCTAAATAATATTCTGAACAAGTCTGTGTCAATGGTTAAATGCACCAGCTGGTGTGTCACTGAGCTATCATGATCAGGAGATTCCCATCGCTAAACCTCTGTTATCATGATCATGGAAGCGTTAAATAGGATTCATTTAAAGAACATAATCATGTTCCATTAAATATCACATCCAGTATATGTGGCTGTCAACTAGACCATTTATCTTTGACCAGAAATGATGATGAATAAAGCAAAGTATAGATGAATTTGTGTTGCAGACGTTTCGTCCCCTGTCTAGGTGACATCCTCAGTGCTTGGGAGCCTCCTGTGAAGCGTTTCTGTGATGTTTCCTCCGGCATTTATAGTGATTTGTCTCTGCCGCTTCCGGTTGTCAGTTCCAGCTGTCCGCTGCAGTGGCCGGTATATTGGGTCCAGGTCGATGTGCTTATTGATTGAATCTGTGGATAAATGCCAGAGAACAGCCAGGGAATTCCTAGAGGCATGGCACTCATCCACAGATTCAATCAATAAGCACATCGACCTGGACCCAATATACCGGCCACTGCAGCGGACAGCTGGAACTGACAACCGGAAGCGGCAGATACAAATCACTATAAATGCCAGAGGAAACATCACAGAAACGCTTCACAGGAGGCTCCCAAGCACTGAGGATGTCACCTAGACAGGGGGCGAAACGTCTGCAACACAAATTCCCAGCTCGGTGAACAGAATCTGATGTAAACTGTGGCAGAATCATGAAAAGTCCAGTGAGGTCGACCTCAACATCAGCAGCAGCTGCTGCATTCTTTCAAGCATCTGTTAGGTGTCAAAACAGGTTCCTCGCTCAGTAATGAGAGGTTGTCTATTAAAGGGAAATATTGCTTTTTAATGACCATATTAACTGCAGATTACACCCTGTTAATGTGCAGGTTTATATCTTATCACATGACACAAGCAAAATTGATGAGGCAAGTCTTCAGCATGAAGTTCGGAGCAGGCAGCTGGCAACTTCAGCTCGATGTTTGCTCCATATTGGACACCAGGCACTACCAACTCAAGGCAATACTCCATGGGCAACAGCACCTGTGCCCCATGGCACAGACATTGGCATCCAACATGCACCAGCCTCCAAGAACCCTCAAGGCACATCTTTGATCCATTTACACTATGTTTCTTCGATCCAGTGCTGCACCTCAGAGGAATACAGTGACTATGACTGAAGTGTTGCAAAACAGGAAGCTGTTTGCTCAGAAATAAGCACCGAGCTCATGGAGCAAACCATGCTCCATCTCTGATTTGTTTGCTTGCTCTCTTAGGAGAAAGTGAGGACTGCAGATGCTGGAGATCTGAGCTGAAAATGTGTTGCTGGAAAAGCGCAGCAGGTCAGGCAGCATCCAAGGAACAGGAGAGTTGACGTTTCGGGCTCATGCCCAAAACATCGACTCTCCTGCTCTTGCTTGCTCTCTTAGTGATCATTCAACCTACCTGGACGTACACATCATCTCTGAATTGCATTGACTTGCCGTGTTTTATTTTCCGTGGGGGAGTCCATTGGGATTAGTCTCCATGCTGTCCCAGATCCATGGGACTTGGGGTACTTGTGCATGAAACACAGAAAGCTAACACACAGGTGCAGCAAATAATCAGGAAGGCTAATGAAATGTTGGTTCTTATTTCAAGGGGATTGGAGTAGAAGAGTAGGGAAGTCTTACCACAACTGTACAAGGTGTTTGGGAGACCACATCAGCTGCACTGTGGGCAGTTTTAATCCCCTTGTTTAAGCAAAGATATTATTTCATTGGAGGTAATTCAGAGGAAGTTCCCTAGGATGATCCCTGGTGTGGAGAGATTGTTTTATGAGCAAAAGCTAAATAGGTCAGAACTCTACTCACTGGAGTTTAGAAGAATGAAAAGTGATCTCATTGAAGCACAAAGGATTTTTAAGTGGCTTGACAATGTAAAGTGTGACACGGTGGTTCAGTGGTTAGCACAGCTGCCTCACAGCACCAGGGTCCAAGGTTCACTTCCAGCCTCGGGCGACTGTCTGTGTGGAGTTTGCACATTCTCCCCGTGTATGCATGTGTTTCCTCCGGGTGCTCCGGTTTCCTCCCACAGTCCAAAGATGTGTAGGTCAGGTAAATTAGCCATGTTAAATTTCCCATAGTGTTCGGCACATTAGTCAGACGGAAATGAGTCTGGGTGGGTTACTCTTTGGAGGGTTGGTGTGGACTTGTTGGACCAAAAGGCCTGTTTCCACACTGTAGGGAATCTAAAAGACAAATCTAAACGCAGACAGGATGTTTCCTTTCATGGGAGAGTCTAGGAACAGAGGACATAGTTTCAGAATAAAGGGGCGCTAATTTAAGGCTGAGGTGGGGCTGAATTCTTTCTCTGGAAGAGTTGTGAATCTTTGGAACCCTTTGCCACAGGGTGTAGTGGGAGCTGAGTTAGATAGATTCTTGATCATTAAGGGAATCAAGGTTTCTCGGGAGAGGACAGGAGAGTGGTTGGGAGGAATGTTGGATCAGCCATGATCCAAATGAATGGCAGAATAGGCCTGAGGGCCCAAATGGCCTACTCAGGAGTCATAGAGATGTACAGCACAGAAAGAACTCGTCCATGCCGGCCAGATATCCTAACCTAATCTCGCCCCACCTGCCAGCACCCGGCCGATATCCCTCCAAATCCTCCCTATTCATATACCCATCCAGATACCTTTTAAATGTTGCAATTATACCAGCCTCCACCACTTTCTCTGGCAGATCATTCCATACACGTACCACCTTCTGCATGAAAAAGTTGCCCCTTAGGTCTCTTTTATATCTTTCCCCTCTCACCCTAAACCTACGCTCTCTATTTCTGGATTCCCTGACTCCAGGGAAAAGACTTTGCCTATTTACCCTATCCATGCCCCTCAATTTTGTAAACCTCTATAAGGTCAACCCTCAGCCTCCGACGCTTCAGGGAAAACAGCCCCAGCCTGTTCAGCCTCTCCCTATAGCTCAAATCCTCCAACCCTGGCAACATCCTTGTAGATCTTTTCTGAACCCTTTCAAATTTCCCAACATCTTTCCGATAGGAAGGAGACCAGAATTGCATGCAATATTAAACAGTGGCCTAACCAATGCCCTGTATAGCCGCAACATGACCTCCCAACTCGTGTACTCAATACTCTGACCAATAAAAGAAAGCATACCAAATGCCTTCTTCACTATCCTATCTACCTGCGACTCCACTTTCAAAGAGCTACGAACCTGCACTCCAAGGTCTCTTTGTTCAGCAACACTCTCTAGGACCTTACCATTAAATGTATAAATCCTGCTGAGGTTTGCTTTCTCAAAATGTAGCACCTCGCATTTATCTAAATTAAACTCCATCTGCCACTTCTCAGCCCATTGGCCATATGATCAACAACCCGTTGTAATCTGAGGTAACCTTCTTCACTGTCCCACTACACCTCCAATTTTGGTGTCATATGCAAACTTACGAACTGTACCTCTTATGCCCGCATCCAAATCATTTATGTAAATGACAAAAAGTAGAGGACCCGGCACCAATCCTTGTGGCACTCCACTGGTCACAGGCCACCAGTCTGAAAAACAACCCTCCACCACCACCCTCTGTCTTCTACCCTTGAGCCAGTTTTACATCCAAATGGCTAATTCTCCATGTATTCCATGAGATGTAACCTTGCTCACCAGTCTCCCATGAGAAACCTTGTCAAATGCCTTACTGAAATCCATATAGATCACATCTACCACTCTGCCCTCATCAATCCTCTTCATTACTTCTTCAAAAAACTCAATCAGGTTTGTGAGACATGATTTCCCATGCATAAAGCCATGTTGGCTATTCCTAATCAGTCCCTGACTTTCCAAATACATGCACATCCTGTCCCTCAGGATTCCCTCCAACAACTTCCTCACCACCGACATCAGGCTCACTGGTCTATAGTTCCCTGGCATGTCCTTACCACTTTTCCTCAACAGTGGCACCACGTTAGCCAACCTCCAGTCTTCCGGCACCTCAGTTGTGACTATTGATGATACAAATATCTCAGTAAGAGGCCCCTGAATTACTTACCTAGCTTTGCAGAGTTCTAGGGTACACCTGATCAGGTCCTGGGGATTTATCCACTTTTATGCATTTCAAAACATCCAGCATTTCCTCCTCTGTATATGGACATTTTTCAAGATGTCACCATCTATTTCCCACAGTCTATATCTTCAATCTGTTTTTCCACAATAAATATTGATGCAAAATACTCATTTATTATCTCCCCCATTTTCTGCGGCTCCATACAAAGGCCGCCTTGCTGATCTTTCAGGGGCCCTATTCTCTCCCTCATTATCCTTTTGTCCTTAACGTATTCGTAAAAACCCTTTGGATTCCCCTTAACTCTATTTGCCAAAGCTATCTCATGTCCCCTTTTTGCCCTCCTGATTTCCCTCCTAAGTATACTTCTACTGCCTTTATACTCTTCCAAGGATTCAGTTGATCTATCTTGTCTATACCTGACATATGCTTCTGTCTTTTTCTTAACCAAACCCTCAATTTCTTTAGTCACCCAGCATTCCCCAAATTTACCAGTCTTTCCTATCACCCCACCAGGAATATACTTTCTCTGGATTCTCGTTATCTCATTTCTGAAGGCTTCCCATTTTCCAGCCGGCCCTTTACCTGCAAACATCTATGCCCAATCAGCTTTCGAAAGTTCTTGCCTAATACCATCAAAATTGGCCTTCCTCCAATTTAGAAGTTCAACTTTTAATTCTGGTCTGTCCTTTTCCATCACTATTTAAAATCTAATAGAATTATGGTCGCTGGCCCCAAAAATGCTCCCCCACTGACACCTCAGTCACCTGCCCTGCCTTATTTCCCAAGAGTAGGTCAAGTTTGCACCTTCTCTAGTAGGTACATCCACATACTGAATCAGAAAAGTTTATTGTGGACACTTAACAAATTCCTCTCCATCTAAATCCTTAACACTATGGCAGTCCCAGTCAATGTTTGGAAAGTTAAAATTGCCTACCATAATCACCTCATTATTCTTACAGATAACTGAGATCTCCTTACAAATTTGCTTCTCACTTTCCCTCTGACTAATAGGGGATCTATAATACAATCCCAATAAGGTGATCATCCCTTTATTATTTCTCAGTTCCACCCAAATAACTTCCCTGGATGTGTATCCGGGAAGATAATCCCTAAGTACAGCAGTAATGCTATCCCTTATCAAAAACGCCACTCCCCCTCCTCTCTTGCCTCCCTTTCTGTCCTTCTTGTAGCATTTTTATCCTGGAACATTAAGCTGCCAGTCCTATCCATCTCTGAGCCACGTTTCTGTAATTGCTATGATATCCCAGTCCCATGTGCCCTGAGTTCATCTGCCTTCCCTGTTAGGCCTCTTGCATTGAAATAAATGCAGTTTAATTTATCAGTCCTACCTTGTTCTCTGCTTTGTCCCTGCCTGCCCTGACTGTTTGACTTGCCTTTGTTCTCAACTGTACCAGTCTCAGATTGAAATCTTTCCTCACTATCTCTCTGGGTCCCACCCCCCGACCTTACTAGTTTAAATCCTCCTGAACAGCTCTAGCAAAACTCCCTGCCAGTATATTAGTCCTCTTCCAAATTAGGAGCAATCTGTCCTTCTTGTACAGGTCACTTCTACCCCAAAACAGTTTCCATTGACTCAAAAATGTGAATCCTTCTCCCATACAAAACTCCTCAACCATGCATTCATCTGTTCTATCCTCCTATTCCTGCCCTCACTAGCTCGTAGCACCGGGAGTAATCCAGATATTACTACCCTCGAGGACCTCCTTTTTAAATTTTTGCCTTACTCTCTGTAATCTCCCTTCAGAATCTCAATCTTTTCCCTTCCTATATCATTGGTTTCAACGTGTACAATTACCTCCTGCTGGTCCTGCTCTCCCTTGAGAGCATTCTGCACCCTCGCTGAGACATCCTTGATCCTGGCACCATTCTGATTTTTCGCTGCTGGCCACAGGAATCTCTGTCTGTACTTTGGACTAGAGAGTCGCCTAACACAATTGATTGCTTGGAACTCAACGTACCTCCCATTACATTAGAGCCAATCTCAATACCAGAAACTTGGTTGTTTCTGCTTCATAGCCCTGAGTGTCCATCACACCCTACATTTTCCAAAACAGCCTACTTGTTTAAAATGGTGATAGCCACAGAAGACCCTTGCACTACCTGCCTACCTCTCTTACCTTTCCTAGAGTTCCTATGTGACTGTATCTGAGACTTCCCCCTCCTTCCTATAACTGCCATCCATCACATGCTCTTGCTCTTGTAAATTCCTCATTGCCTCTACCTGTCTCTCCAACCAATCCATTCAATCTGATAGGATTCGCAATCAACAGCATTTATTGCAGAAATAGCCCTCAGTAACCCATAAACTCTCCCTGAACTCCCACATCCAACAAGAAGAGCACATCACTCTACTAAAGGCCATTTTTGCTTCTTTCAATCTACAGACCCAGAAAATAGCACTGTCTTATTGCGCTACAAAACACTGCTCCAGGTTAAATTAATATAAATAATTATATTTTAAGTTTAAATAATTATATTTTAAGATTAATCAAGAGACATAGCTCAATAAAACATATAGACAAGAAAGAACCCACTCTACTCACTACTGCAGACTTATTTGAAGGCCGCATTTAAAACCCACTTATCTGCTTCTGTGCTGTTACCTTTCCCAAACAGGTTCCTCCAAGATCAGTTGTGAATTTCACTGTTGTTCCTATTTCTTATGGTCTGATTGAGGCATCTCAAGTGAGTGAGTAAGGAGTGTAGAGAACAAGCAGAGTTGGTGGTGCCAGGGTTGAGGTGGGTGAGAATGACTGGAAGAGGATGTAATGGGTATTAGAGAGGGTATTAGTGTTTTGATGGGGGTTGAGTACAATAGCAGATATAGAGTGGATGCATGGAGAGAAGATGGAGCAGTGGAGAAGGTTACTGACTTTTTTCCTATATTGCTGCACATTCCTCCAGGTGGTTGAGCCTACAATGAGCTAGGTGGCGATTTGGAGCAGACTTCAATGTCTGATGTTGTGACCTCTTCTGCTAGTCCTTGGGCAAGAGGATAGCCCACCTCCTCACCACAACAACAACCAGTACCTCCAATTCCACGTCCATAAAGTGGAGTGCCAGTTTTCCCTTTTCTGCCATGTCTGTGGCCAACATCTGAAACTGCAGGAAGACACCAGACTGAAAACACTTGTCTGGTGCTTAAATGTCTTTTAAAGATAGTGCTATCCCTAGGGATTCCCGTCCATTGTGGGGTATCCCGGCAGTAACATGTTGTTCTGGGTACAGCGATTAGTTGAATGGGAATCAGATGAGAGAGATGTCATAGATACAGGGCAGGTAATAAATGAGGCAAGTTTGGTCAGATGCACAGAAATACCTCACTCAGCCTTGAGGAGAAAACACTCTGAGAAACTCAACAAAACTGACAGCTAAAAGCAAGGCACGATTCAGTCCTCCATTTGTTTTATAGTGCAGGCCCCTTCCTGAACTACAGAGGGATTATTGGCAGGAGCTATGCTATTGGCCTGCTGATTCCTGCTCCTGAGGCACAGATACTTTGGGAATACTATCATTTGTTGCAGGTAAGCTGCCTATTCTCTATCCTTTGTCCATTCACTGTCTATGCCTATTTCAAGCAGGGAAATGGAACAAAGTCTGAGCCCAATACTATTATATTTTTCTCAATCAAATGGCAGGATTCTCCATTTGGTTTCAAAGAGCATACACACTAGGAGCAGATGTATGTAGAAAGTATAAACTATAACAAATCCTGAATTTAAATGTTTTATTTTATTCAAAGATTGGTGTCATGTTTATTAATCAGCAAAACCAACCCTCTATGCCTAGCAGTACAATTCCAGTATCAAATGCTGTGAAAATGCTCCACAACATGAGAAACATTGTGATATAGTGGTGAAACTTGTCAGCATGAACAAAGAGGGTGTAGATCTTAATGCAGTTGGATTACATCATCCCTGCCTGGATTATCTAAATGTTCATCTTCAGTGAGAGTGTTAAACTGAAGGTCGTGCATAGACAGCCCACTTACTCTTCATCTCATTTTACTTCCAATTGAAGACAGCACTTGGATACAAGTGATGATGTTTGTACTTCATTAGCTGTACAGCACTTTGAATCATGGAATCCCAACAGTGTAGAAACAGGACCTTCAGCCCAACAAGTCCACACTGATCCTCCGAAGAGTATCCCACCCAAACCCTTTCCCCATTACTCTACATTTATCCCCTGACTAATGCACCTAACCTACACATCCTTGAACACTATGGGCAATTTAGCATCACCAATTCACCTAACCTAATTTTTGGCATTTAGTGGTTATGAAAATGGCTATATCAGTATATGGAGTGTATGTTCCCAATGCAATAACGGCCAATAGGCTGTCTGTGACGTGTAATCTCATCCAGGCTGTAATGTCAGCATAACATTAAATTTTAACCAGTTTAAGATCTGGATCCAGAAAACACAGAAACCATTATAATTAGTTTGTAATTTTCTTAGTACGAGAGTCCCTGGCTTCAGTTAAAAGAAAGCTAATGAATGGCTAGTCAGCTCCAGTTCTTATATTACAATCTCCCGAAGTTGGAATGAAAGTTTAGCTGTTCCAAATCTGATGACATAGAATGAAATGTCGTAGTTCATGGCCCTTAATGAACCTTGCACATAAAGTAATCAATCAGAAAACGTGGGTGATTTATTGGTGGTGGTTAAATAATGGAAAAACAAATACCATGAGTAATGTGGTGATGGAAAAATAGTTCACTTGTGTGAAAGAGTACTTCTGGATATTAAAATAAATTAAAATGTTATCATTGGGATGTTCATGTGGTGCAAAGGTAGTGTCCCTGCCTCTGAGCCAGGCACTTGTTGCAGAGATGTGTAGCAAAATCTTTGAACAGGGAAACATATGAAATGCTGTAGTTCAGACTGTCTGAGTAGTAATGGGATTCTTCTTTAAATCTCATTTTCATACCAGAAATTGAAACATATAAAACCAAAATAATCAAGTCTTCACCATCCTACATAATAAAATGGCATGGACATTAATACATGCATCATGTTAAACATTTTGGATGGGGACTAGTCAGACCTGTCTGTACTGAGATCATATATTTATGCTGTTTAAATCCTACTTACTGTAAATAAACAAAGACTTACTGTAAATAAGCAAAGACTTAAGAATATACATGGGAAACTAAATTACACTTTATTTCAAAAAGTTACAAATTCTTGCCTATTTACAGTAAGGGGTAATGCTAGCATTCTCCTAATTCATGTTTACTCTCATATACCAAGCCTCCAACATAATAGCCAGTTATAGGGGTAATTAGAAACCCCAAAATAAAGGAGGAGGTCAGAGTGCAGAACGTGGGAGAGGTTATTAAAATCTCCAGCACAGACACTAATAGGACAGAATGTATGGAAAGTGTTAATAATCAAACTTCAAGGAGAGTGGACAAATGAATGACAATGATAAGAGGGATGGTTAAAACAGGACTGAAGGTGTTATACTTGAATGCACGCAGCATAAGAAATAAGGTAAATGAGCTTGTGGCGTAGATCAAAAATGTCAGATATGATGTGGTGGGCATCACAGAGAGGTTGCTGCAAGGGGATGATTTGGGTGCTGCAGAAGGATTTGAACAGGTTGGGAAAAGGATAAAGAAATGGCAGATGGAGTACAACGTGGGAAAGTGGAAGGACATGAGGAAGAATAGAGGCAAGGACTATTTTCTGAATGGCGAGATAATTCAGAAGTCTGAAGTGTAAAGAGACTTGGAAGTTCTTGCCCAGGATTCTCTCAAGATAGACTTACAGGTTGAATCATTTGTTAGGAAGGTAAATGCAATGATAGCATTTATTTTGAGAGGACTTGAATATAAAAGCAGAGATGTACTTCTGAGGCTCTATAAGGCTCTGGTCAGGCGACATTTGGAGTATCATGTGCAGTTTTGGGCTCCATTATCTGAGGAAGGATGGACTAGGCCTGGAGCATGTTCAGAGGAGGTTCACAAGAATGATCCCAGTAATGAAAAGTTCAATATATGAGGAATGCTTGAGAGCTCTGCGTTTATACTCAGTGGAGTTTAGAAGGATGGGAGGGGGGGAGGATCGAAGTGAAACATACAGAATACTGAAAGGCCTGGACAGAGTAGATGTTGGGAAGATGTTTCCATTGGTAGGAGAGACTAGGACCCGAGGGCAGAGCCTCAGAGCAAAGGGAATACCTTTGAGAATGGAGGTAAGGAGAAACTTCTTCAAACGTCTTCAGCCAGAGAGTGGTGAATCTCTGGAATTTCCTGCCACAGAAGGCTGTGGAGGCCAGGCCATTGAGTATATTTAAGACTGAGATAGATAGTTACTTTATTGTCAAGGAGATCAAAGTTTACAGGAAGAAAGAAGGAAAATAAGTTTGAGAAACTTATCAGCCATGATTGAATGGTGGAGCAGACTCAATGGGCTGAATGGCCTCATTTCTGTTCCTATGTTTCATGGTCTTAAATCTAATTATCTTACCTGATTGAGGTGAGGGCTCCACTGTTATGTACCCTGGTGCTATGGGTAGTATGGACTGCTTGATATTGACACCACTGTAAAAATAAATACATCATAGGTTAGTCATTGTAATAATGACACAACAGGAGATCACCCCAAAGTACTTTCATCAAGATTCAATAGATGTGAAGTTGGAAAAGCACAGCAGATCAGGCAACATCCGAGGAGCAGGAAAGTCAACGTTTCGGGCCGAAATCCTTCATCAGGATTGGCAAAGGGTTTCCACCTGAATCTTTGACTTTCTTGCTCCTCAGATACTGTCTGACCTGCTGTGCTCTTCCAGCTTCACATCTCTTGGCTCTAGCTTCCAGCATCTGCAGTCCTTAAAGTCTCCAGTACTTTCAGCTACCCCATTCTTCAAACCTACAGAAACAACTTGAATTAAATTGCAAACATTTTCAGTGAGCATCCAGGTAGATGCAATGTGAGTACATGCTTAGAGAGTGGGTGAACAGCCCTGAGATGCTCTTTGGTCCAGTCAATAAACTGATACTTGTCCCTGCACACAAAGTCTCCTTGTCACAGCATTGCCATTAAAGTACAAAGTGCAGCATTAAGGAGTAGAAATGTACTGTAAGTAGATGAGAAAAGTGCTATATTGAAGTGATGATCCCGGGACAAATCAGATATCAATGTCCATGGACACGAACTGACTGTGAGTGTTGTCCATTCACCAGGCAATGAGATGTCAGTAAAATAAAATATTGGAACAGGAACAGGTCATTCAGCCCTTCGAGTGAGTATATCATTCACATGATCATGGCTCATCATCTAATTCATGCCCTGTATCTGCTTTCTCCACACATAGTGTCAATAAGTCATAAAGATATACAGCAGAGAAACAGTCCAACTCATCCATGTCAACCAGATATCCTATCCTAATCTAGTCCCATTTGCCAGTACTTGTCCCACATCCTTCTAAACTCTTCCTATTCATATAACCATCCGGATGCCTTTTAAATGCTGTAATTGTACCAGCCTCCACCACTTCCTCTGGTAGCTCATTCCATACATGCACCACCCTCTGTATGAAAAAGATCCCTTTTATGTCTTTCCCCTCTCACACTAAGCCTATGCCCTCTAGTTCTGGACTCCCCGACCCCAGGGGAAAGACTTTGTCTATTTATCCTATCCATGCCCCTCACAATTTTATAAACCTCTGTTCTCATTGGAAAGAAGAAGGCTAAGGGGGGAATTGATCGAGACATACAAGATGATCAGAGGATTAGATAGGGTAGACAGTGAAAGTCTTTTTCCTAGGATGATGACATCAGCATGTACGAGAGGGCACAACTGCAAATTGAGGGTTGATAGATTAAGACAAATGGCAGAGGCAGGTTGTTTACTCAGAGAGTGGTAAGGGCGTGGAATGCCCTACCTGCTAAGGTAGTCAACTCAGCCACATTAGAGAGATTTAAACATCCGTAGATAAGCACATGGATGATTTTGGGATAGTGTAGGGGGACAAGCTAATAGTTCACAGGTCAGCGCAACATCGAGGGCCGAAGGCCCTGTTTTGCATTGTATTGTTCTATGTTCTATATTCTGTGTTCTATAAGGTCACCCCTCAGCCTCCAACGCTCTAGGTAAAATAGCCCCAGTCTATTCAGCCTCTCCCTATAGCACAAATCCTCCACCCTGGCAATATCCTTGTAAATCTTTTCTGAACCCTTTCAAGTTTCACAGCATCCTTCCAATGGGAGGAAGCCAGAATTACACACAACTCCGATACTCAGCACTCTGATCAACAAAGGAAAGCATATCAAATGCCTTCTTCACTGTCCTATGTAATTGCGACTCTACTTTCAAGGAATTATGAACCTGCATTCCAAGGTCTTTTTGTTCAGTAACACTCCCTAGGACCTTACCATTAAGTGTATAAGTCCTGCTCTGATTTGGTTTTCCAAAATGCAGCACCTCGCATTTATCTAAACTCCACCTGTCTCTCCTCAGCCCATTGGCACATCTGATCAAG
Source organism: Hemiscyllium ocellatum (assembly GCF_020745735.1). Taxonomy (NCBI): domain Eukaryota; kingdom Metazoa; phylum Chordata; class Chondrichthyes; order Orectolobiformes; family Hemiscylliidae; genus Hemiscyllium; species Hemiscyllium ocellatum. The sequence goes on from NC_083412.1 coordinate 70,084,626, forward strand.
ATCCCGTTGTAACCTGAGGTAACATTCTTTGCTGTCCACTACATCTCCAATTTTGGTGTCATATGCAAACTTACTAACAATACCTCTTAAGTTCACATCCAAATCATTTATATAAATGTCAAAAAGCAGCAGACCCAGCACCAATCCTTGTGGCACTCCACTGGTCACAGGCCTCCAGTCTGAAAAACAACCGGGCGGCACGGTGGCACAGTGGTTAGCACTGCTGCCTCACAGCGCCTGTAGACCCGGGTTCAATTCCCGACTCAGGCGACTGACTGTGTGGAGTTTGCATGTTCTCCCCGTGTCTGCGTGGGTTTCCTCCGGGTGCTCCGGTTTCCTCCCACAGTCACAAAGATGTGCGGGTCAGGTGAATTGGCCATGTAAATTGCCCGTAGTGTTAGGCAAGGGGTAAATGTAGGGGAATGGGTAGGTTGCGCTTCGGCGGGTCGGTGTGGACTTGTTGGGCCGAAGGGCCTGTTTCCACACTGTAAGTCTAATCTAATCTAATCAAAAAAAACCCTCCACCACCACCCTCTGTCTTCTACCTTCAAGCCAGTTCTCTATCCAAATGGTTAGTTCTCCCTAAATTTCATGACAGCTAACCTTGCTAACCAGTCTCCCATGGGGAACCTGGTCGAATGCCTTATTGAAGTCCATATGGATCACATTTATTGGTCTGCCCTCATCAATCCTCTTTGTTACTTCTTCAAAAAAACTCAATCAAGTTTGTGAGAAATGATTTCCCACACACAAAGCCATACTGACTTTTCCTAATCAGTCCTTGCCTTTCCAAATACATGTACATCCTGTCCCTCAGGATTCCCTCCATTAACTTGCCCAATACTAAAGTCAGGCTCACCGGTCTATAGTTCCCTGGCTTGTCCTTATCACTTTTATTTAATAGTGGCACCACGTTAGCCAACCTCCAGTCTTCTGGCACCTCACCTGTGACTATCAATGATACAAGTATCTCAGCAAGGGGCCCAGCAATCACCCGCCCCAGCTTCTAGGGGTACACCTAATCCTTTGATTCATTTAGTCCTAAAAACTATATCTGCATATTTCTTGAAAGTCTTCAACGATTTTCCCCAACAAATCCCTGTGGCAGAAAATTCCATTGGCTCACCCCTCTCTGCGTGAATATATTTCACTTCAGCTCAGTCCTAAAAGACCTATCCCATATCCTTAGACCATGACCCTTGGTTCTGGATTCTCCAGTCATAGAGAATGTCCTTTCTACATCTACCTTGTCTAATCCTTTTAGAATAAAAAATGAGGTCTGCAGATGCTGGAGATCACAGCTGCAAATGTGTTGCTGGTCAAAGCACAGCAGAACACAACTACACGACGGCTGGAGGAGGAGCGCCTCATCTTCCGCCTGGGAACCCTCCAACCACAAGGTATGAATTCAGATTTCTCCAGCTTCCTCATTTCCCCTCCCCCCACCTTGTCTCAGTCGGTTCCCTCAACTCAACACCACCCTCCTAACCTGCAATCCTCTTCCTGACCTCTCCGCCCCCACCCCACTCCGGCCTATCACCCTCACCTTGACCTCCTTCCACCTATCCCACCTCCATCGCCCCTCCCCCTAGTCCCTCCTCCCTACCTTTTATCTCAGCCTGCTTGGCTCTCTCTCTTATTCCTGATGAAGGGCTTATGCTCGAAACGTCGAATTCTCTATTCCTGAGATGCTGCCTAACCTGCTGTGCTTTGACCAGCAACACATTTGCAGCTAATCCTTTTAGAATTCTATCGTTTTCTCTGAGATCCCTCTTCATTCTTTTAAACTCTAGCAATAATAATCATTACTAATCCAATTTTTCACTACATGTTAGTCCTGCCATCCCAAGAATTGGTCGGGTAAACAGCTTTCCTCACTTAAGGAGCCCAAAGTGACCAACAATATTCCAGGTGTAGTCTTACCAATGCTGTATACAGGTTCAGACGTCCCTTCTCCTGTAATCAAATTCTTTCACTATGAAGGCCTACATACCATTTGCTTTCTACACTGCCTGCTGTGCCTGCCTGTTTCCTTTCAGCAACTGGTATACAATAGGTTTTATTGCACCATCCCCTTCCTCAATCTATTGCTATTGAGATAATAATTCACCTGCCTGTTTTTGCAACTGAAGTAAACAACATCACATTTATCCACATTATCCTGCATCTACCATGCACTTGTCCGCTGACTTGTTCAAATCACACTGAAGCTTCTCTACAACCTCCTCCCAGCAAACCAACACACCCTACTTCAAGTCATCTACAAACAAGGAGATTTGGCATGTAGTTTCTTCAACTGAGTCATCAGTAAATATTGTAAATTGCTGGGGTTTAAGCATTTATCCCTGTGGTGCTCCACTAGTCACTTCCTATCATACAGAAGTAGACACTTTTATTCCTATTTTGTTATTTCCTGACTGTCAACCAGTTCTCAATCCATTCCCTTCAATATTTCTTTCACCATTCAATCCATTTCAGTACATGACCGCCAATCCCATGCTCTTTAATTTTATATATTAAGATCTTATGTGGGACCCTATCGAAAGTCTTCTGAAAATCCACCTTATCCAGCCCACGAGTTGCGTCCTCAACAAATTCCAGCAGCGTCATCAAGCACAACTTCATCCTCATAAATCCATGCTCACTATATCCAATATTGTCAGTATCTTCAAAGTTCTCTTGTATTACATCTTTCATAATGGACACTAGCATTTTTCCCATGACCAATGTCAAGCTAACCAGTCTATAATTCATTGTTCTGAGGAAGAGTCTGAAGAGGGAGATGGCATGGGGCAGGGTAACATGAGGCACACGGACACACAAGATGGCCGCTGAGCCATCAGTTGGCCAACTTGACACATAAGATGGCTGCCAGATCACAATATGGAGAGAAACAGCAGAGCAGATACAGACAATGCCTGTGGCCACCAGAATGCCAGCACAATGCACTCACAACCCAGTTAATTAATTTAATGTGGGTGGGTGAGAGAATACACAAGAGAAATGAACACTACCCGCCGAAGTGTCTGGGTCCAGCCAACAACTCTTATAGAAACACTAACAGCTTGATACACACTGAATACAAAATGCTAATAACCAGGGCTGCAGTAATCATCCTTCTCAGGAAGAGCAATTAGCGCCCATTACTACAGCAATGGATTTCCATGCAGACATTGAAACTGACAATGTCTACACTGAAACTGACAATGACCACACGGAAATTAATAAAGGCTGCACTGGAACTGACAAAAACTATCGAAACTATCAACAATTCTGCAATGATTGCTATAAACAAAATATGTTACAAAGACAATGATCTCATCACTGACCTATTGTATCACAAGATGAATAAAAGTTTCTTGACATGTGCTCCGGGTCAAGAGAAGACTTGCAGCTGACCGCTGTGCTGTTGGTGTCTTTCTCTCCCTGGAGCTCCGGTATTTCCTTGTGCAATAAACTCTGTGATTGAACCCCGATTTTGACTCCCAGACTGGTGTTTTTCCCCACAGCAAATCACTCAACCTGAAACATTAACTCTGATTTCACTCCACAGATGCTGCCAGCTTTTCCAGCAAATTTTGTTTTTGTTTCTAATTTACAGCATCCACAATTCTTTCAGTTTTTACAATGCATTGTTTTCTCTCTGCCTCCCTTTTTAACTACTGTGGTTACATTAACTCCCCTTGGATTCATAGAAACTATTCCAGAATCTGTAGAATTTTGCAAAATGACTCCCAGTGCATCTGTTATTTCTAGGACCACTTCTTCTTGATGTTTCTAAGCTCAACTCAGATAGATTCTACATCACCAGAGTGAATACCTTTCCTCACAATCACATCTCTAAAAACTGGAAACCTCTGCATATTCAGTTCTCATTCATGGTCACGTTTCAGCCATGTCTCTGAAATCCCTGCTATACCATTGCCATTTACATTTATCTGCATTACTAATTTATTCATTTTATTGTGAATGATTATCGCATCAAGGCACAAAACTTGAAGGCTGATCTTTTTCGTGTTCTTCATCTTAATTACAATGGTCCTGCTCAACCTCGTCCTTGAATTCTCTGCCTATCACATTTCCTATTTCTCACTTTGTCTTTTGTTCTGGTCCTTATTTCAATGCTATGTGTCTCCCTGTAAGGGTTTCAATCCACCTGCCCTTTTAGTTTTAACTCTCCCCAACCACATTTGCAAATACGTTCCCTCAGGTATCAGTTCTGGTCCCACTCAGATATATCCCATCCGACTTATACTGGTGCTACATTCTTCAGAACAAATCCCAGGAATCAGAAAAAAGCCCACTTGCACTAGCTTTCCAGATGTGTATTCATCTGATTTACCCTGTAATTTATGTTCTGATTAGCACACAGCAGTGACAGCAATCCTGAGACCACTATGTTTGAGGTCCTATTTATTAAGCCTGCTTCCTAACTCCCTATATTCTGCTTTTAGGATGTCATCACGTTTCTTCCTTACATTGTTGGTACCAATGTGTACCAGGACCATTAGCTTTTTGCCCTCCCACATCAGAATGTCAGTTTCCTGGTGTCCAAGTTGAAGGTCTGGAGGAGCAAGCAGCAAGCTGGGCCCACTCGGACTTTCAAGTCGGAATCCTCAGTGTCTGGTTTCAAGCCGGTGAGTGAGAGAATGGGAGTCTGCACATTAATGTGTGGATTATAGGTGATAATCCCCATGAATTGGCCACAGATTAGGGAGAAACTCATTTTTAATTCCGCACTTGCTTGGAAAATGTGACTTTTTTTGTCTCAACATTAAGAAAGGCCTCATTTGACATCTTACCTTAATTTCCCAAATTTCTCACTATAGCCCATGTTACTAAGGCCCTGGAAAGATTCCACCTCAGAATCTTTAGCCTTCTGTACTTGTAAAGTTTATAATTCTTTTCTCCATTTGACTCATTTTGCAAACATTTGAAGTTTACGTGTTTTCACTTGCAGTATATAAGAGCTGTCTTTGGAAATAAAGAGTATGATGTGGTTCATGTATGGAATGAACTTCCAGAGGTAGTGGTGGATACGGCTACAGTTACAATGTTTAAAAGATATTTAGAGAAGTACACGAATAGGAAAGGATTGGAGGAGTATGGGCCAAACGCAGGCAGTGGGGCTGGTCTAGTTTGGGATTATGGTCGGCACGGACTGGTTGGACCGAAAGGTCTATTTTTGTGCTGTTTGACACTGTGGCACAATGACTCTATGACTGCATGACCCTTTAAGAGCTTTGCAGGCAAATCAACCAAGTGTCTGGATGCTATTGTATGACCATAGGCAAGAGGTACTCTGCAATGTAACACTTGAAGCACAGATTACATCGGGAGACTAATGAGAACTACATATATCAGTTTAGTTTATTTAGACATCTTCAAGTAAATGGAATTGATATATCTCATTTATGTTACATTTAGATAACACAAGAATATTCCCAAGAATATTTTCCAACATTTTCCAAGGAAGAGCAAGCTGACAGCATTTTAGTAGAAGTAGAGGTTGCAGAGCTAATGGATGGAGTGAAATATTGACACAAAGGATGAACTGTAAACACCGAGTGTACTTCAAGTCAATCAGTTGCCTGATCCAGGAACCCTGTGTACCAGGTTACTAAAGGACATTGGGGTGGATATAGACGAACTGAAAATGTGTTGCTGGAAAAGCGCAGCAGGTCAGGCAGCATCCAAGGAACAGAAAATTCGATGTTTCAGGCATAAGCCCTTCATCAGGAAAACTCCCAGTAACTGCAGATCAATCAGTTTAACATCAACATTGGTAGGTTTTTAAGAGCAATATTTTGAGGTAAAAAGGAGAGACAGCACAGGTTTGTTCACTAATTTGTTTATTTTTAAATGGAGCAACAGTAAAAGTTAATAAAGGCAAAACAATGCACGTTGTCACTATGGAGTGTGAATAATCCCTTGACAAAGTGCCACATTAAAATTGGGTCTCAAAATTAAGGCCGACAGAACAGGGCAGGAGGGTTAAGGTCAGTTTGGATTCAAAATTGTTTCAGGATAATAAATCATGAGTCAAAGCAAATGTTTGGTTTTTTTTAGAATGAATATTAGGAAATATTTGTGTCCTTGAACAGCAAGTGCTGGGACAACAGCTTTTCTTGATACACAAGCATGAAAGACTTGGATACTGGAATAGAAGGCAAGATTTCAACATTTGCCAACAAATTTGGGTAGTGAAGAAGGCACTTGATACCTTTGCTGTTATTAGTCAGTACATTGAGTATAGGAGTTGGGAGGTCATGTAGCGGCTGTACAGAGAATTGGTTAGGCCACTTTGTATGGAATACTGCACACATTTCTGATCTCCTTGAAATAGGGAAGATGTTGTGAAATGTGAAAGGTTTCAGAAAAGATCGACAAGGATGTTGCCAGGATTGGAGGGCTTGAGCTATAGACAGAGGCTGAATAGGCTGGGGCTGTTTACCCCGCAGTGTCAGAAGCTGAGGGGTGACCTTACAGAGGTTTATAAAATCATAAGGGGCACAGTTAGGGCAAATAGCTAAGGTCCTTTCCTCAGGGTAGGGGAGTTCAAAACTTAGATGGCATATGTTTTGGGTGAGAGGGGAAGTTGTTAAAAGGGATCTAAGGGGCAACTTTTTCACACAGTGGGTGGTGCATGTTTGGAATGAACTGCCAGAGGAAATGATGGAGGTTGATAAAATGTCAACATTTAAAAGGCATCTAGATGGATGTATGAGAAGGAAGGGTTTAGAGGGATATAGGCCAAATTCTGGCAAGTGGGAATAGATTTATTTAGGATATCTAATCGGCAAGGATGAGTGGGACTGAAGGATCTGTTTCTATGTGTACATTATCTATGACTCTTTGACAATGAGGATAACAACAAATATGACAGGACAGAAATCGACAAGCAAAATGAGCAAGACAGAGGTGGGTACTGCAGATGCTGGAGATTAAAGTCAGGATAGAGTGGTGCTGGAAAAGCACAGCAGGTCAGGCAGCATCCAAGGAGCAGGAAAATCTATGTTTCGGGCAAAAGCCCTTCATCATTCCTGATGAAGGGCTTTTGCCCAAAACATTGATTTTCCTGCTCCTTGGATGCTGCCTGACCTACTGTGTTTTTTCAGCACCACCCTAATCTTGAAACAAAATGAGCAGTCAAGTGTCAGATGAAATTTAAAAGAGACATGTTTAAATGCAGAAGGAAGCAGAAGGAATGGGAAAAGACAACATGGACTAAATGGCACGGTTCTAAAGAACATCAATGGACAGAGAAATATGGGAGTGCATTTGCACAGATCTTTTGAGATGAAAAAGAATATTGAGATTTTGATTAGCAGCATGAATGGGACTTGGACTTCGCAGATAGAAGTGTTGAGCACAAAAGAAGGCAAGCTATGCTGAAGCTGTACAAAACTCTGGTTAGATGTGATTAAAATTTTGCATCTGACTCTCAACACACTTTAGGAAGGATTGTTTTAACCCGTTACATGGGTGGTTGTACATCACTTGGTGAGAGCAGCATTCATTGTTCCATTGAAATTACACCAGAAGCAGATAGTGGTGAACTGCCTTCTTGAAAGACTACTGTCCTTGAGGTATAGAGACATACACAGTGCTGTTAGGAAGGGAGCTCCTAGTGAAAGACAGTGAAGGTATATAATTCCAAGTCAGGATAATATGTGGCTTTGAGCTGAACTTGCAGGTCGTGTTGTTCCCATGCACCATGCATCAGCTGACCTTCTAGATGGCAGAGTTCCTGGGTTAGAAAGGCACTATTGAAAATGTTGTGCTAAGTATCTCCAATATATCTTGTAGATGGCATACACTGCTGCCACTCTGTGGCATTGAAGGTGGTGGATGTGGTGCCAATCAAACAAGCTACTTTGTTCTAAGTGGTGTCAAGTTTCTTGAGCAGTGTTGGAGTTACACCCGTCCAAGCAAGTCACCCTTCTTGTAGATGATGGTCAGGCATTGGGAAGACAGAATGTTACACACCACCGAATTTCTAGCCTCTCGCATGATCTTATAGCCAAAGTATATATATGGCTGCTCTAATTCAATTTCTGATGAATAGCAACTCCACATCCCCAACCTTGGATTTTAATAGTGGAGAATCAATAACAGTTATGCCATTGAACATCAAGAGACATTGGATTGTTGGATATAGTGTTTGTCTGGCACTTCTATGACAAAAATATCATCTGCCACTTTATCAGCCCAAGACAGATGTTTGCCAGGTCTTGCTACAGATGGACATTGACAGTGTATGTGATGTCATGGATTTGTGCATTCATCAGCAAACATCCCCAGTACTGATCTTATGAGAGAGGGCCATTGATGAAGCAGTTAAAGATGATTACACTTTGAATAATATGTGACAATGTTGTTGTGTTAAAAATGTTATTACATCCTGGTTTTTTTTTAAAGAGATGTTATAAAGGCACAGGTTCCGAACTGGCTATAGGAAACAGCTTAAGTAACTAACTTTTTTTTGGTTCAAAGTTTGTGCGAAGATTTGTAGCTCGGGTGCTCGTTGTTGTGGTTCTGTTTGCCGAGCTGGAAGTTTTTGTTGCAAACGTTTCGTCCCCTGGCTAGGTGACATCATCAGTGGTTTGGAGCCTCCTGCGAAGCGCTTCTTTGATGTTTCTTCCGGTATTTATAGTGGTCTGTCCTTGCCGCTTCCAGTTGTCAGTTTCAGCTGTCCGCTGTAGTGGTTGGTATATGGGGTCCAGGTCGATGTGTTTGTTGATGGAGTTTGTGGATGAATGCCATGCCTCTAGGAATTCCCTGGCTGTTTTCTGTCAGGCTTGCCCTATGATAGTAGTGTTGTCCCAGTCGAATTCATGTTGCTTGTTGTCTGTGTGTGTGGCTACTAGGGATAGCTGGTCGTGTCGTTTCGTGGCTAGTTGATGTTCATGTATGCGGATTGTTAGCTGTCTTCCTGTTTGTCCTATATCGTGTTTTGTGCAGTCCTTGCATGGTATTTTGTATACTACGTTAGTTTTGCTCATGTTGGGTATCGGGTCCTTCGTTCTAGTAAGTTGATGTCTGAGCGTGGCTGTTGGTTTGTGTGCCGTTATGAGTCCTAAGGGTTGCAGTAGTCTGGCTGTCAGTTCTGAAACGCTCCTGATGTATGGTAGTGTGGCTAGTCCTTTTGGTTGTGGCATGTCCTCGTTCCGTGGTCTTTCTCTTAGGCATCTGTTGATAAAGTTGCGCGGGTATCCATTTTTGGCGAATACCTTGTATAGGTGTTCCTCTTCTTCTTTTTGCAGTTCTGGTGTACTGCAGTGTGTTGTGGCCCTTTTTGAATAGTGTCCTGATGCAGCTTCGTTTGTGTGTGTTGGGGTGGTTACTTTCATAGTTTAGGACTTGGTCTGTGTGTGTTGCTTTCCTGTATACTTTTGTGGTGAATTCTCCGTTCGGTGTTCTCTGTACTATCACGTCTAGGAATGGGAGTTGGCTGTCCTTTTCTTCTTCTTTCATGAATCGGATTCCTGTGAGTGTGGCGTTGATGATCCGGTGTGTTTTTTCTATTTCCGTGTTTTTGATGATTACAAACGTGTCATCGACATATCTGACCCAGAGTTTGGGTTGAATTTTTTTGGTCTAAAGGAGGCCTTTAGTTTGTTTTTAAAACAATTGTAACAATGGAAAGGGAATGGTCAGCTCTCATAGACCAGCCTTTCTTGTTTTATTTTAGCTGTAGCATCAGAAGCTGTTCGGGTCCCAGAAGAGTTGGAAGCCTCAGTAAATGATTCCTAACTGCTTCTAAATCTGAAATCTCTCTTGGTGTTGTTTCCTCCTGGATTGGAGAACTGCATATAAGCTCTGTGACTGAACTGACCTTTTTCCCAGGCGCATGTTTATGGGATGTTACTATATTGGAACAGTTAATTAGTAATAGTATCTGTTATTCCATTAAGGTTTCCAATAGTTAAGATAATAAAAATTCCCCTTTCTTTTGTTCATATTTTAACTGTAATGTTTAAATAAATTGTGTTTTGCTTAATGTCAAGTATTCGCATCACATCTGGAACTTGCATTGCACATCTTCCTTTAAAATAAAAAAAGTTAGGCTCTAGGTTGCCTGCTTAAGATATTTTGAGGGAGCTGGTCTGGTTCATAACAAATTGGCGACTCTAGTCAGAATCAAAATCTTTCAAGTCGGGTTCAGGATTGGTGGACATAAAGGTGGCGAGTGTCTTTTGTTTCAGGTGTTGAATTGGATTGGTTTAACAGGGTGTACCTTGTGTGGAAATGGCTCTTTCAGTCACTAAAAGTTTTCCAGGGGCGGAAAAAGTGACTTCAGGAATTTTACAAAAAGTGAGCAAGATAAAGTAGCTGGAATGGGAAGACAGGCTGGGTTAGGGATCACCTTTGTCTGTGAGAGAAGGGGAGGTAATTGCAGCAACGTTTAACTTTGCTGGAAATGCCATTGGAATCTTTGGAAATGGCTAGAATTCATTTGTAGATGAAGCAACTTGAACATGGAAAGGAAATGAAACAGTTTGAATTACAATTAAAAGCAGAGGGAAAAGGAAAGGAGATGAAAGCCCTAGTAGAAGAAAGAAAGAAAGAGAGAGAAGAAAAGTAGAAAAAGAGAGAGAATTTTAACTTCAGATGTTGGCAATTAGATGGGAATGTCCACTTGAAAAGGGGGAGGTGAAGGTAGAAGGTTAGCAGAGTGAGGAGGATAGTGATGATGAGCAAACCCATCATAGCCAAAGGCTGGTGGGAATATTTTAAAATATGTCCAAGCATTTTCTGAATACGAGCAGTAAGATGTAGAAGCCTTTTTCATTTCATTGGAGAAAGTGGCGAAACAAATTAAATGGCTGGTGATCATGTGGTATTATTAAATCGAACAAAATTGGTAGGTATAGCTACTGAGGTATTTGCATCACTATCAGGGGAGGTATCTGAAGCGTATAATGAGGTGGAAAATACCATCTTAAATGTCCATGAGCTCGTACCAGATGCCTACAGATAACATTTCAGGAATCTAAGAAAGGACACGAGTCAAACATAGAGTTTGAATGGATCAAACAAAGTAATTTGAGAGGTGGATAAGAGCATTGAAAATAGATCAAACATAGGATACTTTGAGAGACAAGATTATTTTGCAGGAGTTCCTGAATAGATGGTGACATCTTGCAAAATGTCCAGATTATGGAGGAGGAAGCGCTGGATGTCTTGAAACAAGTAAAGGTGGATAAATCCCCAGGACCTGATCAGGTGTACCCAAGAACTCTGTGGGAAACTAGAGAAGTGATTGCTGGGCCTCTTGCTGAGATATTTGTATCATCGATAGTCACATGTGACGTGCTGGAAGACTGGAGGTTGGCAAATGTGGTGCACTGTTTAAGTAGGGTGATAAAAACAAGCCAGGGAACTATAGACCAGTGAGCCTAATATCGGTGGTGGGGAAGTTGTTGAAGGGAATGCTGAGGGACAGGATTAACATGTATTTGGAAAGACAAGGACTGATTAGGGATAGTCAACATGGCTTTGTGCGTGGGAAATCATGTCTCACAAACTTGATTGAGTTTTTTGAAGAAGTAACAAAGAGGATTGATGAGGGCAGAGCAGTATATGTGATCTATATGGACTTCAGTCAGGCGTTCGACAAGGTTCCCCATGGGAGACTGATTAGCAAAGTTAGATCTTATGGAATACAGGGAGAACTAGCCATTTGGATACAGATCTGGCTCAAAGGTAGAAGACAGAGGGTGGTGGTGGAGGGTTGTTTTTCAGACTGGATGCCTGTGACCAGTGGAGTGCCACAAGGATTGATGCCGGGTCCTCTACTTTTTGTCATTTACATAAATTATTTGGATGCAAGCATTAGAGATACAGTTAGTAAGTTTGCAGATGACACCAAAATTGGAGGTGTAGTGGACAGCGAAGAAGATTACCTCAGATTACAACAGGATCTGGATCATATGGGCCAATGGGCAGATGGAGTTTAATTCAGATAAATGCGAGGTGCTGCATTTTGGGAAATCAAATCTTAGCAGGATTTATACATTTAATGGTAAGGTCCTAGGGAGTGATGCTGAACAAAGAGACCTTGGAGTGCAGGTTCAGAGCTCCTTGAAAGTGGAGTCGCAGGTAGATAGGATAGTGAAGGAGGCGTTTGGTATGCTTTCTTTTATTGGTCAGAGTATTGAGTACAGGATTTAGGAGGTCATGTTGCGGCTGTACAGGACATTGGTTAGGCCATTGTTGGAATATTGCATGCAATTCTGGTCTCCTTCCAATTGGAAAGATGTTATGAAACTGGAAAGGGTTCAGAAAAGACTTACAAGGATATTGCCAGGGTTGGAGGTTTTCCCTAGAGCGTTAGAGGCTGAGGTTTACAAAATTATGAGGGGCACGGATAGGGCAAATACGCAAAGTCTTTTTCCTGAGGTCCAAGAGTGCAGAACTAGAGGGCAAAGGTTTAGAGTGAGAGGGGAAAGATATAAAAGAGATCTAAGGGGCAAATTTTTCACACAGAGGGTGGTACGTGTATGGAATGAGCTGCCAGAGGAAGTGGTGGAGGCTGGCACAATTGCAACATTTAAGAGGCATTTGGATGGGTATATGAATAGGAAGGGTTTGGAGGGCTATGGGCTGGGTGCTGGCAGGTGGGACTAGATTGGGTTGGGATATCTGGTTGGCATGGACGGGTTGGACTGAAGGGTCTGTTTCCATGTTGTACATCTCTATGACTCTATGACTCTAGTGAGAACTCATGTGGAAGAGCAGAGAGTTAAAACAGCAAGATTCACAGCTGAAATGGCAAGTGATTCTGAGTTGGTTCATCAATTAAAGTTTGGCTTCTGGCATCAATTTCAATCTGTGAGGGATAAAAATTGGGGAAAAGAGAAGTCTTCATGTGGCAAGGGAAAAGGAGAGCTCATTGATGATAATAAAGATAATTTACCACAGGGTGAAAAGGAATGCCATGGAGAGGAAAGTTAAGTAAAAGGGCTCAGATGTTTTCACTGCAATAAAGTAGACCACATGAAGTTTGAGGGTTGGTGTTCAGAAAAAGGACTGGGAAATTGGATGTGGGAAAACAGAATAAGCTGTGATTTTTGTTGAAGTGGTAAAGCAAAGCACAGTGGAAGCTAAAACCTGCACCAGAATGTACAACCCAGTCGGTGTTTGCTTGAGAAAAAAGTGCCAGATCTTGTACAAGGCACTGGTTCAGCCACATTTAGAATACTGTGTACAGTTCTGTGCGCCACATTACCAAAAAGATGTGGACGCTTTGGAGAGGGTGCAGAGAAGGTTTGCGAGGATGTTGCCTGGTATGGAAGGTGCTAGCTATGAAGACAGGTTGAGTAGGTTAGGTTTATTTTCACTAGAAAAAATGAGATTGAGGGGGGGACCTGATTGAGGTTTACTAAATCATGAAGGGTATGGACAGGGTGGATAGAGCCAAACATTTTCCCAGGGTGAAATGAGAGGTCATGCCTTCAAGATGAGAGGTGGAAAGTTTAAGGGGGATACACTTGGCAAATACTTCACACAGAGAATGGTGGGGTCTGGAACGCGTTGCCAGCAGAGGTGGAAGAGGCAGAGGTGGTAGGTTCACTTAAGATGCGACTGGACAAATGCACGAGCAGGTGGGGAGCAGAGGGATACAAATGCTTAGGAATTGACCGACAGGTTTAGACAGTACATTTGGATTGGCTCAGGCTTAGAGGACCGAAGGGCCTGTTCCTGGGCTGGAAATTTTCTTTATTCTTTGTTCTTCTTAAACCATTTACACGTGAGGATAAGGTTTACTTCCATATGCCAGGTGGCACAGGCAAAGAAATTACAATTTTAGGAGATACAAAAGCATGCATCTGATGTTGAGAGAGGAGGAGATAATGTCATTCAGAAGGACTATTGCCAAAAAATGTGGTTGTATGTGGAATTCATGGTGAAATGAGAAGTGATCCATTATGTAAAGTGAGGTTGGAGTGTCTGGTGAAATGTGGATAATGATCACAACTCCACGACCTTTACTATAGTCATGGAGAGAGATAAGAGCAAACAGTATGGGAAAGTATTTAATTGGGGGAGGGGGAATTACAATCCTATTAGGCAGGAACTGTGGAGCATAAATTGGGAACAGAAGTTCTCTGGGAAATGCACAACTGAAATGTGGAGGTTATTTCGGGAGCACTTGCTGCGAGTGCTGGATAGGTTTGTCCCCACTGAGGTGGATGGTAGGATGAAGGAACCTTGGATGAAAAGAGACGTGGAACATCTAGTCAAGTAGAAGAAAGACGCTTACTTAAGTTTGAGGAAGCAAGGATCAGACAGGGCTCTAGAGGGTTACAAGGTAGCCAGAAAGGAACTGAAGAATGGACTTCAGAGAGCTTGAAGGGGCAGGAGAAAGCCTTGGTGGGTAAGATTAAGGAAAACTCCAAGGCATTCTACATTTATATGAGGAACAAGAGGATGGCCAGAGTGAGGATAGGGCCAATCAGGGATGGTGGAGGAAACTTGCGCCTGGAGTCAGAGGAGGTAGGGGATGTCCTGACTTTGTTTTAGCATTCACTAGTGAGAGGGACCTTGTCATTTGTGAGGACAGCATGAAAAAGGCTAATATACTTGAAAATTTTAATGTTAAGAAGGAGGATGTGCTGGAAACTTTGAAAAACATGAGGATAGATAAATCTCCTGGGCCAGATGGGATATACCCTAAGTTACTACAGCAAGCAAGGGGAGAGATTGCTGTGCCTTTGGTGATTATTTTGATCTTCCCTGTCCACTGGAATAGTACCAGATGATCGGAGAGTGGCAAATGTTGTTCCCTTGTTCAAGAAAAGGAATAGGGTAAATCCTGGGAATTACAGAAGAGTCAGTCTGAAGTCAGTTGTGGGCAACTTATTGGAGAGGATTCTGAGAGACAGGATTTATGATTATTTGGAAGCCATAGTTTAATTAGAGATAGTCAGCATTGCTTTATGAGGGGCAGGTCTGGCTTCACAAGCCTTATTGAATTCTTTGAGGATGTAACAAAACACATTGATGAAGGTAGAGCAGTGGTTGTGGTGTACATGGATTTTAGCAAGGTGTTTAATAAGGTTCCCAATGGTAGGCTCATTCAGAAAGCAAGAAGATTTGGGATGTAAGGAAATCTGGCTGTCTGGATACAGAATTGGCTGGCCCACAGAGGACAGGGAGTGGTAGTAGAGGGAAAGTATTCCGGTTGGATCTTGGTGACCAGTGGTGTTCCGCAGCGATCGGTTCTGGGACTTCTGCTCTTTGTGATTTTTATAAATATCTTGGATGGGGAAGTGGAACAGTGGGTTAAGGAAGTTTGGATTAAGAAGTCAAGGAAATTGAAATAGAATTATCAGAGACCATGTTTGATCAAATAATTGAGACAAAACAAGGGCAGTTGGAGGACAAAGTGGATATTTTTAGTTCAAAGAAATTAGTTGAGTTACAACAGAAAGATGGAAAACTAAAGCAATTGTGTCAAAAAGCACACACAGAAGAGGAATCAGTGTGCAACCTAGGATGTTGCTATCTTAAAAATGATGTCTTAATGAGGAAATGGAGACCATCACATATTCAGTTGGATGAGAAATGGGCAGAAGAGGTTTTTGTGGATAGTACATGAATTACCAGTAGAAGGTCATTTAGGAGTAAAGAAAATTCAAGCCAAAATACAAAAACGATTTCACTGACCCGGACTGCATAAGGATGTAGTTGAATTTTGCCAGGCATTTCATATGTGTCAAGTAATTGGAAAACCTCATGCAGTGATAAAACCAACATCTTTCATACTTATTCCTGCATTTGAGAAAGCTTTTACAAGGGTTTTAATTGATTGTATAGGACCCCTACCTTAAACCAAAAGTGTGAATGAGTGTTTGCTGACAATAATGGATGTGTCCACGGGATTTCGAGAGGCTATTCTATTAAGCAATATCACAACCAAAATGATTATAGAAGGATTACTCTAATTTTCCATTACTTATGGACTACCCACAGATATACAATTAGATCAAGGGCCAAAATTTATACTGAAATTATTCAGGCAAGTTAGAAACAGCTTAGGAATAAAACAATTCAAATCCATTGCACATCATCCAGAATCACAGGGGGTATTAGTACACTGGCATCAAAATCCCAATACCATGTTGAGGGCTTATAGTGAAGCCTATCCAGACAATTAGGATAAAGGAATTCCATTTGTACTTTTTGCAATTAAGGATACACCAAATGAATCAACCAAATTCAATCCTGAATGAATTCATTTTTGGGCATGTGATGAGAAGACCACTGAAATTAATTATGGAGAAATTGGTGAGTCACAGTTCAGGGACCACATTTTTGGACCAAGTCAAATTCTAGGCCAAGACTAGATGGAGCAGGAGAGTTAGCTAGACAGCATTTATAAGTAGCACAGTATATGAAGGAACAAGAAACAGACAAGAATTCAAAAATTCCCAAACTTGCTAATGGAGATAAAGTGTTAGTGTTACTTTCAGTGACAGGTGAATCTTTAAAAGCAAGATTTAGTCGACTTTAACAAATCAAAAGGAGATTGAGTGAGGTGATTTATATGATAAGAATGCTAGATAGAAAGAAATCTCACAGAGTGTGTCATGTGAATTTGCTCAAAAGGTAGTTTGATAAGGAGGGAAAGTTAAAAGAGAACGTGTTACTGGTTACAACACAGAGTGAAGAACCAAGTTCAGAGGATTCTGAATTGGACATTCCTCAAATTAAATTGGACAATGTGGAAGTTCTCAAAAATTGGGATAAAGTATTGAGTTATCTTCCATAGGAAATGACCTGGAAGAGTTATTACTTCGCAAGGGGAGATAAGTAGGAGTAAGCTGGTAAGTACTAAGCTAATGACACATGATGCAGATATAGGAAATGTTATTCCAATTAAGCAGCATCCTTTAGACTTAACACTCTAAAGTTGGTACACATTCAACAAGAGATTGAACACATGTTCAAAGGCAACATTATCAAAGTGAGTTGCAGTGACTGGAACTCACCCATTGTAGTGGTGGCAAAACCAAATGGTACCCAATGATTATGTGTGGACTATCGCAAAGATCATACAGTTATAAAGTTCGATTCCTATCCTATTCATAATTTGGAAGAACGTTTTGAGAAGGTTATTATATTTCTAAAGCAAATTATATTTCTAAGTTGGACACACTCAGAGGACACTGACAGGATGCTTTATCTGGAAGAGCTATGACAATTTTGAATGGACCGTATCAATTTAAAGTCATGCCATTTGGTCTGAAACGTGCGGCAGCCACATTTCAAAGATTAATGAATAAAGTCATTTCTGGATTAAACAATCTGTACAATGTATGGTGTACATTGACAAGGTGGTGATTTTTAGTTACACATTGAAGAAACACTTGCAACATTTATTGGAGTTGTTCAATTGACTTCAGGAGGCAGACTTGGTAATCAACCTCACTTAAAGTGAATTCGCAAAAGCCCAAGTCACATTCCTGGGCCATGTTATTGGACATGGACAGATGATCCCATGGAATGTGAAAACAAAGATTATTGGGAAATTTCCCAGACCATTAATGAAGAGAGCAGTACTATGATTCCTGCGATTGAATGCATTTTATCAGAGCTTTGTACTGAATTTTAACAGTGTGGCTGCTCCACTTACTGACTTATTGAAAAATTGCACAAAATTTCAGTGGATTGACAGTGCAGACTGTCAAAAGGCATTTGACAGCGTGAGAGCTGTGTTAACAACTGCCCCAGTATTAGCCACACCTAATTACACAAAGCCATTCAAAGTGACAATTGATGCGAGTGATGTCAGAGTCAGTGCTGTACTATTACAGTAAGACAACGATTAGATTAGGTTAGATTAGATTAGATTAGATTAGATTAGATTAGATTACTTACAGTGTGGAAACAGGCCCTTCGGCCCAACAAGTCCACACCGACCTGCCAAAGCGCAACCTACCCATACCCCTACATTTACCAATTTAGCATGGTAAATGTATCAGGGGACACAACTGATAGACTACTCTTCACAGTCCAATATTTCACTGGAGCAGAGAAACAACACCATGATCTTCACAGCCTTAAACATGTCATTGATGATGACAATATCTCACCAAAGCCAACCCTAGGCCTTCATTTCTTGTCTTCAAACAACCACTGAACCTCAAACAAATCATCGTTCGCTGCCAAATGCCCAGCCTTCAGGAGAATATCACACAACTCTGCCATGGCAACCTCTGCAAGACATGCCAGATCATCAGCATGGATACTGCCATAACACATGGGAACACCACCGACTGCGTACAAGGCAGATACTCATATGACTCAGCCAATGTGAGCCATGCAGGAAAGGATGCCCCAATGCATGGTATATTGGCGAGGTCAAGCATATTCAAAGGCAGTGGATGAATGGACACAACGCAAGAATTGTCAGACAGGTATGCTCCCTCCCATTTGGGGAACGCTTCATTGGTCAAGGACATTCAGCCTCCGATCTTCAGGTAAACGTCCTCCAAAGCAACCTTTGAGATACACTACAAAGCAGAATTATGGAGTCAAAGAGTCATAGAGATGTACAGCATGGAAACAGACCCTTTGGTCCAACCCGTCCACGCTGACCAGATATCCCAACCCAATCTAGTCCCACCTGCCAGCACCCGGCCGATATCCCTCCAAATCCTTGCTATTCATATACCCATCCAAATGCCTTTTAAATGTTGCAATTGTACCAGCCTCCACCACTTCCTCTGGCAGCTCATTCGATACACGTAACACACTCTGTGAAAATGTTGCCCTTTAGGTCTATTTTATATCTTTCCCATCTCACCCTAAACCTATGCCCTCTAGTTCTGGACTCCCCGACCCCAGGGAAAAGACTTTGCCTATTTATCCTATCCATGCCCCTCATAATTTTGTAAACCTCCATAATGTCACCCCTCAGCCTCCGACGCTCCAGGGAAAACAGCCCCATCCTGTTCAGCCTTTTCCTATAGCTCAATTCCTCCAATCCTGGCAACATCCTTGTAAATCTTTTCTGAACCCGTTCAGGTTTTACAACGTCTTTCCGATAGGAAGTAGACCAGAATTGCACACAATATTCCAACAGTGGCCCAACCAATATCCTGTACAGCCGCAATATGACCTCCCAACTCCTGCATTCAATACTTTGACCAATAAAGGAAAGCATACTAAACGCCTTCTTCACTATCCTATCTACCTGTGACTCTACTTTCAAGGAGCGATGAACCTGCACTCCAAGGTCTGATTGTTCAGCAACACTCCCGAGGACCTTACCATTAAGTGTATAAGTCCTGCTAAGATTTGCTTTCCCAAAATGCAGCACCTCACATTTGTCTGAATTAAACTCCATCTGATGCTTCTCAGCCCATTGATCCATCTGGTCAAGATCCTGTTGTAACCCTGAGGTAACCTTCTTCGCTCTCCACTATACCTCCAATTTTGGTGTCATCTGCAAACTTACTAACTCTACCTCTTATGCTCACATCAAAATCATTTGTGTAAATGACAAAAAGTAGAGGGCTCACCACCGATCCTTGTGGTACTCCACTGGTCACAGGCCTCCAATCTGAAAAACAACCCTCCACCACCACCCTCTGTCTTTTACCTTTGAGCCAGTTCTGTCTCCAAATGGATAGTTCTCCCAGTATTCCATAAGATCTAACCTTGCTAATCAGTCTGTCTTGGGGAACCTTGTCGAACACCTGACTGAAGTCCACATAGATCACATCTACTGCTCTGCCCTCATCAATCCTCTTTGTTACTTCTTCAAAAAACTCAATCAAGTTTGTGAGACATGATTTCCCACGCATAAAGCCATGTTGACTATTCCTAATCAGTCCTTGTCTTTCCAAATACATGTACATCCTGTCCCTCAGGATTCTCTCCAACAACTTGCCCACCACCAACATCAGGCTCATTGGTCTATAGTTCCCTGGTTTGTTCTTACCAGTAAAAAGTGAGGTCTGCAGATGCTGGAGATCAGAGCTGAAAATGTGTTGCTGGTTAAAGCGCAGCAAGTCAGGCAGCATCCAAGGAACAGGAAATTCAACGTTTCAGGCAAAAGCCCTTCTCAAACAGTGGCACCATGTTAGCCAACCTCCAGTCTTCTGGCATCATACCTGTGACTATCTCAGCAAGAGGCCCAGCAATCACTTCTCTAGCTTCCCATAGAGTTCTAGGGTACACCTGATCAGGTCCTGGGGAGTTATTCAATTTCAAGACATCCAGCACTTCCTTCTCTGTAATCTGGACATTTTGCAAAATGTCACCATCTATTTCCCTAAAGTCTATATCTTCCATATCCTTTTCCATGGTAAATACTGATGCAAAACACTCATTTAGTATCTCTCCCATTTTCTGCGGCTCCACGCAAAGGCCGCCTTGCTGATCTTTGAGGGTCCCTATTCTCTCCCTAGTTACCCTTTTGTCCTTAATGTATTTGTAAAAACTCTTTGGATTCTCCTTAATTCTATTTGCCAAACATATCTCAGGTCCCCTTTTTGACCTCCTGATTTCCCTCTTAAGTATACTCCTCCTTCCTTTATACTCTTCTCAGGATTCACTCGATGTATCCTTGTAAGGATAAATATAAGGAAACCTTACATGTTTCCTTCTTTTTCTTAACCAAACCCTCAATTTCTTTAGTCATCCAGCATTCCCTATACCTACCAGTCTTTCCTTTCACCCTAACAGGAATATATTTTCTCTTGATTCTCGTTATCTCATTTCTGAAGGCTTCCCATTTTCCAGCCGTCCCTTTACCTGCAAACATCTGTCCCCAATCAGCTTTTGAAAGTTCTTGCCTAATAGCGTCAAAATTGGCTTTTCTCCAATTTAGAACTTCAACTTTTAGATCAGGTCTATCCTTTTCCATCATTATTTCAAATCTAATAGAATTATGGTCACTGGCCCCAAAGTGCTCCCCCACTGACACCTCAGTTACCTGCCCTGCCTTATTTCCCAAGAGTAGGTCAAGGTTTGCACCTTCTCTTGTAGGTACATCTACATACTGGATCAGAAAAATATCTTGTACAGGCTTAAATTCCTCTCCATCTAAACCCTTAACACTATGGCAGTCCCAGTCTAGCTGAGGAGAAACTGATAGCCAAGTTCCATACCCATGAGGGCAGCCTCAGCCGTGATCTTCATTCATGTCGTGTTACATGTAATCCCACCGAACTGTTCTGAACTTGTAAAATGTTCCTAACGGGTCTGTTTTGACACCATCACCTTGGTAACTTGTTATGATCTTTCTACATTAATTAGTTTGCACAGTTTTGGATTACTTGTTACTTTGGTTAGCCTTTCGTCATGTGACTTTTATACTTATCATGTTTGTTCAGCCATTTGGTTTGCCTCTAGCACCATCTCATTTTTGATTTTTTTGAAATTATTTCTCTGCCTTAATTAATCAGATCATGGGTCATCCTTTTTCTTGCTATTTAGCTGGTGACACTTTACTCACACCATCTGACACTTTTGATCACCTGCAGGGACTTATTATTCAGTCTGTCATCACTCCACTCACACCACTGGTACTATCTCTTGACATTCTTAACTACATGGAATTATGTTTCAATTATCTCTCCACATATAAGTTTTGTGCTGCTTGGTTTTCTCCATTTCATGGAGCAGCACTCTGAAAGCTTGTGATTTCAAATAAATCAGTTGGACCTGATGTCTTATGAGTTCTGACTTTGTCCACCCTGGTCACCACATCACAGCCAGAAAAACAATGGTTCATTTAAACGTCACCAGATTCAAAGTCATGTACAATTCTGTATATCCCTGTTACCTCATTGCCACTGGGTCAAAATCTTAAAACTTCATCCCTAAAAACACAAGTACAATTAGAGATGGCTAATAAATGGTAGACATAACAAAAATGCCAACATCCCATGGATGTATCATAGACAATTCGCACTCTAAGATTGAGATGTTAATCAATTTTCTGGCCACTGCTAACACCATAATTAGGAA
Organism: Hemiscyllium ocellatum; assembly: GCF_020745735.1. Classification (NCBI taxonomy): domain Eukaryota; kingdom Metazoa; phylum Chordata; class Chondrichthyes; order Orectolobiformes; family Hemiscylliidae; genus Hemiscyllium; species Hemiscyllium ocellatum. Next base: position 70,106,616 of record NC_083412.1, read on the forward strand.
TGTCTCAACTTTCTCAGAGGATACTCTATGATAACTTGTTATTCAATTTTCAACTTTTTACAGTGAACATGCATCTGAACATTCTTAAATTAATGAAAACTCCAAATTGATGTACCAACAGAGGTTGAAAAATACAGTTATGTTCCACAAAGTACATCAAGTTCAACTTTTTAAATAATATTCCACTGTTGGGAAGTTTCATTCTATACTTGGTGTTGTAATTATAATTTGAGTCAGGAAGAAAGTTGGGAAAACAATTATAAATAAAAGAACATTAATTGACGTACCTTTGGAAATAATGATTCTCTTCTCCAGTTAAGAGGTTTTTCTCATAATCTCCTTTAACATGGTTGATACGAGCAGAGCAGGGAAGTTTCTTTGGTTTGTAACAGAACCAGGGCTCCCCAGTCCTGGGATCAGTAAAGTTACAGAGTGGCTCAGTTTGAGGCAAATATAGATTACACACAGTGGTCTCTGAAATACCCTGATATTTGAAGGTACTTTTTAAATTCACTCTCTCTGGCTGTTCCTTACGTAGTCTTTTAAGTGCATGGATCCCTTCACTGGGATGAGCTAATAAAACAGAAATTTCGACTCTCCCCGGCCAAGATAAGTCAAAATTAATCTCGTAAGTTCCATCTTGGTTGTCTATAACAGTTCCTGCTGAACCAGCTTTTAAAGCTGGGGTGTGGATCCGAGCTTGGAGATAGTCACCCCCATATCGCTTTGGGTGATCATCAAAATCACTCATCTGCAGCATCACTTGTAACTGATCTCCCACATAGAAAGTCTTTGCAGAGTTTAAAATTACAAAGTGACTGTGTGATGGGTCACTGCTTTTCTGAAAGGGCACGGCAGAGTTGGGGGGTTTAGGCCATTTGATTATTTTCATAAGGAGCGTTCCCTCTGACCTTTCTTCAGGGGTGAAGCTGTGAATCTGGTAGCTGCGCTGTATCAGCCTGTCTATCCAATGGCGATTCCTTGTCTCCACTTTCTGCATCATGGCATGATTAAAATTTAGAACTAGATAGCTTCTCCATTTGTATGGAGATCCAATAAATCCAAATACTTCATGCTGTGAAAGAAAAAAATATTTTATTGCATATCTTTTCCATTGCCATGTCACACATACTGGTTCCCCGTAAACACCCTCCTTCAGTCAAATAAGAATTTCAGAAATTCAGTTCAGATCACAGGATTCTTTGGAATTGCATCATCAAAATTAATGAGTTATGTATTTCAATGAAACAGCAAGCATTAAATAGGTTATATTTCCAGACTGCAGCTCAGATTAGCAGAGGAAACAAGCCTTGAGAAACCTACTCCCAGACAGCTCAGTGAACATCTCTTGAAGGAGACCAGACCAGGAAAGTTCCCAATCGAGAGTGTGGTGCTAGAGAAACACAGCAGGTCAGGCAGCATCCGCGGAGCAGGAGAATCAACATTTCAGGCAAAAGCCCTTTATCAGGAATGAGGCTTGTGAGCCAAGGGGGTAGAGGGATAAAACGAGGGTTGGGGTCTGGGGGGAAGGTGGCTGAGAGTGTGATATGTAGATGGAGGTGGGGTAATGGTGATTGGTCAGAGAGGAGGGTGGAGCAGAGAGGTAGGAGGCAAGATGGACAAGTAATGATGGTGGTGCCGAGTTGGAAGGTTGGAACTGGGATAAAGGTGGGGGAAGGGAAAAGAGGAAATGGGTTGAAGAGTCCCGAGGCGGAAGATGAGGCGTTCTTCCTCCTGGCATCGAGTGGTTTGGGTATGGCAATGAAGGAGGCCCAGGCCCATGAGTGGAAGGGGGTGTTGAAGTATACGGCCCCAGGGCAGTGGTGTTGTTGATGCAGGTGTCCCGGAGATCTTCTCTGAAGCACACTGCAAGTAGGCATCCTGCCTCTGCAATGTAGAGGTGACTGCATCGGGAGCAACGGATCCAGTAAATGACATGTGTGGAAGTGCAGGTAAAACTCTGATGTATGTGGAAAGCTCCTTTTGTGCCTTGGACAGAGGTGAGGTGGGGGGGGAGGGATGTGAGCGCAAATTTTGCAATTCCTATAGTGGCAGGAAAAGGTGCTGGGAGGGGAGGCTGGGTGGTGAAGGGGGGGGGGGGGGGGGGGGTGGAGTGGGCATGGACCTGACAAGGGAGTCGCGGAGGGAGTGGTCTTTACGGAAAGCGGATAGAGGTGGGGAGGGAATTATATCTCTGGTGGTGGGATCGGTTTGTAGGTGGCGAAAATGGCAGAGGTGATGCTATGTATACGGATGTTAGTTGATTGGAAGGGGAGGACTGGGGGACCTCTGTCCTTGTTGCGGTTGGAGGGGTGGGACTCGAGGGTGGAGGTGTAGGAAGTGGATGTGATGTACTGGAGGGTATCATTGACCACTTGGGAGGGGAAATTGTGGTCTTTAAAGAAGCACACCATCTGGTGTGTTCTGTGGGAAGTTTCCAGTTTAATTCCTCGTCTGTGTAGAGTTAGACTGAGCATTACTGAGATTGAGAGAGGAAAATATGGAAACGGTTTCAATTCCCAATCCTGAACACTGTCCAATGGCTCATATTTGAAGAGCACATGAGGCTTGAGATGAGGAACAAACAGGGCTTCATTACAATACTCTCTTCAGGTCAGGAAACATGTAAGTAAGCATGATCTAAGTACTCAATATCACAACTACTTATCAAACTATGTATCCCAGCATAATCAGTTTTTATAACTCTGTCCATAATCTTCACAACTTCAGCAGTTTCATGTTCAGATAATGGCATGGTGGCTCAGTGTTTAGCACTGCTGCATCACGATACCAGGGATCTTGGTTCAATCCTAGCTTAGGCTGTAGTCTATGTAATGTTTGCATATCTGTTCTCTGTCTGCATGCGTTTCTGCTGAATGTATCAGTGCAATAGAAAATTAACATTTATTGTGAAATCTGTAAAAGCATGGTTTAAATAAAGAAGTAACGGCCTGACTTTGCAAAGCATTTGCAGACAGACAGAAAACTATACCGACAGTAGGGAAATACAAGGAATGAGAAAAACAACTCCTTATGTGAAAAATAATTTGAATGTTCCAGGCTCCTGGTCTTGAGATGTGATAAGGAAAGGCAAAGCATAGTATAAAGGGAATATGTGAAAACCCGTCGGGTGCCCCTTACTTGAGGCACCTTGCCAATGTATTGAGTCAACTCTGCAGAATCCAAAGTAAACTTCTTCTTTGCTCTTGCTAGCATTTGAGTCGAGTTGATTTAATTTCCATGACAGTAAACTTAGGGGCTCGTCCAGGATCCCACGCCTGGGTAAGATTCTGAAGATTCCCAGGAGGCATAGGTGCCAGTGCCTTGAAGGACTTTCACTTCATCTCGAACCCTAAATTGGCCCCTTTGCGTGAGAGTGCTATGAATCTGTGGATCGCCCCGGTGCAAGGGTCCGAATCGAATAGGGTCGGGGTAAGAGTCATGACTTATGTAATCCTATATAGAGACACATTTTAATAGAATAAATAAACCAGAAAGAGAGTCCAGTGAACTCTCATGCGGTATTCGAGTAAAATTCAAGGACAGAGATTGCCGTCTCTGGAGTGCTTAAAAGACAGCAAGTTTGAGGGTGATTTTAGACTTGGAGCCACCACTGGCTGTGTTGGACTCTCCAAAGACATACCGGGTATGTAATTTCTTGGTTTACGAAAACCAAGGCATTGAGGCGGACGCACCCAATGAAAGGGGACCTCTGGAGGTGAAAGCAAGTCATATTGACAACAAAGATAACAGTACCACGAGAGAGAGAGAGAGCTGAACACTTTTCCAGTAATGCTGAAAATGGGCTCCAGCAAGAGCAAACATAAAGAGGGTCCACAGAGGACTTGGATTGGTCAACCACAAATATAATACATGCTAAATAATTACAGCCCAGAGTCTGTAAAGCAGCTAGAATTGTGGATCAAGGACTATGGTTTTCTGGAGGGAGGAAGTTTTAGTAAAAAGCAGTTGTAAATACTGAGGTCACAGTTGGAGGAGAGAGAGAGAAGGAGAAACAGAAGGGAAAAGTAGAACCTGTGAATTGGAGTGCTTGTAATGTGTGGAAGGCTGAGGCTGATATCAGAGAAAAGAAATCTCAAGTAAAGGATAGATCAAATACACATACAAACACCAGCGCACATGCAGACGCACGTGGAAAACAATCTCATGAAGCTGTACAGTGTCTTAAGTCTGTTTCAGATCCTGACCTTGATGACTGCCCCCCAAGACCTACAGCCCCCCCTAAGAGATCCGCCTGGCAAAGGTTCCAAGTCAGAGGCCACAGCCTCAGGGTCTGCTGGATCACCGATAGCAAGTCGTACCCACAACCAACTGAAGCAAGAAGCCCAAAAGGAAGATGGTCACTCCAAGATGGAGAGGCGACCAGGGCCTGTCCGCGATCACCCCATGACGGACGATGTGTGAGACGGCAAGAGTACTGATATACAATCACCTAACCAGGTGGTTCTGCAAGCACCAATGGTTGAAGTTGCAGGTCCAGAAGGGTACCCAGTGTTAGTCCACCGGCCATGGGACTATGTAGGATTTGGAAAGTGCCTATGGGCAGTTGCCTGATCCACACGAGGTTGAAGGTAATAAGTTCACTGAAGAAGTGAGAAAGTTCTGTACCAAGTTCCATCACATGAGCCGAGACATCTCCTGGGACGAAAACTGGGTGCCAACGTCACCAGAATCATGTATAACTGGCCAGCTGCAAATGTCCATACCAGAGCAGCCAACCCGCAAGCGAAGCAGAACGGCAACTTTTATGATTTTGTTGCAGAGCTAGCACCCGCCTGTAGGGAGGCATTCCCAGTGTGAATGGACATGACCAAAATTGCAATGTGTAAACAAGGAGAAGGTGAGACAGTGTCCCTGTACCTTACATGCCTCATTGAAGTCCCTAACGCCCATAGTGGACTGACACCACCTGACGACATAACGGGGGCAGAGATCACGGCGTATGAAGCACACCTGACGAACAGCTTCATCAATGGAATGAAAGACGAAATAGCGAAGAAGGTAAAGGACACATGTATTACCTGAGACACTGGAAAGCTGAATTTGATAGAACAACATGCGATACATGCTGAAAAATTGCTGGCCCAAGAGAAGGATAAGGGGAAACTAAAGATGGAACAACAAGCTCATAAAGCTCAGCTTACCATGATGCAAATGGTCATCCAGCCGTTGGATGGAGGTGCCCGCAGTGCCCGCACAGACAGCCTCAGTCAGCCCTGGAGGCTGGACAGCAGGGTGACTGACAGCAGGGTGACTGCCAGGGGAAGGTTGAGGTGAAAGTGGGCAGCCCACAAGGTACAGGTAAGCCTCTTTCCTTTATGCTTGGCAACGAAGACTTGCTTATGCTAATCTCTTCTGCTAACCTTACGGCACTGAAACACGTCTCACCTCCATATTGAGTGCTGAGATTGTGAAGCATGGACTGTATGTTCAGTACAAAGACAATGTGTAAAAGACAATGCCTACCTCTATGTTACATGTGAAATGTACGCCAGTTACCTTTTTGGTAGATACAGGGGCAACATATTCAGTCCTTAAATCAAGCCAGTTCAGAGAGTCGACACAAATAAAGATGAGTGGAAGGTTCCTGAACTCAAGGGTGCATCAGGAGTCGTGATACGAGAGAGATTTACTGCACCCCTATTGTGCAAAACCAGTAATGGGGAAACATTCCAATTCTCATTTCTGTTATCGGAATTCGATCCTCTAAATTTGATGGCTCGGGATCTCACAGGGAGACTGGGGTTGGATTTGCTCAGTACCCCGATGGGCTTGCAAGTAACACAAAAAGAAGATTTCCCAGTGCAGGCTATGAAATACGACTCACGACCCCTGATGTATGTCTATGAGTGGCGATTAAGCCAGAGAGCCCTAAGTTCAGTGAGCGATTCACTCGCCCTGGAAACAAGTAACCATGTTAACCCTATTAACACCAATTTCTTGCTGGGGATATGCTGCACTGCACAGCACACATACATTGTGATGGTCCTAACAAATCATATAAAAAGGATTGTTTCAGGAGATTGGTTAAACTAGTTCAGTTGTTATTGTGCAAATTTTATTGGAATGATCACAGGTGTGCAGTCAATGTGAACTTATCGAAAGTATCTGTAATGGCAAGTAGACCCTAACTTTTTGATGTGGAAGGCTCTTTTCCTCACGTGTCACTGGCGAAGGCGTCCAGCGACAGGTGGCAGGATTTGGGACCATGGGTACTAAAGGAAATGAAAGATTGGGTCTTCAGGGACGATGTGGGTATCTGGTTCAATGCAGCTATGCGGACATATAGGAAGAAGCTAAATTGGCTAACTCAGGCTGATAGGGCATTCCAAGTAATCCCCCGCTAGCCCTGAAGAGCCTAGGAGGGTAGTCTGGTGTTTCCCTAAGGCAGAAGTCTCAGACCCAAAATTAAAAACCGTCCCTACTGAGTTATGGGTAAAAGGCAAACATGATGTGGGGCTCATACGGGGCTGTGAACCCATAAGAATAACCCCGAAGTCTGAGTATCGTCCTTGCAGAGCACAATAACCATTAAAACCCAAGGCTATAGAAGGAATTACTGCAGTCTTTGAATCCGTCCTAAAGGCTGGGGTGATAACCCCCATTTTTCTGGTCAATAAAGCAAACATTCCCGGTGAACCGGAGGAATGGAAGTTTGTTCAAGAACTGCAGGCAGTCAGTGATGCTGTTGTCCCGCACGACCCAAATGTTCCTAACCCCTATACTATATTAACTCAAATTCGACCAGACAGGAAATGGTTCTCTGTTGTGGATTTAGCAAATGCCTTCTTTAGTGTAACAGTACACCCAGATAGTCAATTCTGGTTCGCTTTTTCATTCCAAGGGAAATCATATACCTTCACGCGACTTTGTCAAGGTTACTGTGAGTCCCCCACCATATATAATGAGGCTCTACGCAGAAGTCTAGAGACTCTTGTTTTAACCCTGGGGTCAGCGCTTCTGCAGTATGTAGATGATTGCTAAATAGCAGCTCTGACAGAGGAACAATGTGAGAGAGATACCCTTGCGCTACTCTGCCATCTAGCAAGGATAAGGCACAAAGCTAGTCTCACAAAGCTACAATTTGTGCAACAACAGGTGAAGTTTTTAGGTCACCAAAAGAAAAAATGCAGGAAAATCTCAGCAGGTCTAGCAGCATCTGTAAGGAGAGAAAAGAGCTGATGTTTTGAGTCTAACTGTCCCTTTGTCAAAGCTAAAAGCTTTTAGCTTTGACAAAGGGTCAGTTAGACTCGAAACGTCAGCTCTTTTCTCTCCTTACAGATGCTGCCAGATCTGCTGAGATTTTCCAGCATTTTCTCTTTTGGTTTCAGATTCCAGCATCCACAGTAATTTGCTTTTATCCGAAGTTCTTAGGTCACTTGATATCTGAACAAGGGAAGGCCTTGGTCAAGACAGAGTTCAAGCAATCCAGCAAATTCCAAAGCCTCACATGAAGGAACAATTACTATCCTTTTTGGGCATGTGCTCCTACTGTGGAATGTTTATCCCACATTACGCAACCTTTGAAGCGCCCCCTAAGTGACATAACCCATGGCAAAGGGATTGCAGAACCAGAGTCCATTGCAATGGACCTCAGAGACTGAGAGAGCCATTGTTGAATTGAAAGAGGTGCTCCAAACTAGACCTACACTGTGGATTCCGAACGCAAACAAGCCTTTTGTACAAACGGTAGATGGGAAGCATGGATGCATGACATCTGTGCTGTTGCAGGATCATAGGGGAAAACTGAGACCGGCAGCTTATTTTTTGGCTAAACTAGACCCCGTAGCAGCAGGCTTGCCTAAATGCCTGCGAGCCAGGGCCGCAGCTGACAAAGCTGTTGTAGCATCCAGGGATATAGTCGGCTATGGTGAATTAACCCGACTGGTCCCACATGCAGTATCCTTACCTCTTTCCGACCAAAAGACAGCACACATGTCAGCAGCACATTGGCTCAGATACAATACTGTGTTATTGGAAATGCTTAACATTACAATAAAGCGATGTAACATCCTTAACCCTGCTAGCCTTCTCCCCACAGAAGGAGACGGAGACCCACATGATTGTGTCGCTGTAACTAATGAAATTTGCAGCCCTAGACTAGACTTGCAGGATTCACCTCTTCAAAATCCAGATATGGAGTTTTTTGTGGATGGGTCAGCATTCAGGTGCAAAGAGACAGGCCAGAATTGTGCTGGGTATGCTGTAGTAACTACCCATAAGGTAGTCAAAGCGGAATCGCTCCCTTCTCGTCTGTCAGCGCAAGCAGTGGAGCTGATTGCCTTGACTGAGGCCTGTACATTGGCTGAGGGAAAGACAGTGAATATTTACATCAACAGCAGATATGCATTCAGGGTTGTACATGATTTTGGAACCCTGTGGAAACACAGGGGCTTCTCAACCTCCACCGGAAAGCCCATCATATATCGTGGCCTGATTTCGATCTCCTGGAAACGGTCCAATTGCCTAAATCAATTGCTGTGTGTAAATGTGAAGCCCACACAAAAAAATAACGATTCCGTTTCTCAAGGCAATGTGAAGGCAGACTCAGCAGCAAGGAAGGCAGCCCAGCAGCTGCCGAGTGATCAGTTTGACAAAATTTGTGTATGACAAAAATTTGTACCCCAACAGCAGATGTATGGGAGTTACAGTCACAGGCCGCGTCAGAGAAGTATGAGTGGACAAGGGCAGGGTGCAGTGGGAGGGAAGGGGTGTGGTGTGGCCCCAATGGTAAACCCTGTCTACCACGATTGTTATTCCCATTCTATGCCAAACTGACACACGGTAAGGACCATGTGTCAAAAGGGGGAATGTATGACAGTATTTCGGCACACTGGTACACTAAGGGATTCACTCATTACGCCCAGAGATATTGTGAACGATATGTTATCTGTGCCACTAATAATGTGGGGAGGGGAATACAGATGAGTCAGGCAGCACACCTCCAACCTCAAAGATCTTTTGAACATTTACAGTTGGATTTTTATTGAACTAACACCTAGCGATGGGAAAAGGTATTGTCTAGCAATAGTTGATATGTTTCCCATATGGGTGGAAGTGTTCCCCAAGTCTAAACAGGATGTTAGTGCAGTAGCCAAGGCTCTGTTAAATGAAATAATTCTGAGATGGGGCATCCCTGAAAGGCTCAGTAGCGACAATGGGACACCATTTGTCAATAATGCCCTACATCAGATCAATGATTATTTGGGAAAAAACATGAGATAACACCGATCACCCAGTGAGCAGTGGGACAGTGGAAAGAAAGAATGCTACCCTAAAAAATAAATTGACAAAATATTGTGAGGAACTAGGGGTTGGCATGGACAAAGGCACTCCCGATTGTGCTGATGTATATGAGATCTAGGAGGAGAGGAAGGACCAATCTTAGCCCATTTGAGATTTTGTTTGATAGGCCGCCCAACACAGGAATTGGCCCAAGACCTAAGGTAAGACAGATAACAGTGTCTCTGCCTTTATTCCTGATGAAGGACTTTTGCCCGAAACGTCGATTTCGCTGCTCATTGGATGCTGCCTGAACTGCTGTGCTCTTCCAGCACCACTGATCCAGAATCTGGTTTCCAGCATCTGCAGTCATTGTTTTTACCTAAGACAGATAACAGGTTAGTGTGAGGATGAGATGTTGTGCTACTGTATAAAACTCTCTACACTTTTATCTCAAATATAGAATCAAGTGAAGGCAGCACTACCCCAATCAGCAGAAGGGAAGCTACACGATCTAGAACCTGGAGACTGGATAGTGGTGAAAGACTTCAGGAGGAAAAACTGGAAGGCGAAAAGGTGGCTGGGGCCATTTCAAGTGCTCCTAAGGGCTTATGCTCGAAACGTCGAATTCTCTATTCCTGAGATGCTGCCTAACCTGCTGTGCTTTGACCAGCAACACATTTGCAGCTGTGATCTCCAGCATCTGCAGACCTCATTTTTTACTAACACAGAAAGCTGTTAAGATCGCCGAAAGAGCCACGTGGATACACGCCAGCCATTGCAAACATGTAGCTGGACCTGAGGAGACATCGGACGACACTGGAACCAAATAAGTGCAAGTATTGAAACTCCAAAAACCAGATTGGACTTACATACATAGGGATTGTAAGGTTGCTAGATGCCTCATATAAATATGGGGCTGCACCAGCTCACACTGTTAGTAAGAACCCTGGCAGGACTATTCGTAAGGGCAGGTTAGCATCTGGGATACAGCCGCAGATGGTAATCTTAACTGAGGGTGCTAAGGGGACCTTTACATGCGACCCATGGTCATTTAGTAACCAGGACAACTATAAATGGGACGATAAATATTTATGCAGGGATTCCTATAGTCCCAGTGACCGGCACTTAGTAGTAGCCACTACTGCTACAGGAACACCTGACACAGGAAATAGGTATTCTATTATAAAGGAAGGAGGTGCCAGGGCACAGGTAATAATATCCAAAACTCAGAAGAGTGATGAGGGAACCTGGTGGTGTGGAATAGATAGACCCTTCTCTGACATCTATAGGCACATGAATATAGTGGTACAGTCGCCCCACTGCTGCCCTCCCACCCCACCATCCGCCCCCCCCCCCCCCCGACCCCCCCCCACCCCCCCCCCCACCGTCCCCCACCCCCACCTGCCCGAGATGCTGTGCAGAAGGTCCTACAGGAGCTGGTAGCACCAGGGAATGGCAACCAACCAAACTAGATCATAGACCTAACCCCAAGCAGGGCAGAGGGCATTAATGTCACATCTGAACCCGGAAGGACTCAGCCAGGGCTTGGGAGCGAGTCTAACTCGGTAGTGGAATTGGCCCTTTGTGAGATAAATGGCATAATGCGACACCAGTAGGTTGGGAGGTGCGAAGGGCCATCGCTAGATGTGAAGGGAACACAGCATGTGCTTTGGCCCTAATACAACACCGGAGATTAGACGTTGGCTACCCTTGTTGAATGTGTTTGCACACAGTCCAGCAGTGGACTGCTGAACAAATCACAGAGAGCCTGGCAAGAAATATTAACTGCCTGCTTCCGCAGGCGGCAACTACCCTGACCCTGATAGGGGGAGCAATTAGGTCAAATCTTGCGCTACTACCCGAACTCAAGGCTAAATGCAGTCCCAAGGCTGACATGCTGCTGACCACAGCCTTCCATATAGTGGAAGGCAGGGGAGAAACATGTATTCGCACAAATCAGGGGAGACTCCATTTCGGGATCTCCCAGTGAACTACAACGCTGTACTTGAACAATGACTCCTGCTCAGCAACCAATGCAAATGGTACGATCATCAACATTACCTGTTCCTTTATCAATAATCAGACCATAATGGCAGATATAATATGGGCCTATGGAGAGAGAGGGTACCACCATCTCCCTCAGGGATGGAAGGGGTGCTACTGCCCCTTGGTACTGTCCACTGGCACGACAGTGTTCGTCTAAAAAGCCAGTAAAGTGCGAACCCAAAGGGACATCCCACGGCGGTACATACTCGCAGACCCCTGGACTATACCAGGAGCGAACGTTGGGTGGTCTATTCTCTTGGGAGCAGGGACAACAGTGGCAATAAACAAGATTAATGGCCTCGCATATAATGTATTACTGTTAGCAAATGAGATGGAGGAAGGTCTACCACTCATTAATACTGAGTTAACGGCAGTCAGGGAAGCAGTGACACAAAATCGATTAGTACTAGACATACTGACAGCTGAGAGAGGGGCATCTGCAAAATGTTAGGTACCTCATGCTGTTTTAATATTCCTGATGAGTCCCAGAATATCACTAGTGTAATCAATCATATGAAGGCTGCAACACGACCGCCTCCCCCAGCAGATGACTCCTGGTTTCAGTGGCTCACCTTCCTTTGGGGAGGATGGGGATATTGGATCCTACACGTTCTACTAGTTGTAGGACTGGTCATACTCAGTGGTTGTGTATAGGGCCCTGCCTGTGTACCTGCCTACGCCATTTGCTTATGAGTATAGCAGGATACCAAATGGTAAAACGATCAGAGACCCCACAACAGGAAGATCCGATTGCATGGATCCCACCATACAGTGATGTTGAAGTGTGTGACCGTGTGAAAATGGGCCATGTACAGGGCACACCAGAGCAAGTGAAGATATCACCAGAAAGCTTTGTTACAGGTAGATGGTGTCTGAGGAAAGGCAAATCTCAGAGCAGTTCTCCAGAACAAAGCAGCCCATTCAACCAGTAACCCATCCAGCATCTTCAATAATCACTCCCTCCAACTCTGGCACATCTGACTGCTATGTGTACATCTGCACGGTGTACTGCACCAATTCACCAAGACCTATTCAGCTCTTCCCTCCAAACACCCAACCGCAACCACCTTGAATTAAACCGGTTGCATAGGAACACTACTCTCTCCAGGTTCTCCAGAATGTCACACACTATCCTGAATGCACTGAGATGTTCCAACAGACATGCTACCTAAGGTACATCTACACCAAATGGACTGCAGCAGCTAACTGAAGCAAGTAGATTATCACTGCTTTTTCGAGGGTAATTATGGATGGAAAATAGTGTGTTGGATAGAAGTGTGATGGAATAAGATTGTGATGGAATACTACCCACTTGCCTGGATGAGTGCAGATCCAATAACACTCAAGAAGCTTGATACCATCCAGGACAAAGCAGCCCGCTCGATTGATACTGCATCCACAAGCATCAACTCCCTCCACCACCGATGCTCAGTAGCAGCAGTGTGTACTATTTACAAGTTGCAATGGTAGAATTCACCATAGATCCTCAGACTACACCTTCCAAACCCACGATCACTTCCAACTAAAAGGTTAAGGGCAGCAGAGATATGGGAATTCTACTAGCTTCAAGTTCCCCTCCAACCAGCCTGGCTTGGAAATATATCACCGTTCCTTTAATCTCACTGGGTCAAAATCCTGGAATTCCCTCCTTTACGGTATTGTGGGTCAACCCACAGCAGGTGGACTGCAGCAATTTAAGAAGGCAACTCACCACCACCTTCTCAAGGGCAAGTAGGGACAGGCAATAAATGCTGGCCAGCCAGTGACACTCAATCCCACAAATGAATAACTTTTAAAAAATAACATTGGCTTTCTCATCAACAAGCGTGTCCCATGAATGAATGAAAAGGATTTGATCACTTGCTTATTAATTGTAGCATGAAAGATCACCAGGGACATTATTGATAATTTCTCACTCAGTAGGGGGACGCCAATTCTGTTCAGAGTCCAATTGACCATGAGCCACTGAAGCTGTTATATCTCCCTGTAGCAAGTACTGAGAAGCAGAGGAGGGATATAATAACAAATGAATTTGGAGCACCGACAAGCAAGTGGCCAAAGAGAGTGTGGCCAAAGATCTGGTACATTCTCACAATGCAGCAAGAATATGTGACCCAACATGGGAAATTTCCTCGACTCTATATTAAAGAGAAAACAAATAAACAATCATATTGGCAACTGAAGCATGTGATCCATGGGAGACAAACCATCCCATTTTTAAACAATCCTGTTTTGAACCTTGGCAAAAATGATTAGTTTACTCAAAAGTAGCTCGTGACACCATTCCACATACCTTTATATGAGATGAAATCAGAATCAGTGTCACAACCATCCCAGTCATCACAGCCATCATCACCACCAGCAGCAATCTAAAAACAGCAACGACAAATGGAACCGCAGCAAACGTTTTTTTTCATGACTTGTTCATCCATACTGGAAGGTCACAGTGCATTAATATACAATCAGCCTGTTCTGCATAGGGAAATCTGCAACAAAAGAATTAAATAAATTGAATATCACAAAATGAATGGGACATAGTAGTTTTCACTGAGAATCTTGAGTGAATATGATTTCATTTAATGCCCTGGAAAATAAAACTGGAGGTTTGAAATAAGACATCAGAAAGGAGGCAGGTTTAAGCCAAATAATTGGAGAGCAGCCAATCTTTCTTCAGCTCTCTGCAAATTATTAACCTATACTCACTGAGAAACACAAACTCACAGGGCTAATAAACACTGATTGGAGGGTAGCAAATGGAGCAATTAAATGGATGTGATAGTCAGGGTTAAAGAGGAGAGATTCTGAGGCACAGGAGCAGGGAAGTTGGAGCACTGTCGCCTGATCAATGAGGGGGTGATGGAGGTGTTTCTAGTCGAGGGCAAGGCAGGTTTGAAGAGGTCAGGTTCCAATTCTTTATACAGTCATATAGCACAGAAACAGACTCTTCGATCCAACCCATCCATGCCAACCAGATATCCTGAACTGATCTTGTGCCATTTGCCAGCATTTGATCCATATGCCTCTAAACGATTCCTATTCATATATCCATCCAGATGCCTTTTAAATGCTGTAATTGTACCAGCCTCCACCACTTCCTCTCATTCACACAAACTCACCCTCTCTCACACACATTCTCTCTCACTCTCCTTCTCAGACACACACTCTCCCTCTCTCTCTCACATACACACATGCTCTCTCACCGTGTCTCTCTCACACATACTCTCTCCCACACATACACTTTCTCTCTCTCACTCACACACACCCTCATTCTCCCTCTCACACACTCTCTTTCTCATACACGTGCTCTCACAATCTCTCTCTCACACTCTCACTATCTATCTCACACACTCTCTCACAAACATGCTCTCTTTCTCTCTCTCATACACACACACTCTCTCACTCTCCCTCTCACATACTCTCTCAAACACACACGTACACTCTTTCTCACTCGCCCTCTTCCACACTCACATTCTCTCTCACTCTACCTCTCACAAACACACATTCTGTCTCACTCTCCTCTCTTTCTCAAACACACACATACGCTCAGTGATGTTCTAGATTTTTTTCTTTGGGCCCTGATCATTAGATACCCATAATGCATCTTTCCTTCTTGTTCAGATAAGATTTGACATCAATGCTTCATACAGAACAGCAACATTCACAGTGTGTGTGTCACATGATTATGTAAAGTTGTTACAGTATAAAAGTTGTACAGTTATGGTCTGGATGTTGAGCAGTAACACAATGGGTCCTATTAATTATTATCTCATTGAATTTTATTAACAAATCATCAACAAAACATATTCTCAGCAAAATCATTTTAATTTCCAATGTTCTTAAAAATTTCTGTTAGTGGTTAATGTAATAATAAAATGCATAAACACGTAAAAATACACTTCTTGGTAAAATTGGGGTTTTGCTTTTATTGTGGTGGAAACAAGGACTTTAGACAAAATGGTGATACATAAGATACAAAAGTTTGAGGACTGCTGTTGATAACAGAAAATGAAAGGATAAAGTAACTACAGTGTCTTGGATGATTAAAGGAGTTGGTAAGTAGTTAGAGGGAAACTGTTTGCTCTGATGTGGTGTCCAACTGGGGACATAACCTTAATATTAGAGCTAGACCATTCTGTGTTGATATCAATGGACAGTAATACACACAGAGAGGAATGGAAATCTGGAACTGACTCCCTCAAAGCCTTGTCGATCTCAGCAGTAAATGTTAAAAACACTTGTATTATTTCAGATAAGTTTGTTAAAGGCTTAGATAATCAAAATGGGTATATTGTTTATATTCATTCTTTGACTCTGAGCATCCCGTCAAGAGCAGAATTTATTGCCCATTCTTAATTGCCCCTGAGAAGGTGATGGTGAGTTGCTCTCCTGAATTACTTCAGAGCATGTGTTGTAAGTCCACCCAAAGTGCTCGTACTGAGGGAATGAGAGAAGGTGAATTTTGACGAGGTGACAGTGAACGAAATGTCTTGTTAACACCATAACTCACATTATCAGTATTCAGACTCCTACCTTAGCAATCTCGCCAAAAAGCTGTGTTTCAGGAAAACTTGACATGGAAGGCTGATGGATTCAGCTCCTCATTTGTTCTGAATGACCTTCATGTTGGAAACCGGGCACCATCCCCACATTCCCTGACATTAGCATCCAACATTTGCCTTAAACATTTACCACTGCTCATCAACTGTCCTACCTTTTAGTCCTCTAGGGCTAGATCCGTCAACCTGTCAATGTAAGTAGATTAGATTAGATTACTTACAGTGTGGAAACAGGCCCTTCGGCCCAACAAGTCCACACCGATCCACCGAAGCGCAACCCACCCGTACACCTACATTTACCCCTTACCTAACACTAGGGGCAATTTAGCATGGCCAATTCACCTGACCCACACATCTTTGTGACAGTGGGAGGAAACCGGAGCACCCGGAGGAAACCTACGCAGACACGGGGAGAACGTGCAAACTCCACACAGTCAGTCGCCTGAGTCGGGAATTGAACCCGGGTCTCTGGCGCTGTGAGGCAGCAGTGCTAACCACTGTGCCACCGTGCCGCCAGATCATTTGTGTGGGACTTTCAATTTTTGACGAGTTATTGTAGTTTCTGTAACTGCTTCTAATAGTTATTTCCTTCCGCCATGTCTGCTTAAAAAAGTTGAAATTAACGCACAAATTTTATCAGGTTAACTGCTCACAATACCTTTTTGAGAAACAAGGAAATAATAAGGTGGATTTTATGAGCCAAAAAACTTTGTACTTCAAATCATGCCACACCTTCCTGAAAACTTTAACTTGGTATTGGTCTGAAATTGGAGTTTTATTTATAGTACACTCGTGGTTGTCATGTAGAGCAACACCGGTAGATGGAGTGGCTAAAATGAACAAGGAAATGCACAGAGGAAATAGAGTCATAGAGTCATAAAGCACAGAAACAGACCTTCCCGGTCTAACTCATGCCGACCAGACATTTCAATACAGCCTAGGTCCTTTGCCAGCATTTGGCCCATATCCCTCCAAACTCTTCCTATTCATGTACCCACGCAGGTGCCTTTTAAGAGTTTTAATTGTACCAGCCTCCACCACTTCCTCTAACAGCTCATTCCATACACGCATCACCCTCTGCATGAAAAAGCTACCTCTCAGGTCCTTTTTTAAATCTTTTCCCCCACACCTCAAACCTATACTGTGTAGTTTTGGAAAACATTTTAATAAAAAAAGTCTTTGCTGTGGCTTGTGTACCTTCTATAGTTCGATCTGCCTCTTGCTAGTCCCATGTCCTCAGAATCCCACACTAACTAGGCCATCACATTGATGTAGAGGATGATGCAAAGTAAGAAGGTACGAATCATTTTGGAAAATATTGTAATAAGATTATACCTGGGCTGTTAATATAACATAGTGCACACTCTTGATCTGTGAACATTAGCAAACCTCAGAATGTATGTACACAACGCAAAGGAGAGATTAAGAGAGGCATCTCTGGAACCTCAAATGGTCGACTTCAAATTCCATGTGATAAATATAGAAGACAAAGATTGTCTTCAGCCAGCATCAATGACGAACTTGCTCCAGTATCTCACAATATCTTTATTAGTTTACCTCTTTAATTCGAAACATAAGGAAATTCTCTATAAGCCCTCTTCAACCCACCATCCCCACCCCACATCCCACTTACCCCCATTCTGAGATAAATTATTCAGACATCCCCCAATCTTACATTTTCTTATTATCACATCAGAACATGTCTGTCCTGAACTTTCTCTCCCATCTTAATATATTCTGAGATTTTTCTTTCGTACTACTGCTACAGTTTTAGTATCTGCTTCTTTTCCTGATGCTTCCTTTTCTAAAGATTCCTTAAGCATTCCCACCATCTGCTATTCCTGCAATCAGTCTCCCACTTAAACAAAAAAATGAATAGTACAGCACAGGAACTGGCCCTTTGGCCCACCAAGCCTGCACCAACACATGACTCTTTCTAAACTAAAAATCCCCTGCCTCTATGCATTGTGTATCCCTCTAATCCCTGCCTATTCATGTTACTATCAAGTGTCTCTTAAACATTGTTATTGCATCTGCCTTCACCTCTCCTCTGGCCGTGCATTCCAGTTGCTTACCATATTCTGTGTAAAAGATTTGCCTCTCACATCTCCATTAAACTTATCCCCTTTTACCTTAAACCTACGTTGCCTATTAATTGATATTTCTACCCTGGGAAAAAAACTCCAACTATCCATTCTATCTGTGTCTCTTATAATTTTGTAAACTTCTATCAGGTCAATCTCAGCTTCCAACTTCAAATGAAAACAAGCTAAATTTCTCCAATCTCTCCTCATAGTTAATACCCTCCAAACCAAGCAACATTCTGCTAAACTGCTTCTGTACCCTCTCCAAAGCCTTCACATGCTTCTTATAGTGTGGTGACCAGAACTGGACACAATATTCCAAGTGTGGTCTCATCAGGGACTTGTAGAGCTACAGAAAACCCTCGTGGCTCCTAAACTCGATCCTCCTGTTAATGAAAGCTAAAACACCATATGCTTTCGTAAAAACCCTATCCACTTGGGTGGCAACTTTGAGGGATCTATGCACTTGAACAGCAAGATCCCCCGATCCTCCATACTGCCAAGAATCCTGTCCTTAATCCTACATTCAGCATTCCAGTTTGAACTTCCAAAATGCATCATTTTGCATTTACCCAGGTTGAACTCCATCTGCCATTTCTCAGCCCAGCTCTGCATCTTGTCTATGTCTCACTGCCGCCTGCAATAGCCCTCGATACTATCAACGGCACCTCCAACCTTTGGGTAATTTGCAAATTTACTAACCCACCCCTCAACCTCCTCATTCAAGTCATTTATAAAAATAAAAAGAGCAGAGGCCAAAGAACAGAGCCCTGCAGGACACGACTCACCTCCAGGCAGAATACCTTCCATCTTACCCCTAACACTAGGGGCAATTTAGCATGGCCAATTCATCTAACCTGCACATTTTTGGACTGTGGGAGGAAACCGGAGCACGCAGAGGAAACCCACGCAGACACGGGAAGAATATGCAAACTCCACACAGTCAGTTGCCTGAGGTGGGAATTGAACGCGGGTCTCAGGCACTGTGAGGCAGCAGTGCTAACCACTGTGCCACCCATTTCTGGTCACCCTACTATAGGAAAGATACAGAGGCTTTGGAGAGGGTGCAAAGAAGGTTTACCAGGATGCTGCCTGGATTGAAGGGCTTGCTGTATAAAGAAAGGTTGAATAAGCTCGGACTTTTCTCTCTGGAGAGAAGGAGGAAGAGAGGAGACCTGATCGAGATTTACAAAATAATGAGAGGAATAGCTAGAGTCAACAGCCAGAGACTTTTCCCCAGGGCAGGATTAATTGGTACGAGAAGTCATAGTTTGAAGATATTAGGAGGAAATAATAAAGGAGACATCAGAGGTAGGTTCTTTACGCAGAGAGTTGTGAATGTATGGAATGCATTGTCAGTTGAGGTGGTGGAAGCAGAGTCATTGGGGACATTTAAGTGACTGCTGGACATGCACATGGATAGCAGTGAGCTGAGGGGTGCACAGGTTAAGTTACTATACTTTACATTAGGATTAAGTCTCGGCACAACATTGTGGGGCTAAGTGCCTGTTCTGTGCTGTACATTTCTATGCCTATGTCTATGTTAATCACTTTATGCTTTTCCAAATAGTCATAAATCTTATCCCTTAGAATTCTTTCCAAAACCTTGCTGACCACAAATGTAAGACTGACTGGTCAGTAATTGCCACAGATTTCCTTATTACCCTTCTTGAAAAGAGAAACAACATTCATCGTCCTCCATTCCTCCGGTACAACTCCTGTGGAGAGTGAGGAGGCAAAGAGCTTTGCCAGCAGCTTAGCAACTTCCTTCCTCGCTTCCTGGAGCAGCCTAGGATAAATCTGGTCTGGCCCTGGGGACTTATCAATCTTAATGTTTGCCAAAATTTCCAGCACATCTACTTCATCAATCTTAATCTGGTCAAGCCTGTATCCCAGCTCCTCAACATTCTCATTCACAACACGGTCCCTTTCCTTAGTGAAAACCAAAGCAAAAAATTCATTTAGGCCTTCCTCTATCTGCTCAGTCTTCACGCACAAATTCCCTACACTATTCCTGATCAGCCCCACCTTCTCTCTGATCATTCTCTTATTCATTACATAGGAGTAAAATGCCTTTGGGTTCCCCCTAATCCTATTTGCCATGCCTTTTTCGTGCCCCCTCCTGGCTCTCCTCAGTCCATTTCTGAACTCCTTTCTAGTAAGCCTGCTAATCCTGTAAAGCTGTGCTAGATCCTTGCTTCCTCCACCTTATGTGAGCTGCCTTCCTCTTTTTGACATGAAGCTCCTCTGTTCTCGTCATCCAAGGCTCCTTAATCTTACCCCTTCTTACCCGTCTCAGAGGAATAAATTTGTGCATCACTCGCAACAACTGCTCCTTAAACAGTCTCCACATGTCTGCTGTGCCCTTTCTGTGGAACAATTGCTCCCAATCTGCACTTCCCAATTCCTGTCTGATAGCATCATAGTTTCCTTTTCCCCAATTAAATATCTTCCCTAGGTAACTGCCCCTTTCCCTTTCCAAGGATATGGTAAATGTGAGACAGTTATAGTCATTGTCACCAAAGTGTTCTCCCACCGTGAGATTTGACACCTGTGTTGGCTCATTGCCAAACACCAATCCAAAATGGCCTCTCCCCTCGTTGGCCTGTCTACATACTGGGTAAGGAAACCCTCTGGAACACACATGACAAAAACTTCTCCATCCAAGCCATCTATACTAAGGAGGTTCCAGTCAATATTGGAAAAGTTGAAGTCACCCATAACAACAACATTGCTGCACCTGCATTTTTCCAAAATCTGCTGGCCTATGAGTTCTTCGATCTCCCTCCTGCTATTAGGGGGTCTGTAGAAAACCCCCAATGAGGTGACTGCTCCCTTGAGTTATAATTATATTTGTCACTTCCTCAAATTACTCAATTAAGTTTGTGAGACACAGCCTCTCCCTCACAAAGCCACACTGTCTATTGCTAATGAGTCCATAAACAAAGAACAAAGAACTAAGAAAATTTACAGCCCAGGAACAGGCCCATCGGCCCTCCAAGCCTGAGCCGATCCAAATGTACTGTCTAAAACTGTCAGTCAATTCCTAAGCATCTGGATCCCTCTGCTCCCCACCTACTCATGCATTTATCCAGACGCATCTTAAATGAATCTACCATACATGCCCCTCCCAACTCTTCTGGCAACACTTTCCAGACACCTACCACCGTCTGTGTGAAGTACTTGCCTCGTGTATCCCCCTTAAACTTTCCACCTCTCATCTTGAAAGTGTGACCTCTCGATATTGAATCCTTCACCCTGGGAAAATGCTTGTCTCTATCCACCCTGTCTATACCCTTCGTGATTTTGTAAACCGCAATCAGGTCCCCCCTCAATCTTCTTTGTTCTAATGAAAATAAACCTAACCTACTTAAACCTTTCTTCATAGCTAGCACTTTCCATACCAGGCAACATCCTCGTAACCTTTCCCTGCACCCTCTCCAAAGTGTCCACATCCTTTTGGTAATATGGCGACCAGAACTGTACACAGTATTCTAAATATGGCCTAACCAATGTCTTGTACAATGTTAACATGACCTGTCAGCTCTTATACTCCATCCATGCCCGATGAAGGCAAGCATACTATATGCCTTCTTGACCACTCTATCCGCCTGTGCAGCAACCTTCAGGGTACAATGTTCAAATATGAATAAATCCTGTCCTTAAGAATCTTCTCCAATAATTTCCCTATTACTGACAAAATTTCTGGCCTCCTTCTTATCGGAAGGATGTTGTGAAACATGAAAGGGTTCAGAAAAGATTTACAAGGATGTTGCCAGGGTTGGAGGATTTGAGCAACAGGGAGTGGTTGAATAGGCTGGGGTTGTTTTTCCTGAAATGTTGGAGGCTGAAGGATGACCTTATAGAGGTTTATAAAATCATGAGGGACATGGATAGGATAAATAGACAGCATCATGAGAGTTGGGGATTTAGTCAAAAATTCACTATCCTAAATCGGGTCCCATCCTGGGAATTAGAGTTATATTAATGAAGCATGCCCCTAACTGCAAGACCAAACCGGTCCAAGTTGCTCAATATGTCCAAGGGTGATGCAAATGTAAATACAGTGAAATTCTGGGAGTAACCTGAATATGAATGGCTTTTGTGACAAGACTGAAATATGTGCCTATATGTCTGGCAGAAGTCGCATACAATTAAACAATATCAAGAAGCTCGATTATCTTTGTTTAACCCTATGTTGTTGCAATGTTTTCCTCCTGGAGTCACTGACAGGATCCAGTCCAGTTATTTCCAGTCGCAAATGAGGTGAGCAGTGGTTTTCTATTGGGATGGACAGGACTGGACTGAACCCATGATGCAAGTTACAGGTAAAACAACTTATATCCGTCGCCCTCGTGATCCTAAATGCCATATGCCAGTGCTGATAGGGTTGATTGGAACCAGGATAGCCACTGGGGGCAGAACCTGCCTCATGTGCCCATCCGTCGACCACTGCTGGACAACCTTTTCCCGAGGGGATCCTGAAAATGGGGACATGCAGGACCCAGCATTTCACCCTTGAGACTGACAGCAAGACATCAAAACCCCCAGGGACAAATGCCCAGCCCTTGCATTAACTGTTGAAATGTGGTTTATGGGGAGTAATGTGTCTTTAATCTTATCTTGGAACTGACGTTGGGAATGACATTCTTTCATCCTATCAAAAGGAAAATCTATTAATATACACTAACTCTTCATTGTGCTTTTAATATGACCCATGATTTTGGAGCTTTGTGGGAACACGAAGATTTTTATCCCCCAAGTGGGCAGCGTTATAGTAATGCTGTTTTGTCTAATCAATCTGGCAATTATCAAGATGTTGTTCATTGCTCATGCTGAGGAAACTGATACTATTTCTAAAATAGTGAGCAAATGGATGTAGCTGCCAAGCAGGCAGCCTTACACCCCAAACATCTGGTCCCATTGGGTCCCCAGCAAAACCCGGTTGGACACTGTATAAGGACGGGTATGCCAGACCTGGGTAAGATGCAGAAATCACAGGGGAAGCCGCCGCTGAAGAGCACAAATTATGGCCTCAATAGGGTACTCCCGCGATAAACCAGAATATGGGTGACCCTTCCTAGATTAGTTTGTGTTACTTCTTTGCTGCTGCCTATTTTAATTAATTATTTGTATATTGTATATACTTATATACAAGGAGGAAATGAATTATTCTTTATTACAATGGACAGTCCCCAGCCTCCAATCTTGCAAGGGTGGAGATGATAAAGATCGAACTTGACCTGCTGTGTGGACTTGCCATTGCCAGCATTGGTGCACAAGAAGGGACAGTTAACCTGTGCGATCCTGAGCAAACAAAGACTGTACCAACTATGCCAGGAAGATGTCCTTGAGTGCCGAATGTTACCAAGAATGACTATGCAGTGGTCAACTGAATGAAAAAGATTGAACAGTTCATTTACAGAACCCTGTAAAGATGTTGTGTGCCAGTTTGATTTCAGTTGTACTATGGGCATCCCTGCAAAGCCTTGCCACCTTTCAGATAGATCACGTAGTAGAAGAGACAAAGCAGGGATGCTATCCTTCACTAGCAAATTGTTTCTAGAAACCCATAATAAAATATTGAGAGAGGATGAAGTAGTTTGTTACGCCCTTACTTCAGTAAGAGACTCCCTGACCCCTTTTATCCTTCCAAGTCCTAACATGGGGGTATAGAATAGTTCTAAAGTATTTACAGGATTATGGACTTCCTCCAGTACATCTGCACTATCCTATCCAAATTGCTACAATGGTAAGGGATGGGGGTGCACTGATGGGCGTGCACTTATGTAAAAGTATCTAAAATTATATCTTATACTATGATAAAATGTATAAACCATTATCGCTTCCCTGAAGGACTTCGCATCTCATGCGTATGCCTTAAGGAGGAATGTGTCTCTATTACCACTGGTACTCAAACCCTTTGTGAAGTGGGTAAAAACACTCACCTTCATTATGAAACCCCTAATGGTACTAATATTTTCCCAATTATTGGATGGGTAGAACCATTCTGGGATGTTGACTACATCTCTTATCAAGAGACCCACCTCATTCAACTAAATGATTTTCAGCCTTTACATTTGGGACCAAACCATGTAATGATGGATTACCCAAGTACTCCAGGAAGTCAAAAAGAAAGGCCTGCTTCTTATTGGGAAGGTACCTCCATTATCCATACCAAACCTGGATTTATTTTTACAATTATAATAAGGCATCTAACTACCTTGTTCTGAATAGAGCAAGTCCTCCTCGTGCTGTAGCTGTAGGAACACTATTTCCGACTACTGTTCCCTGTCCAGTTACCTGGCAACAAGGCTCGAATTCCCTGTTAAACGTTCAGTTTCTCCTGACTTTTGTGCAGAATGGAAGAATCCAAAGGCTCTATCAAACAGTAAAACTCACTCATTGGCATATGCAGCTTTTAGTGTTCTTTCTGTAGGAGGGTCTTCAGGAGTTATTAGTTATCAAAACCATAATTATCTCATTGTGGACTCATGATTTGTGAAATGAGCCAAATGCTGTCCTAATAGAAGGGAACATGCTTTCAGACTTCCACCTATTTACCCAACAAAACCGCAATGCTCTCGATTACATACTTGCGAAGGAATGTGGAGTTTACACCATAGTCAAAGGAAAGTCCATCATGGGGGTCACTAATCTTTTCAAAAACATTACTAGACATATAGATAACATCCACACTTTGGTCAACCAAATGAATGAAGATGCAGGAAGGGGAGATTGGGGTTTTGGCTCTGGTACAACTGGCTAATCAATATGGCTATGCATGCTAATATTGTTTTAGTTGGTCTTTTTGTTGGTATTGCTATTGTTAAGTGTATTATTGCTAAAATATTAGTTTCTATTGACAACATTGGTTCCACCCAGAAAATGCTTCCTCTCCATTTAAATCATAATGAGAATTGTCTGCACCTGGTTCCCCTTTGGAGGAAGAGAAAGTATTGCAGTCTTTTACTGCCATCAAATTGGATTAATATGATCCATGCCTTTATGGTGTGGTCATAGAATGACCAAAGTGGGAATGAGGATTTAAAATTTGAAATTAGGCTGTTGTCAGAAGCAACAAGTATATGTAGATTTTTATTAACCACAAAATGGCTTTTCAATTTAAAATAACACAACAAAATGGCTGCAAGTGATGATTTGACTCTGTGAACTTGAACTGATGCTTTGCTAAGTTGATTGTATTTAGAGATAAGAGAAAGCAATGGCGTTTTCATAATATGAATCATTAGACAGTGATTTGGTATTCGAACTAACCTTGAATTGCTCAAATGGGATGGTGCTCCATGTAGATTAAGAACCTTTTCCTGGGGAATATCATTGGATTAACCTGCTGTATATCATGTCACCTTATTATATGTGATTGGTTCTTTTCTTGTAATTAAAGCTGTACTATCTCTTAAAAAAACATATAAATATTGCGTAATTTTTTAATGTAATTATGCAGTTTCACCACGAAACACAGAAGCTTGAACCTCTGTGTTGTTGGACGGAATTGCTCCAAGGTGCCTTAATTCAATAAACTAATGACTCTAGCTTTTGTACAGACTGTTGACTTTTTTGACCGATCTCAAACCAAGAGGCCCCTCTTGAAGGCTCGTAAATTTTCACTTTAATCACAGCATCACTCTGTAACCATGACATTCAAAAGGAAGGCACAGATCCTTCTTAAATCCAGTCTTCTTAAAAATCCCAGGAATTGCCCCAAATTGTTACCATCCCACTTGATGTTATTACTGAAAGACTCAGATCCCAGACGGAAATTTGGCTTTATAAGTCATACTTTGTTTTGTTTGGTTTTAACGAGATGGTCCTTCACTCAAATATAAGGACACAATGCTGCAATAATACAGAATAACACAGCCTAAAAAGAATAAATCAATCTATATATATAGCAGAAACTTAATGTTTTGAAACAAATGATAAAATATAACCAAGCCCTCCCTCGCACAGTATCCAGAAGGACCTCTTATACTGTACTAACATCAGAGGAAGAATTGCTTTCTGTAAAGCCTTGATAAACTTAGTTTAACTGTGGTTTCAGCTCTCAGTCTGGAAAATCTGAGAACCTCTTCCTGGAACTTTTATAAATCTTGCTTTAAACATTCTCAGTTTCAAAAAACCTCTTCAGGGTTTTATCCAAACAGTTCTGGAAGCTCGTTGCTTGAAGGTGATCTAATTTATGACTTCTCCCTTTCTCAGGGGCACTGCTTTACACATCCAACTTGACCCAAGTCATCTGCGGAACAGAAGTTTTTTTTTAAATGTTTCTTTTAACCAACTTTTCAGTTCCTTAAACACAAAAAGAACAATGTCTCTAAGTTTCAAACGAAGAACTTACTGCACAATGATTTGCCTTGACCTGTCATAAAACTCTCCTATTGTGAACAAAAGCCCTTTTTAATCCTGGAAGCTACTTCTGTGCCAAGTCGAATACAGAAAAGCTTACAAGTTAATTATTAATCCCTCCAGACACACAGGAAAATACACTTCACTGTTTCAAAAATCTAAGTTTAAAAGAAATGATATTGGAATTTATATTAATATTCCACTTACTTCACACGTCAGGTATGTATCTCTGATATGTTTAACGTTGCACAGACACCTGCTCTTGCCGTATTCTGAGATCCATAGTCAGAGCCGTGCAGTGTCATATTCACAATCTCAATCTCTCTCTCCAATATCACCATTGGATAAAGCTTCTGTGTTTCGTGGTGAAATTGCATAATTACATTAAAAAATTACAGAATATTTATATGTTTTTTAAGAGATAGTACAGCTTTAATTACAAGAAAAGACCAACCACATATAATAAGGTGACATGATATACAGCATGATATTCCCCAGGAAAAGGTTCTTAATTTACGTAGAGCACCATCCCATTTCAGCTGTTCAAGATTAGTTTGAATACCAAATCACTGTATTATGAAAACTCCGCAGTTCCACTTCAACCTTCAGCTTATTCGCCATGCTAACAAGAAACATTTTCTTTTCCTTTCAGGCATCAAGGCCCACAAGATGCAATAACTCACAGATACCCGTGGCCCTCTGGAACCTTCCTCTCCTCCACTTCCCACTGACTCCATCCTCTTCCCCAACCCCACCTCCTGTTGTGAATTTACCATTCCTCCTAACTTCTGCTCTCCAATGCTAAATGTTCTGTACCCACAAAAGGTCTCAGTTTTATCCCTCCGCATCCCCACCTTAATGAATTTCGGGCACGACATGACATTGAACTCTTCTTTTGTCACTTTTGCCTCTGTGCCCATTACTTTGGTCTCCTCCTCATCCCACAGACCCCATCACCCAGCTCCAACACCTTCCTCCACCTGGACCCTTCCCTCTGGCCTTTTGTCTGCACTCAATTTGCTCATTGAGAACTGTCAATGTGAGACTGGTCACTTCAATTTCTCTGTGCCCAACCCCACCACCCCTCCATCCAATCCAATCTATCTCCTTACAACAGGTTGTACTCTAAATGCTCAGGTCCAACCCTGATTTTCTTATTAAGCCTGCTGACAAGGATGCTGTTGTAGTCTGGCATACTGACCTCTTCATTACAGAGGCTGAGTGCCAGTTCTCTGATAACTCCTTCTGTCTTTCCCTGGACTGTGGCCCCACCTTGGCACCTCAGACCATTACATCTATTCTAGTCACTGATCTCATTTCATCTGGTGATCACCTTCCACTGCCTCCAAGTTGAAAGGTCCCCAGTCCCACACAGCTCACTTCTACCTGTTCTGAGAAAGGGTCACCGGACTCGAAATGTTAACTTTGATTTCGCTTCGCAGCTTTTCCAGGAACTTCTGTTTTTGTTTCTTCAAACATGTATTGAGTTCCTTGGAGATTGTAGAGAGTCTATATACTTAAAAATTTCTTTTCCATGTGTTCTCATCCCTTGGTTCTGTATTAGTGGCTGCATTATCACTGTTATCCCTTGAGAATCAGACTATCCAATCCATCCACCTGTCAGCTCCTTTTCCTTTAGTAACATCAAGGCATTTCGGTTTCTCCGGAAATAGCAGTTTGTAATTTCTCTCTTGTTGAAGTCTATTGGTGGCCTCTCACTGCTGGTCCCTGAACCAGACCCGGGTCCCCCCTTTTCAATGTGAGCAGGTCATGAGCTCTGTGTCTCCAGCTGAAGGAGTGGACTTAGTCTATCCTACAACACTTTTCTCTTTGTCACGCTGCATCATATCCTGAACTATGACATTTGGTGGTTGTGTATGTGCAAGTGAAGGTAGTTGGTTATGATTGTGACCCTTCAAAACCTGTCATGGATAAAAGGCATTCTGTAATGGGATAGAGCAAAAGTTAGTTAAGGCCAAATAAAAATCTTCATTCCTTCTCAGGTGATCTTTTATGTTATGTTGCCCTGCCCTGGCTTTTCTCAGCTTGAGGATGCCTCACTTATTTGTAATATGGACAAATCCATATGAGGTTGCAAACGGTTAGAAACACTTGTTGGTAAATTGTGGTTCGTTACCAGCAAATACTAATCCCAGAATTCTATCCATGGAAAATATTCTCTTCAAATAGGTCTTATAGCCTTTGGGGTGCTGCAATATATCTCAATTCATCAGGAATATTAGCCAAGCAGGATAAGTCAAGATGTCCCCTTAAATTGGTCAATGCCAAGGCATTCCTATGGGCTAGCTGGAAGTGCACAGGTGGTTTCCTCAGGTCCTGTCTGTCAGTGACACCAGTGATGCATTTAGACACTGTGTCATTAAGGGAACATGAGATACCTGCTCATCAATACAGCTTGCTGTTTTCTGAACCGACGCTTAGATAGTTCCTGCTAACCATAAAGAATCTTCTGGAGGATGTCTAGGCAGAGAACTCAAGGGACAATGAACCACTCAAAAACCAAAAGGTCATAAATATTATGGATTTGAAATTAATTTATTATCACGTGTACCGAGGCACAGTGAAAAGCTTTGTCTTGTGAGCAATGCAGGTAGATCACAGAGTTAAGTAGCATAGATAGTAAATAATAAGTAAACAGTGGCAAAAACAAAAACACAGGTACAGGCAAATGTCAAAAGTTTGTGAGTGCATTTAATATTTTAACAACAGTAGAGTAGAAACTGTTATGAAACCGGCTGGTGCATGTGCTCAGGCTTCTGTACTTCTCCCCAATGGTAGAGAAACATTGCCAGTGTGGGATAGATCTTTCAGAATGCTGGTGGCCTTTCCTTGGCAGCGGGCCTGGTTGGTGGATTTTATACATGGGAGGTTGGCCTTTGTGATTGTTCAGGCCAAGTTCACCACTCTCTGTAACCGTCTCCGATCTTGAATAGTGCAGTTGCTATACCAGGTAGTGATACATCCAGACACAATGCTCTCGATGATACACCTATAAAAATTGGCAAGGGTATTTGCCATCATGCCAAATTTCCTCAACTGCCTGAGGAAAAAGAGACGTTGTTGGGCCTCTGTAACCAGTGCGTCCACATGAAGATTTCAAGAAAGCTTGTTGTGAATGACCATTCCCAGGAACTTGACACTCTCCATTCGTTTCACCTCTATGCTGTTAATATGTAGGGGGGAATGAGTAACATCTCCCAAAAGTCAATAATGAGTTCCTTGGTTTTGTTGGCATTGAGAGCTAGGTTGTTCTCAGTACACTATTTTTCCAGGTCTTCCACCTCCTGTCTGTAGGCTGTTTCGTCACCATCTGAATTTGGACCAACGAACCTGTAAATGGCAATAGTCTGGTATTTTGTGATGCAGTCATGGGTATACAGTGAGTACAATAGAGGGCTGAGTACGCACCCCTGCAGGGCTCCAGTGTTGAGTATTAGTGATGATGAAATATTGTCCCCAATCTTCACTGATCGTGGCCTGTGGGTCAGGAGAACGAGGATCCAGTTGCAGAGAGTGGGGTTTAGTCTGAGATCACTAAGTTTAGTAATCTGTCACGAGGGGATAGTAGTTTTGAAGGTTGAACTGTAGTCAATGAGTAGGATTCATACGTAGCTGTTCTTGGTGTCAAAATGTTGTAGGGAGGCGTGAAGAGCAAGTGATATGGCATCTGACATGGATCTGTTGGTCCGATAGGCAAATTGGAATGGGTCAAGAGTGGTGGGGAAGTGGAATTGATTAATGCCATGATCGGCCTATCAAAGCACTTCATGACCACCGAGGTTAAGACCACTGGGCGTTAGTTATTGGGACATGCTGCATGAGTCTTCTTAGGTACAGGGATGATGCTGGCCCTCTTGAAACATGCAGGGACAGTGGCCTGCTGCAGGGAAAGGTTGAAGATGTCCAAAAAGACCTCTGCCAGTTGATCTGCGCATGCACTTGAGTGCACGGCCTGGTACTCCATCTGGTCCCATCGCTTCACTTGGATTCACACGAAGGAAAACTGATCTGACCTCTGACGCAGTGATTGTTGGGATAGGTTAGTCAGGACTTGTTGGAATACTGCTCAAAGCAAGCATAGAAAGTGTTGAGACGATCTGGGAGGGATATGTCATCGTCTGCTATCTTGCACTGTTACTTTTTAGAACCTGTGATGTCATTCAGTCCTTGTCATAGTCACTGGGTGTCTGTTTCTTGTTTGGATCTGTATTGATCCTTGGCTGTCATCATGGCTCTGCGAAGGTCATACTTGGATTCCTTTTCTTTGAATGGATCTCCTGATCTGAAGGCCTCACCCTTTTTTCAGGTTTTTAGCAGGTTCTGTATGTCCTGATTCATCCACAGTTTCCTGTTGGTCCTATTACCAACTTATTAATGTTGTTGAATGAATTGTCACAGATCGATTTTACTGGGGACATATTCCAGCCACAAAAACAGAACAGCAAATAGGTTCTTCATCACAAGAAATTACAGAGAGTTGGGAATGCAGCCCAGTCCATCATAAAATCAAGCTTTCTTCTATTGCCTCTGCCTACACTTCCCACTGCCTCGGGAAAGCAGCCAACATAATCAGAGTCCTTGAGTATATCTCGCCCTTCCTTTTCCATCGGACAGAGGAAACAAAAGTTTGAAAACACACACCAACAGATTCATGAACAGTTTATTTCCCACTGTTATCAGATTTATGGACAGACTTCTCATACATTAGAGTTGATCTTTCTCTGCACCTTCTCTGTAGCTCTAACACTATATTCTGCATTATGTTCTATTTCCCTGATGTACATATGAAAGGTATGATCTGTCTGGTTAGCACACAAAACAGTACTTTTCACCGTATCTCAGTACATGCAACAATAATAAATCAAATAAGGATCAAAAATCAAATTAATTGAGTCTCAAGAAATTCTGGTAAATTCTTCACTATTGTTGGTAAATATCACATGGTTAAAGGAACAAAAGCAGCTTTTCTGTCTTCCTTCTGTGGACAGTTGAATGGAATCCTTGACAGAATGTCATCTATAGACTGCCATTAACCGTTCACATATTCTGTACAGTGTCATATTGCATCAACACAAATTAATATTGCTGGAACAAAAACAGAAATTGCTGGAAAAGCTCAGCAGGTCTGGCATCATCTGTGGAGAGAAATCAGAGTTAACATTTGGGTCGAGTGACACTTTCTCAGAACAGTTGTGAGGAAGGGTCTCGCAACGCGAAATGTTAACTCTGATTTCTCTCCACAGATGCTACCAGATCTGCTGAGCTTTTCTGCTTGTCTTTCTGGGGTTCTTTTTTATTTAATATCCCTGAAATATGGTTGATAACTTTGCAAGTTCCTTTGCGTTCAATTAAGTCACTAAAAGCTTGCAGACAATTTCAACTTTAAGTGGCCAAGGTAAGATGTGATCAGAGGATTTCGCAAAATACACATCACTGTGAGAATTTCTTTCTGAATGACAGCATCTCATTGCTCTAAGAGCTCTAAGAGCATAATAGCCAGACGATCTGATCCCATCACATTGAATAAGACAGCTCCCAGACTTGTACATGCTACATTCCATTTGTTAGAAGACTCAGAGCCATAATGTGTAAGGAGCTCCAATGCAATGAGTATGTCAGTGAGTCACTCAAATGATTGCCGTGGATGCTCTGACCAACAACATACACTCTCCGTTGGGAAGCCCATGCCCCTTCTCAGCAGTACTGTTTGCCCAGCCCCACTATGTCTCAGTATCACTACAGGTTTGCTCATCTGACCCTGGGGAAATGTGGCCACTCCTACTTTGCGTACAAAATCCCAATAATCCTCAGATTGTTTCACCCCATCTGCAATCTCAGGAGTGCCTTTTCAGGGATTCACTGCTGCGGTCAGAGCCATTGTTTCGAGTGTGGTATAAATCTTCTTCTGAACTGAGTATCTCGTTCAGTGTCTCGGGAGTGATTTGTGAAGAGTTAAACCGTAGATTTGGGGATTCCTGGCTTTGCAGTAAGATGAAATCTTTCTGTCCTGTTCCTTTTTATAGTGTGGGCTGGCAGCACTCAAAGCTAATCTGTTGTCCTGTTTCCTTTTAACTGTTTGTTATCTAACTGACTTCTTCCACACAGAGTAACCCTACTATAAAGGAGAGAGAACCCAATGGGATGGGCTGCATGTCCTTCTGTGCTGTATTCTTCCCAGAACAAAAGTTAACCGCCAGTGTGTATGGTTTTCATTACAGATGCCATGTTAAAACAGCAGAAAGTGCAGTGACCAGAAGTCAGACAGGATGCCACCAATTTTAACCTTTAAACTGAGAACATTCTTCAGCGTGCAGGAATCTTTGCCATTTCTGCAATTTCAATGCAGTAAATGTTCATTGACTACTGTTTTCAACCCAGGATTCCAACTTTAACTTTAACATTATGTGCACAAGCTGACAATTCCTTTTTCCAACAAGTTAATTGATGCTAACCTTGAGGTATCCAAGAGATTTGAGGCAGGCTGCTGGCTTCCTCGCTCTGTGTGCTCCAATGTCTCGGGTTTTAGACCATGCAGTGGTGTAAAGCAGTAAACTCAGCTATCACACAAAAGACGGCATGCGGTGTTCTGTCTGAGGAAGGGGGCGAATGTATGCCGTGTGAACATGTAATATTACATTCTGTCAGCAGGTACCTGCAAAATTCCCATCTGTCTGTCACCAATGACCAAATTCTGTTCCTCGCCTCCTCCTCTGAGGCTGTCAAGATGGAGATGACCAAAGGACCATATCTGGTTCCTTGCTTCTTCCTGGCATTTTGTAATCCCTTCTGAACAAAGAGAAGAAAGCCTGGTTTATGTAAGGAATGTTGTGCTGCAGAATAGCTGAGAAGGCAGAATAAGCAGCTTTATACCTTGAATTTGTGAGGCCTCTAATCTTATTGCTGTGTGAGGTATAAGACTCTGAAAGGGTTAATACTAATACATGCATTAAGCACTACCCATTATGATGATATTGCTTGAACCAGGGAGAGGGAGCAGCTGTGGATATTGAAGGAGGCTGACCTAGCATCCAGGTCTCCCTCATAATCTTAGTAACAATAACTATATTAATAAACCAACCTGTACCTGACTGCCATCATGTTACACCTTCGGCGGTTGCATGAAAAGGTGCCGTGGGACTGTGGGGTGTGTCGGGATTGAAGGAAAAGTGGACCAGAGTGTCCAAGAAGGAATGGTCCCACAGAAGGCAGACAAGAGAGAGGAGGGGAATATGTGTCTGATGGTGGCATCTCGCTGAAGATGGTAGAACTGGCAGCTGATGATCTTCTGGATGCTGGTGGGCTGGTAGGTAGGGACAAGGGCAACCCAACCGTTGTTGCAGAAGGAAAGAGAGGGTGAGGGTGGAAGTGCAGATTGGTCAGACTCAGTAGAGGGCCTTGTCAGCAACAGTGCTGGAGAATCCTCGGTTGAGGAAGAAAGTGGACATTTTGGAGGCTCCCTTGACAAAGTTTGCCTCATTGGAGCATATGCAACAGAGACAGAGGAACTGGGAGAATGGAATGGAGTCTTTTTTTGGAAGCAGGGTGTGGGGATGTATAGAAGAAAGTGAGGACTGCAGATTCTGGAGATCAGAGTCAAGAGTGTGGAGGTGGAAACACGCAGCAGGTCAGGCAGTATCCAAGGAGCAGGAGAATCGATGAAGGGCTTATGCCCGAAACATTGATTTTCCTGCTTCTCAGATGCTACCTGACTGGCTGTGCTTTTCTAATATTACACTCTCGACTGTGAGGATGTAGCTGTGGGAGTCAGTGGGTTTACAGTGGATAATAGCGGCCAGTCTATACCCAGAAATGGAAGCAGAGATTTCAAGGAAGGGAGGGGGGGAGTCAGAAATAGACAAGGTGAAGGTGAGGCCAGGGTGGAACTTGGAAGCAAAATTAATTAACTTTTCCAATTCTGGGTGAGAGAGGGAAGCAGCACTGCTGATATCATCAATATATCAGAGAAAAAGTTGTGGGTGGGGTCTGAAATAGGACTGGAACAAGGAATGTTCCACTTACCCCAAGAAGAAACAGGTACAACTTGGGCCCATGTGCATACCCATGGCCACCCCTCTGGCCTGAAGAATATGAGAGGAGTTAAAAGAGAAGCTGTTCAGGGTGGGGCGAGCTCGATGATGGGTGGGGATAGTTCAGGTCTTTGCCCCAGGAAGAAAAGGAGAGTCCTGAGACCATCCTGATGGGAGATGGATGTATAAAGGGATTGCAGATTAAGGTTTGAACTTTCTCATGTCCTTACTCCGCACACCTTGCCTTTTCTGTCATTACATGCCACCTATTGTTAGCCACTAGGTAAAAACAATGACTGCAAATGCTGGAAACCAGATTCTGGATCAGTGGTGCTGGAAGAGCACAGCAGTTCAGGCAGCATCCAATGAGCAGCGAAATCGACGTTTCGGGCAAAAGCCCTTCATCAGGAATAAAAGCAGTGAGCTGGAAACTTGGAGAGATAAGCTAGAGCAGGGTGGGGTGGGAAGAGAGTAGCATAGAGTACAATGGGTGAGTGGGGGAGGAGATGAAGGTGATAGGTCAGGGTGGATGGACGACCCACCCTCCCATCCTGGCACTTTCCCCTGCCCCTCAGGAACTGTAAAACCTGTGCCCATACCTCCTCCCTCACCTCTATCCAAGGCCCTAAAGGAGCCTTCAACATCTATCAAAGTTTTACCTACACATCCACTAATATCATTTATTGCATCCGTTGCTCCCGATGCGGTCTCATCTACATTGGGGAGACTGGGCGCCTCCAAGCAGAGCGCTTTAGGGAACATCTCCGAGATACCCGCACCAATCAACCACTCCGCCCCGTGGCCCAACATTTCAACTCCACCTCCCACTCTGCCGAGGACATGGAGGTCCTGGGCCTCCTTCACCGCCGCTCCCTCACCACCAGATGCCTGGAGGAAGAATGCCTCATCTTCCGCCTCGGAACACTTCAACCCCAGGGCATCAATGTGGACTTCAACAGCTTCCTCATTTCCCCTTCCCCCACCTCATCCTAGTTTCAAACTTCCAGTTCAGCACTGTCCCCATGATTTGTCCGGACTTGTCCAACCGGCTTATCTTCTTTTCCACCTATCCACTCCATCCTCTCCTCCCTGACCTATCACCTTCATCTCCTCCCCCTCTCACTCATTGTACTCTATACTACTCTCTCCCCACCCCACCCTGCTCTAGCTTATCTCTCCATGCTTCCAGCTCACTGTCTTTATTCCTGATGAAGGGCTTTTGCCTGAAACGTCGATTTCGCTGCTCGTTGGATGCTGCCTGAACTGCTGTGCTCTTCCAGCACCACTGATCCAGAATATTGTTAGTCACTATCAGTCTCCATTAACAGTTATCTACTCTCCTAACCAGATTATTATCAAATCCTTTGTCTGTCCAACTCTTCTTCTCTCTCTTTGGCCTCTATCGCTACTTATTATTTACTCCTGACCCCTTTCCATATCCTATCTTCTGCATATAACGACATTCTCCCAGATGTCATCAGTTCTGAGGAAGGGTCACTGGAGCTGAAATGTTAAAGTTTTTTTTCACAGATGCTGCCAGACCTGCTGAGTTTTTCCAGCAAGTTCTGCTTCTGTTAAAAATAAGTTACTCATTCAACACAATGTTACATTTTCTTTTTTATTGCAACAGGATTAATAGAATAATAGGATAAAACTCCTTTAATTTCAAGTTGTTTGAACTCTGTAGGAACATCAATTGAGCACCGTCCAGAAAAGGACACAATCATGGCCAAAACAACATTCATCTTATTTCGGCATATAAATAGTAATAGTCAAAAAAGGAGGGGGGCTTTCTTACTTGCACATAAATATCTGAGCAGGGACAGATGGAGAAAATTATCATTCCATACATTTGCATTACTTACTGAACACCAGCTAGCCACAAAAAGACACAACCCTCTCTCCCTCGTAGCCCTACACACGAATGAGAAAAAAAACCACCACTTCGACTGGGACAACACATCTATCCTGGGACAGGCTAAGCAAAGATATGCCAGAGAATTCCTAGAGGCCTGGCACTACAACCACAACACCATAAACAAACACACAGATCTAGATGCCATCTGTCAACCCCTCAGAAAATGAACTGGAAATGACATTGCCACAAACCCCAGGAACCCCATCCAGGAGGAAGATATAAATAGAAAGCAGGAGACAACAGCTTCGCTTCACTTGAAGGTCACCATTGATGATGTTACCTAGTCAGGTAACGAAATGTCTGGATATCAAACCCACAGCTCTCCGAGCAAACCTACACCCTATTACTTACTGTACAGATGGAAACGTATCTTAGAATATGCTGTCAATATAAATGTTGCCAACTAGTAATGGTGGAACCTCTGTACACTAATTGTATAACACACTTGGGTTTTCCTCATTTCACTACTTCTAGCTTTTTGCTTCCATTTTCTTGCATTCAATATGTTCGCCCAAAATGTTGTAGTTTTCCTAGCTGCAATAAAATAAAGACCTGCATTTATATAATGTCTTTCTCTATCTCGCAATATCTCACCCATTCTACAACCAGTGTAGTCACTGCTGTAATGTAGGAAATATGGCAACTGT
Source organism: Hemiscyllium ocellatum (assembly GCF_020745735.1). Taxonomy (NCBI): domain Eukaryota; kingdom Metazoa; phylum Chordata; class Chondrichthyes; order Orectolobiformes; family Hemiscylliidae; genus Hemiscyllium; species Hemiscyllium ocellatum. The sequence continues at coordinate 70,143,531 of NC_083412.1, forward strand.
TCCACACACAGCAAGCTTCACAAACAGATATGTGATGATGATACAAAAACAAAAATTACTGGAGAAACTCAGCAAGTCTGGCAGTATCTGTGATGAGAAAACAGAGTCAACATTTTGAGTCCAGTTATCCATAAGGTCATAAGACACAGGAGCAGAAGTTAGGCCAATCAGCCCATTGAGTTTGCTCTGCCATTCAATCATGGTTGACAAGTTTCTCAACCACATTCTCCTGCCTTCTTCCCGTAACTCTTGATCTCCTTGACAAGCAAGAACCTATATATCCCAGTCTTAAATACACACAATGACCTGGCCTCCACAGCCTTCTGTGGCAGTGAATTCCATAGATTCACCACTCTCTGACTGAAGAAGTTTCTCCTTATCTCCATTCTAAAAGGTCTTCCCTTTACTCTAAGGCTGTGCCCTCGGGTCCTAGTCTCTCCTACCAATGGAAACATCTTCCTAACATCCACTCTGACCAAGCCATTCAGTATTCTGTAAATTTCAACTAGATCCCCCCCCCTCGTCCTTCCAAACTCCATGAAGTATAGATCCAGAGTTCTCAAATCTTCCTAATAGGTTAGCTTTTCATTCCTGGAACCCTTCTTGTGAACCTCCTCTGAACACATTCCAGGGCCAGTTCATCCTTCCTGAGATATGGGGCCCAAAACTGCACATGATACTCCAAATGGAGCTGACCAGAACCTTATAGAGCCTCAGAAGTACATCTCTGCTTTTATATTCAAGTTCTCTTGAAATAAATGCCATCATTGCATTTGCCTTCTTAACAATTGACTCAACCAGCAAGTTGACCTTGACAGAATCCTGCACTAGAACTCTTAAGTCGCTTTACATTTCAGACTTCTGAATTTTCTCTCCATTTAGAAAAAAATCCATGCCTCTATTCTTACTACCAAAGTGTATGACCTCACACTTTCTCACATTGTACTCCATCTGCTACTTCTGTATCCACTCTCCTAACCTGTCCAAATCCTTCTGCAGCTCCCCACCTAACATCCTCATGCTACCTGTTCCTGTATCTATCTTTGTATCATCTGCAAACATACCCAGAATGCCCTCAGTTCCTTCATGTATAAAGTGAAAAGTTGTGGTCCCAACAATGACCCTTGCAGAACACCATTTGTTACCAGCTGCCATCCTGAGAAGGACCATTTTATCCCCACTCTCTGCTTGCTGCCAGACAGCCAAGCTTCTATCTATGCAAGCATCTTGCCGTTAACACCGTGGACCCTTATCTTACACAGTAGCCTCCTGTGCGGCACCTTTTCGAAGGCCTTCTTGAAGTCCAGGTAGATAGCATCCATTGCTCTAACCTTCCTGTTACTTCCTTAAAGAATTCCAGCAGAGTTGTCAGACATGACCTCTCCATGATGAAACCCCGCTGACTTTGCCCTATTCTACCCTTTTGTTTTTGTTTCAGATTTCCAGCATCCATAGTTCCTTGTCTGATTTTATGAGATAATGATAACTAGATAATCTGCTGAAGGGATGTTGATTGAGGGATAAATGTTGATCAGTACATTAAAGATATGCAAATTTTGAATACTCACCTCATCTGAATCGTAGTAACATTGGGTCCAGTGTCCATGTTTTAAGAATTCAGAATGAGTTACAGAATACTTATGTAAAAGTGGCTATATTCTACCGAAGTTAAATGGTGGTCTGTTCAGTTATTAGACCCTCCCAATGCCTCAAATGTATGTAAACATTGTCTTATACATGGAAGAAATGCGTTTGGTTTGTTTGTTGGATAGAGTCAAACTCCTATGCTTGTTTGTTTCTTCACATGCTACTGTACAGAAGCGAACTGCTTTAGTGACTATGTATGTGTACAAAGACATTTTTATGAACAAAGTATATTTTTGAAATTAAAAAATAAACAACATACTGCTGAGGGACAAACTAAAGCCTGGGGCAAGTGTTACCAAGATGCATTGAGGAAAATCCATCGTTTAGGGTTTTTTCACCAAGGTATAACAAGGGTCAGTTTAGTTGTCAGATCCTCGTGGTGCCTCCACATGAACAGAAGCAGTTTCCAGCATAAATAAAAATGTCTTTGTTTCTTCCAACTGTGGGGAGATCTGAGAAATTCCAATGTCTTGTTTGCTTTTTTTGGTCTCTGCAAAGACTGTACAGACCTGATTTAGAACATTTAAATATACTTACAGATGACTTTATGAATAAAGCATCTTTTTGAAATAAAAAATGTTGAGTTTCAAAGACTAAATTCTTAATCAGAAAGTTGAAATCCACCGTCATCCACTTACCATCGCCAAGTTAGCCCATTGAAGACTGTTTCAGCTGATTCTACCCACAAAAGTAGCAAAAAATGTATTTTTATTATTAAATTGTTATTTAATAATAAGTACTAACATCCACGGAAACAGACATTAAGCTTGCACACAAAATTTATCAAGTTACAGAGTCACAGAGATGTACAGGACAGAAACAGACCCTTCAGTCCAACTCATCCATACTGACCAGATACCCGAACCTAGTCTAGTCCCATTTGCCAATGTTTGGCCCATATCCCTCTAAAGTAAAAAGTGAGGTCTGCAGATGCTGGAGATCAGAGCTGAAAATGTGTTGCTGGTTAAAGCGCAGCAGGTCAGGCAGCATCCAAGGAACAGGAAATTCGACGTTTCGGGCCAGAGCCCTTCATCAGGAATGAGGAGAGGGTGCCAGGCAGGCTAAGATAAAAGGTAGGGAGGAGGGACTTGGGGGAGGGGCGATGGAGATGTGATAGGTGGAAGGAGGTCAAGGTGAGGGTCATAGGCCGGAGTGAGGTGGGGGCGGAGAGGTCAGGAAGAGGATTGCAGGTTAGGAGGGCGGTGCTGAGTTCAAGGGAATCGACTGAGACAAGGTGGGGGGAGGGGAAATGGGGAAACTGGAGAAATCCGAGTTCATCCCTTGTGGCTGGAGGGTTCCCAGGCGGAAGATGAGGCGCTCTTCCTCCAACCATCGTGTTGTTATGTACTGGCGATGGAGGAGTCCAAGGACCTGCATGTCTTCAGTGGAGTGGGAGGGAGAGTTAAAGTGTTGAGCCACGGGGTGGTTGGGTTGGTTGGTTCGGGCGTCCCAGAGGTATTCCCTGAAGTGTTCTGCAAGCAGGCGGCCTGTCTCCCCAATATAGAGAAGGCCACATCGGGTGCAGCGGATGCAATAGATGAGCCATGGGCACCCGCATGGGCCCCAGCTATGCCTGTCTTTTTGTAGGATATGTGGAACAGTCCATCTTCCGTAACTACACAGGCACCACCCCCCACCTTTTCCTCCGCTACGTCGATGACTGTATCGGCGCTGCCTCGTGCTCCCACGAGGAGGTTGAACAGTTCATCAACTTTACCAACACCTTCCATCCCAACCTCAAATTCACCTGGACTGTCTCAGACTCCTCCCTCCCCTTCCTAGACCTTTCCATTTCTATCTCGGGCGACCGACTCAACACAGACATCTATTATAAACCGACTGACTCCCACAGCTACCTGGACTACACCTCCTCCCACCCTGCCCCCTGTAAAAACTCCATCCCATATTCCCAATTCCTTCGCCTCCGCCGCATCTGCTCCCAGGAGGACCAGTTCCAATACCGTACAGCCCAGATGGCCTCCTTCTTCAAGGACCGCAGATTCCCCCCAGACATGATCGACGATGCCCTCCACCGCATCTCCTCTACTTCCCGCTCCTCCGCCCTTGAACCCCGCCCCTCCAACCGTCACCAAGACAGAACCCCACTGGTTCTCACCTACCACCCCACCAACCTCCGTATACAGCGCATCATCCGCCGTCATTTCCGCCAACTCCAAACGGACCCCACCACCAGGGATATATTTCCCTCCCCTCCCCTATCAGTGTTCCGCAAAGACCACTCCCTTCGTGACCCCTCGTCAGGTCCACACCCCTCACCAACCCAACCTCCACTCCCGGCACCTTCCCCTGCAACCGCAGGAAATGCAAAACTTGCGCCCACACCTCCTCCCTTACTTCTCTCCAAGGCCCCAAGGGATCCTTCCATATCCGCCACAAATTCACCTGCACCTCCACTCACATCATCTATTGCATCCGCTGCACCCGATGTGGCCTCCTCTATATTGGGGAGACAGGCCGCCTGCTTGCAGAACGCTTCAGGGAACACCTCTGGAACGCCCGAACCAACCAACCCAACCACCCCATGGCTCAACACTTTAACTCTCCCTCCCACTCCACTGAAGACATGCAGGTCCTTGGACTCCTCCATCGCCAGAACATAACAACACGACGGTTGGAGGAAGAGCGCCTCATCTTCCGTCTGGGAACCCTCCAGCCACAAGGGATGAACTCGGATTTCTCCAGTTTCCTCATTTCCCCTCCCCCCACCTTGTCTCAGTCGATTCCCTTGAACTCAGCACCGCCCTCCTAACCTGCAATCCTCTTCCTGACCTCTCCGCCCCCACCCCACTCTGGCCTATCACCCTCACCTTGACCTCCTTCCACTATCACATCTCCATCGCCCCTCCCCCAAGTCCCTCCTCCCTACCTTTTATCTTAGCCTGCCTGGCACCCTCTCCTCATTCCTGATGAAGGGCTCTGGCCCGAAACGTCGAATTTCCTGTTCCTTGGATGCTGCCTAACCTGCTGTGCTTTAACCAGCAACACATTTTCAGCCCATATCCCTCTAAACCCTGGTTGTTCATTTCCCCACCAGATGCCCTTTAAATGTTGTAATTGTACCAGCCTCCATCACTTCCTCATTCCATACATGTAAAAATGTTAGATCGTTGGGATATGCTAGGGGCTGTTCCCCTGAGAGAAGGGTGAGGATCAGAGAGGGAGAGAGTCAGGGATACAGAGAGAGAGAGTTGGATCAGTTGACTAAAAACAAAGCCATGTTTGCATATTTATTCAATTTCACTTCTTTTCACAGCAGTGAATACTAATTGGCATCAGAGTATGGACTGAACATGTTTTAATATCTGTAAAAATCACCATCCTCCTCATTTTCATAACCAAATCACACATACCAATCTGCTCCTTAAGTGGCTTTGCTGTAATGCTTCAACAATCATTTGACACATTTTGGGAATTCAGACAAGGTAAAGACTTTAGTTTACTTTATGGGGGACACAGCTCAAGAAAGAGGCTGTTCATCAAGCAACAGTTCTTTAATATTTTAATTCACTTTGTCACATGACCATAGGCTGTACAAGGCAGGTACAGCATCAATGTTTGATTAAAAGAACTAACTCTGTCCCAGATTGGGATAAATGCTTTCCATTGTAGGCTAATCAACTTCCTGTTTTGCCCATGTCCAGTGACCATGCCCTTTGAAACTGCAAACAGGCTCCTATTTACAGTAATTATCATTCTCTATAATTTTTAAGTTGGAATTTTCACAAACACTGTGATAATTGTCTCCTTGTAGAACTAAATGGTTCATGTCTCCTCTATGTCTGAGCCAATCTGAAGTAAGCTTACATTCAATAATTTTGTTTTAAACCTTAAAGCCTGAATCAGTTGTCATCCAACACCAGTGGGTTTTCAATAGGTGTGCAGCAACAAAGTGAGAAGTGTGCTGTGAAACTTTCAGGAAGCAATGCTGCTTTATCTGAGCACCAAGGCCTCTTGCATGATCTCTTCTGGAGCCTCAGTGTCTTATTGAAGAAAGTATCTGCTAACACTCATCACTGGGCATGGGCAGGAGAAAGGAATTCCTGTCTGTGTGCCATGGGATGCATTGCTTGACTTGTTGAAGTGTGCCTCGATACTGAAAAGATTGGGAACCATTGTCCTACGCCAACCTCTCAAACTGCGATGTACATACATATACATTTCTAGCTGTCGAATTAATTTCTATACCCATGGGCATTCACAACTTGCGCACCCCCACACCCTCATCCCCACCCCCTCCACTTTCAGCCACTGGTTGTGCCCAAGGAAGTCATAATCATTGGTGGTTCTTGTTCCGCATCCTGGATTCTGTTGGTGAGTCAGTAGATTACATTTGTGAGGTCCAGTTAATTTGCATAGCTATAGCTCATACCTCCCAAAAAGTCCTACCATCAATGCCAGCAGCAACTTCACAGTCAATAGTGTTTTCCAGTGGCACCGCCACCAGTACGTGGGAAGAAATTCTAATCCAGAGATGAGCATCCAGCTTCATACCCTAGTACCAAATCATCAGCCACTGCCTTAAAATATCTAGTTCAGCCTCACATTCTCTACAGGTTGTTCAATTCCTAATTGGATTCACTGATATTGCTTCAGGCCTGTCCCTTCAGTTTCCATAGACATTCCCAGCAGTTTCAGGATTTGTTTCTCCTTGGGAAGTAAGTATCTTAGCAAGTCCTCAGATCATCAGTTATGTTCATCCACTTCCTATGGTTGTATTGGGGGAGAGGGGAAAGGGGGAGAGGGTTGCAGGGAAGGGAGGGAGGAACAGTGAGGGAAGATGTTAGTCATCACCAAATGTCCAAGCATCTCTGGGATCTGGGTTGAAAGCAGAGACTTGAATTGCTCACTGAGCAATGGATGATATCGTACTGATACTGAGGTTCGCTGGAATTCAAGCAGTATTCCTCTCCAACACATTATATCATCACTTTGTGGCAGCACTGGAAATCTCAAGGATATAATTTAAGATGGTAATAAAACCATATATCATTTTCATCCCTATCCCTAAGGGATGTGGGCAGACATTCTCTATTCCCAAGCAGCAAGCCATATGTTTGGGTCAGTCCTTTATTGCTATCCTCTATGATCCTTGTAATTTTAAGTGTTTTGCTGTAACATTTAAATTCACATCAAATGTAAATTCCTTTTGAACAATGCTTTGCTCAATCTCATTTAGAGGTCAACAAGCTTGCTTTATTGACGATTTCAATTCATTAGTAAATACAGATTAGCCCTTCGACAAATATATGTTTTAAAATTAATGGTTACAATTGAATCAGTGACTCTAGCGGTGCACAATTGGGCCATGTGTACATGTGCACTCAGTGGAGTTTAGTGAATTCTCTCAGTCAGGTTACAAATATTAAACAGATTGTCCAAAACATGACAACACTCAGTGGTTAGACAGGTTGGCAGCTTGAGTAATATTTAATCTGACACAAGTGTAGCTGTAATTAAGATTATAAAATCGAATGTGCAGGGGAGGATACTGTCGTTAGATTTAAACATATCAGCTTAAGTATAAAAGAAACCTTCATTGCTGCACTTTGAAACACTCAGACACTGCAATTCCCGATTCCCAACTGCTCTGAGCTACTCCTTAGCCATTTGAGTTTGTTAACCGTGACAGTTATTCTCCACAGTCATGATTGCAAGCTTTGTTTAAGTTCCTATAGAACAGGCCTAGTTGGGTCCCCTGGCAAGCCACTTGGTTCCTGTGCAATCACAAATTCCAAATGTATTACTAATACTGCTATTTCCTGATTCTGTGAAGAGAGAACATAGCAGACACCAGTCATAGAGTCATAGATTCATAAAGATGTACAGCACAGAAACAGACCCTTTGGTCCAAGTCATCATGCTGACCAGATATCCTAACCTAGTCTAGTCCCTTTTGCTAGCACTTGGCCCATATCCCTCTAAGCCCTTCTTCCTACACTATACACAACCCCAGATGCTTTTTAAATGTTGTAATCGTACCAACCTCCACCACTTCCTCTGGCAGTTCATTCCATACACGCACCACCCTCTGCATGAAAAAGTTGCCCCTGAAGACCCTTTTAAACTTTTCCCCACTCACCCTAAATCTAAGTTCTGGACTCCCCCACCCCAGGGAAAAGACCTTGTCTATTTACCCTATCCATGCCCCTCATGATTTTATAAACCTTTATAAGGTCACCCCTCAGCCTCTGAGTTCTTATTTTTCTTTACACTCCTTGATCTGTGTACAGTGTTTCCACTGGTCTTTGCTTTCCACCCATACATGGGAGTGTTACTGGTTATCATAAATCTGTAAGTTCTATGCCCTCGCTGAATGCTAAGCCAGGTTTTGCAAGTAGGACCCCTTATACAGTTGAAACTTTAATGATCATTGAATCTTCACTTTGACTACTGCAACTTTTTTCTGTCCCTTGGAGATTTTAAAGTACCCTTTCATATTGAGGTAACATTCCAAACACAATCCTAATATGAATGTGTACGTTGATTCTCTTGCTCCCCTCCCCCAACCTTTTTAGCGGTTAAACTGGTGCTATAGATTCTGTGGTTTTAGCTTAAACTGGCTTTTGAAATCATTATGTGGGATATTACAATTTCAAGGTAATTGGTTTATTTAAAGTGCAAGTCGTTGAATCAGACTCCAGATCGCTAAAGATAAACCTGCCCAATACGTCCGGCGCATAATTCAAATGGGCAGAGCAACATCCCGGGATCTGTTTGACCTTTGTTGCATGATCTTGTCACCATAAAATGTCACGAAGTAGCAGGAACAAATGAGCGAGAGTGACAGAAAGGGACCAGTCCACACTTATGATGATTTAAGGGACAGATTCAAAGAGGACAATATTTATATGACTCTCACTATGATTTCAGCGTTGCTCATGACTATGGCGCCTTATGGGAGCACAGGGGATTTTTAACCTCTATGGGCAACCCTTTAGTAACACTGTTTTTGTACATAATCTTTTGCAGGCCTCACAGTTACCATCCAGCCTAGTGGTGATCAAATGTTCAGCTCACACTGTTGCCGCTGATAGAATCTCCAAGGGTAATGCGCAAGTAGATGCCACCACCAACCAGGCAACCTTACACCCGGCTTTCCTGGTTCCATTGGGCTCACAGCAACATCTCGTTACAAAATGTATGAGGATGGGTATACCAGACCTGGGTGAGATACATCACTTACGGGAGGGATGCCCCTGCAGTGGATCACAGACTGTGGGTCACCGTCACCCTTGACGTTCATACCAAACTGTGGGACAGGTCTGTGTTCCTTCTTTGTTTTTACCAATCTTGGTGGATTATGTACATAACTGCACACACCTAGGCAAGGAAAGAATAGTCAGCACTTTGCTACAAATCTGGTGGCACCCGGTTCCCAAAACAATGGCTGAGAAATGAGCCAAAGCATGCTCCACAAAAAGACAAATGCTGGAAAAGGGATGCCCTGCAGTTCAGGGACAATCCCTCGCCTGGTGGGCCTTTCAATTGTCTACAACTAGATTTCGTAGAATTACCCAGGATACAATGTTATAAGTATTCTTTGGTAATAGTTTGTCTTCAGCCCTTGGATTGAGGCAATCCTGACAAGGGGCAATAAGGCTACAACAGTGGTAGAAATATTGTTGAGTGAAATAATTCCCTGTCAAGGACTCCCAGAGACAATAAGCTCAATCAATGAGTCACAGTTTGTGGCTATAATTAATCGGGGATCTGTAGGGAACTAGCAATAAAACAACAATTCCACTGCACTCACCACACAAAAGCAGCTGGAGTGGTGGAATGAGCAAGTAGTACCCTAAAAAATGCTGACAAAGCTACAACAGGAAACAGGCCTAAGTTGGTTGAAGGTCCTCCCCTTGGCCCTATTCCACATGAGGATTACCCCTTCAAGTCCTAAAACCAGTCTGTCTCCTGTTGAGGTGGTTTACAGGAAGTCCATGAGGACCTGGGATAATCCGACACACTCTCTCCCTCCCTGAGAGACTGGATATAAAGACCCTGGGAGAGGAGGTGGGGGTGTACCTACAGGGGCTGACCAAATCTCTCCAAAGTTTGCATTCACAGGTATGCCAGGCTGTGACAATCTGCCTGAAGGGGACTACCCCACTGCCGAGCCAGGGGACTTCATCCTGATAAAGGGCTGGGAACAAAAAAAGCTGGGACCAAGATGGAAAGGACCATTCCAGGTGGTACTACCCTCTCCCATAGCTGTGAATGTACAAAGTCATCCCCGGTGGATTCACAGAACTGACTGTAAAAGAATTAGCGTGGAACAGACACCAACTATGGACAAAGATGTTTTCCATACTTGTGACCATAGTGAGAGGGGGCCTTGAGAAAGGATAAATCCCAAATTGACAGCCTTCAGCATGATACCTTTTTGCACCGAGCCTATCAGACAACCCGTGTAATGGGGAGAGATACCCACTGCTGGGTATGTGCCCACATGCCTCGGTGGGAGGAATCGCTTTGGGGCCCGTACCTTTTCGCTGGCGTGAACTGGCCGAATGGCTACTGCGCCGAAGCCTTTCTGGTGACCTTGCTAACACCGATGATGTACAAGAGTGGCAGTCAGCAGGGTATAACCTGACCTCCTTCAGGGGTTGGTATCACCCTAATTACTGATGAAGGGTTCCTGCCCGAAACGTCGATTTTCCTGCTCCTCGGATGCTGCCTGACCTGCTGTGCATTTCCAGCACCACTCTAATCTTCACCCTAATTATAATGAGTCACATATGCCCCCCTCCCTTGTAGTTCTCAACATCACCATCGAGTGCACCATTTGTTTCAGGTGGGAAGGGAAGCCCACCAAAGGCATTTATGTGGGAATGAGTGAATGCTCCTCCACCAGCCCTGAGTCAAACCTATTCAGAACTTAACAGAATATGGCTACTTTATATTTGATTGGACCACTGTCTCCAACAGAACTTCAAGCCACCTCTGGAATAATCCTGCTTCCAGGCTGTGAGGGGGGGGGGCACTGTTTCCACCCTGACAGTTTAGACAGCACACACCTCATTTGTGGTTTGAATGTTTACTCTAGGGTTCCCTCAGTTTGGGAAGGGTTGTGCTGCATGGGGTATGTTGTACCTCGCATTCGAGTTCTGGGCAACCTATCCTCATTGCCAAGATCCAGAAGGTCCCTCCCAAGTTCCTTATCTGGGTGGGAATGTTCTCCCCCCCAACAGGAATCTACTTACATTCCCAAGAAATTAGCCAGCTCAGGACTGTATGGGAAAGGATCACCAATGATACGGCTAGTGCCGAACTGAAATTAACACAGAACTACTTGCAGTTAGGACTGTGTTCCTCCAGAATCATTTGGCACGGGACTTCCTACTAGCTAAGGAGGGTGGTACCTGTGCCATTGTTGGGGCAGAGTGCTGCACCTACTTCCTTGATGGGTTCATGAGCATCACTGACGTGCATACATACTAAACACATCACACAGGAAATCCAGACTCTCCTAACTATCGACAAGGGGTTCAGCGAGGGCATGGGAGGGTGGTCACTTTGGGGGGGAGGAGGGGGTGCATTCTTGGAGAATTGGAAGGCGTGCTAGCACATATCGGGATTACAATACTAATTGTGATCTCCTGCATTCTGGTGCTCCGGTGCTTATGGCCACTATTGTCCAAATGTTTTCACAATAGGCTCTGAGGGGACCTGGTTGATCATCAAATGATTAAAAGGAGGGAATGATTAAGTTAAAATGCCACAGAGGGGTCAGTTCCATGCTGTGTTTCTCTTTCAGGACACATTGGGGATGCAAGGGTTAAACAATCCACTGCCAAAGGACTTACTGCATTATTAACTAAAAGCCTGGACTCTTACAGTACACACAGACCATCTCAGTAGGGGAGATGCTGACTGTATCTCAGAAATAGAGTCTAGTGGAGCCATGCATGTGGATTTCCCCTGTAGCCCCAGATAGAGGGATTTGCCCTTTCCAGACAAGACTTATAGCCTTGGCCACAACCCTGTTAAACTGCCTCCCGCTCCCAATGTTTTGCTTCCCCTCCATATTAGCATAGGTATGTGAATCCCCCACTTACAGCAGGCAAAACCCTTCTGCCTTAATCTCTTCCCATCAACACATAATCGTGAAGAATATGATAATCAGTTTCTGTAATCCATTCACACGTTATCACAGGACATCGACATTCTTCGGGTTTTGTAAATTCATAATTACCTACTTTAAACTATGTGATGACAATCATCCATGTGACTGATAAACTTCTTTGTTTAATTCCTATGAAATATACTGTCTCTGTGTGCAGGACAGAGATTCGTGGAGAAGTGTCACCACAAGCGGACACATGGCTACTTTAGAGACGCTTTACATCTCTCGCCAGCTGTCTGATAATAAAGCTACTGCTGTTGTACAGAAAACTTGTGTTGTCTGGATTTGTGGAACAAAGCAGACATCAACAGTTCTACTCTAGCATCTCCAAATTCAATCCCAGTCGACTATTCATCCAGATAACAAATTAACATCCTACCTAAAGGTGGTAAAGAAAGGCAAATAAAAGGGTGACATTGTCTCACAGTGGTTAGCACTGCTACCTCGCAGCACCAGGGTCCTGGGTTAAATCCCAGCCTTGGGTGACTGTCTATACTGAGTTTGCACATTCCTCACTTGTCTAGGTGGGGCTCCTTCCACAGTCTAAAGATATGCAAGCTAGGTGGATTGACCATGCTAAATTTTCCAAAGAGTCTAGAGGTGTGCAGATTAGTTAAGCTAGCCATGGCAAATGTGGGATTATGGGGACAGGGTTGGAGGGTGATACTTTTTCGAGAGTTGGTACGGACTCAATGTACCAAATAGCCGCTATCTGCACTATAGGCATTTTAAGACCCACCCCTGTGGGACATCTGATTGTCCAGCTTCAAGGTCATTAGCAGGCAACCTGCTCACATTATCAATTGTCATCATGTGTTAAGAGATGAGATGGTTGGTGGTCCACACAGGTAACGGCCTTTATTGTGCAATATGCATACAGGAATACGGCTCAAATGAGAAAGTTTTGTTACATTTTTATACACTTCAGTATATACCATGTATCACATGACCATCAAAAATACAAGTTAATTGTAGTATTGATGTTTCATTAGAAGCCTAGTCTAGTTTGCCATTGGAAAAAATGCACTCTATTGGAAGTTCATGAAGCCTTGCATTGCTCATGTTGTTGCCTGTACATTTCTGAATTACCTTATATCATCATCTTGCGAATCACTGTCATCATCAGCAGTCAGGAATGTCAGAACAAGGGAATATACTTTTAAGGTGAGAAGGGAGAGATTTTAAAAAGACATGAGGCACAATTGTTTTACACAGCGAGTGGTTTACATGTGGAATGAACTTCCTGAGGAAGTGGTGGTTGCAAGCACAGTTACAACATTTAAAAGACACTAAATTAAGTACGTAAAGAAGAAAGGTTTAGAGAGAGATATAGACCAGGAGGCACAGTGGCTCAGTGGTTAGCACTGCTGTCTCATTGCACCAGGGTCTCATGTTCGATTCCAGCCTTAGGCAACTGTGTGGAGTTTGCACATTCTCCCCGTGTCTGCGTGGGTTTCCTCTGGGTGCACTGGTTTCCTCCCACAGTCTGAAGATGTGCATGTCGGGTGAATTGGCCATGCTAAATTGCCCATAGCGTTAGGTGCATTAGGCAGAGGGAAATGCGTCTGTGTGGATTATTCTTCAGAGGGTCGGTCTGGACTGGTTGGGCCGAAGAGCCTGTCTCCACACTGTAGGGAATCTAATCCAATCGGAGGGGGCTAGTTTAGTTTGGGATATGTTCAGCACGGACAGGTTGGATCAAACTATCTATTTCTGTGCTGTACATTTGTATAACTCTATAACTCTTATGTCAACTTTGGCTATATCATTGCACAAATAATTATCATCTTTGCAATCAAGTGCATTGGTTATCACACATTTCTTGAAAAAATTGATGACAACCTCCATTTCGCCCCTGTTTCTGTTCACCTAACTCCTTTTTTAATTGCTCCCCCCCCCCCCCCCCCCCCCGCATTTTCTACATTTCATGAGGGCCTCTGTTGAACTTGTCCCTTTGTAAGAATGTCTCTTTGTCTTCTTATCCAGACCTGAATATTTCCAAACATCCTCTTGGCTTGGAGCTGCTACATTTCACCCAAACGGGAACATGTTGGGCTGCACTCTCTGCTTCCATTTCAAATAACCACCAAGCCCACCATTCCCCTCCCTGCTGCTGTTCTTTATAGACTTATCCAGAAGGAGCTGTTCCCAGTGTACTTAGGCCAGATTCTGCCTGAGTTAAAAAAACTTCCTTCCTCCAATGTCAAGATAACGGTAAAGTATGACGCTCCAACCAGAGCCCATCTGCTCAGCCTGTTCTTTTTGGTGCTTTTCTACGTTACATTCTCTCTCTCAGCTATCCCGGAACGGCATGTGGGGAATCCCAAATCTCAGAACAGCGTGTACGGCATCCTGAGTGCCAGAGCAGGACATGGGGTAACCTGAGTCCCAGAGCAGTATGAGGGGACTCCTGGGTCCCAGATCATTAGCCATGGCAAATGTGGGATTATGGGAGCAGGTTTGCGGAGTGGATGCATTTCAGAGGGTTAGTGCAGACTCAATGGGCCAAATAGCCTCTATCTGCATTGTCGGCATTCTATGACACACCCCTGTTGGGCATCTGATAATCCAGCTTCAAGGTCATTAGTGGGTAAACTGCTCACATTACCAAATGTCATTGTGTGTTAAGAGATGGGATGGTTGTTGATCCACACATGTAAAGGTCTTTATTGAGCAATATGCAGACAGGAATACGGCTCAAATGAGAAAGTTCTGTTACATTTATGTACTTCAGTGTATACTATTTATCACATGACCATCAAAAGTACAAGCCAATTGTAATATTGATGTCCATTAGAAAGCTAATTTAGTTTGCTATTGGAAAAAATGCGTTCCATTGGAAGGCTCATAAAGCCCTGTGTTGCTCATATTGTTGCCTGAACATTTCTGAATTAAGCTTACAGCACCATCATGTCAATGACCAACATCATCGTCATCAGCAATCAGGGATTTCAAGACCAGGGGGAGTTTTTTAAAGTGAGAAGGGGCAGATTATAAAGACATGAGGCACAGAGGGTGGTTTGCATCTGGAATGAACTTCCTGAGGAAGTGGTGGGCGAAACCACAGTTACAACATTTCAAAGACACTGAGTTAAGTACATGAACAGGAAAGGTTTGGAGGAACATGGGCCAGGAGCAGGCAGGGGAGATTAGTTTAGTTTGGGATATATTCAGCATCTACTGGTTGGATCAAACTGTCTATTTCTGTGCTGTACGTGTGTCTGACTCTATAACTTTTATGTTAACTTTGGCTATATAGCACAAATAATTATCATCTTTGCAATCAAGTGTATTGGATATCACACATTTCTCGAAAAATTCAATGACAACATCCATTTCACCCGTTTCTGTTCTCCTAATTCCTTTATTAAGTGCCCCCCTGCATTTACTATATTTCATGAGGGCCTCTGTTGAACTTCTCCCTTTGTTAAAATTTCTCCTGGCCTTCTTATCCAGTCCTGCAATGTTCCTAAACATCCTCTGGGCTTGTCACAGCTACATTTCACCTCAATGGGTGCATGTTATGCCTGAACTCTTTGCTTCCATTTTGATTAATCCCCACCCCTATCCCTGCTGCTGTTCTTTTGTAGACTTATCCAGAAGTAGCTGTTCCTAGTGTACTTAGGCCAGATCCTGCCTTATTTAAACAAAATCTGTCTTTCTCCAATCTCAAGATGACGGCAAAATACGACGTTCCAACCAGAGCCCCTCTGCTCAGCCTGTTGTTTTAGTTACTCTTCTACTGTTTGTTTTGTCTGTCAGCAATCTCGGAGCGGGTCATGGGGAATCCTGAATCCCGGAGTGATGCAATAGTAATTCCAAGTCCTGGAGCAGCGCGTGGGGGATCCTGAGTCCCAAAGTGGTGTCCCAGAGCAGTATGAGATGAATCCCAAGTCCCAGACCATTAGCCACGGCAAATGTGGGATTATGGGAACAGGTTTGCGGGTGGATACATTTCAGAGGGTTGGTGCAGACTCAATAGGCTAAATAGCCTCTGTCTGAACTGTAGGCATTCTATGACCCACCCCTGTGGGTCATCTGATAATCCAGCTTCAAGGTTACCAGTAGGTGACCTGCTCATATTACCAAATGTCATCGTGTTTCAAGAGACAGGATGGTGTTGGTCCGCACATGTATAGGCATTTATTGTGCAATATGCAGACAGGAAAACAGCTCAAATGAGAAAGTTCTATTACATTTAAACACTTCCGTATATACCATTTATCACATGTCCATCAAAAGTACAAGGAGAAAGTGAGAACTACAGATGCTGGAGATCAGAGCTGAAAATGTTTTCCTGGAAAAGCGCAGCAGGTCAGGCAGCATCCAAGGAACAGGAGAATCGACGTTTCGGGCACGAGCCCTTCTTCAGAAAACATCGATACTCCTGCTCCTTGGATGCTGCCTGACCTGCTGCGCATTTCCAGCAACACATTTTCATCAAAAGTACAAGCCAATTGTAATATTGATGTCCATTAGAAAGTTGGTCTAGTTTGCTATTGGATTATAAAGACATGAGGCACAATTGTTTTTTGCACAGAGGGTGGTTTGAGTGTGGAATGAACTTCCTGAGGAAGTGATGGGTTAAACCACAGTTAAAACTTTTGAAAGACACTGAGTTAAGTACATGAATAGAAACGGCTTGGAGGGATATGGGCCAGGAGCAGGAAAGGGGGACTAGTTTAATTTGGGATATGTTCAGCACAAACTGGTTGGATTAAACTGTCTGTTTCCATTCTATACGTATGTATGACTCTGTAAGTCTATATCAACTTTGGCGATATCATTAATTATCATCTTTGCAATCAAGAGCATTGGAAATATCACATTTTTTGAAAAAAATCAATGACAACATCCGTTTCGCCCCTGTTTCTGTTTTCCTTGTTCCTTATTTAAGCGCCCCCTGCATTTTCTATTTTTCATGAGGCACTCTCTTTCCCTTTATAAAAATTCTCTTTTGTCTTCTTATCCAGACCTGAATATTCCCAAACATCCTCTGGGCATGTAGCTGCTACATTTCACCCAAATGGGAACATGTTGGGCCTGCACTCTCTGCTTCCATTTCAAATAATCACCAAATCCACCATACCCCTCCCTCTGCTGTTCTTTTGTAGATTTATCCAGAAGTAGCTGTTCCCAATGTACTTAGGCCAGATCCTGCCTGAGTTAAACAAAATGTCCTTCCTCCGATGTCAAGATAACGGTAAAGTATGGCGCTCCAACCAGAGTCCCTCTGCTCCGACTGTTCATTTAGTTACTTTTCTACATTTCATTCACTCTCTCAAATGTTCTGGAATGGTACATTGGGAATCCCGAGTCCCAGAGCGGCACATGGGCTAACCCGAGTCTCAGAGTGGGACGTGGGGTAACCCAAGTCCCCTAACGGGACATGGACTAACCCGAGTCCCACACCGAGAAATGGGCTAACCCGAGTCCAACACCGGGACATGGGCTAACCCGAGTCCCAGAGCGGGACATGGACTAACCCGAGTCCCACACCGGGACATGGGCTAACCCGAGTCCAACACCGGGACATGGGCTAACCCGAGTCCAACACCGGGACATGGGCTAACCCGAGTCCCAGAGCGGGACATGGACTAACCCGAGTCCCAGAGCGGCACATGGGCTAACCCGAGTCTCAGAGTGGGACGTGGGGTAACCCAAGTCCCCTAACGGGACATGGACTAACCCGAGTCCCACACCGAGAAATGGGCTAATCCAAGTCCAACACCAGGACATGGGCTAACCCGAGTCCAACACCAGGACATGGGCTAACCCGAGTCCAACACTGGGACATGGGCTAACCCGAGTCCCAGAGCGGGACATGGACTAACCCGAGTCCCACACCGGGAAATGGGCTAACCCAAGTCCAACACCAGGACATGGGCTAAAGCGAGTCCCAGAGCGGGACATGGGCTAACCCGAGTCCCACACCGGGACATGGGCTAACCCGAGTCCCACACCGGGATATGGGCTCATCCGAGTCCCAGAGCAGGACATGGGCTCATCCGAGTCACAGAGCGGGACATGGACTAACCCGAGTCCCACACCGGGACATGGACTAACCCGAGTCCAACACCGGGACGTGGGCTAACCCGAGTCCAACACCGGGACATGGGCTAACCCGAGTCCCACACCGGGACATGGACTAACCCGAGTCCAACACCGGGACATGGACTAACCCGAGTCCCACAACGGGACATGGACTAACCCTAGACCAACACCGGGACATGGGCTCATCCGAGTCCCACACCAGGACATGGACTAACCTGAGACCAACACCGGGACATGGGCTAACCCGAGTCCCACACCGGGACATGGGCTAACCGAAGTCCCACACCGGGACATGGGCTAACCCGAGTCCTACACCGGGACGTGGGCTAACCCGAGTCCAACACCGGGAAATGGACTAACCCGGGTCCCACAGTGGGACATGGACTAACCCGAGACCAACAGCGGGACATGGGCTAACCCGAGTCCCACACCGGGACATGGGCTAACCCGAGTCCCACACCGGGACATGGGCTAGCCCGAGACCAACACCAGGATATGGGCTAACCCGGGTCCCACACCGGGACATGGGCTAACCCGAGACCAACACCGGGACATGGGCTAACCCGAGTCCCACAGTGGGACATGGGCTAACCCGAGTCCCACAGTGGGACATGGGCTAACCCGAGTCCCACACCGGGACATGGGCTAACCCGAGTCCCACACCGGGACATGGGCTAACCCGAGTCCCACACCGGGACGTGGGCTAACCCGAGTCCCACACCGGGACATGGGCTAACCCGAGACCAACACCAGGACAAGGGCTAACCCGAGTCCAACACCAGGATATGGGCTAACCCGAGTCCCCCAGCGGGACATGGGCTAACCCAAGACCCACACCGGGACAAGGGCTAACCCGAGTCCCACTCCGGGACATGGGCTAACACAAGTCCCACACCGGGACATGGGCTAACACGAGTCCCACTCTGGGACATGGGCTAACACGAGTAGCAGAGCGGGACATGGACTAACCCGACATGGAGGTGGCGGAAATGACGTTGGATGATACGATGTATATGGAGGTTGGTGGGATGGTAGGTGAGCACCAGTGGGGTTCTGTCCTGGTGGCAATTGGAGGGGCGGAGCTCAAGGGCGACAGAGCGGGAAGTGGAGGAGATGCGGTGGAGAGCATCATCGATCACGTCTGGGGGGAAATTGCAGTCTTTGAAGAAAGAGGCCATCTGGGTTGTTTGGAGCTGGTCCTCCTAGGAGCAGATGTGGCAGAGACAAAGGAATTGGGAATATGGGATGGCGTTTTTACAGGGGGCAGGGTGGGAGGAGGTGTAGGTTAGGTAGCTGTGGGAGTCGGTCGGTTTATAGTAAATGTCCGTGTTGATTTGGTCGCCCGAGATAGAAATGGAGAGATCTAGGAAGGGGAGGGAGGAATCTGAGACAGTCCAGGTAAATTTGAGGTCAGGGTGGAAGGTGTTGGTAAAGTGGATGAACTGTTCAACCTCCTCATGGGAGCACGAGACAGCGCCGATACAGTCATCGATGTAGCGGAGGAAAAGGTGGGGGGTGGTGCCAGTGTAGGGTAGTGTAGTGGGGGGTTGCCACCTCCCACCATTTCCTCTGCTACATCGATGACTGTATCGGTGCTGCCTCATGCTCCCAAGAGGCGGTTGAACAGTTCATCCACTTCACCAACACCTTCCACCCCGACCTCAAATTTACCTGGACCATCTCAGACTCCTCCCTCCCCTTCCTAGACCTCTCCATTTCTATCTCAGGCAACCAAATCAACACGGACATTTACTATAAACCGACCGACTCCCACAGCTACCTAGACTACACCTCCTCCCACCCTGCCCCCTGTAAAAACTCCATCCCATATTCCCAATTCCTTCGTCTCTGCCGCATCTGCTCCTTATCTATTTTCTCACTTTTCTCATTAGCACTTCTCCTATCTCCTCAGACTCCGTGCACAAATTCCCACAACTATCATTGACTGGCCCTAATCTTAATCTAGTCATTCTTTTATTCCTGATATACCTATAGAAAACCTTAGGGATTTCCTTGATCCTATGTGCCGATGACTTCTCATGTCCCCTCCTGGCTCTTCTTAGCTCTCTCTTTAGGTCTTTCCTGGCTAACTTGTAACTCTCAAGCTCCCTAACTGAGCCATCACATCTCATCCTAGCATAAGACTTCTTCATCCTCTTGACAAGAGATTCAACTTTCTTAGTAAACCACGGCTCCTTCAACCATTTCCACCCTCCTGATAGGTACATATTTATCAAGCACACACAGTAGCTGGTGCTTGAATAAGCTCCATGTTTCAATTGTGCCCATCTCCTGCAGTTTCCTTCCCTATCCTGTGCATCCTAAATGTTGCCTAATTGCTTCATAAATTGCTTTTCCCCAGTTATAACTCTTGCTCTGTGGTATATACCTATCTCATTCCATCGTTAAAGTAATCATAACCAAACTGTGATAATCACCAAAGTGCTCACCTACCTCCAAATCTAACACGAGGTCGGGTTCAGTACCAAATCTAATGTGGCCTCATCCTTTGTTGGCCTGTCTACACATTGTATCAGGAAACCCTCCCACACACATTGGCCAAAAACTGACCCACCTAAAATACTACTAAATAGTATTTCCAGGCAATGTTTGGAAAGTTAAAGTCCCTTATAACAACTATGCTGTTACTCTCACTCCTATCCAGATTCATCTTTGCTAACCTTTCCTTGACATCTCTGGAACTTTTTGGAGGCCCATAGAAAACTCCCAACAGGGTGATCTCTCCTTTCCTGTTTCTAACCTCAGCCCATGCTACCTCAGTAGACGAGTCCTCAAACAACCTTTCTGTCACTGTAATACTGTCCCTGACTAACAATGCCACACCTCTCCCTCTTTAACCATTTTCTCTGTTCTTACTGAAACATCTAAATCCTGGAACATGCAATAGCCATTCCTGTGCCTGCTCTCCCCAAGTCTCTGAAGTGGCCACAACATTGAAATCTCAAGTACCGACCCATGCTGCAAGTTCACCCACCTTATTCTGAATGCTCCTGGCATTGAAGTAGACACATTTCAAACCACCTTCCTGCTGCCAGTGCACTCTTGCAAACTTGAAACCATATTCCTGACCTCACTAGTCTCAACCTTCTGTGTACTGGAGCTACAATTCAGGTTCCCACCGCCCTGCTGAATAAGTTTAAACCCACCCAAAGAGCATTAGCAAATGTCCCCCCCCCCAGGATTTTGGTACCCCTCTAGTTCAGATGCAGACCATGCCTCGGTACACGTGACAATAAATTCAATTCAATTCAATTCCTGTTTGTAGAGGTCCCACTAACCCCAGAATGAGCCCTAATTATCCAGGTATTTGAATCCCTCCCTTCTGCACCATCCCTGTAGCTACATGTTCAACTGCTCTCTCTCCCTATTCCTCACAAGCACATAGCATGGATAACAAACCAGAGATAACCCCTGTTTCTTCTAGCTCCAAACTTCCACCCTAGCTCCCTGAATTTCTGCCTTAAATCCCCATCTTTTATCATACCTAAGTCATTAATGCCTATGTGGACCACAACGTGGGGCTGCTCCCCCTCCCCCTCAAAGATCCCGAAAGCACAATCTGAGGCATCACGAACCCTGGCACTTGGGAGGCAACCGACCAACTGTGAGTCTGTCTCGTTCCCACAGAACCTCATATCTGTCCCCCTAACTATGGAGTCCCCAATGACTAATGTGCTGCTCCTCTTCCCCCTTCCCTTCTGAGCAACAGGGACACACTCTGTGCCAGAGTCCTGTGCCGCACTGCTTACCCCTGCTAGATCATTCCCCCCAACAATATCCAAAGCGGTATACTTGTTGTGAGGGGAGTGGCCACCGAGGATCCCTGCACTGCCTGCCGGTTCCCTTGCTGTCCCCTGACTGTAACCCATCTGCATTTTTCCTGGACCTGAGGTGTGACTACCTCCCTGTAACGCCTCTCAATAGCCCCCTCCACCTCCCGAATCATTGAGCTCCAGCTCCAATTCCCTAACCCGGTTTTCAGCCTGCAGATGAAGTCATTGGGGAATACTGGTGGTGACCCTTACCTCCCGTATTCTGCAGGAGGAACATTCAATTGCCCTAACCGCCTCCCCACTGTTCTAAATTCCCAAAGAGACTGCTCCCAAGGACCAGTGTGAGGTGAAGCGAATCCTGGTACAGCACAACTTACTTTGTTGCTGCTGAGTGCCGGTGAAGAGCAGACTGGAGGCTGGAGCAATATGGGACAGTTGGTGGATTTGGGCCTGGTACCACATGCTTGGAATTCTTACCGAACTCTAAAGTAAAGCCTTTTCACAATGTTTATAGCTACCTTATTTCTAACTTGTTCTCAGGCACTGTAAGTAATGCTACTATCCTTTAAATCCTCTTTTGTATAACAACACCATTTTTTTACTCTGTAAGAATCATACCTAGGTACCTAAGTTGGTGCCATTAAAAGGCAGCCAATGTATAAACTTCACACTGTACTTCTATACTGGAGTACAACTGACAATAAAGGACATTCATATATTCAATAACTTTTTTTTTGGAGACTACCATTTTTCTTTTCCACAACAAAACTATAAAAGGTGTTGTAGTCACTCTAGGTAAAAACAATGACTGCAGATGCTGGAAACCAGATTTTGGATTGTAGTCACTCTCCCAAGCCATCTCAAATACCTATCTAGCTTTATTTCCCAGAATTAGGTCCAGCAGTAGAAAGCCCCTAACTGGACTCTCTACATGTTGGTGTAAAAAGCTGACCTAAAAACATTTCAAGAAATCTGGATCCAATTAATGTTGAGGGAGTTGAATTTCCCTAATATAATTATCCCATTACAAACGCAGAAGTTGCTGGAAAAGCTCAGCAGACCTGGCAGCATCTGTGAAGTGAAATCGGGGTTAACATTTCAGATCCGGTGATTCTGAGGAAGGGTTAACTTTGATTTCTCTTCATAGGTGCTGCCGGGCCTTCTGAACCTTTCCAGCAACTTCTGTTTGTCTTTCTGATTTACAGCATCTGCAGTTCTTTCAGTTTTTATAATTATCCTGTTTGTGTTTTTATATACCTCAGTGAGTTATCTACATATCTGCTCCTCTATTGCACACTGATTGTTTGGAGGTCTGTAGTACACCCCAAACAATGTGAGTGCCCCCCCTTTATTCTTTATTCTGACCTACAAGCCTTCTTTGAAGACTCTTCAAAGACATCGTCCCTGCTTACTGCAGTCACTATCTCCTTAATTAATAACGCAAACACCACCTTCTCTTTTATACCCTACCATGGCCTGCCTGATAATTTCATACCCCAGAATGTTGAGTTGCCAGTCCTGACCCTCCTTCAACCATGCCTCTGTGATGGCAACAACATCATGATCCACATGTCAATCTAAGCCCTTAGATCATCTCTCTTATCCATAGCACTCTAGCATTAAAGTAAAGGCCATCTAGCTTCACTCTCCATTCAGCTTCACTCAACATGGCTGAGCTCCCTCTACCTTGGTTCCTTTACTAAGATATGAAGTGTCCATACTGTACTAACGCACCGTGTTGTCTCCCCATATTGAACTGGTTTAAATTTCTCCCAACAGCCTGAGCAAAATCACCCACAAGGACATTCTTCAATTCTGAAGAAGGGTCACTGAACTCAAAACATTACTTCTGATTTCTGTCCTCCGATGCTGCCAGATCTGCTGAGATTTTCCAGCAATTTCTGTTTTTGTTTGTGACACCCACAAGGATGTTGGTCCCATTCTAATTCAAGTGAAAGCCATCTACTGTATAAGTCCCACCTTCCTCAGAAACAGTCCCAGGGATACAGGAATCTAAAACCCACCCTCCTGCACCAACTCTTGAGCCGTGCATTCATCTGCTCAATTCTCCTATTTCTGTACTCTCTAGCAGATGGGACTGGAAGTAATCTTAGAGAAAAAAAATAGAGATTGCTGGAAAATCTCAGCAGGTATGGCAGCATCTGTGAAGAGAAATCAGAGTTAACATTTCAAATTGCAGGACCCTTCCTCAGAACTGGACCTTTGAGGTCTTACAATCTTAGAGGTCTTACTCTTTAGTTTAGTGGCTAGCCCCCTAAATTTGTGATGCAAGTCCTCATCCCTCATTCTACCTATATCATTGGTACCGATATGTACCACAATCCCTATCCTATCAACCTCCCCCTTCAGGGTACCTGCAGCCCTGCAGGGACGTCCTTGTGCTGGTTTTAGTGGAGGGCAACATAGCATCCTGGAGTCACATCTGTGGCCACACCAACACCTGTCTGTATCCCTATCTAATAACCACTCTCACTAGTGTTCCTGCTCCCCCGCCTCACCCCAAACCCCTGTACAGTCAGGCTACTTGTGGTGCCAAAAGCTTGGCTCACTCTGCATTCCCTCAAAGCACCAGCTCCTCTTCGACTTCCAAAATGGAAAACTGATTTGTGAGCAGACTCCTGCAGTTCCTGCCTGTTTCTGTTTGACTGCCTGGTGATCATCCATTCCCTTCCTTTCTCCCTGAGCTGTGGTGAGACCACCTCCTGAGATGGGCACTGACAGAACTGTCAGCCTCACTAATGTACACAGTGTCTCCAGCCACACCCCGAGCACTGAAACATAGGTTTCTGCAGGTGGGAGCTTTTCCTGCATCTGGGCATCTAACAATCTGGTATGGCCCAGGACTTCCCACATGTGACAGCTCACATCGATCATTCGACTGACCTCAGCTGCCATGACTTTAACTTGAACTTACTCAGTCTAACATATTCCTTATCGAAACGCTGCAAAAAGAAGACTTTATAAACTATAAACAGCATAAATAAAAGCAAAAAGCACCTCTGTTGCTCTCCACCGAATTCCTACTGTGCTACAAATTCCCAGAAGTTCAGACTCACTCTGGCTGCTCCTTCCTGAGGATTTTCTCTCTTCCAACTGCTTATGCAAAGCTTACTTTCTCATTTAACCTTTGCCATTAAAGTTGATGACGACTCCTTTGGGGAACTGCAGTTTGGAGACATTTCTTTCTCTTGCCTATCATCATTGGTTAAACTTTGTTCTGCAACAACACAATTATGAAGCTATTCTTTATATGGTCAGTTGCCTTCACTAACATTGTGTTCTTTCCAACTGTACACACCATCGACTGACTGACATGTCAAATTCATGGCCATCTCCCCTATGTTCCTAATTCAGATCAATCTGTATTCATTCCTTTGTCAATAATTGATGATAAACTGCAGAAATGTGATGTTAACAAATTCTACAAAAAAGACACTGTGAAATCTTATTCTTCTTTCGAAGTATGTATTTGCTTAGTCACTGTGTTATCTCCTGTAAACTGAGTTTGAATTTCATGATAATAAAAAATCTGATTGACATTTATTAAAATTAACTATTATATATAAACATTACATGCCTCAGGTACATAAGAGTTCATGCTAACATTAAGCTACTACTTACAACAGAGGAATATGTTTCCAATAGTGTTGCACATCAAGTGATCTGAATAAGATCGAGTGTGAGACGTTATCAGAGAGGAGTTGGGAAGTACAGACTGGGAGCAATTGTTCCACAGAAAGTGCACAGCAGACATGTGGAGACTGTTTAAGGAGTAGTTGTTATGAGTGATGCATGGATTTGTTCCTCTGAGACAGGTAAGAAGGGATAAGTTTAAGGAACCTTGGATGATGAGAACAGTGGAGCTTCTCATCAAAAAGAGGAAGGCAGCTCAAGTAAGGTGGAGGAAGCAAGGATCTAGCACAGCGTTAGAGGATTACAGGCTAGCTAGAAAGGAGCTCAGAAATGAACTGAGGAGAGCCAGGAGGAGGTATGAAAAAGGCTTGGCAGGAAGGATTAGGGAGAACCCAAAGGCATTTTACTCATATGTGAGGAGTAAGAGAATGCTCAGGGAGAAGGTAGGGCCGATCAGGGATAGCGAAGGGAACTTGTGCATGGAGTCTGAGCAGATCGGAGAAGTTCTAAATGAGTTTCTTGCTTCGGTTTTCACTAAGGAAAGGGACCTTGTTGTGAATGAGAACTTTGAGGAGCTGGGATACAGGCTTGACCAGATCAAGATTGATGAAGTTGATGTGCTGGAAATTTTGGCAAACATTAAGATTGATAAGTCCCCAGGGCCAGACCAAATTTATCCTAGGCTGCTCCGGGAAGTGACCAAGGAGGTTGCTAAGCTGCTGGCAATGATCTTTGCTTCCTCACTCTCCACAGGAGTCGTCCTGGGGGATTGGAGGGCGGTGAATGTTGTTCCTCTTTTCAGGAAGGGTAATAGGGAAATCCCTGGCAATTACAGATCACTCAGTCTTACGTCTGTGGTCAGCAAAGTTTTGGAAAGAATTCTGAGGGATGGGATTTATGTCTATTTGGAAAAGCAGTCAGCATGGTTTTGTGAAGGACAGGTCATGCCTCACAAATCTTATTGAGTTATTTGAGGAGGTGACAAGACAGGTCAACGAAGGTTGAGCAGTGGATATATGGACTTCAGTAAGGCATTTGATAAGGTTCCCCATGGTAGGCTCATTCATAAAGTCAGAAAGCATGGAATACAGGGAGACTTGGCGATCTGGATTCAGAAATGGTTGGCTGACAGAAGGCAGAGAATGGTTGTAGATGGAAAGTATTCTGTCTGGAGGTCAGTGTTGAGTGGTGTCCCACCTGTTCTGTTATTGGACCTCTGCTCTTTGTCGTTTTTATAAATGACTTGGATCAGGAGTTGAGGGGTGGGTTAGTAAATTTTCAGATAACACAAATGTTGGAGGTGCCATTGATAATATTGAGAGCTATTGCAGGCTGCAGTGCAACATAGACAGGGTGCAGAGCTGGGCTGAGAAATGGCAGATGGAGTTCAACCTGGATAAATGTGAAGTGATGCATTTTGGAAGGTCGAACTCGAATGCTGAATATAGGATTAAAGACAGGATTGTTGGCAGTTTGGAGAAACTGTGGGTTTCAAGTGCATAGACCCCTCAAAATTGTTACCCAAGTGGATAGGGTTGTTAAGAAAGCATATGGTGTTTTGGCTTTCATTAACAGGGGGATAGAGTTTAAGAGCCATGAAGTTTTGCTACAGGTCTATAAGTCCCTGGTGACACCACACTTGGAATATTGTATCCAGTTCTGGTCACCCTACTATAGGAAAGATACAGAGGCTTTGGAGAGGGTGCAAAGAAGGTGTACCAGGATGCTGCCTGGAATAGAGTGCTTGCCTTATGAAGAGAGGTTGACTGAGCTTGGACTTTTCTCTCTGGAGAGAAGGAGGAAAAGCGGTGACCTGATTGAGGTGTACAAAATAATGAGAGGCATGGATAGAGTCAATAGTCAGAGACTTTTCCCAGGGCAGGATTGACTGGCAAGAGAGGTCATAGTTTTAAGATATTAGGAGAGAGGTATAGAGAGGACATCTAGAGGAAGGTTCTTTACACAGAGAGTTGTGCATGCATGGAATGTGTTGCCAGCCGTGTTAGTGGAAGCAGAGTCATTGGGGACATTTAAGCGACTGCTGGACATGCACATGGATAGCAGTTAGTTGAGGGGTGCATAGTTTGAGTTATTTTATTTTACGTTAGGATTAATATTCGGCACAACATCATGGGCCAAAGGGCCTGTTCTGTGCTGTACTTTTCTATGTTCTATGTTCTATGTTCTATGTTTATAATCCTAAACCACGTACTGTGATGTAGTGATGATACTATAAGCATGTCTATTAAAGGTCTGCTGATAGACTGATGATGAGATGTAGCATAATATTCCTCTTTTTCGAAAAATAAAAGCTTATCCCATGGAGCATGGAGTGCCTGGAGTTACAGGTAGATTCACTATGGAGCATCCATGAGGCTGAGAATGTCATGGAAAGCATGTTTAGTCATTGGTCACGCCACTAGTAAGGGCTACACAATTTGTTTTAGAATTCCTACAGTGTAGAAACAGGCCATTTGGCCCAATAAGTCCAGACCGACCCTCTGAAGAGTAACCCACCCAGACCCATTCTCCTCCTGTTCCTCGGATGCTGCCTAACCTGCTGTACTTTTCCAGCACCACACTCTTGATCCATTCCCCTACCCTATTACTCTACATTTGCCCCTAACTAACGCACCTAACCTACACATCCCTGAACACTATGGGGTAATTTAGCATGGCCAATTCACCTAACCTGCACATCTCTGGATTGTGGAGGACACTGGAGCACCAGAGGATCCCTACGCAGACACAGGGAGAATGTGCAAACTCCACACAGATAATTGTCCGAGGCTGGAATCCAACCAGGTTCCCTGGCATTGTGAGTCAGCAGTGCTAATCACTGGACCACCATGCCACCCCGGTGGTCTGGGGTGATCATCAGGAAGACGTTAATTGTGGGCAGGCAGCCATTCCCCTCTCAAACAGGTTTACTGTTTATGATATTGTTGGGGCTGGGACAGACCACTCAGGGGAAAGCAGCAGCAGCAGCAGCAACCAGGTCAGTGACACTATGACTGCCATTGTTGTACAGCAGGGAGGGTCAAATTGTAGGTGAGCAATAGTGATAGGGAATTCTATAGTCGGGGCACAGAATAGTGTGTTGTCTCCCTAATGCCAGGGTTAAGGATGTCTCTAAGCAGGCACAGGATATTTTGAAACAGGAGGGTAAACAACCAGATGTTGTGGCCTATTTTGGTACTAATGACTTGGGCAGAAAGAGAGATCAGGTCCGACAAAGAGAATTTGGGGAGTTAGATAGGAAGCCTTTGACAAGGTTCCATATGGAAAACTGGTTAGTAAAGTTAGATTATATGGGATTCAGGGAAGGCTTGCTAATTGGATTCAAAAATAGCTTAATGGGAGGAGAAAGAAGTTGCTGGTGGAAGCCTGTGACTAGTGCTGTTCCACACAGATCGATGCTGAATCCACTGTTATTTCATTTATATATAAACAGTTTGGATGAGAAAATAGGAAAGCATGGTTAGTAAGTTTGTGGATGACACCAAAACTGTTGGCAGACAGTGAGGAAGGTTATCTAAGATTACAAAGGAATCTTGATCAATTGGGCAAATGCACAGAGGAGTGGCAGATGGAGTTTAATATAGATAAACGCGAGGTGTTGCACTTTGGTAAAGCAAACAAGAGCAGGATTTACACAGTTAACAGTAGGGTTCTGGGGAGTGCTGCAGAACAGAGAGATCTAGGGGTGCAGGTACATAGTTCGTTGAAAATTGTTTCACAGATAGACAGAGTGGTTACAAAGGAGTTCAGCACACTTGAATTCATTGCTCAGATCATAGAGTATAGGAGCTGGGAAGCCATATTGTGATTGTACAGGGTGTAGGTGAGGCCACCTTTTGAGTTCTGTGTACAGTTCTGGTCCCATGGTGGAGGAAGGATATTATAACAGAAAAAGATTGACAAGGATGTTACTGAGATTGAAGGGTTTGAATTAATTATAAGGAGAAGCTGGATAGGCCGAGACGTTTTTCACTAGAGTGTAGGAGGTTGAGGGAATCCTTAAAGAGTTTTATAAAATAATGAAAGGCACAAATAAGGTGAATAGCAAAGATCTTTTCCCTCAGCTTGGGGGATGAGAGGAGAAATATTTAAAAGGGACTTTAGAGGCAACGTTTTCACACACAGGGTGGTTCATATGTGGAATGAACTGCCAGAGGAAGTGGTAGATGCAGGTACAGTTACAGCATTTAAAAGGTACTTATGCAGACCATGGATAATAAAAAAAGGTTTAGAGGGATATGGGTCAAACCCAGGCAAATGGGACTAGACTTTGGGAACTTGGTCAGCATGCAAAGGGTCTGTTTTCATGTTGAATGACTCTGTAAGTTAAAAAGTGGGACTCGTCGGGTTGTTCTTGTTTTTTTTAATTTCATTGAGGTGTGGGCAGTGGGGTACGAATGTGGGTCCTTTACTGAGGACAGACTGTTCAGCCTAGGGTTCCCCTAGGGTTGTGCTGACCACCTGCTAGTGAGGCCAGAAATAGGAGGATAATACAGTTAAATGTATTAAAGCATCAGCCTTAGCTTTATCAATGATGTGCTAGGTTCTTCCTTCTTTGAAGATGAAGAAATTTGCCCAGCCTCCACCAGTGAATTGTTTAATTGTTCACCACCAATAATAATTGGATTTGGCAGGATTGCAGAGCTTAGATCCGATCCATCGGTTGTGGGATCACTCAACTCTATCTGTCATTTGCTGCTTATGTTGTTGGCATGCAAGTAATCCTGTTTGGTAGCTTCACTGGGTTTACATTTTTAGGTATGCCTTGTGCTGCTCCTTGCATGCCCTCCTGGACTCTCCATGGAACCTGAATTGTACCTCTGGCCTTATGTAATGGCTAAGTGGAGTCTATGCCAGGCTATGAGGTTGTAGATTGTGATGGAGTACAATTCTGCTGCTGTTGATGGCCCACAGTGCCTTATGGATGCCTGGTCTTGAGCTGCTAGATCTAATTGAAGTCTGTCCCATTTAACACAGTGATTGTGCTGCACAACATGATGAAGGGTATTCTCAATGTGAAGGCAGGACTTTGTCTCTGCAAATATTGTGCGATGGTCTCTCTTACTGACACGGTCATGGACAGATGCATTTGCAGCTGGCAGACTGGTAAGGGTGAGATCAAGAGTGTCTTTTCCTCTTGTTAGTTCCCTTGCCACCTGCATTAGACTCAGTTTAGCAGCTATGTCCTTTAGGACCTGACCAGTTCATTCAGTAATACTGCTGCCACACCATTCTTGGTGATGGATATTGAAGCCCCTCACCCAGAGTCCATTTTGTACCCTTATCATCCTCAGTGCTTTCTCCAAGTGTTGTTCAACATGGAGGATTACTGATTCATCAGCTGAGTGAAGATGGTACGTGGTAAGCAGTAGGACGTTTCCTTGACAATGTTTAACCTGAAGCCATGGAAACCAGAGTCCATGGATGTTAAGAATATCCTCCGCCACCTCTGCTGGCTCTCTCCTGTCAGCGGAACAGGACAACTCCTGGGATCCTGGTAATGGTGCCTAGGACATTGTCCATAAGATATGATTCTGTGAATATGATTATCTCAGGCTGTTGCTTAACTAGTCCGTGAGACAGCTCTCCCCAGTTTGGCACTAGGAGGACTTTACAGAGTCAACAAGACTATTTCTGCCATTGTCCTTTCTGGTGCCTAAGTCAATGCCAGGTGATCTGTCCAGTTTCATTTCTTTGAGACTTTATAATAATTCATACACCTGAATGGTTTGCTCAGCCATTTCAGAGGGCAATTGAGAGTCAACCACATTGTTGTGGGTCTAAAGTCACATGTAGGCCAGATCAGGTGAGAATGGCAGATGTCCTTCCCTGAAGGACATTAGTGAATCAGATGGATTTTTCCCAACAATTGGCAATGGTTTCATGGCCATCAGTAGATTTTTAATTCCAGAATTTTTTTTAAAAATTGAATTCAAATTCCACCATTGACTGTGATATAATTCAAACCCAGGTCTCCAGGACATTAGTTGAGTTCCTGGTTTAATAGGCTAGTGATAGCTATCACCCCCACCCCACCCCCTCCCCAAACCCCCAATAAATGCCTTCATCAGTAATGGCATTGAGTGTAACAGTTGGCAAGTTAAGCTGCAATTGAACAGGCCACATTTGAATTTCTGGTCACCATACTACAGGAAAAATTCTAGTTCCAAAGACAAAGCCAGATTCCATAAAAAAAACACAAGTAATCAATAAGATGCTACAAAACCACAGCAGTGGCTACAAGGGATGAGTTAAGAAGGTGCACAAATGCCAACGTATCAAATAAGATTCAGAGTCACCCAAGCAAAAGGTAAATCTCAGAAGCAGACCAAACTTTCCATATCATTAAACTGACTCATCGTGCCAATGCTCAGAGGCAATCAAAAACTTTGACAACCATTAGCATCATATGTCCTGAAAAAGCAGGACACCGCACATAAAAAGCTAAAATCTAACTTGGGAGGCAGTATCAGCATATTATCAGTATGCATCCTAAAGGACCTGTAGCTAAGCAAGTGTCACTCTATGTCCCTGTTTCGGAAAGATCATCTCACAGGATATAATAGATAACCAATTCTGTGCGTTGGAAGAAATATACTGCAGTGTCAAAATGCAAGATCCTCTTGGCTTCCTTAACTCCTCTACCTCTTAGTTACTAACAGTCCACCAGTGATTATTGACCAATGTCAATGTAGTTTCAATTCATAAGATTCAAATGACATCCACTGGCATGGATCAGACCACATGGGTTGTAATTGAATCAATCAATAATCTACAAGGGTTTGACTTTGAAGTGTACAATGCATGTACTAGGATGATTACATCGGATTCATTGAGCAGATTACACATCCCATACAAGTAGCAAGATATCCCTTTTAATCCACAGTTGATGCTCTGGACAAGGTTAATCAGTTACCCATTGGCCAAAGCCAGTGTGAACAGATACATCTAGGAATGTCGGACAATTCTACAGAAGTGCCTGAAACGTATTGGTCATTTTGGTCAAACATAAGTGAACTTGGTATATCACAAGTCGTTTTCAAAGGCAAATATGCTTTAACACAAAATGTCTAATGCAAAGTTTTCATCTCCATGTTGTACGAAGCATGAGGAGAAACAATCCCAGGGCAGTGTCCGGCTCGGGGGCAAGCAATCCCAGAGCAGTGTCCGGCTCGGGGGGAAGCAATCCCAGAGTTGTGCCTGGCTTGGGGGGAGCAATCCCGGAGCAGTGCCTGGCTTGAGGAGAAGCAATCCCAGAGCAGTGCCTGGCTTGGGGAGAGCAATCCCAGAGCAATGCCCACTTAGGGGGAGCAATCCCAGAATAGTGCCCACTTAGGGGAGAGCAATCCCAGAGCAGTGCCCGGCTTGGGGGGAGCAATCCCAGAGCAGTGCCCGGCTTGGGGGAAGCAATCCCAGAGCAGTGCCTGGCTTGGGGAGAGCAATCCCAGAGCAATGCCCACTTAGGGGGAGCAATCCCAGAATAGTGCCCACTTAGGGGAGAGCAATCCCAGAGCAGTGCCCGGCTTGGGGGGAGCAATCCCAGAGCAGTGCCCGGCTTGGGGGAAGCAATCCCAGAGCAGTGCCCGGCTTGGGGAGAGCAATCCCAGAGCAATGCCCACTTAGGGGGAGCAATCCCAGAATAGTGCCCACTTAGGGGAGAGCAATCCCAGAGCAGTGCCCGGCTTGGGGGGAGCAATCCCAGAGCAGTGCCCGGCTTGGGGGGAGCAATCCCAGAGCAGTGCCCGGCTTGGGGGAAGCAATCCCAAAGCAGTGCCTGGCTTGGGGAGAAACAATCCCAGAGCAGTGCCCGGCTTGGGGGGGAAGCAAGCCCGGAGCAGCGTCCGACAGGGTGGGGATGCAGTCCCGAGAAGTGGCCGGCATGGTGGCGGGGAAAGCAATCCCGGAGCAGCATCCGAATAGGAAGAAGCAGTCCTGGGTGGATAACAATGCAGGGAGGGAGTCCTGGGTGCAGACTGGAGTGGGGAAGCAGTCCCGGAGGAAACTTACCCTGGAGAAGCTGAGAGCCAGAACGGAGCGGACTGGAGACTTGGAGCAAAGTGGGAGACGGTTGTTGGACTGAGCTCTGGCACAAGTAGAACAGACCATGTGTGGAAGCACCTGCCCTCAGCTACTGCAATGTAACGTTTATTTGAAATGTTTTTTAACTGACTGTAAGTTCAATCCTTTAACCATGTCTTATTTCTAACTTGTTCTTTGAACACAGTACAGTAATGCAACTACTTTTCTTTTTATTCCTCATTTGTATCTAAGATTTGCACCTACATACTTGTACCTAAGATGGTGCCAATAAGAGGTGACATTGTGAAATGTTTCACTGTATTGGATGCCAAACACCATTCTCTGTAAATTTAATGTTCATCAGTCAGAAATTTGTTCTGTAAAACAAAATGGAATATTAATTATTAAAATGCTTCAGTTGTGCTGTGTCTTTCCAGCATCCTTTTCCTTTTACATCCAAGTGAACATTATCATAATTACCTTGTCTGGTCCCACCCACCTACATTCAAGTTTTAAACTCCCATCTTTAGCTTGATCCGCTTTCACATCTGCCTTTCGATCATACAGAAATAGCTGACCTCTAATCTTTTGTAACACATGCAGCTGTTTGTTCTGCTTTCTCAAATCATTTAATCCTTTCACTTCTGGGTTCTGCTTCATCGTTACCAGTTACAATATTCCCTCGCAATCTCCTCCCCTTTTCATTGTCAACTTAAGTGGAGTTAATCCACTCGCCCCTGATGAGACTGGGCATTGCCCTCAGTCCCATCAGGAAATTAAATCACCCTCTCGTCTCTTGTATAGCATTTAGCTAATACTTTCTCCAATATCATATTCATTTGTTCTGTCATTTCTGAGCTCTGTGGTGAGTAGGGGATGTGAAATATTATTTGATTTTCAGCAATTTATAAACATGATAAAAACAGAAAGGTTAATGAGTAGGCCATCTACCCGCTCTTAAACCTGCTACAAGCCTCAACTTCTTGATATTACAAAAACCTATTGTCCATTTCTTCACATATTTTCTGCGATCTATCCTCCACAACCCTCTGGGGTAGGGAATTCCAGACATTTACTGATCTCTGAGAGAAGAAATTCCCTCGAGTTTCAGTTTTTAATGTGTTCCCTTATTCTGTAACTTTGTCCCCTAGTTCAAGACTGTCCTACAAGTGGAACCATCAATTCTGTCATCCAGCATTTGTACATCCTTATGGCGAAGGTACATCCTTTCCTTCCCCTTCTGTAACACTTTGTAAAGGTACCACATCTATTTCCTCCTGACCAATTGCTGCTGCTACTACTACGTGATGCTCAGAGCCTGTTACAACTGCCTTCATAATTTCCTCAACTACCCATCAGTCTGTTCCCTTCTCATGTGCTTTAACCGTTATCACTGCTGTCTTTATTGTTAGTGTCACAGAGTCATTCAATCATAGAGTTGTACAGCGCAGAAACAGACTCTTTGGTCAAATTCGTCCATGCTGATCAAATATTTTAAACTAATCTAGTCTCATTTGCCAACATTTGGCCCATATCCCTTTAAACCCTTCCCATTCATGTACCTATCCAAATGTCACAATTGTAATAGTCTCCTCCATTTCCTCTGGCAGCTCATTCCATACACGCACCATTCTCTGCAAGATACAATGTCCCTTATGTCTCTTCTATATCTTTCCCCTCTCACTTTAAACTAAAGTCCTCTGGTATTAGACTGCTCTATTCTAGGGAAAAGACCTGGCTATTCCCCCTATCCATGCCTCTCACGATTTTATTAACCTCTATAATGTCATGCCTCAGCCTCATCCTTCCAATGCTCCTTGGAAAATAGCCCCAGCCTCTCCGTTACTCAAAACCTCCAACCACCTCAAAATCCTAGTAAATGTTGCCTGCAATTGAATTAACCTTGACTGCCGTTTGAGGAAGACTGTTCCAAATCTCCACACTCTTTCCATATTGAAGTGCTTTCTAACATATCTCCTGAATGGCCTGGCCCTAATTCTGACATTATACCCCTGATTCCCGAATCTTCAACCAGAGGAAATAGTTAATCTTTATCTATCTTGCCATTGGAGGCAGTTCAGTGAAGTTCACTCGGATGATCCCTGGTATGGAGGGACTGTCTAATGAGTAAAGACTAAACAGTTGGGACTCTACTCATTGACATTTAAAAGAATGAGAGGTGATCTAATTGAAACATAGGGGATTCTTATAGGGCTTGCTTGGCAGGGTAAATGTTGAGAGGATGTTTTCCCTTGTGGATGAGTCTAGGACCAGATGGCGTCATCTCAGAATAAAGGGGCGCCAATTTAAAACCGAGATGAGGAAGTATTTCTTCTCTCAGAGGGTTGAGGAGTTTTGGAATGCATTGCCACAAAGCGCTGTGGGGACAGAGTTCCTGTTTATATTTGAGGCTGCGATAGATAGATTCTTGAATGTAGTAAAATCAAGGATAATGAGAAAACCACAGGAAAGGGAATGTGAGGAACATCGGATCAACTATGAATGGCAGAG
The DNA here is from genome assembly GCF_020745735.1 of Hemiscyllium ocellatum. Lineage (NCBI taxonomy): Eukaryota > Metazoa > Chordata > Chondrichthyes > Orectolobiformes > Hemiscylliidae > Hemiscyllium > Hemiscyllium ocellatum. Next base: position 70,179,375 of record NC_083412.1, read on the forward strand.
CAGGCTCGAGAGACCAAACAAGTGAAAGTGAGGATTGCAGATCCTGGAGATCAGAGTGAAGCTGGAACAGCACAACAGGTCAGGCAGCATCCGAGGAGCAGGGAAATCGATGTTTCAGGCAAAAGCCCTTCATCAGGAATAAGGCCTTTGGGCATAAACCCACATACCAAGTGATAATATGTAAATAAGATTCTCCCTTCTGTTATAAGTTTGACACCAATTTGCTTCAGCTTTGTTGAACTTTATTTCCCAGTGTACAGTAAGAGATTCTCACGAAATTTCAACATAAGTAACCAATAGGCTTACATTGCAGGGTATACTTTTGCAAGAAAATATATCTTACTAATCATGTCTCTGAGCAAGGGACTGGGAGTTCCTTTCCCAAATGCTACATAATAGCACTGCAAAAATTGGGTGTGCCTGGATTGGAACATCTGCTGTGATATCTATCAATGTCAAATAATGTGCTGGCAACCGATCATTCTTCAGGCCCACAAATCACCAGTTGCCACTTGGAAGGGATTCTGGCCAGAGGAAAGGGCTGCAGAAGACAACGAGGAATGATGCAACCATAACCCACCATGAGTTAATATTATCAGCAGAAAAGGAGACAGAAATTGTGTGATCATTTTAAAATGGCAACTGAGATTGGAGTATCCATTTACATATTCATAAATATTTGAACATCTGAGTTTCAGATAACAAACAGCAGAATTCACCTTTCAGATAATTCCAATGTACTCTCACAAGTTCATATTCAGCTACCAGTAGATTCATAAATTTCAATACTGTCTGAAACAGGTCAGGATGAAAGAAAGTAGCACAATGCCATTAAAGTATGCAGTGTAATAATGTCATTATTCAATGGTCACACAATTGCACTACAATAGCTGTCTTATGCAACAGATTCTGGTTGGTATGTACTACCATGAAGAATACAGCAAGGTAGTTAAAATCAAATCAAGCAGTTCTGATTGATCAAAGATTACCAAAACCCCCAGGCACTTTTTAGTTGCAACATATGACATACTTGTACAAGTCCTTTCTGTTTGTAAAGTATGGGGCTTGTTAATTATGTACTGGGAACAATCCAGACATTAATATCTTCAAGGTCCTACTTTTTAATTATCTGCTCTAGTTCATGAAAATCGCATCATATGACCTCAATATCTGTCCTCTTTATGTCATTGGCACCAAGGTGTAATGCAATCACTGGATCACTCCCTTCATGTGTGGAATATTCGCCTCCCAGTGATTGCCTCTACATAAGATCACAAGATTTAGGAGCAGGAGTAGGCAATTCAGCCACTTGAGCCTGTTCCACTATTTGATATGATTATGCCTGATCTCAGGTCAGCCTCAACTCTTTTTTTCCAGCCTGCTTTCCATAACTCTTCAATGCATTATTAATTAACAATCTATCTCCTCCTTGACTTTACTCAATGTCTCTAGGGTAATAAATGCAATGGATTCATGAACGTTTGAGCGAAGTAATTTCTCCCTCTCTCTGTTTTAAATCTGCTCTTATCCGAAAACTATGACCTCACATTCATGATTGCCCCACAGAAGGAAACATCCTTTTTACATCTGTTTCGTCAATTCCTTTCACTATCTTACTTACATCAATTAGATCTCATCTTATTCTTATAAAATTCAAATAATATAGGCCTAAACTGTTCAATCTATCTTCAAGTCTGGAATCAATCCAGTGAATCTCCTCTGAAATGTCTTCAACATCCATTAAATCATCCCTCATAGTGAAGGAGATGTTTGGTATGATATTTTATTATTGGTCAGAGTATTGAGTACAGGAGCTGGGAGGTCATGTTGTGGCTGTACAGGACATTGGTTAGGCCGCTGTTGGAATATTGCGTGCAATTCTGGTTTCCTTCCTATGGGAAAGACGTTGTGAAACTTGAAAGAGTTCAGAAAAGATTTGCAAGGATGTTGCCAGGGTTGGAGGATTTGAGCTATCGGGAGAGGCTGAACAGGCTGGGGCTGTTTTCTCTGGAGGTTGAGGAGTGACCTTAAAGAGATTTACAAAATCATGAGGGGCATGGATAGGATAAATAGACAAAGTCTTTTCCCTGGGGTTGGGGAGTCCAGAACTAAAGTGCATAGGTTTAGGGTGAGAGGGGAAAGATACAAAAGATACCTAAGGGGCAACTTTTTCACAGAGGGTGGTATGTGTACGGAATGAGCTGCCAGAGGAAGTGGTGGAGGCTGGTACAATTGCAACATTTAAAAGGCATTTGGATGGGTATATGAATAGGAAGGGTTTGGAGGGCTATGGGCCGGGTGCTGGCAGATGGGACTCGATTGGGTTGGGATATCTGGTCGGCATGGATGGGTTGGACTGAAGGGTCTGTTTCCATGCTATACATCTCTATGACTTTAAGCGAGGGACAGAAATAGTACTCACTACTGTAAATCTGAGTTCCCTAATGCCTTCTCCAGTTACAGCAACACTTCCCTACTTTCACACTTTTAGTCTTTACCAATAAATGGGAGAAAGTGAGGACTGCAGATGCAAGAAATCAGTGTCGAGAATGTGGTGCTGGAAAAGCACAGTTGGTCAGGCGGCATGCGAGGAGCAGAAGTGATATTTCGAGCATAAACCCTTCACCAGGAACGAGGCAGCCTCATTCTTGGTGAAGGATTTATGTCCAAAACTTCAATTCTCTTGCTCCTCAGATATTGCCTAACCCTCTGTGCTTTTCCAGCACCACACTCCCGACTCTTTACCAATAAATGCCAAGATTCCATTTGTTTATATTTGCTAAACTTGCATACTAGTTTTCTGCGATTCATGTACAAGGACAGCCAGATCCTGCAGCGCTTTAGCACTATTACATTTCTCTCAATTTACATACTCGGTTGCCTTCTGAATCTTCAGCTTCCCTCACCTTCTGAATGAAGGTGCTATATTAGAAATCTTCCAATCCACAAAGCTTTCCCATGCCCAGGAAATTTTGGAGTTTTGTAAACAATGGATCACTAATCTCTGTTGCCACTTCCTTGAAGACCTTGGGATGTCGGTCATCAGGCCCTGGGAACTTGCCTCCTTTAATTCCAATAGTTTGCTCAGTACGTTTTTTTCCCCTAGTGATGATAATCGGTCTAAGCTCCTCCCTTCCTATCGCCTCTGCATTACCTGTTATTATTAGGATGGTACTTGTGTCCTTCACTGTGGAAACTGAAGTAAAATATTGATTTACCGGCTCCATTATTTCTGTGCTCCCCACTATTCACTCCTCAGTCTTTGCTAGCAAGGGACCAGCTACACTCTTCCTTTTTATACATTCATAAAGCTTTTCCTGTTTTTATATTTTGCACTGGTTTTATTTCAGATTTAGATCTTTTCAGATTTTTGGTGTCACGTATACTTAAGTACAGGAGTACAGCGAAAAGTGTACACATGGTGCCAACTTGGGTACCAAAGTACAAAGAAAAGCCTCAGGTAGTAAGAGAAATGGGAATTAAAAAGTTAAGCATTACATATTACTAAAAAATACAAAGCACAAAAGGTAACTTTGGTTAATCTTTAAAACCTCCCCAACCTTCCAGTCTGCCACTCATCTTTGCACAGTGGCATGCCTTAGTTTTTAGACTTTATATTATCCTTAATGCTCTTGTTTAGCATTAATACTTGTTGTGACTCTTATAATCTTCCTTCTTTCTGAAACATATCTCAGCATGGATGTCATGATTTGGAGATGCCAGTGTTGGACTAGGGTGTACAAAGTTAAAAATCACAAAATACCAGGTTATAGTCCAACTGGTTTATTTGGAAACACTAGCTTTCAGAGCACTGTTCTTTCATCAGGACCACCTGCTGAAGAAGCAGCGCTCCAAAAAGTAGTGCTTTCAAATAAACCTGTTGAACTATAACCTGGTGTTGTGTGATTTTTAACTTTCAGCACGGAGCAACTGAATATCACCAACTGTCCTATCTTTTTGTCTTCCCAGCCAGGCTACTAGGTCAGCTCTATCCCTATGCCTAAGTAATCACCTTTATTTAACTCCAAGTCTTCAGTGTGGGACTTGTTTCTTATTCTACCATGTTCTGATGCCTCTTCCCAAGAGGATCCTTTACGATGAGATAAGTCATTAATCCCACCTCATTACGCAATACCAAACTCAGAATAGTCTGCTCCCTGGTTGTTATTCGGAGGAAGATGTTGTGGAACCAATCTCTAATACATTTAATGAGCTCTCCCTTGAGGCTATCCTTGCTAATTTGATTAATCTAATTCTACCTAATACAGTTTACCTTGACATCAGGGAAACAATACACCATGCAGGACTCGTGACAATTGTAAGGAGAGAAACTAGAGGAGTTCACCTGATATTCACCAGATTTTAGAAGAATTGGGGGCGGAGGGAATGAATCTTCAAGAAATCTATAAAATCCAAACAGGACAAACTTAGGAATGAATCTCCCAATGCATGGGACTCCAAAACCAACAGTCAGATTCTAAAGACTGAAACAAGATTTTTTTTCCCCACCTGGTCTGATAAACCCTTGGAATTCTCAGCAACAGAAATTGGCTGAATCTAAAACAGAGTTAGATTAGTTCTCAGGGTTAAAGGATTCAAAGGTTATGTGGAAAGCCTAAGTTTAAGGTACTGTGTTGGTTGATCAAACATGATCATATTGAACAGCAAAACAGGCTCAGAGGCCTGCTCCTATTTTCTATGTTTTTTATCTCCCAACTGCATGTCTACTCTTCATTGTTCCCTTCTTTGTGGCGCCTTTCCTATTGTGGACTGCACATTTTTCAATGGATTCCTTCCTCACCCTCTGTATCTGGCATGTTCTTCATTTACCCAAGGAAAATTCCCACTGATAAAAAGGAAGACTGTGTTTGCTACAATCCTATCCATAATACAGTACTTAATGTTGCTTTGGAAAAATTCTCTGTTACACAGCAAACAGTTTGTTTGAGTTACATTTCTTCAGTAAAAATGGAAGTTTTGAATGCAAAAGTAAAATACTATTTGGCTCCAACCATAATGAATACACCCACACATTAAATAATTTTAAAATTATTCTTGTTTAAAAATGTGTTCTCATCCATGTTAGAAAATGCATATTAATTTAAGGCAAGTATATAAATCTAAGTTTTCTGATATCACAGATTTTGAATCCCACGGTAACTAAAACCTGTTTAGAACAGATTTAATACATAATTTATTTCTTTATTTATTTCCAGAAGAACACACATATGAAAGAAGTACATCTATTTCATTTTTTACAATGATTCGCTCAGGGTGTAAGTTATGTGGCAAGTAATGTGCTATCGTCATTTCCCAGGCATCTACAAATGCCACATTGATGCCTGTGAACATCTTTCTCATTATGATATCAAGCTGGTAGGAGTACCAGTCACTGTTATACAGACTGACATCTCCTGGAAGGGCCTGCACATTGGCAGTCTTCAAAACAACCACTGTTTCGGGACTCCTCCCTTTTAACTGCAAAATTGACCTGCGGATATTCTGTAGTCTTCTGATGTAAACTTCCACTGGAAAAGTGCTGAAATGAGACCATAAGGTGATAGCTATGACCGTACCCTTTCCTCCTTTAATTTCATCCAGTTCATTTGCAATGTAGTGTAGGTCCTGGCTCGAAACAGTGTTGAATCGGATTGGTGGGCCATGAGGATGATATTCTACCAGGATATTGTGTTCCAAATCCACAGCAAGATGAGGGCCTATGTTTTTTGGATTGTGAAGATCAAATATCTTGAGACCTAAAACAGAATAAAATTGGTTGAAATGCAATGCCACAATATTGTTGACGTTAATAGATCTAAACTAGGAAGGGTAGAGAATTTCAAAGAGACCACTCAAATGCAGCAAGATTTAAGCATGCTCATCTCATGAGTGAGAGACATAATTGTAATGTGATATCTTACAACAAGCACAGACCAGCTGACAAATAATCATGCACCAATATCCCACTAGTTTACTTCAATCTGTTAATCACTTATTCTTCTTTTACGTACAGGACATTGGCGAGGCCACATCTGGAATACTATGTTCAACTCTGGCTTACATGTTAAAAGGAAGGATGTTGTGCAAAATTTACAAGGATGTTGCCAGGTTTGTAGGGTCAGAACTTTAGGAGAGTCTAAATAAGCTGGGGCTACTTTTCCGAGAGCATCGGCGGCTGAGAGGTGATCTGAGAGGTTTATAATATTATGAGGAGCATGGATAGGGTGAATAGTCTGTCTTTTCCCCAGTGTAGGAGAGTGCAAAAGTAGAGGGCAGAGGTTTAAGGTGAGAGGGGAAAGATTTAAATGGGACCTATATTTTTCACACAGAGGGTGGTGTGTGTATGGAATAAGCTGCCAGAGGTGGTACTGGAGGTGCGAACCATTACAAAATTTAAAAGGCATTTGGATGAGTCTACGAACAGGAAGGACTTGGAGGGATATGGGCCAAATGCTGACAAATGGGACCAGGTTAATGTAGAATATCTGATTAGCATGGACAAGTTTGATTGAAGGGGCTGTTTCCATGCTGTACATCTCTATGACTACGTTTCTTCATCTTAAACTGATGCACAGAACTAGACCAGCCCGACTGCTTTCCTAGTTGCAATGCGCTGCCAATGCTAGCTCAGTTGTCTGGGCAGCTGCTTCATACTGAAAAATGTGTTGCTGGAAAAGCGCAGCAGGAATGATTCCTGAAGAAGGGCTGATTCCCAAAACGTCGATTCTCCAGCTCCTTGGATGCTGCCTGACCTGCTGCGCTTTTCCAGCAAAACATTTTTCAGCTCTGATCTGCAGTCCTCACTTTCTCCTAGCTGCTTTGTACTACAGAGTGATGCTAGAAGCATGGATTCTATCCCTGAGAAAAGCAGCAATTGCTGGATAAGCTCAGCAGAGAGAAATCATGGTTAACATTTTGGTTTAAGTGACTCTTCTCAGAACAATTCCTGAACTGGCTGAGGTGATCATGAGGGCTCTCCTTCTCAATCTCTCCCTTTGCCTGAGGCATGGGGGTGGTTTAAGCTCAGGGTCACCAGGTGTCTCTCTGTAATGAGAGCGCAACCCCATCGTCCTGTAGGACTACAATTATCTTACTTGGTATTAGTTAGGCACAGTGGACTATGAAATTCAATTGCCTCATTCCTGATGCAGGGCTTATGGCCGAAACATTGATTCTCCTGTTCCTCAGATGCTGCCTGACCGGCTGTGCTTTCCCAGCACCACATTCTCGACTAAGAAATTCAATGTTACTGATGTCGTCTGAAACATTTTCTATCAGTTGATCACAGTTAACAAAGACTGTCTCCTTTCCTGCAACTAACACAACTTCTTCACACCTTAATTCCTTTAGTCCCTGTTTGTTCATCTGTTTGCCTTGCTGCTCCTACTATTTTATTTTGTATTCCACTTCTTACACTTTTTTGTTATTTCTATTTCAAGCCATCTTCTAAACAATCATCTTCCTGCTTTTCTTTCCTTTCATCTTGGATAATGTGATATTTATGAAAGAAATGCACATGCTGAATCATTTTTAAAACCCCAGGCAGTACAACAAAATGGCTGACAACATCGAATGGATCAGATGTTGATGTCTGGTCCAATCAGGAAGAGGACAATATTGGATGGGGAAGAGAAATAGTATCCCAAGAGCTACAGCCACTCATATCATTGAGGGAAATTAGAAGCTTGAGCTGGGAGGACAGACATTGCACAGAATGAGACTGAGGATTCAAGGTTTTCACTTAGTGACAGAACAAACATCTGGCCCTATCGAGATGAATCAGAACAATCACTACAATTGCTTCAGACATGGGGACCCTCTGCAAAGATTTACAGGTAAAAACAGAAGCTCAGGCCTGTTATTGGAAAGAAGGGAGGGAGGTTGAAGCTAGGTCTGGAACCTAGGAACATGGCGAAGAAACAGTGAGGTGGCAAATTCTGGGATACTGAGCTGTAGAATCGTAAGATATGTAACCATGAATGAAACGGTCAGAAACATTTTTAACTGAATAATTAGATTAATCATACTGCTGTCTCTGTTCAGTGCACCACACACCCTTAAGGAATCCATTACAGTTAGGGTGCAGGTTGAACATTCACATATATGACCCACCTGCCAAAGATGCCAATCTCTCACAGTCACTTGTCAGAGTTTCCACATCTCCAGTTATTCTTCAACCTCAAATACATTAGCCTACACATAACGCTAGATAATCATTGTTGATTTACCTTCGATGCCACAGCATAAGAACATATACAGCAAAACAGAACCAAAGCAGCAAACCCTAAATCCTGCACGAGAGATGGTGCTTCACATTGTGGGGCAGGCTCCAACCACACTCTAGCATAAATAGCATCACAGAACACTAGAGAGGTCAGAATGATACTGCCTTGTGCCCATTCCCACTTCCCAATAAACCTTGCACTGCTACTTAGCATGAAGTGCATTATGGAGATCTTGCTTTCCATCTACTCTCACGACAATCCCTCTGCCCCCAGTGATCTGCTTTCAGATATTAAAGAACAGAAACCCAGAGAATAGACCAGGAGTAGGCCAATCAGCTCCACCATTCATCTGACTGTGGCTGATCATCCATCTCAGTAGCCTCTTTCCACTTCTCCCCATGTTCTTTGATCCCTTTGGCTCCAAGTGCTACATTCAACTCCTCTCGAAATCACATGACACTTTAGCCTCAACTGCTTCCTGTGGTCGGGAATTCCACAGGCTCACCATTCCCCAGATGAAGAAATATTTCATCTCCATCCTAAATGGTCTACCCACAGCCTCAGATTGTGACCTCTGGTTCTGGATTCCAACAGCAACATCTTTCCTGCATCCATCCTGGATAGTCTAGTTAAAATTTTAAAAGATTTCTAGGAGATACACCTCATTGTTCTAAACTCCAGTGAGTATCAGAGGTGGCACGGTGGCTCAGTGGTTAGCACTGCTGCCTCACAGCACCAGGATCCCAGGTTCAATTCCTCTGTTCCATTACACACCTTAAGGTCCTACCATTCACCATGAAACTCCTACCATGATTTGAGGTTCCAACAGACAAGACCTTTCACTTGTCTAGATTAAACTTCATTTGCCATTTCTTGGCGCCGTTCCCCAGCTGATCAAGGTCCTGCTGATAACCTTCCTCACGGTCCAAGATACCACCTATTTTAATGTCATCAGCAAACTTACTAATCATGCCTTGTCCATTCTCATCCAAATCATTGATATAGATAACAAGCAACAATGGGCCCAGCACTGACCGCTGACGCACTGCACTAGCCACATGCCTCCAGTCCAACAAGCATCCTTCCACTATTACCCTTTGCTTCCTACAATCAAGCCAATTGTGTATCCAATTTGCCAGCTTGTCCTGGATTCCATACGACCTAACCTTCCAAAGCAGCCTACCATGTGAAACTTGCTGAAATCCATATAGACTCCATCTGCTGCCCTTACCTTGTCAACCTTCCTGGTCACTTCAAAGAACTTTAACAAATTTGTGAGGCATGATCTCCCACTCTCAAATTCATGCTGACTACTCCTAACCAAACCCTGTTTTTCCAAACGCATTTATATCTTATCCTTCAAGATCTGTGGTGAGTAAGTTACTTGAGAAGATTCTAAGATTACTGGTCCATAGTTCCCAGAGTTTTCTTTGCACCTCTTCTTGAATAATGGCAGAACACTCACTACCCTCCAGTCTTCCAGGACATCATCCATGGCTAGCAATGATGCAAAAAAAATCAGCCAGATCCCCTGCAATTTCTTCTCTCATCTCTTGCATATATCTGGTCAGGACCAGGAGATTGATCCACCTTCATCCATTCTAATATATCAACACCTGCTCTAGTGTGATATGGGCTGTCCCCAAGATATCACCACTAACTTTCCCAAGTTCCCAGGTCTTCATGTCTTTCTCTGTAGTAAACACAGTCTCATCAAAGTACTGTATAATTACAACATGACATCCATGTCGCCCTACTCAAATCATTGCACTATGAAGTCCACTATCATTTGCAATTTTACTGCCTACTGCACCTGCATACTTACCCTCAGCAACTGGTACATGAGAACACCTAATTCCTTTGCTCCTATGACACCCAGATCTCATTGCACATCCCCCCCTCTCAACTTATGGCCATTCAGATAACAACATGCCTTCATGTTTTTTTCTCCCAAAGTGGATAACCTCACATTTATTCATAATATACTGCATCTGCCACACATTTGCCCATTCCTTCAGCTTGTCCAAATCAAAGTGAAGCATCTCCGCATCCTCCTCAAAACTCACCTTCCTAATCAGCTTTGTGTCATTGCCACCTTGGTGATATTACATTTAGTTCCGTCATCTGTGAACAGCTGGATCCTAGCACTGATCCCTGCAGTACCCCACTCTCTGTCATTGGAAAAAGTCCTATTTATTCCTACTGTTTGTTTCCTGCTGCCATCCAGTTGCTATCTATCTCAATACACTATCCCTAATCTAATATGTGCTTTCATTTTACATGCTAATCTCTGTCAAAAACCTTCTGAAAGTCTAAATAAAACATATCATCTGGCTCCACTTCATGAACTTTAAATGTTTATCCTGAAAAAATCCTGAGAGATAGGTCAAAAATGCCTCCTTTTCATGCTGACTCTTTCGGATCATGTCACTGCTTTCCATAGGCTCAACAACTAAATCTTTTTTCAATGGTATTAAGCTGATTCGTCTACAATACCTAGATTTCTCTCTGCCTCCTTTCTTAAATTAGAGGGTAACTGATGTAACCCCCCCAAAATCTGTAGGAACTGTTCCAGAGTCTACAGAAACTGGAAAATGCCCATCAGTGCATTTGTTGTCAGGCCTTGGGGATTTATCGGTCTTCAATTACTCCAAAACCATTTCCCTATAAATACTGATTTACTTCAATTTCTCCCTCACACAAAACCATGCTTTCTCCAACATTTCTGATATTACTTTTGATGATCCATTCTGAACACAGAACCAAAGTTTCTATTTTGCTTTCCATTACAAAATTTCCCTCTATGGGACCTACATTTGTCTCCAATCTTTTTTTTTCTCTTCACCTCTAGAAACTGTTCTAGAGTTGATGAAGACTGACAGAAGTTAACAGTGCACTGCTGATGAAGAACCATCATTTGATCCAGCACCTACAGTAATGAGTGTAAATATTGGCATTCTAGAGGCCAGCATAGAATCAAGAAAGGCACATGGTGAATTAATAAGGGTCAACAGACAGCAGTCAACCACAGAGAAAAAAAACCTCTCATCTGCTAGCTCACCAGAGTGTGAGGCCAATATGTTCTAGACTCAAAAAAACTTTTACTCTGTTTCTCGCTCCACAAATGTTGCCAGACCAAGTGAGTTTCTCCAGCATTTTTAGGTGTCTAAGATTTCCAGCATCCACAGTATTTTCTTTTTAATTTAACAGATCATAGAACAATACAGCGCAGATCAGGCCTTTTGGCCTTCAATGTTGCGCTGACCTGTGAACTATTCTCAGCTCGTCCCCCTACACTATCCCATCATCCATATACTTATTCAAGAATTGTTTAAAGCTCCCTAACGTGGCTGAGTTCACTACATTGGCAGGTAGGGCATTCCACGCCCTTACCACTCTGAGTAAAGTACCTGCCTCTGACACCAGTCTTAAATCGATCACCCCTCATTTTGTAGGTGTACCCCGTCGTACAAGCTGACATCATCATCCTAGGAAAAAGACTTACACTATCTACCCTCTCAAATCCTCTGATCATCTTGTATGTCTCTATCAAATCCCCTCTTACCCACCTTCTTTCCAATGAGAACACACCCAAGTCTCTCAGCCTTTCCTCATAAGAACTTCCCTCCAGACCAGGCAACATCCTGGTAAATTTCCTCTACACCTTTTCCAATGCTTCCACATCCTCCCAGAAATATGGTGACCAGAACTGTACACAATATTCTAAGTGTGGCCGCACTAAAGTTTGTATAGTTGTGGCACGATATTGCTGAACTCAATTCTTCTACCAATGAAACCTAACACACCGATAAACTTGGGTGGCAATTTTCACGGATCTATGTAAATGGATTCCAAGATCCCTCTGGACATCTACACAAGCAAGAATCTTTCCATTGACCCAGTAGTCTGCCTTCCTGTTAGACTTCCCAAAGTGCATAACCTCATATTTAGCTGCATTGAACTCCATTTGCCACCTCTAGCCCAATTCGGCAGTTTATCCAAGTCCCCTGAAACCTGTAACATTCTTCCAAACTGTCCACTACTCCACTGATTTTAATGTCACTTGCAAATTTACAAATGCATCCACCTATGCCTGCATCTAAGTCATTTATAAAAATGGCAAACAGCAATTGTCTCAAAACAGATCCTTGTGGCACACCACTCGTAACCAGACTCCAGGTTGAATATTCTCCATCAACCCCACACTGCCTTCTTTCAGAAAGCCAGTTTCTAATCCAAACTGCTAAATCACCCTCAATCCCATGCCTCTGCATTTTCTCCAACAGCCTACCTGTAGAACCTTAAAGGCTTTACTGAAGTCCATGTATACCATGTCAACTAGCCTACACTCATTTACATGCTTGGTCACCTTCTCAAAAAACTCGGTGAGGTTTGTGAGACACACTGCCTTTGATGAAACCATGTTGATTATCTGAAATCAAATTGTTGCTTGCTAGAAGATTATAAATCTTATTTCTTATAATCCTTTCCTACAACAGAAGTAAGGCTCACTGGTCTATAATTACCTGAGTCATCTCTACTGCCCTTCTTGAACAAGGGCACAACATTTGCAATCTTTCAGTCCTCTGGTACCTAAACCTATAGACAATGACGACTCAAATATCAAAGCCAAAGGCTCTGCTATTCCCTCCCAAGCTTCCCAGAGAATTCTCGAACAAATCCCATTCAGCCCAGGGGACTTGCCAACTTTCACTCCTTCGAAAATTGATAACACCTGTTCGTAACTAGCCTCGATCCTTTCTAGTCTAATATCTTGTACCTCATTCTTCTCCTCTACAATATTCTCCTTTTCCTGAGTGAAAGCCGATGAGAAATGTTCGTTTAGCACTTCTCAGATCTCCACAGAGTCCATACTCAACTTCCCACATCTGTCTTTGACTGGCCCTATTATTCTATTTGCTAAAGACTACTAGTGTCCTCTCTTTGCTCTTCTTAACTCTCTCTTTAAATCCTTCCTAGCTGATCTGTAACTCTCCATCGCCTCATGAACTATCTTGCCTCATCAACACATAAGTCTCCTTCTTCTGCTTGACAAGAGGAGATGCAATTTCTTACCTGATCACTTTCTCCCTGCCTGACAGGGACATACCTATCAAGGACACACAATATCTGTTCCTTAAACCAGCTCCACATTTCCATTGTCTGCATCCCCTGTATTTTGCTACCCCATTCTATGTGTCCTAACTTTTGCCTAATCATATTATATTTGTCCTTGCCCCATCAATAACTCTTGACCTGTGGCACGTAGCTACCCTTTCCATCGCTAAACTCAACGTAACTGAATTATGGTCACTCACACCAAAGTGCTCACCTATAACTAAATCAAACACCTGGCCTGGTTCATTACCAAGTACCAGATCCAGTGTGGCCTCCCATCTTGTTGGCCCTTAGACATACTGTGTCAGGAAACCCTCCTGTACACATTGGACAAAAACTGATCCATCCAACATACGAGAGCTATAACATTTCCAATCAATGTTGGGGAAGTTAAAGTTTCACTCCTACCCAGAATAATTTTGCCAATCCTCTCTTCCACCTCCCTGGAACTCTGCCGAGGCCTATAAAAAAACTCCAAGCAGTGTGACCTCTCCTCTCCTTTTTGTAACCTCACCCCACACTACCTCAGTAGATGAGTCCTCATCAAAAGTTCTTTCAGCCACCATTATACTAACTTTGACTAATAAGGCCACACCTCCCCTCTTTTACCACCTTGCCTATTCTCAATGAAAGATCAAAACCCTGCAACCTGCAACATCCACTCCTGACCCTGCTCTATCCATGTCTCCGAAATGGCCACAACATCAAAGTCCCAAGTACCTATCTATGCTGCAAGCTCACCTACCTTATTTCAGAAACGTCGGATGTTGAAGTTGACACACTTCAAACCAGCTTGCTGTCTGCCAGCACATTCCTGTGACCATGAAATCCTGTCCCTGTCCTCCCTACTCTAGTCTATGATTAAACCTCATATATCCACCTTTGTTTCATACCCCTTAACATCTTTGAGATTGAAAAATATTTGCCAGCCAGTTTCAAACATAATTAGACTAGAATTGATTGCTGTTTGCAAAAAGTAGAGCTTCAAACTACACCCCCACTTTGCATGAAGGAAAGTCTCAAGTTCATTCTGAAAGGTCTGTGATTTTGAATGGACATGATAAGCTTCACCAGTAAGTATCTTATGCCTCTAACATAGAACTCAAACTGAAACTGCTATTTTTACATGGACAAAGTAGATGATTAAAATGTGTAATATTTGAAAGTAAATGCTGACAAATGTGTGTCAAGAATGGATCTAGTTCAATAGTTTACTAAGCTGTTTTCTGGAAAATAATGTAATAGCAGCGGATGGTGGAAAGTACAAAAAAAAATTAAGTTAGAACACTAGAAGCTTAGTGGCAGAGAGCAAGTGCAGAACGTCCAGGCATATATTGAAATCTCATCCAAATATGGGATGAAGTAGATATGCCAGCACAGGTTAAGTCCCTACCAAAGAAAACACAGTGTAGTCATTTCCCATGAGGGGGAAATTTAGGAAGAACATATTGTATTCAAAGTCTGTTCCTTCTACTGGAGTTCTTGAATGAGCTGTACAAGACTGACTGTGCGTATGGGGTACAGTTAGTGTTGAGACATGCTAAGACTTTCATAGATTTTAGAAAAACAGATCACCATTCCACAGAAGAATACACCATGGGCTTTAAATGGCCAATATGTTCTTTTTCAGGAATGATTCCCAGAATTGTTCAGAATACTCCAAGCTTTGATTCTTCAAGTCAGTGTTTTAGATACTTAAAACGTGCCTTCCTACCCTCTGATATCAAACTCTTCAGATATCCACTGAGTTACCCTATACAAAGTACCTTTGTTTTACCCATGTTTGAAATAAACACTTATCTACATTGAAAAACATTTATCAATTTTAACATTGCATGAGGTCTGGCTCCAACCTGGCAGAGACATTATATTGAACGTGGAGCTGATTATTTGCAGCATGTGTGAGGGGGGCAGTGGCATGACACCTTTTGCAGAATCCAGCATGATGTAATGTCTGGTGACTGTTGTCTCAGTTTCAATATCAATCACAAGCAAAAGTACCCAATGTTTCAATGCTGCTACTGAAGCTCAGGCCCAGAGTGTTGTCATGTAAATCCAAAACCTTCCACAAAACATACTCATTACATCCTTACTAGCACCCTTTTAGCAAGGCATGACATGTGTTGTGAAGGAATTATTCAGAAGCAAAGCACACTGTCACGTTTAGACCTTGGGTCTTCCATAGTAGTGACACAAACAACATAATAAAGCCCAGTTTCAGTGTCTGTGACTGACTGATAACAGTATGACACTCATTCTGAAACACTGCCAATACAAGCTGAAATTGTTAAAATGTACAGAATTAAGATCATCTCAGAGGGCCTCAGCTTGACTTTCACATTGAAAATGTATACTTTCTACATGTACTGATTTGTACTGAAGGATGTTTGGAAATATGCACACTCACAGTCTATAGCATTCACCTTTAACTAACAGATGATACTGGAGGAGTATTCCCTATCTTCACTCGAGTCGGACAGAAACAACAGTCTCAAAGTATGGAGACAGCTGGTATTTGCTGCCCAAGCCAGTACATGACCTACGGTTTCCCCATTCTGGGTCCACTGCTCAGACTTCCAACCTCAATCATGATGCACAATCCAGATCTTCTCCCTGCGAATATAGGCATGAAAACCAACAAAACATTCCAGGGAGACAAAACTGAAGATTAAGAGTTACCTATTTCTCTTTACCTTGCCACTGTGACCACTCCTCACTCCCCTAACTTTATGATTAATGAGGGTCCTGAGCACAGACCTTAACTTCATTGAGTCTATCAATATTCCTCTGGGTGAGTGAGTAATGGTGGGTGGGCTGGTGCTGGAAATTCTTAGCTTTGGTGACAAGTATTTTGTTTGGGTAAGTGTTATTGCAAGCACTTTCCCAGTTCCTGCCACTAGGGAAATCCTTGAAATCCTGAGGCAATAAAAAAAAGTCATAGATGGATCAAAACAGATCTCTAATGACTTTTCCTGCTCATTGCAACAGGGAAATGGCCATGCCCTTTGCTCAAAGGACAAAGGTATCAATCATCAGAACTTGTGTACAGAGAACATCTTCAAATAAAATTGCTGGGGAGGTGCCGATGTTAGACTGGTGTGGACAGGGTCAGAAGTCACATGACACCAGGTTATAGTCCAATGGATTTGTTTGAAATCGCAAGCTTTCAGAGCATGGATTCTTCGTCAGGTGGAGTGGAGGGATGGGAAGCACACAGGCACCATTGTATGACCCTTTGATCTCTCTGCCTCTAAATTCTGTGCCTGTGTGCTTCTCTTCACTCCACCTGACAAAGCAGCAGCGCTCCGAAAGCTTGTGATTTCAAATAAACCTGTTGGACTATAACCTGGAGTCATGTGACTTCTGACCTCAAATAAAATTGTTAATAAAATACTCAAAGATAGAAGATGTTATGTCTGCAATACATATTTTTAACCTTTTCGTACTGAGTGGATCAGAAAGGTATAACAGCAGACCAAAACAATTTCCCAAAAGGATTTTGATCTTTTTGATCAATTCACCTGCATTTTTATTGGATGGTGCGTCACTTTCGATATTTTTCCTAAATCCTGGAGGTATTTTCTAATTGCTTTCCTTATTCAGATGTATGCTTTAGCCAATTATGTATAAATGTCATGTACATTTAATCCGGTAGATAAATACAAGTAAGTAACAAGATTAAACAGGCAGACAACAAAAGACGAGCAGGCTGAGAGTAAGAAACCCAACCTGGAATGAATTCAGTCAAATATTCAAACCACTGACGAACAGTGGAATCTCCAAACAGAAAGACACTTTTTCCATGAAGACAGTCTGTAATTTTTGCAGGAGTGTCGAAGCGGTGAATATTGCAGGTTGTTGACATCCACTGGTCCTTATAATAAAAACCAGATGGTGACACCATGGGCTGTCCCTGGACACATTCTCCAAGAGGTGGAGCTGCAAATAACGAGAAAATAAAGACAGAAATCACAATACATGACACATTCAGCAATCAATACATTTTCAAAGTTTCAATTATGGCAAATCTTTAAATTTAACAATCGTGTGTTTAGATATATTTTACCTGCATGAGGTGAAGGCTCCACCATTACATAACCTGCAGAACTGGGTAATATAGGCCTCTTTATGTTTATTGCACTGAAAATGCAAAGATGTACCACATTAAACCAGTGCATCACGATAAAGACCGACATGTATAGGAGGCAACCCAAATTTATTTTTTAAAGTAAAAGCCTAAACCTACACACCAAGAAACAGTTAAATATATAAACCTTTAACTTGAATTTAAATTCATAGATTTTACAATTAGTTATCATTATAGACCAGAGGGGAGAGAGGAGTTTTGGATGATGCACCTCAAAGCAGGTTTCTCTAGACATTAATAGCAGGAAGATTTATTGCTCAACAGCCAGCCAGATTAACAGGAAACTGCCCTGCTTTGTAGGAAAACCAATAGCACAAAACCGTAGCAAAAAAAAAATCCGACAGCGGGTGGGGCTGGAGACATTGCAAAAGATGGATCACAAGATCAGGGTGGAGAAAGAGAATGAGTAATTAGGGAGAAAAAGTAGAGCTCACAGGGACGGGGCCAGGAATGAAATCAGCCGGGGGGAGCCATAACTTGGACATAGAAATAAGTGGATCAAATAATCCTGGGGAGAAAAAGTAGATTAGTTTATTGGGTAACTGGAAAAATATTCCTGCACCTCCAGGCACACAATCAGTAACATAAAAAGCACTAATCTTTTGGATTTGGCTCTTCTTGCTGCTTTTACCTGCTTGATTTCCATTCATGACTGCAGCATTAAATAGCTGGTTTTCAGCTGAAATTAAACCTGTGAGCTCTGTGTAGGTTGATAGTGTTGCTTTCTCATCAGAGATCTACAAGGCCTTTTTGAGCAATCACTACTCCTATGCAAGATTATTCATTGTATATTGATTTTTATTCTGCCTGATATTCAGTATTTCACCCAACAATACACCTAAACCTCATTATCCATAGGGAACTGGAGCACTGTCCTCCTGAGAATGACAAAACTCCAGATAATGCTGTAATGGGAGTTCATTACCTATCACAAAGGACCTAGAAGTACTGAGTGATCCAACAGGATCTGTCAAGGGAATAAAAAAAGAGAGTGATCAGATCTGGAACCTTCCTCACATGTTTCTATCAGTAGTGAACCTGCAGATAATGAGGACCAGGAGTCAAAGCCAAGACAAATTTGAAAGCATCCAGTACTTCAGTGCATCATAACTCTACTGTACAGCAACATTTCAAAATCCATTCAAAATCTACAATGCCATTGGTATTTCCTTTCAAGTGCCACACAATATACCTCAGGTGTCCTTAATCCCACCAAACTCTCAACTACATCTCACTTTCCATCTATCTGATCATTATCAAATGACTGTTTGCAAGGACAGGTTTATCTGAAGGGAATAGAATCAGATGTGGTGTACAGTGAATTTCTTTTGTTCTTTCCTGAAACTTGCGCAATGGATAATAAACTGCATTTGTCAGCATCTCGATAGAACCTAAAATGTTCCACTTTCTTATTGCGATCGACCAATCATCTTCACTATTTAACATGGTAAGAAAAATTACTAATTGAAGACAACTGACACTTTGTAATTGATGCATTATAAATTTAGCATCACCGCAACACAAAAATTATGCAATTATTTATATTTTAGAACTATCCAGGGTTTGCATGAGAGATGTGGTATATTTTGAATATTCCACAATTTTTAATACATTCTTCTTTCTCACTGATTTCCGTCAGCACTTTGGCTCTGCCAATTCAGCAATTGCAAAACCCCCAGAGGTTTAAAAGAGTGGTATATAAATTGTTGTTTAATTTTCCTTCCTTCATTGAAGTAATACGTGAATTGTCTGAAATAAGTGATGACACCAAATCAATACACCAAAAACAAACTTCAAAATTCTCATGACAATTTCCAAAGATTTGCCCCTCCTTACTTCTGTAGCACCCTTCAGCCTTCTGTTTCAGATAACCTGTGTCCAATTCTGCCCATTGCAAATTTTCTATTTTAAAAATTGCTTGAACACTGGCAACTGGATCTTCAGTAGCCTACGCCCCAAGTTCTGGAATTCCCTTCCTACACTTGTTTTGCACTTTCCATCTCCTTTAAGAGGCTCCTTAAGACCTTACACTTCAACTAAGCTTTTGATTAACTAGCCAATATTTCGTATGTGGCTTAGCCATATTTTATTAGAAAACTCCTGTGGAGTACGTTTTGCTATGTTAAAGTCACTATATAAACTCAAGTTTTGTTGCCATTAAATACTGTCCTGCTTTTAACTGACATCCCAAAGTTGGGGAGTTTGGTTCTATATCTCATGCTTTTCTAATGATCTGATTGAAAATGAGGTCTTTTTTTAAAAAAAAACTATAAATAAAAAAACATTAATTCAATTACCTTTGGAAATAATGGTCCTCTTCTCCAATTAAGAGATTTTTCTCATAACCTCCTTTAAAATGGTTGATTCGAGCAGAGCAGGGAAGCTTCTTTGGTTTGTAACAGAACCAGGGTTCCCCAGTCCTGGGATCAGTAAAGTTACAGAGTGGTTTAGATGGAGACAAATAAAGATTACAGACAGTGGTCTCTGAAGTACCCCGATATTTGAAGGTACTTTTAAAATACACTCTTTCTGGCCGCTCCTGACGTAGCCTTTTAAGTGCTTGGACCCCTTCACTGGGATGAACCAGTAAAACAGAGACTTCAACTTTCCCTGACCAAGATAAATTAAAATTGATATAATAAATTCCATTTTCATTGTCTACAACTGTTCCTGCTGAACCAGCCTTTAAAGCTGGTGTGTGGATCCGAGCTTGGAGATAGTCACCCCCATATCTCTTTGGGTGACCTTCAAAATCACTCATCTGCAGCATCACTTGTAGCTGATCTCCCACATAGAAAGTCTTCGCAGAATTTAAAATTACAAAGCGAACATGTGCTGGGTCACTGCTTTTCTCAAAGGGCACAGCAGAGTTGGGTGATTTAGGCCATTCGATCATTTTCATAAGGAATGTTCCCTCTGACCTTTCTTCAGAGGTGAAGCTGTGATTCTGGTAGCCATATTGCAATAATCTGTCTGTCCAATGGAGATTCCTTGGCTCGGTTTTCTGCCTCATAGCAGAATAAAATTTTGGAGTTGGATAACTCCTCCATTTAGAATCAGAGCCAGAAATTGAATATTTATCATACTATGAAAAAGGAAAAAATATGTACAATTAATATCTTTGACACACATTTTATCTCCAAACATTCTTTCAACAAATAAAGAACAGAAGTGTAGCTCAGATAACAGACTTCAAGATTTCTACACTACAGGCAGGGCTTATTTGGATAACACACATGGGTTTGGTAGCATCTGTGGAAAGAGAAATGCAGCTAACTTTTCCAGTCTGGTAGAAATGTCATATTGAGCTTGAAATCTTAACTCAGTTTCTCCCTCCAAAAATGCTGCCAAATAAATGTGCTTAGGTTCTCTAGCATTTTCTGGGTGTGTTTCAAATGTCCAGCATCTGCAGTATTTTTGGCTTTTATTCAGGGGTTTTCCAGGCCTCCTGCAATGCCGCCCAAAAAGCCACTGAGAATGCACCAGCTACCTCACAACAGGATATTTATTTATTTAAGGGCAAGAGATCCAGCCTGATCTAAGCTAACAGAGCTGGCAGCTTTTACTGTCCAACAGTAGCCTCTGCATTGAAAACTGCCAGGTTACCTACTTGGCATAGGTCTGTTAGCTCAGAGAATTAGGTGACTGCTGCACAGTTTAGAATAATGTCCAACAGCACAGCTTTAATTCCCATTCCAGCTGGAGTAGACTTATGGTCTGCCTCCTTGCCCTGTTCCTGAGGGAATGGCACCACTTCTGACGAAAACAAAACCACAAAACGAAAACAAACAAGCTCCTGAAGGATCACAATGGGATAGATATGGAGAGGATGTTTACTCTTACAGAAGAATCATGAACAAGGGGGTCATGCTTAAGAAATAGGGACTGCCCCTTTAGAATAGAGATAATTTTTTTAAAATCTGAGGGTATCAGGAGTCTTTGGAACTCTTTTTCTCAGAAAAGATGGTGGAAGCAGAATCTTTGAATACTTAAGTCAGAGGTAAATAGATTCTTGTTAATTGAAGGAGTGAAAGGGTAGCAGGGGTAGGCAGTAATGCAGATTTGAGGGCACAACCATGATTTAATTAAGTGGCAGAACATGCTGGGGGGCTTGAATGTCCAATCCCTGTTCCATGTCTTATGGAAAACAGTTTAGGAAGAAAAGTCAGCAGATAGTGAGCCAAGGGCCAGAGAACAATGAAAAGGAGTGGAATCTTCTTTGCATTTATAGAGCAGGATATGTGTGAACTGTGCTCAGGACATGAAGCACTTGCTTCAGTAAGTTGACGCACAGAGTTTCAAGAAAAGGTTTTATTTAAAAATCAGTCCCATTACCGTAAAACAATGTTGACCAGTTTCCGAGTACTGACTGTTAGGAACGGAGTGGAAATAAGTTAGTACACGATTGTTAGGTGGGCAGGTGAGTTCTTTAAATTGTTGAAAAGATACAAAAATGGAAGGGAGAGTACACTTAAGCAGCTACATTTTAACTTGGAAAGTGTCAAAAAGAGCTAGAGCTAAACAGAGGACAAAATGCAGCCATAGGGAGCAGAACTCAATCTAAGTTGGAAAATGTAACATCAGAATTAAAATAATATGACATTGGTTCAGCAGAAGGAACCATCTGGTGTGTAATTACACCTTACAATCTGCAGTTTACAATAACTCGTCTGCAAATTTAAAGTTAACACACGGCAGGGCAACTCAGCTGCACAGAACTTGCATCCATTTGCACAGGTAAACATTTGCACTTCCTCACGATTTAGACAACAATACATATAGGAAGTGTTACTAGTCACAAAAAATGGAGCTCAGAAAACAGTTTGAATCACTGATGTGTATGTGTATATATATCACATTTAGGAAAGCAGTCACCCTGCAGGTTAAGAGAATGCAGGCAGATCTGAAATAGGTAACCACCAGTCAATTTAGGGAGGCAAGTGCTAAAGCCCCCAGTAGGGTCTGTTCTGTTATAATGCAGTAGTTCCATTCTCATGCAATCCCACATTCTAAGAAAATTGCATACTAGCAGCACCATTTAAACTAATGAGGCTGGAATCATGTTATAACCAATACATGCTTTAAAAACTCACACCTTAGATACAGTGTCCCCAATTCGTCAATCAATTTTGCATTAACAAAATGCACGGTATAGCAGAACAACGCATACATCCGGTTCACTCACCGCTGTTCTGTTTTACTATATCTGAGGGTTATTCCTTGGCTGACTGTCTGCTGATTTTCATCCTAAGCAGCTTTCACTGACAGTTTTCTTTTTGACAGTGTTGGTTTGCCACTGCCTTCCACTTTCAGGAGTGGGGCAAGAAGGTAGATCCCAAGTCAACCTCAGTTCAAAGTGACATTATTTTGAACTATGTACCAATCATCTAGCCAATGGAGCTCCTTACAGAAGTACAGCCAAAACTAATCCACAGTGCAATGTGTGACCTAGCTGCACAGATAGGAAGGGAAGAAAGAATGGAAGGGCGTAGTGGTGAGAGATTCAGTAACTAGGAGAACTGACAGCAACTTTTGCAGTCGCAGATGTGATCAATGGTATGTTGCCTCCCTGATGCCAGCATCAAGGATGTCACTGTGTGGCTGCAGAACATTTGTTTTTTGAGAGAGGGCGAACTTCCAGAAGTCACGGTGTACATCGAGGACCTTTTCCATTCTTTCCAACGGAGTAGAACGTACGAGTTCAGTAGGACACGGAAAAGCAGGACTTCAAAGACAGTAATTTCTGAATTACATCAAATGCCACAAGCTAGTGAGCACACAAATAGGACTGAATAAATGAACACATAGCAAGAGTGATGATGCAGGAGAGACTGCTCTGGGTTTCTGAGGTATTGGAACTGGTTCTGAGGCAGCTGGGACCTGTAAGAGGAGGATAAGTTACACCTTGAGAACTAATACCTTCACGGCAACTACTGTTGGGGGAAGGCCTAAATTAACTCAGCAGTAGGATAGGAACCTGCCAGGGAAGTCAGATAAAAAGAGAAGCAAACTGATAATGATAGGAAAATTAGAAAGCAATATTGAAAGACAACGGAACAAAGACCAGTATCAAATAGGGTTGAAATCTATTAGAATGTTCAGGGCATTCTACATTTAGGAACAATAAACAAAAGGGAAAGAGAGGTGAAGGTACTATTAATAAAGGGGAGGTTCAGTACATTAGTGAAAAATGATTTTAGATTGGAAGATCAGGATGTAGAATCAGTTTGGGTAAAGCCAAGAGACATCAAGAGGCAACAAACATTGCTAAAAGTTGTTTATGTGTCACTAGTAATAACATAGGGCAACGTATAACACAGGAAATTAAGAGATGCCTGTTAAAAAGGTATTATGGTAATCATAGGGGCTATAGAGACTCAGTAAACTTAACCAGTACTACTGCAGTGAAAGTTAAATTCCTGGAATTTATACAAGATGTTTTCTAAAATGCTGCATTGAGAAGCCAATTCGAGATTGGTCTATTTTAGATCCAGTATTGTGAAATGAGAAAGAGATATTAATAGTCTTGTAGAACAGCCTTTATGTTAAATTTGAAAGAAGTGTAATTCAATACGAAACTAGGGTCTTAAAGCTGAATAAACAAATAACGAAAACATGAGGTGAAAACTGGATGTGGTAAATAGTGAATCTATCGATCTTTGAGTGTATGAGAGTAGACAGGCAATGGCTGATGTTTAAAGAATTAATACGTGCTTTAGAACGAAAATGCACTTCTTTGAGGCAGAAAAACCCAACAAGAACTACCATGGCTAACAAGAGGAGATAAGGATTATAATAGATCAAAGAAAAAGTCAACATGGCTTCATGAAAGGGAAATTATGTCTGACTAATCTTGGATTTTTGAGCAAATATCAACCAGAATAGACAGAAAGGAACCAGATGATGTGTTGTATGTGGACTGAAAATGTGTTGCTGGTCAAAGCACAGCAGGCCAGGCAGCATCTCAGGAATAGGGAATTCGACGTTTCGAGCATAAGCCCTTCATCAGGAATGGCATTCCTGATGAAGGGCTTATGCTCGAAACGTCGAATTCCCTATTCCTGAGATGCTGCCTGGCCTGCTGTGCTTTGACCAGCAACACATTTTCAGCTCTGATCTCCAGCATCTGCAGACCTCATTTTTTACTGTTGTATGTGGACTTCAAGAAAGCATTCAACAAGCTACCTCACAAACATTAAGTCATATGGTAACAGATCAGTGCTAGAGGTAGCATATGAGAATGGATACAAAATTAGCTAATGGACAGGAAGTAGCAAGTGAGGATATGGGGTTCTTTTTCAGACTATTGATCTGTGGCATGGAGTTATGCAGGGATAAATGCTGGGACCTCAACTGTTTAACATGTACATTAATGACCTAGAAAAAAAAGTAAATGTACAATTGTCAATAAAACAAAATTGGTAGAAAAGCAAGTTATAGGAATTAAAAACATGTTAGAGAGAGAAATTGAGAGCATAAATAAGGGGGCAAATGGACATTAATGTGGGATGAGTGTCTTTGGAATACCTTGTCACAGTAAAGCTGTGGGGACAGAGTCTTGTGTATATTTAAGGCTGAAATAGATAGCTTCTTGATCACTAGGGGAGATTGAGACTTATGAGGATAACAGGAAAGTGGACTTCAGGAATGTTGAATAAACAATGATGCTATTGAATGGTGAAACAGGGTCAAGGGGCTGAACGACCTATCCTGGTTCATACTTCTCTTTTTATGGTCTTATAAAGTTGCCAAATGAAACGAGTGAGCTTGAGGAATTGGGAAAATTTTAAGAATTTCTACAAAGTGAACCAAAAAAAGTAGAATAGGGAAATAAAGTATAAAAAACAGACAGTAAATGCTTCCAGAGTACATTAAGTGGAATAAATTAGCAATGGCAGTTAAAGGTCAATTGTATATAGATACAACAGATGGAGGAGAAAGGAAATTGGTAGGAAAACCTAAACAAATACATAGTAACCTTCACAGAGGAAGCTCAAATTCCTCCCAAAACACTAAAAACACAGCCAATGTGAACAAAGAAAGAACAAGATAAAGTAGTCCTTCAAAAATTGGGTCTGCAAGTTAATGCATCCCCTTTATATCATGATTTATATCCCAGAGTGTGATAGAGATTGGTCGCAATTTTATGCACTGGTGATCATCTTCCAAACGTTTACTGAATATGGAATGGTTCTTGTAGCTTGGAAGATAGCAAGTGTAAGGGGACTTGGACAAGTTGCGAGAATGGAGGGAAAAACAAGGTAGGTGAAATATGGAAATCTATGAATTTGACCACATTGAAAGAAAGCAAACTAAAAAAGCATTCTTAAAATGAAGTGAAATTAATGAGAGTTGATGTCCAAAGTGAATTTGTTTTCCTTATACACTAGTCACTTTCAGCTAACATTCAGATGCAAAAAGCAATTAGAAAGGCAAATAATATCACAAAGGATTGGAGTTCAAGAGCAAAGATATCTTACTGCATTTGTATAGAGCCTTAGTAAGACCACATCTGGGGTACTGAAAACTATTCCTTTTCCAATGAAGGACATCCTTGTCAGCAGAAGGAGTTCAACACAAGTTCATAAGACTGATTTCTGGGATACCAGGACTGTTTTTGAGATGTGATTAAGGAGACTGGGCCTGTATTCTCTAAAGTTTACGACAGTGGGATGATCTTAAAAATATTTCAGCAAGAATATCTTTCATTACTTGAAATGCTGGAGATTATGAGTATGCTATAATTTAATGACACATATGAACAACAGCATAGAGATTCCTTTGGGCATCAATACTTCCCAACCCCTCTCAGCTTATAAAATATTCTACATTTCTGCAATTTTGTACCAAAATGGATAACTTCACACTTCCTCACATTATATTCAAGCAGAGTCACATTATGTCAGAGTTACATTATGTAGAGATGGCTTACCAGACTAACAATTGGAATGTGAGATTTACCTTATGAGGAAACAGTGAATAGGCTAGGTTTGTGCCTGCTGGAGTTTAAAAACGTCACAGCTGACTTGATTGAAACATACAAGATCCTGAGAGGGTCTTGACGGTTGTATATGGAAGATGTTTCTTCTTACAGGAGAATTATGAATTGGGGTGACTGTTTAAAAATTAGAGAATGCCCATTTAAAATGGAGGTGAGGCAATATGTTTTCTCTGAGAAAATCAAAGACGTTGGAAGGCTCTTCTAGAAAGGTGGTGAAAGAAGAGCCCTTGAATATTTTTAAGGCAAAAGTAGATCAATTATTATTTAACAATGGGTGTGAAAGGTTATCAGGGTTAGGCAGAAATGTGGATTTGAGGTGACAATCAAATCAACCATGCTCCTATGGAATGGAGGAACAGGACTGAGGAGCTCAATGGCCTACTCCCACTCCTTACTCATTTGTTCATATTCCATCTGCCATGTCCTTGCCCACTCAGAATCTTCAACTCTGTATAAAGCCTCCTTAGATATTTATTTTTTAAAAAAACATTCTCTCATGAGATGGGGACATTGCTGGCAGGACCTAATTCAGAAGATAGTGGTGAGTTGCAGTCTATGTGTTGTACGTAGACCCACACGCCCTTAGGAAGGGAATTCCAGAATTTTGGTTCAGTGACATATTTCCAAGTCAGGATGGTGAATGGCTTGGAGGAGAACTTCCCAGGGTCTTCCCATGCATCTGCTGTCCTTGTCCTTATAAATGGAAATGGGTCTAGACAGTTGTAGGTTTGGAAGGTGCTGTCAAATGAGTTTTGGCAAATTTCTGCAGTACATCTCGTAGATAGTACACACTACTACCACTGGACACTGGCGGTTGAGGTAGTGGATGCTGTGTCAATCAAACTTTGCCTTGGATGATGTCAAGCTTGAGTGTTACTGGGACTTAAATCATCTCAGTACGTGAGGTGTACTCCATCACACTCCTAACACATGCCTTGCAGGTGGTGGACAGGCTTTGGGAAGTCAGAAGGTGAATGACTCACTGAGTATTCCTGGTCTCTGGTCTTTTCTTATCCCATGACTGTCTACAAATTCAAGATTCCTTGAATAGGAGTAATCATCTCTTAATATCCACTATATTAATCCCCCTTAAAATCTTCAAAGTTTCAATGAGATCACTACTCATTCTTAGAAGCTTCAGCAAATACAAGCCAAATCTACAGAGTCTCTCATCATAGAATAAACGCACTATTTTAGGGAACAATTTAATGAATCTTCGTTGCAACAAATCCATAATAAATTTTAGTTCTTTCATAAATGTGAACAGCAAAACTGCACACTGCACATAGAGACAATGAACTTAAACTTCTTACTGATGCCACTGCACTGGTTAGTAAGACCCAAATTCACTATTCCTACTCTTCTGAAATCCTGATAGTGATTCTGCAGAGGGTATAATATTTACCTTCATTTGGTGGGGAAAGTGAGAAGAGGAAACAGACAAAACATCTTCAAGGCAGCTGTTGTATCCCTTCCAACAGGTGAGAGGAGTGGTCTGGAACCCAATAATCATCATATACTGAGCACATACAACCCAGCAGCATTCAAACTGGGAGAAAACACCAAAACTTTACCAAATTGATACTCTCCATTTCAACGTATGGTGCAGGAGAAACAAACTATCCTTTTTTTAAATAAACAATCCAACTTTAAACCACAGTACATGTGATCATTTTACTCCAAGTATGTTGGCTATATTGCTCTACATACCCTTATACTATGCAAATTTAAAATCAGCATCAGTACTGTCATCAGTATCAGCAATATGAAAAGGGATCGATGGACGTAGCAGGGAAGAGTAGTTTCTTTCGTGGTGCGTTCATCCATACTGGAAGATCACTCTGCAACAGTGCATAATCAGGCCAATCTCCACAGTTACTTTGTAAATCTGAAACAGAAGATAAATTTATAAATTTAATCAAGAAATCATTGGAATTTAAATGGTACACTCAAACATGAAGGAAGCTTCTGACCATAATTTCACAACATGCCCTGGGAAGTCAAATCATGCTAGAGAAGCAGAGGGTCAGAAATATAGCAACCTTCTGAAAACAATTAGCCAAATAATTATGAACTATTGAGTCTTACTTCAGCTATTGGTCAATTAAACTATATCACAAAGCATTTGGAACAATACAAACAGTAGCTGTCGGTGAGGATTTATTTAAACAGATCACACTGGAGCAACATGACAAAATTAATTAAAAAGAGTGAAAACACAGATAAAAGATAGATGTATTGATGTTGTTTCTCTGGACTTACATAGAGCACTGGAAAAGATAACATACAAACTCACCGAAAGCAAAATCAATTAATTTAAGGAAGTACGGTCATGTGCACAGAAAGCTGTCTATAGATCAAAGAAAGAATTTTCTCAGATTAAAAATTATGGTCAGAGCCTTTGCAAGTTCTTCAAAGTTAGTAGTCCAACACTGGCATTTCCTCCCAAGTCAACGTGCTCAATATCAAGGAGATAATCACACATAACCAACTCTGCTGGAGAGACATGTTGACAATAGACTCCAGAAACAACTCTGTTGCAGCAGAAGCTGCAAAGGGCTACAGAGGAAATGCTTTGAAAGACACTTTCAAATTAACCATGAAGAGAACAATCAACCCTTCAAATTCATGGGGTTCCCTGGCTTCCGAGTGATCAAAATGGAGAAGGTTTCTTTGAGAAGACACGAAACACATTTAACAACTTTATCAAAACCTACACAGGCAAAGTCAAAGCCTGAAACTGAACAACAAACATCTGAACAAGGCTGAAAATGTGTTGCTGGAAAGGCGCAGCAGGTCAGGCAGCATCCAAGGAACAGGAGATTCGACGTTTCAGGCATAAGCCCTTCTTCAGCAATGAAACATCTAAACAATCCAACCACCCAACCCTTCAATCACACATTGAATTTAGCTATTTCAGAATCCCTCAAAACTGAGTTAAAGCAATTTACCCCCATCCTAAGGAACTGCCTACAAAGGGAAGATATTGCAAGTTAAGAAATTTGCTATTGATTAATTTAATTCACATCTTTTAAATTTATTTACAAATTGATGGATGAAAATCAACTCTTCTCAAAGTTGATTCTGCTGAGAGTGATTTCAACTATGACAGTAATCAAGCCAAAAAAATGGCCATCGTCACATTGCAGGCTGAGTGATCTGGCCAAACACAAAATACAGGTAGTGTAGAGGTCCTCGAAGATAACCTTGCATACAAATTGGTTTTCTGTATTAAATACACGAGAGGGTGATAGTTCCTCAGAGTATGGTCACAGCCAGGTCAAAGCCACCACAAGCTGCTTAACCATATGGGAGTGGAGGAAGAATAACAGAAGAGCAGTACCGATGTGGGGGGGGGGGGGGGGGGGGGGGGGGGAAGAGAGGGGGGGGTCTCTCAAATCAGGGGAAGGGACAAATGTTTCTGTGGCTATAAACATGACTCCAGGATGGTCTGTTCCTTTTCTGGAGCTACGGACAAGTATGTCGCCAAGGGTATTCTTCTGGATGAAGGCACAATGCTAAAGGTCATGTTCTATTTCAATACAAATGACTTGGCTGGGAAGGAGATGAAATTCAGAAAGCATATTTCAGGAAACTACTAAGGAGGGCAGGACTAGGCCTAACCTTTTCACAGGGAAATATGCTAGTGCAGTTTGGGGAGGAACTAGATTGACAGTGGGATGACAGCTTAAGAGGAAGCTCAGATTTAAGGAAAATGAAACAAGCAATTTAGAAGATTAATGATGCAATGGCAAAAAGGATCAAAATGGAAATTATTATTAAAAAGTCTTAAAAGGCACTAACAGAATGCAAGTAGCATTCACAAAAAGACTGAGGATTTGTATGTACAAGAGGTAAATGGATAAGATTTAATTGCCATTAGAAAAAAAGTGATTATAGGGTGGTCAAGATCAAATGTATTATCAAATGATAGTCCACATTTAGGAGGGCTAAACAAAAATGTAAGAGAGGTGGGATAGCATACTTAATGAGCAATCACACCAATACGTTGATACTGGAGGAACTTTGTTCCAAAGATCAATATATACAAAGAGTGAGGGTGAAGATAATAAACATCAATGGGGAAAGAGTGTTGAGAATGGTTCAGAGAACACCAAAATGTAGTACTAATGCTGACATGCTGTTAGTTGGGAAATTAAAGAGGCATGTAAACATGTGTAATAAATAGGCAATTTTGATTTGCATATACCCTGGATTAACTAAAATCAACAGTAATTTATCCATCCCAGCATTAGTAAGGCATTTATAAAATGGATTTCTGGAACAGTATGTTGAGGGGCCAACTCAGGATCTGGCAATTTTGCATTTGGAATTGTATAATATGGATGGGCAACTAATAGCCCTGCTAAAAGGAGTCACGAAAAACAGTGTCTATAATATGACAGAACTTTACATGAAATTTGAATGTAATGTAGCTCATTGTGAAACTATAGCCTTAACTACGAGCCAAGGAACCTAAGGATACGAGGGCCAAGAATGAACTGGGAAAATACACAAGATTTGACAGTAGATAGGCAATGGCCTAGAATTTTAAAAATATACAACAAGGTCTAGAACAAATACGTATTCCTCCAAGGTACAATCAAAGAAAAAGGTGAATCAAGCATAGTAAGTGCAAGTAGTCAATAACTGCATTAAAGGAAATAGCATCTAAGAATGCCAGAAAGTATGATAAACCTGAGAATTGAGTGTAGTTTAAGATCAAGCAGAGGAGAGTAAAATATTGATAAGGAAACAACAAAAAAAAACTGTTTCTACTGATGTGAAAGGAAAAGCCATTAGAAAGGATAAATATGGGCCCATTAATGGGGAACAGGAACAGAAACCGAAACCAAATTGTTATTTGTTATGACGAAAGATGACTCAGGAAATGTCCTAAAAATAGTAAGTGACCAAAGGACTTGTGAAATGAAGTGCTAACAGAAATTAGCACTGGGGGAAAAAAAAAAGGCATTACTTCAAAAATATTAGCTGCACTCAGGTTTGATAAGTCTCCTGGACCAGATGAATTTCACACATGGCTGTTGAAGGAAATAGTAGTAGAAATCATGGATACATTAATGACCGTCTTTTTTCAAGATTACAGAAAGGTTCCTGTTGCAAATTAGCCAACATAACTTCCACAATTTCAGAAGGGAGAAATAGAGCGAGCAGAAGACTAAACTCCTGTTAGCTTAATTTCATAGTTGGGAAAATATTAGAACCTATTCTAAAAAGTATCACATCTTCTCATTTCCCCAGTTTTTCAATTATGGACTAGACAAAGGAAGATACAACTTTGAATCAAAATTTTAAAAGAGCTGTGCAAAGGGATAGCTGCAGTTTTAAAAATAAAATCGAGCACATTGTGCTAGCGAGTTTTGAGAAGATTTGAAGGTCAGATTGAGGTTCCAGATGCAGTTTTGCTCGCTGAGCTAGAAGGTTTATTTTCAGACGTTTAGCGACCATACGAGGTAACATCTTCAGTGAGACTCTGGACGAAGCAATGCTAGCGTTTCCTGCTTTCTATTTATATGTTTGGGTTGGTGGTGTCATTTCCTGTGGTGACATCATTTCCTAAGCAAAGCTAATGTCATTTACAAAATACCGTGCAACAACTATAACAAACACTACATTGGACAAACAGGCAGAAAACTAGCCACTAGGGTACATGAACATCAACTAGCCACAAAACAACATGACGCTCTCTCACTAAGATCCTTACATACAGATAAGGAAGGACACCACTTCGACTGGGTCAACACATCCATCCTAGGACAAGCCAAACAGTGACACGCACGAGAATTCCTAGAAGCATGGCATTCCAAATGGAATTCTACCAACTTGGATCCCATTTACCACCCCTGAGATAAACAGGAAATGACATCACCATAGGAAATGGCATCACCACCAGAAATGACATCACCGACCCAAGGAAACCCAAACATATAAACAGAAAGCAGAAAACACCAGCATTGCTTCATCCAGAGGCTCACTGAAGATGTTACCTAGTATGGTGACGAAACATCTGAAAATGATCTTTCCAGCTCAGCGAGCAAATCTACATCCAGAACATGTGTTGTATAGAGTGTTGTGCTTTGTAGACTGGGAGGGCAAAACAGACATAAGAATGAGAGAAATACCAGTAGGAATAGGCCATTCAGCTCCAGAAGCCTGTCATTATGTAAGATTATGCTTCATCTGCTTAGGCCTCTGCTCCGCTTTCATGCCAATTCCTAATAACGCACAACTTCTTGATATTTTTGAACTAACTGTTTACTTCCCCTAAAATACTTTAAGCGATCCAACCTCTACAACTCTTTGGGGTATAGAATTCTAATCATTCACTGCCCTTTGAGAGAATAACTTTCTTACCACCTTAGATCTGAAAGAGTGTCCCATTATTCTGGAACTATTCTAAAAGTTATAGCCTCATCGTAACTCATCTCTTGTTTAAAAAACCATCAATATTAATTTTTAAAAACCTAAACTATTAGTAAACTGCCATAAAATGTACATTACATTGACTCTAAGCATGCAAACATCACAACTGCAGCATATTTCAGTCTGTTTATTCCTGCCACCAAATACCCCTACCTGTCTTCAGTCGCAACAACCTGTCACCAATTAAGTTTTCTCATCCTGCCACATGTATAATTTTCAAACTGAATAGCTGCAATAAGAAGCTCCACCTAAACAGTCTGGAATATATGTCCTT
This sequence comes from Hemiscyllium ocellatum, assembly GCF_020745735.1. Classification (NCBI taxonomy): domain Eukaryota; kingdom Metazoa; phylum Chordata; class Chondrichthyes; order Orectolobiformes; family Hemiscylliidae; genus Hemiscyllium; species Hemiscyllium ocellatum. The sequence goes on from NC_083412.1 coordinate 70,212,584, forward strand.
AATCTTCTCCAAAAACTTTAAGAGGTTATGATCAGTACATACAATTGTCTCAGACACATGACTGGCAATAAATGTTGAAATTTTGTAATACCAACACAAAGCTGAAGGTTTCCTTCTCGATCGTGGTAATTTCCATTGATGATCACTCAATTCCTTGGGGAAATACTCAACAGGTCTTTATTTTCTCATCATCTTCTTGTAAGAGTACATTAACACCCAATCACTCTCACCAGTGCCTAACAGTTTTCAGGCTGTCAAATGCCTTCTGACAGTTTTCCATCCAATGAAACTTTCTGCATTTCTTCAATAAGTCAGTCATGTAACCACACTGTTAAATTTGGTGTGAACGTCCGATTTAAAAAACTCTCTCGAATTGCAGTACGTTCCGGTTCGTTGATGGTATTAGAAACTCCCCAATAACCTTTGTTTTCACATCCCATGGGGCCATCTGATTATATCCAATGACATGGCTCAGGAATGTTACTTGGGCTTTTACAAACTCACTTTTAGCCAGGTTTATCACCAAGCCAGCCTCTCAAAGTCAATCCACAATTCTGATAGATGATGGAAATATTCTTTCCATGAGGTTAAAAATCACCAGGTCGTCAAGTATACCATACAATTGGGTAATCCAGAAGTGACTTTACTGGTTAGTCTTTGAAATGTGGCTATGCATTTTTTATACCAATGGCATGAATTCATACAGCCCATTCAGTATCATGTTAAAAGTCCTTGCCAGTATCCTCTAAGAAAGTGTAACTTGGAAACATTAGCTGCTTGTCCCAGCTTCTCAATACAGACTTCCAAACATGGAATCAGATATGAAACAGACTTTGTAACTGCATTGACTTTGCAAATAGCCCACACAATCATTGGGTACTATTGGGTTTTGGCACCATTACAATAGGTCAGCTCCAACTAATGCAACTCACTTCCATTATGCTGTCTTGGAGTATGCGCTCAATCTCCTTTTGAACCAGTATCAACTACAAAGCAATAGGTCTAAGGATGCCACTTAATTGGAATACCATTTCTGATCTCTACATCAATTCGATTAGTACAGTCAACTCTTCTATAACACGATGGTTGCATTCTTATGCAAGCCCCCATTCTAGAAAAATCATGCTTTGGAAACAGCATTCAAGTTGTTATTGCTGTAATTGCATTATAACACATTTTGAAAGGTTGCACTGTAGAAACAGCATCCCCAATTTGTCAAACGCGTTACAGCAAATCCACAATGACGAAATGAGTTATAACAGAATGACCTGTACTGTCCAGCATAATATCACATATCTCCTTGTGATTGCAAGAAATCTTTCAAATTATTTCAATTTTCCTCTGAAGGTAACTCAATAATTTATCCGAAGTTTTAAGAAATTCCTCATTCCTCAACTTAAATCAGATAATGTCCAATTCAGAATCATCTGAACTGGTTCTTCACTGGTGCTATGTTGTAATCAGTACCACATTCTCCTTTTGCTTTCCTTCCCAATCAAAAAACATTGAGAATACTTACATGACACTTCTTTCTATCTGACATTCTGATCAAATGATTCACCTCAGTCACTTAATTTCCTTTCAATTTGATAAGACCCATTAACCTGGCTTTTAAAAGATTCATTTAACACTGGAAGTAACAAACACTTTATCTCTACCAGGTAAATTAAAAATTTTTGACTTTTTGTCTGCTTCCTGTTTCATTACATGCTGTGCTATTTTTAAATTCTGTTTAGCCAACCCACACAATCTATTTAATCTTGTCTAAAATTTGTGGTCTTTGAACTCTGACTCACCAATTTTTCCTTAATTTCAGTAGTCCTCTCACTTCATGCCCAAAAACTAATTCAAATGGAAGGAACTGACTTTGCTAAATTAATTTGGTCCATCCACAATTGTAAAAAATACAAATGGAATTCCTTTATGCAAATCCCATAGATAGTCTTGACTATGAGCCCTCAACATGGTCTTTAACATTTGATGCCACCGTTCTAATGCACCCGGTGATTCTGGATGGTATGCAGTGGATTTGAAATGTTTTATTCCTAAATTATCCATAACTTCCCTGAATAATTTCAATGTAAAGTTTGACACTTGATCTGATTCAATCTGTGGGTAGTCTGTAACTAATAAAAACATTAGCGTAAATCGTCTACAATCCTTTTAGGGATGATATTGCATAATGGAAATGGCGTCTGAAAATATAACTGGCACATCCATTATGGTCACCAAAAACTGAATAACTTTTTTTTTAAAAAAGGTAGGGGTCCTATGCAATCAATTAAGACCCTTGTAAAACATTCTCCAAATGAGGAAATGGGGTATTAAGGATGTTGGTTTTATTGTTGCTTGAGTTTTTACAATTACCTGATACATGTGACATGTCCATCAAAATTCAACCACATCCTTACACAATCCAGGCCAATAGAAAGGTTTTTGTATTTTGGCTCAAGTTTTCCTTGCACCCAAATGAGGTTCTATTGGTAATCCATGTGCTACCTGCAACACTTCCTTTCTACAGCCCACCGATAATACAACTTGATGAACTTCTGCCCATTTCTCGTTCACCTGAATATGTGGTGGTCTCAATTTCCTCATTAAGATGACATCTTTAAGAAAGTACCATTCTAGGGTACGCTCTGATTCTTCTTTGTATGATTTTTTGATCAACTGTTTTAGTTTTTCATCTTTCTGTTGCAATTCTGTTAATTTCTCTGGACTAAAAATATCCACTTTGTCCTCTGCCTAGCTTTAGGACACTTAATCCACCAAGTGTCATTTTTTTTTCTCAACCATTTGATCAAACATAGTCTCTGATAACTGTACTTCAACAAACATCCTTATCTTTATTCTTTGATTTTGTTACCATGTTACCACACAGTTAGGAGATATCCCAGGATATATTTCGTGTATTATCTCAGTTGCCTGATTTTCCGCTAGCTTTTCAAGTGCAGTAGGTATCACTCCCATCTATAATCCAGCTACAGCATCACCAAGGACAAATTGTATTCCTGAAACCAACAGTTCTTTAGTACACCAACCAACACTTCTCCATTCTATCAGACTAGCTTTATATAATGGAACACATCTTGTCTCACCATGAATTCCATACACTAACACTTTTTCTGGCAATACTCCTGAATTACATATCTCATCTCTCACCAAAGACTGACATGCTCCCCTATCCCTTAAAATTTTAATTTGTTTACCCGCTCCTCCTAGCATACAAGTTGGTTGCTGGAGGAACTTCGGCTTAGATTGATGAGCTGGAGTCTGAGCCTGGGACACTGCAGTACATCTGGGAGGGGAAGAGTTACCTGCACACTTTGTTTCAGCAGGCGGTCAACACTTGGTAGATTAAGTGTTACAAAGCCAGTCCTTTTTTCTCTAAAAAACAGTTCCTTGGCTCAAGGATACTCTGTCCTTGACATTTTTCAAAAGAGGTAATAAACCGGGTGGGCCTCCAATCAGACTGGTTTGGTACAGAGATTAAAGAGTATTGAGAGACTTTTTTGTTTCAATGTAAACAGATGAGACTTCAGGCTAAAGTGGTCATATTTTAGAAATTACCTGTATAAAGAAAGGAGAGTGGTCAGCTCTCTAACTGAGCAGTTTAGTTCCATCCAGAACTAGTTGGGAGTTCAACAGTAAGCTGTGTGGAAACTCTTCTTTCCCTTCTAACTTCAACCTGTAAGCATCTGACCCGTTTTTGTCCTGTATTTTAAAGGGGTTTGCTTATTGGGACTGTTGCGTATATTCTGAACAGTATAATTAAGTCTAGTTTGAATAGACTGAGTTCCGTAGGTTTTCTTTGTGTTCATTGTGTAATCTTGTGAATAAATTTTTGTCTGGTAGTCAACTTAGCTATCTCACTCCAGGCAATCTTCACTGTACACTTACTGAAACAAATTGACATTTGTTTAGATTAGATTAGATTACTTTACCAGTGTGGAAACAGGCCCTTCGGCCCAACAAGTCCATGCCGATCCTCCAAAGAGCAACCCACCCAGACACATTCCCCCTACATTTACCGCTTCACCTAACACTACGGGCAATTTAGCATGGCCAATTCACCTAACCTGCACGTTTTTGGACTGTGGAAGGAAACTGGAGCACCCAGAGGAAACCCACGCAGACATGGAGAGAATGTGCAAACTCCACACAGACATTTGTCTGAGGTGGGAATTGAACTCAGGTAGGTCCGTGACTGTCTTGAAAGGATATTTGGGTGAGAGCAAGAGCAATTCAGTTATTGCGTCCATGTCAGGACAAAACAATATAGACAAAGCGAGGAAAGGGGACTTTCTTGGAGATTATCAGACAGTAAGAACTAAATTGAAGAATAGGTCCTCAAGAGTTATTGTGGGATATAGGTAAATCAGTGTTACTTCTGCAATCATAATTACTTATGCAAGGTAAATGCACTCGCACCAGTGTATAATTGTTTCAGCCAAGAGCTGAATCAACAAGGATGACAACTATGTGAAGGAAATATATAATTGTTTTTGTATTAGCTGAAATGCGCATGCAAGAATGAAACGTGTCTGCAAACAATGGTAGATGTTACAGACAAATAGATAAGGTGCTGTGAGGGTTAAGCTAGATATGCCTGTATTTCCCGCTTCTGCAAAAACAAGAACCAGCCACAATCAAGAGGTCATAAGAGAGAGAGAGAGAGAGAGAGGAGAGAGAGACTTTAAATGACACTACCGATTCAGATCTTGTCTCGGACTGAAATTATTGAAGTGAGTGAGCTTCGTTTCTCAGAGTTACAAACTCCAGATTACTACCCCAGCCCTGTGCAAATTGGTCTAGGGACGTGTGATTAAGGGATGTAAACATGTGACTAAAGGAGTGGTCCAAGAAAGAGGGCTTCCATTTCATGGGGCACTGGCATCAGTATTGGAACAGCAAGGATCTGTACTCTGGGACAGTCTCCATCTGAACCGAGCTGAGACCAGCATTCTAGCAAAAAGGATAAATAAATAGTGTGGTCATCAGCAAAGTTTGGGGTGGGAGGAAGGATAAAACAAGGGTAAAACTCCAAGAGGCATAATGGTCAAAGCAGCAGGTTAAAGTCTGTGGGGGTGGGTTCAATTGCATGGAAAAGTATGACAAAAATGGCAAGAAAGGAGAATGCAGGAGAAGTTATTAAAGTCTCCACAATACACGATAGGACATAACGTTTTGAACAGGTTAGCAATATAACTTCAAGCACATTGGATAAAGAGATGACAACGAGAAGGGGGATGGTAAATACAGGACTGAAGGTATTGTATCTAAATGCATGCAGTATATAAAATAAGGTAAATGAGCTTGTGGCGCAGATTGAAATTGGCAGAATTATGTGGTGGGTATCACGGAGATGGAGCAGACACGATGGGCTAAATGGCCTAATTTCTGCTCCTATGGTGTCATGGGGCTGCAAGGGGATCAGGACAGGAAGTTAAATATCTTAGAATATCCATCCAATCAAAAAGGCAGGCAAGGTGGGCAGAGGGGTTGGGGTTGTCTTATTCGTAAGAAATGAAATATAATTAATAGCAAGAAATGATATAGAGTCAGATGATGTAGAATCGAGGAACTGTAAAGGTTAAAAAAGGGTATGTACAGGCCTCCAAATAGTAATGAGGATATGGAATGTAAAAGAAAATACAGGAGATAGAAAAAGGTGTGTAAGAAAGGTAAAGTTACAGAGATCATGGGGGGTTTCAATATGCAGGTGGATTGGGAAAACCAGGCTGGTAGTGGATCGCAAGAAAAGGAATTTGTAGAATGTCTATGAGATGGCTCTTTTGGCATCTTGTGGTGGAGCCCACTAAGGAACAATCAATTCGGGATTTAGTGTTGTGCAATGAGGCAGATTGGATAAGGAAGCTTAAGATGAAGGAACTCTTGGGAGACTGTGATCATAATACTGAAGTAATATGATCACCCATGATCATTGTAACCTTACTAATTAACTGTTCCAATATAGTAACACCCCATAAACATACCCACTTGGCAAAAAGGCAAAGTCAGAAACAAATTGTCTCACATGCGATCCAACAGCAGGGAGAAAAAGAGCAAGAGAAACTATTAAGCGAAGAGAGAGAGAGAGAGAGAGAGAAGCAGCCTCCAACCCTGTTGAGACTCCAACATCTTGATTAAAGCTAATAAAAACACTAATATCCTGGTCTGAGAGAGCTGGCCACACTCATCCTGCTTTTATTGTTCCAATCTTTCCAAAAAAACCGAAGGCCTCACAAGCTATTTACATTACCATTGCTGCTTGTCACGTCTTGTTCAATCTCTCAAAAAGAAACTGGGACAAAATAAAACCACAGCCACATTACTCACTGTTCCCTAGTTTGAGGTTCCTCCCAACTACAAGAAACATCTTCTCAACTTCTAATCTGTCAAACCTCTCAGAATCTTGTATGTTTCAAATCCCCCTTCATTCTTTGAAATTCTCATGAATAAAAACCCAATCCCGTTGAGCCATTCTTGATAAGTCAAACTCTTCATCTCTGGAATCAGCCCAGTGAATTTCTTTTGTACTGTCTCCAATGCCGGTACATCCTTTCTTAAATACGGAACCATAACTTGACACAGTAATCCAGGGTTGCCTCAGCAACACCCTGCACAATTGTAAGAAAACTGGACTATTTCCAAACTCCTCTCCACACCAAGCAATAACAGGCAAATTTCCACTTGTCTTTTTAAACTACTTGCTGCACTGCAAGTTAACTTTTTGAGTTACTTGTACAAGAACAGCTGCATCCCTTGGCACTGCACATTTCCTCTCTCCATTAAAATGTCAGCTTGCCTTTTCATTCCTCCCACCAAAATGTATGACCACACACTTTTCCACATTAAGTTCTACATGCCAAGCCTTTGCCCACTCACTTGACTCTGTCTAAACCCCCTTGTAGATTTCTTATCACCTCATCACAACAAGCCCACCCATCTATTTTGCATTATCAGCCAATTTAGATGTATTACACACCGACTCTGCCTCCAAGTCATTAACATAAACAGAAAATAATGGAGATGCTTGGACTGATTCTTGTGGCATTCCATCATTTGTCTCTCTCCAACCTGAAAATGACCTAATAACCCTAAATCTGTCTTCGGTTTTATCTAATCCTCAATCCGTGCTAACATTATCCCTAATACTGTCAGCTCCTACCTTTTGCAATAAGCTATTATGTAGCAGCTGATCAAAAGCCTTCTGCAAATTCAAATTCACATCTACCTGTTCCACTTTATCAACTTAGATGTTCTATTCTGAAAGAACTGTCAAATTTATCAAACATGATTTATCTTTCACATAACCATGTTGACTATGATTATGTTAAAGATTTTCTAAATGTTTTGTTATTCCTTCCTTAATAAAGGAACTCTAGCATTTTCCCAATAATAGACATGAGGCTCAGTGGCCTATACTTTCCTGCTTTCTGTCTCTCTGACTCCAAGAGCAGGGGCATCACACAAACATTTTACCAATCCACTAGAGCCCTCCCAGAATCCAATGTATTCTGGAATATTTTCACCAATGCCTTCACTATCTCTGCAGCTACTTTCTATAAAACCGTACAATGTGGGCTATCAAGTCCTGGTATCCTCTCTATCTTTAATGTCATTATTTTGTAAAATGCTTTGCCCTGTATGATAGAGACTTTATTCTATATTTATATAATTTATATAAATATATCTATACTTATACAATCTTTATTCTCATTGGTATTCTACTTATCTTTGAGAGGTTTATATGGCTCCAATACAAATTATTGGTTGTAATTAATTCATCATGTCCCTGTTTCCATTATCAACTCCAATGTTATATCCTCCAAGGTTACTTCATTTTGGCTATTCTCTTCCTTTCCATATAACTCTAAAAAAGTTTTTCTTGTCTGCTGTTATATTTAATTACAATTTATTTAGTGATTGGAACCAGATGAAACTCATTGGCTCAGGCTAACAACCCAATCAGCAAGCCCTGGGTGATAGCTATAAACAGGAAATTCAGGATCTCCTGACTTGAAGGACCAACTCATGCTGGCTGGCCACAGTCAGTGTACTGTACACAGGAAAATAAAGAGTAACTGTGACAGAATACTGGACTCTGCCATTATTTCACTTCCATAATCCATTTTCTCCTTCTATTAGCATTTCAGTCATCCCTTTCTGGTTACTAAACAAAATCCTAATCCTCTAACTATCAACTGTCGCTGTCTTGCACACCTTAGATTTTAATTAGATACTCTCCTTGACCATGTTTGTTAACAACAGGTAGTTCATTATGCTCAGCAAGTTCTCCTTTTAGCTGAAATAAAGTTTTACTTCAATGTCTGCCACTGCTTATTCACTGACTTCCTCATTATTCTATTTCTCCAGCCAACATGTGAGAACTCTTTTCTTCATCTTCTGTAATTTCTTCATATCTCAACATAGAGTTTGTGGCTTCTGAATGAAAGAAAAACTGTTTGATAATAACATTTTGGTTGGCTCCTGATCAAGTGGCTGGTGGGACAAGTGCAGCAAAGAAAACAAAACAAACCTTCTCATCTTCCATTCATTTTACTCTACAATACATCGTTGAACAAGTAACTTTCAAAGAAAAGCGAAAGAACACATTCAACCAACGCAAGAAAGAGAGCATTGATGTGCAAATAACCTTGGATCGACAGCAAAGAACTGAAAGGAATTGAAAAGAAGAGACTGTAGTAATTAACATTATCAGAACCAATTAATCAAAATCTTCGACAAAAACAAGGACAAAGACAGACTAATCCTTTCTTAAAACAGAGAGAAACAGAATATCAATAACTGTTCTGAGAGGCGGAAGATAAAGCTTGTAAAGGTTGGCAGAAAGTTGTTACAAACATAGCTACAAGAGGACAGCCAGGACTACAAATAGTTATTAAATGCAAGAATACAGAAACAGTACTAAGCATCATTAAACTACACCATGACTAATGTGGATGTACATTTACTCACTGAGCTGGAAGGTTCGTTTTCAGATGTTTCGTCACCACACGAGGTATCATCATCATCAGTGAGCCTTCGGATGAAGCCCTGGTGGTATGGCCCCCTTTCTATTCATGTGTTAGGTTTCCTTGGGTTGGTGATGTCATTTGCTGTACTTTTTCTCAGAGGGTGGTAAATGGGATCCAAGTCACTGCTTGTTAAATGCCATGCTTCTGGGAATTCTCGTGCATCTCTCTATTTGACTTGTCCTAGGACAAGTGACGAAACATCTGAAAATGAACCTTTCAGCTCAGCGAGCAAACCTACATCCAGAACCTCAATCTGAGCTACAAATATTCTCAACACTGGCCAAGACTAAAGTGTATCTTCATTCTACCCACCCATCTTGGTTCCATAACCCTCAATACCGTTTAGGAAAGGAGTATTACATTTCCATTGCCTTTTGAGAAGAAATGCTTTCTTATAAACACAATGTTCTAGCTCCAAATCTAGAGGTCCATACTCTTGTTCCATACTGATCACCACAGAAAATAGTTTTTGTCTACAGGATTGACTCAGATAATTTTGAACACAATTAATTACTGTTTAATCTTCCGTACACAAAGAATAGAAGCTAGTCCTCTCAAATTGTCTTCACAATTTATCTCTATAGTCCAAATATCTGATCATTCTGAGCTGCAACCTGACAAAGCCTAAATATCCTTGCTGAGTTGCAGTGCCCAGAATTTAGAAATTAGGTCACACTAAAATCTAATATGAAATAATGAAATTTCCACTGTATTCCAGTTCCCTTTTGTTAATGCTAGTATTCTAATGACCTTTTGGAGTTTTTTCTCCCCCATTACTTTCCAAGAGCTTGTTAATGATTGCAAAGACCAACAATTGTCACTGTTCTCCCATAGAATCTGACTTCTCAGCATTTAGAATTGTATTCAACTTTCTTCCAGTATAAAAGTAGGTTACCTCAAAACCTATTTTGAACTCTCATGTGTCACAGTTTTGACTACTCACTTAAAATGTCAATGCCCCTTTGAATTTATCAGCTTTCATATTATTTATGCTGCAAACTTGGAGCTGTCAGTATATGGCCTCTTAGTCCTTTCATTTGGATTGTTTATAAAAATAATGCAAAATTAAGCTTCCTGTATAGATTCTGGAGAAGCAGCGTTATCACAAATTTAATACGCATCTATAACCTCCTACCTCTGAAACAAATCCCTTACTAATTCTCTACCTATCCCATAAATTCCCATTTTTTTATCTGCAGTCTACGAAATGGATCCTTATAGAATGTTTTCCTCTAGACTCTGCCCCAGAATTTGTGTTGAGAACAAGAGTCACGCTTGCAATGCTCACCGTGATGATGGAATAAATCAAACAACCAGAAGTCACACTTGCACACAATTTCAGAAATGCAGAAGTTGCTGTCCAATTAATCATTTTGTTCCAGAAGCTTTGCTACCCAGATACCTCTCAGAAATTTAGCACTGAAATTCACAGAGGTGTCCTCATCAACTATGCACAATCTGTTTTGCAAGACATCAATTCCATCCCTTTATCTGGCAACAGTCTGAGGCTGAACCAAGCAGTTTGCAACCTTTGTGTTACATCTGAGCCAAAGCATATACCTACAGCATCATGGAGACCTCAGAGCCATACAGCATGGAAACAGGCCAACCATATTTCTATCAGAATAAATTACAATGGAACAAAACGGAATGTCCTTACTGTCACATGTATTCCAGTACAGGAGTACAAGAAAAGATTTTGCAATGGCCACCTTTATGGCACCATCTTATGTATAAGTACCTGGATACACATCTTAGAGTTAAAAACATATAGCATTATTACAGTGTAAAAAAAAGAATGTGGATAAGCACAAAACAGTGAAGAAGTCCAGAATGATAATAAGTGACCATGAGTACTTAAGTTCCAGAGCAGACCTGCATGCCCCAAATTACAAGACCACGCTGCCTCTGCGTGCCAGCCTCTATCTGCCGCCGCTCCAGGAATCATCCGTTTTTTTCTGCCCCACACTCACTTCATTCGACTCCACTCTCGAGGTAGGGTTGGGGGAGAAAAAAGCCATAAGAGGGGACTTTTAAAAAGGAGAAAGGGAGAGGGACTGGCGAGCAGAGGACCTCTGGCTGGAGCATCCTACCTCTACCACCATCTAGGACACAACCAACAAACTCAAAATTACACTAATCTCATTTGTCTGCACTTGGACCACTGCTTATTATGCCCTGGCATTTTAAATACTCATCCAGATGCTTTTGAAATGCTGTGGATGTATCTGTCTCCACCAGACAGCACAGCCTCTTGCACATCCTCAACTTCCATTGCACTGGTGGATGTTCTGTCAGCCATCTAGACTAGAGGCGATGGAGTTCTGTCCCCATATCTCTCTGCCTCTATCCTTAAGATAATCTTTAAAATGACTTCTTTAGTCACCTGACATGGTATATTTTTGAGTCAGATTTTGCTCAACAACCATCCTTGCAAATGCAGAGGGCTGTCCCGCATTATGTAAGTGCAAGTTGTTGATTCCAAACTCTTAAGAGGCACTGCATATACTTTACTTTCCCCCTTTAAGACACTCCCTAAAAAACTGCTTCTTTGACCAAGAAGCAGTTCCTTATGGGAAAAGCATCAAATTATGACTTATACTATGCCTGTGAAGATTATTGGTACATTCTATTATGTTTAAGGTGCGATATAAATGGAAACTGCTGCGTTTGATAATTAAACATCAGTTCGTCACTTCCTCCAAATATTCAACTGAGTTCATGATTCATGACTCACCCATTACAAATCCATGCTGGCTTCCTCTGTTTGGATTCTTCTGGTCTGGGCACTCATTTGCATGTGCTCACAGTACAATGCAATAATGCACCTGAAATCAAAAAAAAGGAAAAGTACATTTAAAAGGTCAGGCTAATTTCCAAGTTCAGAAATCTGCAGCCACACTTTGACCTGATTCTTACCATATTTTCTTCTCAATGAACAAAGCACAAGATAAGAGTGTGTTTGACAATCCCTATTCAGAGACCAGTTACTTATAAGGCCCAGCTCAAGTTCCCACAGATATTGACCCTGCTGTCCACGTGGTTCTAATGCTCACTCACCCTCCTACCCACATGTCCTGTTCTTGGCTGCTTATATTTCCCATGCTTCTTCATGCTCCACCCAGACGGTCTCATTCCCATTTCACCTACACCTAAACACATAGTCCATGCAATCAGAATGTTCTTGATTTCTCAGCAGGATCCAGCCCACCATGGGCTTCCAAACTCCATTCAATGCAGTCAAAATATTAGGGAAAAGTAAATTCTCTGTAGGCTGGTCAATGCTGTCTCAGGCTGAAATAAGCAAAGATGGATTTTGTACAGACATGACATTCATGGTAAGAAATAAATGAGCTTTGATCAGACCAAATGAGTACTTGCTCTGAGTCCCATATTGCAAATTCAACCATTAAAAACACCATCACGTAACGTGGTTATCTGAGAACTGAAAGACTCCCAAGCCTCTTTGTTGCAGTCCTTTTCACCTAACAGGCATATTTGTTCTACACTGAAAATGTGTTGCTGGAAAAGCGCAGCAGGTCAGGCAGCATCCAAGGAACAGAAAATTCGACGTTTCAGGCATAAGCCCTTCATCAGGAAGAATATTTATTCTATATTCAATCCAGTTCACGTTTTTAGATTTCCCTCTCTCAGCAAACAGTTTGCTGATAGCCTTCCCAACTAATTCAAACCATTTTGCTTCCTAGAATTGACCTTGCTCAGCGATAGTACCCAGCTTTACTCCAAACCCACCTACCAGGAACATTGCCCTAATTTGTCATGGTGTATACCAAGTGTATAATATGGATGAGAACAATCTCTCTCCAATTCAATAACCAAAGATCAAAGTCAAAGTTTTGGTTTCCACAAACATCTCCATTTCATTCCTGACAACTGCCTGAGGTTGACCAGACAGTTCATTATGTGGATGTCCCTTTTGACCTTGAACTAAGCATTTGAGAGCAATATAGATAATGCTAAAACTACCTATTTTCACCTCCATGACCGTGTCTCTCTGAATTGTTTTTTTTATTTAATTTTATCTTTAAATCATGAAAATGAAATAAAGGAAAAATAAGAGTTGCTATCTCTTCGAGCCTGTTCCGTCAATCTGTTAAAAATCACAACACCAGTTTATAGTCAGACAGGTTTATTTTGGAACGCTGCCCCTTCATCAGGTAGCTGTGGAGTAGGATCCTAAGACACAGAATTTGGAGCAAAAGATCAGCGTTGTGTGTGCAATTGCTTCGATATATTGCACAATTCCAGATAAAGAGCTTACGCTCCAAACGTCAACTCTCCTGCTCCTCAGATGCTGCCTGACCAGCTGTGCTTCTCCAGCACCACACTTTTTGCCTCAATGCCAGTATCACTTTTTCCTGAAGTAGTTAAAACTAAATCTAGTAACTCAGATATGGCCCAGCTTGCTAAACTAACTGCTTTCTCATTTTTGTATTTCATCACTCAAAGATCATGATTTGATTTTCCATTTGCATTCTGGATTACTGAATGCATTCTCAAAACCTCCCCCACTGTAAACACACATATTAATTTTATCATAAGCCATTTTGGGCAGCTAAAAATGCCTAGTGCAGCTTTTCATAGTATACATTTCCTCCTTGTTTAAACTGGAGGTAAAATGAGCAAGGTGGACAATGGGGACCCAGTGGACGTGGTGTACCTAAATTTTCAACTCCTTTATGAATGGTTTGACTGAAACTGCCTCCTGCACATTCTCAGGCAGTGCACTCCAGACATTACCCCACTTGCCAGGCACAAACAAAATTCACAGCATTTTTGCTTTGTTTAAATCTCATTCATGTAAATATGCACTCTCCTTCTGATGACACCAGAAGCAGAAACTATTTCTTCCTATCTATTTTAACCAGACCCCTTGTGATCTTGAATTTCCCCTCAACCTTTCATTCTCCAAGGAAATAAGCCCTATCTTTTCCAATCTATTTTCATAGCTGAAGTCCCTCATCCCTGGAATTATACTGGCAAATCTTTTTTGCACTATATCGAATGCCTTCATTTCCTTCCTAACGTATGGCACCAGAACTAAATGCAATATTGCAAATAAGGAATGAGTCATTAGTCAGAGAACAAAGTACCAAGTACATGAGACAAATATTTAGATTGTAGATTCATTTGCTCCAGTGTAGGAGCATCATAAAATTAGAGCAAGTAAGGCGGTTCCAGAGGCGCAGACATGAGGTAGAACTAGGTGTCATGAATATACATATCAACTCTTAAAACACATTAGAGTAGAAGAAACACAAGTTCAAAAAGGTACCAAGACACCTGAAAAAATCCAAATCACTGATCGTAAGGCTGACCAATCCAATAAATCACAGCCTTAAGGTAATCGGACAGTATTAGATTAGATTAGATTACTTACAGTGTGGAAACAGGCCCTTTGGCCCAACAAGCCCACACCGACCCACCGAAGCGCAACCCACCCATACCCCTACATTTACCCCTTACCTAACATTACGGGCAATTTAGCATGGCCAATTCACCTGACCCGCACATCTTTGGACTGTGGGAGGAAACCGGAGCACCCGGAGGAAACCCACGCAGACACGGGGAGCACGTGCAAACTCCACACTGTCAGAAGCTGCTCCCCAACTACAGACTGGTGTTCTCTCACTGATCAACTTATAACAGCAAACACAAAATGAGAGACTGCCTGTGATTAGAACAGTGAATGGCAAAAGTGAGCAAACCAGCTGGAACTCAAGGTATGAGTGTGGAGGCAGCAGAAAATAAGGCGAATGTGGCAGGTAAGAAACTAGTGAAAAGGGACAAGGCCAGGTCCCAGAGAACAGCAAGGCAGGCGAAAGCAAAGGACTGGGGCTGCAGGAACTGACGTAATGAATTCTTTGCAAATTAATTTGAACCCTCCAGCTTAAGACTGCAAGAATTCAGGAGCTACTATAACAGGGATAAAAATCTAATGGAGCATATTGCAATGAACACTGTGCCAGCTAGATTATTTCATATTGAACAGTTTTATCTCAAAGTTTTGCATTTATGCATTACACAAAATGGCTTGCATACTATAAACTACTAAAGTGCAGTGACTGTTGAACACAAAAATTGCGACCTTAATCTGTGAAAAGCTTTTTTTCCCCCCAGATTTAATTTGTGTCAGTTTTATATTAACTAGTTAACCTGCATCCCTTGTGCCAATTTAAGTAGCAGGGCCACCGAAGTTGTTGCTTTCCATGAGTGTTGTAGCTTTTAGGCTGAATAAAACTGTGATGATTGAGAATGTTGATGAATTATTCCAATTCTATTCTGAAAAGTCCAGATTGCCACATGTCAAATCAAATACAGAAGCTGTTGTTACCAGATAACTGCATAAGCTAAGCAAAGGTGATAAAGGAACTTTCAAAAACTAAAACATAGCCCTCAGAAATCTAAAAATACCCCTCAGGGAAATTCAAGCAGAGCCCTCGGGAAAAACCCACTGCATATTGGGCTTGAAATTTTCAGATGGTGGGGCCAAAGGGAAAGTGAGAAGAAAAATGAGGTGAAGGAAAAGGATACACTTATTAAGGGTTACCAGAAGTAATAGGATGGGAGTACAGAAGCCATTGAGGCGACTGGTTATCTACGACTTGATAGACCAAAGATAACAGCATGGTTAACCAAACATAAACATACTGCATTATGAAATTATTCAGTGACCCAGGTAGCAGTCGAAATAGCAGGTACATACCTCAATCAGAGTGCGCACATAATGCTTTCTAATGGATGAAAGAAAGTGTGGAAAACGCAATAGCTCCAGCACGTTTGTAACCAGCCCAGCAACGAGGAGAAAAGGTCAAATCTAACCGTCAAATATAATCCTAGCTCTTTTTTTTCCGCGAGGAAAGCAAAACCATCTTATTATTTCTTCCATTTGCGCAGAGACTTTACGAGAAGAGAGACCAAATAAACCGTGAGAGCTTCATTTATTGTTTGACCACCGCTTTCAGCATTGGTAATAAAAACTTCAAGAGCAGACTGGAAAATGCAGCTGTGCAGTCGATCTGAAGGGTTTTCTGATCAGGTGACAAGGGACAGAAAAACATTCCCCCGAATTATCACTGAGAAAGGATAGTGACAGTAGCAGCACTCCCCCTGTACCGCACTGTCGCCCTCCCACCCTGCCTCTAACTGCTGCTCAAGCTCTCAACCGCACTGCGTCCCCCTGACACGTGATTGAATGCTCTTCCAACCAACCACCATCCACCCCTCTGTCCATTGGTCAGCGTGTGGAATCCAGTCCCCGCCCACGCCACCGAGCCAATTAGACTATGGAGTCGCTGATTGACATTATTATTGTCCAATCGGACTGCACCTCTCCCCAGCACGCTCCATATCAGTGATGTTGGTCCGCTTGTGCAGCAATGCAGGTTAATAATTTTTGGTGCTACTGCAATAAAACTACACTAAAGCCGGTTTAAATGTCCTCGGCATATCCTTTCCTACTGACCTACCCACCTCGATGCTAAGTAGCAATTGCAAATATAATCTGAAAATGAGTCATACCGAACTCGAAACATTTACTCTTATTTCTCTCCCCAGAAATGCTGCTACATCTGCTAAATTTCTCCAGTTCATTTTTGTGCTTATTGCAAATATAATGCACACTGACTTGGAGTCAGCTGCAGTTAGCTCATCACATTGCCCCGCAAGGTGCATTGGTTGCTGCTGTTAGCACGAAAGAATAATCTGAAATTTATTAACTGATTTTCGAATAACAGAAACTAAACCTGCATTTTCTTCCATATACCCGCTACTTCCAGGTCTTGGGTTCTCTG
This sequence comes from Hemiscyllium ocellatum, assembly GCF_020745735.1. Lineage (NCBI taxonomy): Eukaryota > Metazoa > Chordata > Chondrichthyes > Orectolobiformes > Hemiscylliidae > Hemiscyllium > Hemiscyllium ocellatum. The sequence goes on from NC_083412.1 coordinate 70,229,439, forward strand.
AACTACGAGTTGCACATGGGATTTCATTGACCCACATTCCCAAACTCTTAATACCGTTGTGCTTTAATATTGATTGCTGCATACTTGTCCATCTAAAAATAATCTGAAATTTGGAATGGCTCGTACAGTTCCAAGATGTGTACTTTCGCAATTTACACTGAACACGATAGAAGGACAGGAAACCTTGAGTTTCCCGCAGGGACACAGTGGGAGGAAATTGTTGGGAGCTGCCTCTGGTAGGTGAAAGTAAGGACTGCAGATGCTGGAGATTAAGAGTCCAGAGTGTGGTGCTGGAAAAGCACAGCCGATCAGGCAGCATCCGAGGCTCAGGAGATTCGACATTTGGGCAAAAGCCCTTAATCAGGTTGATGAGCCGAGTGTAATTGTAACATTGGAGGTGGTGAGAAAGACAGCTAAAATGATTTTATTGCCTGATGGACATCTCAGATGTCGTTTTTTTTGGAAGGCTAAGTTGGTATTGCTGAATGAACCCAATCATCCTCACCGAACCTAACTCCTGCAGCAGGCCAACATGATCAGTGCCTCTGGTCTAAGCACCACATCTGTGTTCCAAATGATCACCTCGAAGGGTGATAAACCTCCGAATGTGGCACCCGATCTCAAGGAGGATCAGAAACTTTCATTTTAATTTGTTCATGAGATGGGGACCTTGCTGACTAGAACAGCACTTAGTGCCTAACACTTATGGAAAAGGTGATTACGAAGTGTCATCTTGTCCGACTGAAGTTTTTGGAGTGTAGAGGCACTCACAATCCTATTAGGAAGTGTATTCCAGGATTTTAACTCAGCACAATAATAGAACAGCTATAGAATTCTAAGTCAGGATAGTGTGAGTCTTGGAAGGTACATTGCTGATGGTGGTGTATCCATTAATCCAATATCTTTGTCCTTCTAAATAGTATTGATTACAGGTTTGAAAGATCCTGTCAAAGGAACTTTGGTGAGTTGCTGTTGTGCATCTTGTAGGTGATAAACATAGCTGCCCCTGTGCATTGGTGATGAAAGGCACCAGGTTGCTTTGTTTTGAAAAAATAGAATGCTGGACAAACCCAGCAGGCCTGGGATCAATATGTGTTCTTCTCAGGATTAATAAAAACAAAGTACGAAAGCTGGAGATCTGAAGTAAAAACATTAAGTGCTGGAGAATCTCCAGGATCAAAACAGACATTGATGACAAACTCAGCAGGTCTGGCAGTATCTATGGAGAGAAAACAAAGTTAACATTTCAGGTCCAGTGACGCCTCTACAGAACAGGACAGAAACTCCAGGTCTGGTCTTGTCTGTGTTGAGAGCAAGAGAGTTAATGTTTCAATTTGACTCTTCTTCAGAATGCTGGAGTGGTGTACAACAGAATGCAGGGGATGTCAGAATGTGGGGGTTGGCATGTGTTCTGTTACTCACCTTGCCTGCCCTCATTAGGTCATTAAACATCTTGTAGCACTGCCTCCAGCTGCAAAGGGTCATAGAGTCATAGAGGTGTACAGCACAGAAACAGACCGTTCGGTCCAACCTATCCATGCCGACCAGATATCCCAACCCAATCTAGTCCCACCTGCCAGCACCTGGCACACATCCCTCCAAACCCTTCCTATTCATATACCCATCCAAATGCCTTTTAAATATTGCAATTGTACCAGCCTCCACCCCATCCTCTGGCAGCTCATTCCATACACATACCACCCTCTCACCTGCCTGCTGCTCACAAACTCAGCAAACGTTACCCTTGCATGTTCAGTCTTCTCACATCCATGATGAACAACATTCTGCCTCCAACTGACTCAAGCATGATCCCAGGGAACAGTCAGAAAATCTGACAGTGCTGGTGTTGAGGGTTGACAGTTGGTGAATAGCTTCCTCATCTCTTCCTGTTGTCCTCTGTTGATAAGTTGGAAATAGATATAGTGACCATATAGAAAATGGAGCTCAGAAATGTTAACTAAAATGGCCCCGGCATATTGGCCGTATTTCCCGGCATCCTAAGCGACAGGCTAAGCGAAACTAATTGCTAACATAGCAATTTGTAAGAAGCCAGCCTAGCGGTAAACAATCCTCCCCACAGGTATGACGATGAGATAGTACATAGCACCAGATCAAAGGGCAACCATCAGAGGAATACTGGTGCCTCATTGTTTTAGAGCTGTACTAATGAATACATGTTTTGTTTAGAGCAATTTTTGATATCTGAATGTTACCTTGAAAAGCAGAGTAAGAATAATGAGGGCTATGTCAGACTTTAGAGATAGTGTTAAAAGCTTAACCAGATGGCTGTTGGTATCTGTGTGTGTGTTAGATTTAGAGCATTTTTGATGTGTAAGCTTCCAATAAAGTATGCTTTGATTAATACACTGTGCGATAGCTTAATGATACGGGACTCTGTATTGCGTGAGAAGTTATGTATAAATGTAACAACTTTCCCTATCAACGGTGAGAGAATCCACTCTTTAGTACCCAGCGTGGTCTAAGGTGGCTTTTCTCCCAAGCCTTGTTTGTATATTCGTATACTGACAGTCTTGAATAAAAACAGTGCTGTTGAAATGTGTTAATCAAGTGGTGGTTCTCTGTTCTTGGACAGGCGTTCACAAGAAGCCCAGGAGCTCAAGGCTGAGCTTCCACATTTTGGTGGCAGCGGTGGGATCCCAACGGAAGGCGGCTCCTGGTGACGGTTGAACAGGACACGGTCTTGCTGTGGCAAGGTGGACACGGGCCCAACTAGGACGTGAGTATACCGTTTGGGACTCACGACTAGTGTCTCCCCAAGTCAGGGGCGGACCTGGATCCAACTCACCGCAGCAGGAGCAGCTACCGGACGGGATCCAGAACGAACCAGTGAACAGCTTTTTAAAGGGACCACCACAAAAGCGCTGGGAGTGCTATAGAAGGTAGGACAATTTAATAAAAAAGCTGGGAGCGCGGGGAGAAATAAGAATAGTTAGATACGTACGGGTTTAAAGTCCCTTGAGGTTAGAGTCCCCATAAAAGCACCACAGTACGTCTGTGTGAGAGGGTTTAAAGTCCCTTGAGCAGGATCTCATAAAAGCACCGCTCACAAGTAGTTGTTTAGATACGTACGGGTTTAAAGTCCCATGGGTTAGAGTCCCCATAAAAGCACCACAGTACGTATGTTTGAGAGGGTTTAAAGTCCCTTGAGCAAGATCTCATAAAAGCAACACTCACAAAAGGTTAGGGAAAGTTTAGGGAACATTATGGGACAGTTCATGGATAAATGTGAGGATCCAGGATCATTAATTGTAACAGTCTGCGCAGAATATCCTGAGGATGCGCAGTCACTCAGGAAATTGTCAGGATGGCTAACAGAAAAATTGGGACCTGATGAATGGCCTGCAGGGGGTACGTGGAAATTGGAGATTGTAAAGAGAGCTACGGAGTTAGTATGGTAAAAGGGAACAGGAGGAAAGAAGGGTAAAAAAGTTATGGCTAAACTAAGAGATGCATGCTTAAAAAAGAAAGAGGAAGCTAAACAACAACACGAGCAGAAGGTTTACAACAGTTGGTTACATAATGCTACAAAAAGGGGGCTAAGTGTCACTAAGGAGGACTTCCTTTGACCCTCCATGAGCTCAAGGTTGAATGTGCAAATTTTGATGAAAATATTAACAAGAACAAACGGTTGGCCAACCAAGCGGTGGAGATGGCATTGTCAGACCTGAGGCTGGGTGCAGGATGGGAAGATAAGGGAATTAGTTCTAGGAATGTGGAATCCCCTCCCCAACCCCCTCCATCGGGTACAATACCCCAGGAGGCACGTAGTGAAAGGAGTTTTACCCCAAGCACAGGTAAAAAAGGATTCTAAGCATCTCCTCAACAAGCTGGCCGAGTTAGGTTATGTAGTTAACTATGACAAGGTCGTCATAGGCCAACGTAAAATTAAATTCCTGGGGGTAGAGATTTCAGCGCATGAGCGTAGATTGGCCCCGGATAGAATTAATCTGATTGTCAATACTCCGGCCCCTACCACGGCTAAGCAGATGAGACGGTTTTTGGGATTAGTTAACTTCTGCAGACAATGGATTCCTAACATTGCCCCCTTAGCAAAGGTTCTCACTCCCTTTACCACTGAGCGACAGCCCTTCGCTCTATCCGAAGCTGCACTTGAGGCATTTAACCAGTTGAAACAGGCGCTAATCAATGCTCCTGCTTTAGGGAGACCCCTCTATGATAGGCCTTTTCAGCTTTTTGTGGCCACTACCTCGGGCTGCGCGATCGCGGTTTTGACGCAGGACCATGGAGGTTCCCGTAGACCGGTGGCATATTTTTCTACTAAGTTGGATTCTGTGATTAGTGGTCAGTCTCATTGTATTCAACAACTGGCTGCTACGTATTTGATGGTGTTGGCTGCAGCAAACACAACGCTCCAACAACCGGTCACTGTTTTTGGTCCTCATGCAGTAGTTTCTATGTTGGGCCAAATGCAGACGCAACACCTGACCTCTGCCCGCCAGTCTCGCTATGAAATCTTCCTTTTAGGGAACCCCTTGTTGACTTTCAAATATTGCGCAAGTATTAACCCGGTAACTTTTATGCCTGACATCCCTGCTGAGACTCCTGTCCCCGTTCACGATTGCGCCCACAAAATCATGCTAGACACTAGGCCCAGATTTGACTTGACTGACCGCCCCTTCCCACATCCTGATGTCACTTTGTTCGTGGATGGTAGCTCCTCTGTAAACAAGAATGGAGAAAGGGTGGCTGGATATGGTGTAGTGGATGCGGGGGGTAGGATTGTGGAGCAGCATCGCCTCATACCCGCAGTATCCGCTCAGAAAGCTGAATTAATTGCATTAACTAGGGCATGTGAGCTAGCCTCCGGACTTACAGCTAATATATATACTGACTCTAGATATGCTTTCGGGGTTGCCCATGATTTTGGGACACTATGGGAAAATCGAGGCTTCCTCACCTCGTCGGGGACCCCTATCGTACACAGGGAGGAAGTCATTAATTTGTTACAGGCCATTCAAAGTCCTCGCGAATTGGCCATTATTAAATGTTCCGCGCACTCTGCCGGAACGGATCCGGTTTCTATGGGAAACAAACAAGCAGATGAAGTTGCTAAACAGGCTACGGAGCTCCCTGGCTCCTTTATGATGGTTCAGAGGAAATCTATTAGGGCCTCAGTTCCTGACAAGCCGCCTCCCTCCACCGCTGATATTGTTGCTTTACAGGGGGATGCCCCTGACAATGTACTTCATGAATGGACTGATCTGGGATGTTTCAAGGACGTTGACGGTCTTTGGAAAACCCCAGCAGGCCAGGTGTGTATGACTGATGTTTTAGCCGTCTGGGTGGTTGATGTTGTCCATCACTTAACACACTGTGGGGCTAGACAAACTGCAGATTTAGTCTGGGAATCTTGGTGGCATCCCAGTGTTCTGCAATTGGCTAGAGCACAAACTAAAAAATGCTTGACATGTATGCAGCATAACCCTGGCAAGGGGGTCCCCTGTGAACAGGGTAGAACCCCGCTGCCTGAAGGCCCCTTCGATACGTTGCAAATGGACTTCATTGAGCTACCCAGAACGGCCAAGTGTAAATATGTTTTAGTTATTGTAGATGTTTTTAGTAAATGGATTGAGGCTTATCCTGCAGCCGATAACAAGGCTGACACTGTTGTTAAGACTTTACTCAAGGAGATTATTCCTAGATTTGGTGTGCCGCGGACACTCAGTTCCGATAATGGCCCTCATTTTGCTGCCAGGCCTTTGCGGTCGGATTTGCCGTTGCCCCCAAACATCCAACCTGGTACCTTTGTATTGATCAGAAACTTTGCCAGAAAGCACGGCTTAGAACCCCGGTGGGAGGGCCCTTTCCAAGTCCTCCTTACCACCCCGAATGCTGTTAAGGTTGAGGGTCATAAAGCCTGGATCAGCCTACACCATTGCAAGCTTATTGGGGAGGAATGATAATAAGGGGCAGCTACTGCTGTATGTATTTTCTCTTCCCTTGACATAGGTGCCACTAAGGAAGGAAGACTGAAGAAAAGTGAAACGATGAAACCTATCCTCTTTCTCTTTGGCCTCTGCCTAACAGCGACATGGACATCAATGCAGACCGGTAACACCACCAGCGGTGCACCTCCCACTCTCCAAGGGCCTACAAGCAACTCTAGTGCAGCCACCGCGAAGACGTGGATAAAAACAGGCACCCCCGCGATGACTTCACACTCTACAGATGTTACTACTAAAATGACAAATGGTTTTGTGAGTATGGCACCACGTATTGCTTCTGATGGCCCCAATGGTACAGTAATAGTCCCGAGGAATCTCGTGAGTACTATGAGTGACAATATGACTATTAGCACCCCCCCCAATGAGTTTATCACTGCCCAGAGTGATAGGTACCCAGTCTAATAATATAAGTGAGTCCAGTCAGACCCTAGCTACCCCTTGCAACCTCATCGGGGATTGGTGGGTATGGAAACAGGAGAATAGCATAACGCTGAATAACACAGGCCCCACAAGAATAGTTCAGGTCAGAGTGAATGCCACGTGTGATCGTCATGGCCCAGGTAACAGTGGGTTTAACCAGACAATTTGTCCCTTGGTCGGCTTTCCTGACTACTCTAAGGCCACTTCTAATTATAGCAGCATAGTCATCCAAAATCTTGCATGGTCACAGGATTGCGTAGAGCATTTGCAAAACCTAACAGGAGTTCAACAGTGGTGTCCTGGATATAATGTTACAACTCTGGATGCCAGGACAGAATGTCCCCGTAATATAACAATTCACAATACTGGCATCTGCCAGGAAGTAATGTATGTATGCCTACGAGGAAATGGCACCAAATCCGAGGATACCTATACGTACTTAAATGATACACGCATGTGCAGCCATGCCTTTGTGAATAATACTGCAGCATTTGTTCCACCAACAGACATTTTGGAGCAGATTCTTTGGCGCCCTTCTGCCCAATTATGGGGTCATGCAAGCCCTGGACCAGATTCGTGATCTCAGTCACGAGCTTGAGGAAATGGCTAAGGCCACTGCTGATGCCCTGGGTCATTTGGAACACGAGCAGACTGCCCTACGAATGATGACCTTACAGAATAGGATGGCTTTAGACTATCTCTTAGCAAGCCAAGGGGGTGCATGTGCAGTTATTGGCCCTGAGTGTTGTACCTATATTGAGGATGAGAGCTCGGCTGTATATAATGACACTTCACTAATTAACGATGTTGCCACTAAAGCATATGACCTGGACCATTCAGTCTCAGAAGAGTCCTGTGCCTGGTGGAATTTACTGTGTCAGCTGTTGGGATGGCTCAAGTCTATTGGGCTGGACATTCTCTCCATTCTGGCCATCATTCTTGGCATTTGTATTAGTATCCGAATCGCTTGGGCCCTTATTAAGAGAAGTTGTCAGACTTGTCCCTCACGACGCCGATGTAAAAAGGAGACAAGCCCGATATGGACACAGAAGGAAGGATTGACACCTACACTTTTGACTGATGACAATTCAGATGTAGAAACAGGAAAAGAGTTTGCTCGACTTCAACGTATTAATATCTGAGGGTTATCATAAAATGATAAAAAGGGAGGAATGATAAGTTGGAAATAGATATAGTGACCATATAGAAAATGGAGCTCAGAAATGTTAACTAAAATGGCCCCGGCATATTGGCTGTATTTCCCGGCATCCTAAGCGACAGGCTAAGCGAAACTAATTGCTAACATAGCAATTTGTAAGAAGCCAGCCTAGCGGTAAACAATCCTCCCCACAGGTCCGAGGGTGAGATAGTACATAGCACCAGATCAAAGGGCAACCATCAGAGGAATACTGGTGCCTCATTGTTTTAGAGCTGTACTAATGAATACATGTTTAGTTTAGAGCAATTTTTGATATCTGAATGTTACCTTGAAAAGCAGAGTAAGAATAATGAGGGCTATGTCAGATTTTAGAAATAGTGTTAAAAGCTTAACCAGATGGCTGTTGGTATCTGTGTGTGTGTTAGATTTAGAGCACTTTTGATGTGTAAGCTTCCAATAAAGTATGCTTTGATTAATACACTGTGCGATAGCTTAATGATACGGGACTCTGTATTGCGTGAGAAGTTATGTATAAATGTAACAACTTTCCCTATCAACGGTGAGAGAATCCACTCTTTAGTACCCGGCGTGGTCTAAGGTGGCTTTTCTCCTATATTCGTATACTGACAGTCTTGAATAAAAACAGTGCTGTTGAAATGTGTTAATCAAGTGGTGGTTCTCTGTTCTTGGACAGGCGTTCACAAGAAGCCCAGGAGCTCAAGGCTGAGCCTCCACACTGTCTTTATTTTACCTTCAGCAGCAATGCTTCCTGCAGTCTTTCTGAGCCCCTTTTAAATAGGGATCCTTCCTTTGCCAAAATGTGGGTTGTCTTCATGCCCATGGTCTTCTCACTGGTTGGAAACCAGAGGTGTGGTGCTGATTCCAAGGGTGAGGTAAAAAAGATAGAATCCTGAGATTCTATCAGGATTCCTAATTGCCTGCTGGTCACCCTCCTCTTCCAGTAAGTGGGTTATTTCAGTAAAAATATTATCCAGTTAGTCCAAGGCAAATGTAAATCATCACAGATTTCTTAAAAGCAAATTATAGATGACCAACTTGATTGAATACTTTGATTAATTAATGGAGACAGTTAAGTTTTTTTTAGAAACTTCAAACAAGACCTTTGACAAAGTACCACAGAAGAAACTTGTCAGCAAAATTAAAGTCCATGAGAATAAAGAGACAGTGACAGCATGGATGCAAAAATGCTGAACGTTCAGAGAGACGAGAGTTATGGTGAATGGTTATTTCTTAGACAGGACCTGACTATATTGTGGTTTTCTCTCAAGATTGGTATTAAGATAAATGCTCTTTAGGGACATATGATAATGACCTGGTAGACACAGCATTATTTCAAAGCTTTTCAAAGTCAGGATATTGCAAGCAATTACAGCCTGGTTAGTTTAACCTTGCAGTTGAGAACATTCTAAAAAAAAATTATTCAGTATAGAATTAGAAGATACATGAAGACAATTGGGTTGATTAGTAAGAGTCAGCACGATTTTGAAAAGGGGAAGTTGTGTCTAACTTAGAGATGGAAACAGATGGAAACTTATGAAAACAGATCCTTTGGTCCAACTTGTCCATGCCAACCAGATATCCTGAACTAACATAGTCTCAGATCCCTCTAAACCATTCCTAGTCATGTACCCATCCAGATGCCTTTTAAATGTTGTAATTGTACCAACCTCTACCACTTCCTTTGGCAGCTCATTCCATACACACACGACCCTCTGCATGAAAAAGTTGCCCTTTTGGTACCTTTTAAATCTTTATCCTCTCACTCTAAGCCTATGCCCCCTAGTTCTGGACTCTCCCACCCCAGGGAAAAGACCTTGACTATTTACCATATCAATGCCCCTCATGATTTTATAAACCTCTATATGGTCACCCCTCAGCTTTCGATGGTCCAGGGAAAACAGTCCCAGCCATTTTAAGCCTCTCCCTATAGCTCAAATCCTCCAACCCTGGCAACATCCTTGTAAATCCTTTCTGAACTCTTTCATGTTTCATAACATCCTTCTTATAGTAGGGAGACTAGAATTGCACACAATGTTCCAAGAGTGGCTGAATCAATGTCCTATACAGCTGTAACATGCCCTCTCAACTCCTGTACTCAATGCTCTGACCAATAAAGGAAAACATACTAAACACCTCCTTCACTGTCCTGTTTACCTGAGACTCCACCTTCAAGGAACTATGAACCTGCATTCTAAGGTCTCTTTGTTCAGCAACACTCCCAGAACCTTACCATTAAATGTGTAAGTTCTGCCCTAATTTGCCTTTCCAAAATGCAGCACCTCATATTTATCTAAATTAAACTCCATCTGCCACTCCTTGGCCCATTGGTCCATCTGGTCAAGATTCCATTATACTCTAAGGTAACTCTTTTCACCATCCACTACCTCCAATTTGCAAACTTACTAACTCATATGTTCACATCCAAATCATTTATATAAATGATGAAAGGAGTGGACCCAGCACCGATCCTTGTGGCACACCACTGGCCTCCAGTCTGAAAAGCAACTCTCCACCACCACCCTTGGTGTCCTATCTTTGAGCCAGTTCTGCATCTAAGTGGCTAGCCGTCCCTGTATTCCATGTGATCTAACCTTGCTAACCAGTTCTTCCATGAGGAACCTTGTTGAATGCCTTACTGAAGTCCATATGGATCACGTCCACAGCTCTGCCCTCATCAATCCTGTTTGGTACATCTTCAAAAAACTCAATCAAATTAGTGAGACATGATTTCCTGTGCACAAAGCCATGTTGACTATCCATAATGAGTCTTTGCCCTTCCAAATACATGTAAATCCTGTCCCTCAGAATTCCCTCCAATTACTTACCCACCATCACTGTCAGGCTCACAGGTCTACAGTTCCCTGGCTTTTCCTTACCACTTTTCTTAAGTAAAGCCACCGCATTCAGCAAATTCCAGTGTTCTAGCAGTTCACCTGTGACTATCAGTGATCCAACTATATCAGCAAGAAGCCCAGCAATCACTTCCCTAGCTTTCCACAGAGTTCTAGGGTACACCTGATCACTTGAGGTTTTTTTTAAAGAGGTCATAGAAAGGGTTGACGAAAATAACATTGTCAATGTAGTTTGCATGGATTCCCTAAAGGCATTTGATACAGTGCCACACAACAAACCTGTGAGGAAAGTTATAGGTCTTGATATAAAAGAGTCAGTTACAACATTGGCACAAACTTAGCTGAGTGACAGGGAACAGAATAATAGTCAATGAGTTTTTTTGGGTTGGATGAAGGTTTATTGTGGAGTTCCCAAGGTATCGGTACTGGGACTTTTGCTTTTCCTGATATGTATTAATGATCTGGATCTTGGTGTTCATGGGACAATATCGAAGTTTACAGATGACACAAAACTTTGAAGAGTTGTAAACTGTGAAGAGAACAGTGTGGAACTCCAAAAGAGCATGGACAAGTTGGTGGAATGGGTGGATAAGTGGCAGAACATATTCAATGCAAAGAGGCATCAAGTGATACACATTGGTCAGAAAGCATTGAAAGACAATATAAAATGGAGGTACAATTGTAAAGGGGGTGCAGGTGTAATAGGACCTAGGTGTATCTGTGCACAGATCATTGAAGATGGTAGGAAATGTGGAGAGCATTTAATAAAGCATACAGTGTTCTCAGCTTTAATAATATGGGATTAGAGTACAAAAGCAAAGAGGTGATGTTGAATTTGTCCAAGATACATTTTAGACCTCAGCTGGAATATTATGAACAGTTGGGGTGTCACATTGTAGGAAAGATGTGAATACACTTCAGAGGGTGCAGAGCGATTTACAAGGATAATTCCCAGAATTAGAAATTTCACTAAAGAGGATAGACTGAAGAAATTGTGACTCTTCACCTTAAAGAGAGGAAGGCTGAGAAGAGATTTGGTAGAAGCTTTCAAAACCAAGCCCAGGCTAGGCAGGGTAAATAGGGAGAAGCTGGTACCACTCATAAAAGGTACAAGAGTGAGAAGGCATTGATATAAAGTAATGTGCAAAAAAAAAAGCAAAAGCGAAATAAGAAAAAAAATCATACAGTGAGTAGTTAGCATATGGAATGCTCTGCCTGGAAATTTGGCAGAGACAGATTTATGTGAGGCATTGAAAGGAGTAGTGAGTGATTGTTTTGGTTAGAAATAGTGTGCAGGATATGAGAAAAAGGCAAGAAATTGGCACTGTGTAATAGGCACAATGGGCCAAATGGTCTCCTTCAGTACTGTAACAATTCTGTGATTTTCCAGCGCACCAAATGCAAACAATAACAATAATAAGAAGGATAGATTTCAGGAGGATAGAGAGATTAATGAATTGGACAAACACATCACAGATGAAATTTATCATGCAGATGTGTAGAGTGATGCATTTTGATATGAAGAATGGGGAAGGACATTATGCACTGTACAGCACAACTAGAAATGTAATGCAGAAACAGAGAGACTAAATGGTATGCACACACAAGTACTTAAAGGACTTAAGCCAAGTTGAGAAGTCTTTAAATCAGTGATAGTTCTGATGAAGAGTCACTAAACTCGAAACGTTATCTCTATTTTCTTCCCACAGATGCTGTCAGACCTACTGAATTTTATAAAACAATTCTGTTTATGTTTAAAACCACATGCAACACTGGCTTGATTGATAGAGAAATAGTGTATAAAGGGAAAAAGAGAAATGATATATACATCACTGGAGTATTCAATGGAATGTTCAACTGTGGGGACCAAACTTTAATACTGATGTCAAATCCTTAGAAAAGATGCAGAAAAGATTTACTAAAAGAGATGCAGCAGATGAACAGAATTTCTGTGAAAATGCAATATGGCTGAAGCAGCAATAATCCTGAAACATGATTTGGAAATGAAATATGAGGATATACCTTGCCAAGAAAGACAAGGCAAGGTTTAGTCAAGGATGGGAATGAAGCACCGATTTCAGAGAGGGGATAGGATAGCACCTGGAAGATAGGGAGTGGTGAGACCAAGAGCAATGGGAACCTTGCCACTTTTGGACTATGTGATGCTTGTCTAAAACAGACCATTTTAGAATACAAGTAATTTACAATGTATCAATATCTGATGAATCCTTGTTGGGTTAGAGTGCTACTTCGGAATTTTTTCTGGGGTAGAATCTCCCAATATTGGCTCAATGAACAATCGTTAACCTGAAACTCCTGAGATAATTTCCTGAAGTGATCTGCCATATCAATTGACGTCACAAACTGGATATTCATAGCGGATCATCAGAAAGGCTCTGCAAAGGGGTGAGTATATTTTATTTACCACCCATGGTGAGTGCGGCAACCAGGAAACAATCTGGTCGAGTGCTAAAAGAATCTGAAGGAGTATTGGGACTGGAGACACCAAGGATAGACTGTGGAGGCTAGGTCAATTCCACATTGGACAACTCATGTTGGCTCCAAGGGAGCAAGGGAAGCCAATCCGCACTGGACAAGCCACACTAAGGCTAGGTCATATCCACACAGGACTAACCGCACTAGGACCAAAGATAGAGTAAACCATATCTGGACTGGGACTGTACAAAATTTGCAAAAATGGCACACACGTAAGTAAGGAGATCTTCCTTATACAGTTTATAGGAGCTATGCAGGTTTAAGAGCTGACCATACAGGGAGAGGCAGGAGTATGCTGGTGGAAAGAAAGAAGAAAAGTTATCAATTTTAAAATGGGAGCAGAAGGCTCCATCACAAGGTTCACAATGGAACAACAAGCAAAATTAGTTCAGAAAAATGCAGACAGCTGATTGGGACCCATATAATTTGCCTGTAGAACAGAAGTGTTGGTGGATGGGTCAAAACAGGGACCAAGAGCAGAAAGAAATGTTAGGAGCTGGTCTATATTTACAATGGACTAGACAAGCAAATGTAAAGATCCTGGGGAGGGGATGGCCGATGGTTACAGCTTGTTACATGTAGAGTGAGCATCCCATATGATTAAGCCCATCAGCAACCATCCCTACATGTGGGGACATTAACCCTCTGGTCCTGAAGACAATAACCAGTAAAACTAGTAGCTCCAGGAAATGGGCATAACTAAAACAGAAGGAAGAAATGATTATCATTTTAAATTTGACATTGTGCAGATGAGTTAATGTTAGCAGAACATGAAACTGCAAATCAGTTGCTGTGGTGGTGTCAATGAGGATATGGTCGAAATGGCTGAAAAATGGGGAGAAGGCATCCAGATCCATATAATAAATCACAGCTGCCTACTACACTACAGTGCGAGAAGGCAGTAACCCACTCTATTGTTAGATAGAAGTCAATGAAAGTTAGAATATTGTTCACAAAACATCTGTTCAAATCTCTGGAAATGGTGTGAACTATCACTTTTGGTTTAATGTGAAAACATTCTTTTATGTTGTATGAGTTCACAAAATAGATAACTTCAATTTGGAAGATATCAACTTCAACTTAGAATTTGGAATAAGAAATACTTTGTCCATATAATTTTCTGTAAGCAACGAAGAGTACAGCATAGGAAAAGCCCTTCAGCCCACCAAGCCTAGTTAGCCATGTATCAGTGGTAGGGAAATTACTGGAGAAGGTTGTTATGACGCAGAGGCTGTACCCTTCTGTTAATTAAAACTAAACACCCAGAAAAGCGCAACTCACCTCGTAATCTGTTAAACATGTGAGGGAGTGAAAGAGAACACCTCAATTCCATTATTTAAAGAAAAATAACAATTTATTTTCCCAACAGAAGACTAAACAAAAACTATTAGCAAATCGAAGCCCCCTTTTTCTTAACTAATTACTATCTGACCCAAACTCAAAGTGCTGCTCCAATAACATGATTATTAAACATTACATTAACTTAATCTCAAGTCCACACATCTCTGTCTTCTCCGCTGTCTTCACTCTTCCATCTGCTGATTTCCCTAGGTCATCTTCTTACTTTTTACTGCTTTTACAGGAAAAGCTATGTTTTAATAGAGAGAGTGCCTTCTTATTTCTTTGAGAGCAAGATATTAGATGGGCAGTTAGCTCTCTGGTTCTACGGCAGTTGCTGTACTGTTCAGTGGAAGTTGCTCTGAGTAATTTTCAAAATGCCCATGTTTTATACACCCCAGTATCATACCCTTTCATTGATCCAATGTTGTCAATGTAATAAATTCAAACTGAATTGCATTTTAGAACCTTGGCCATAATTTAAATTAATTGGTTAAATTTGAATTGTTGTCAAAACAGCAACCAAAACTCAGGTATCCATTTAACAGCCATTTGTTACATGTACCTATTTTGGAACAGCCCATCTCTTAGCTGTTCTGTTCTGGCAGCTGAGGATGTACTTTAAATTTACTTTAACATTCAGAAAACACTTCCTATCTTAAAGTGAACATACACTCTTTCGACTTCATAACAAGATTCTTAGGAATAGAATTTACTCACATTTGGAAAAATATAGACTTAGGATTGAAAGGCAGCATGACTTGTGGGGAATGTTGTTTTTCACAAACTTGAATGTTGGTTAAAGCCAAATACTCAGAAAAGCTCAACTCACCTCGTATTCTGTTAGAAGTGTGAGGGAGTGAAAGAGAGCTCCTAATTTCCATTATTTAAAGAAAAATAACAATTTATTTTCTCATCAGAACATTAAACAAAAACTATTAACAAATCCGAGCCCCCAATCCAAGTTTTTTTGAGGAAGTGTCAATGATGATTGAAGAGAGCGGAGCAGTAGAAGTTGTCGATATGGATTTTAGCAAAGCTTTGACAAGGTCCCTCATGGCAGACTGATACAAAATGTGAACTTACATGATATTCACAGTGAGTTGGTAAGATGGATACAGAACAGAATTAGTCATAAAAGACAAAGAGTAGAGGTGGAAGGTCATTTTCCTAACTGGAACTCTGTTATCAATGATGTTCTGCAGGGATCATTGCTGAGAGCCCTGTTGTTTGTATTATGTAAAAATGATTTGGTGTAGAATTAGGTGACTTGGATATGTTTGCCAATTTGAGTAGGGCAGTTGTGGATGGTGAGGAGGATTATCAGAGAATACAACAGGAGATAGACAGGCTGAAGACTTGGGTAAAAAAATGAGATGGAATTTAATCCAGATAAATGTGAGGTGATGTATTTTGGAAAATCTAATACAGGAAGGAAGTATACAGTAAATGGAAGAACCCTTAGTTGCATCAACACAAAGAGAGATAGGGGCATACAGATCCACAATTCTCTGAAAGTGATAACACAACTGGATAAAGTGATCAAGATGCATATGGCATGCTTGCCTTCATCGGTCAGGGCATCGAGTATAAAAATTACCAAGTTTTGTTTCTACTGTATAGACCTTTAGTTAGACCTCCATTGAACCAGGGTGGATCTTCTGGCTTAGTGGTAAGGGTTGAGTGGAGGATATGCCACGTTATGAACCAGACTAGTACACCTCAAAATATAGTAATAAGGTAGCTTACCCCCTATTTTTTTCTTATTTTAATAGTAAATGTGAGGTGCAGTGTCCGAGATGCAACTCGATTGGTCAAACTACTCGCTGTTAAGCAAAACACACTTTATTCATACACTATAGTTAAAAGGCAATCAAACAAAAAGGAACTTAGAGTCATAGAGTCATAGAGTCACGGAGATGTACAGCATGGAAACAGACCCTTCGGTCCAACCCGTCCATGCCGACCAGATATCCCAACAAAATCTAGTCCAACCTGCCAGCAGCCGGCCCATATCCCTCCAAACCCTTCCTATTCATATACCCATCCAAATGCCTCTTAAATGTTGCAATTGTACCAGCCTCCACCACTTCCTCCGGCAGTTCATTCTATACATATACACCCTCTGCGTGAAATAGTTGCCCCTTAGGTCTCTTTTATATCTTTCCCCTCTCGCCATAAACCTATGCCCTCTAGTTCTGGACTCCCTGACCCCAGGGAAAAGACTTTGTCTGTTTATCCTATCCATGCCCCTCATAATTTTGTAAACCTCTATAAGGTCACACCTCAGCCTCCAATGCTCCAGGGAAAACAGCCCCAGCCTGTACAGCCTCTCCCTATAGCTCAAATCCTCCAACACAGGCAACATCCTTGTAAATCTTTTCTGAACCCTTTCAAGTTTCACAAAATCTTTCCGATAGGAAGGAGACCAGAACTGCATGCAATATTCCAACAGTGGCCTAACCAATGTCCTGTACAGCCACCACATGACCTCCCAACTCCTGTACTCAATACTCTGACCAATAAAGGAATGCATACCAAACACCTTCATCACTATCCTCCACTTTCAAGGAGCTATGAACCTGCACTCCAAGGTCTCTTTGTTCAGCAGCACTCCCTAGGACCTTACCATTAAGTGTATAAATCCTGCTAAGATTTGCTTTCCCAAAATGCAGCACCTCACATTTATCTGAATTAGGTAAGGGGTAAATGTAGGGGTATGGGTGGGTTGCGCTTCGGCGGGTCGGTGTGGACTTGTTGGGCCGAAGGGCCTGTTTCCACACTGTAAGTCTAATCTAAATCTAATCTAAACTCCATCTGCCACTTCTCAGCCTATTGGCCCATCTGGTCCAGATCCTGTTGTAATCTGAGGTAACCCTATCCACTACACTTCCAATTTTGGTGTCATCTGCAAACTTACTAACTGTACCTCTTATGCTCGCATCCAAAGCATTTATGTAAATGAAAAAAAGTAGAGGGCCCAGCACCGATCCTTGTGGCACTCCACTGGTCACAGCCTCCAGTCTGAAAAACAACCCTCCACCACCATCCTCTGTCTTCTACCTTTGAGCCAGTTCTGTCTCCAACTAGCTAGTTCTCCCTGTATTCCATGAGATCTAACCTTGCTAATCAGTCTCCCATGGGGAACCTTGTTGAATGCCTTACTGAAGTCCATATAGATCACATCTACTGCTCTGTCCTCATCAATCCTCTTTGTTACTTCTTCAAAAAACTCAATCATTTTGTGAGACATGATTTCCTAAGCACAAAGCCATGTTGACTATCCCTAATCAGTCCCTGCCTTTCCAAATATATGTCATCCTATCCCTCAGGATTCTCTCCAACAGCTTGCCCACCACCGAGGTCAGGCTCACCGGTCTATAGTTCCCTGGCTTGTCTTTACCACCCTTCTTAAACAGTGGCACCACGTTTGCCAACCTCCAGTCTTCCGGCATCTCACCTGTGACTATCGATGATACAAATATCTCGGCAAGAGACCCAGCAATCACTTCTCTCGCTTCCATTTAACTCTCCTGGAAAATGTAACAGAATGATAGTAACTTTTTCAATATAATAACATACTATAGACACACCATTGACAAAAGGCAAATTTAGAAATCAGATTGTCTCATGTGCACTTCAGCAGCACAAGAGGAAAAGCATCCAGAGAAAACGTAAAGAGGAAGTGTAGCAGCTCGGAGAGAGTCACTTCCTTCCAACCCCACTGAGACCCCAGCAGCTTCTGCTGAAAGCCAAATAAAAATCCTGGCTCTGTGTCTGGTTGTCAGGCTGCTTCTATTTTACCAACTTAAAAAAAAACACAAGGTCTCACAAGATGTTTACTTTACTGGCTTTCCCCGAGGCCAAGGGGTGACCTTATATTGGTTTACAAAATCATGAGTGCGTGGATAGGATAAATAAAGAAAGTCTTTTCCCTGGGGTGGGGGAGTCCAGGACTGGTTTAGGGTGAGAGGGGAAAGATATAAAAGAGACCTAAGGGGCAAATTTTTCACTCAGAGGTGATACGTGTATGGTATGAGCTGCCAGAGGAAGTGGTGGAGGCTGGTACAATTGCAACATTTAAAAGGCATTTGGATGGTATATGAATAGGAAGGGTTTGGAGGGATATGGGCCAGGTGCTGGCAGGTGGGACTAGATTGAGTTGGGATATTCGGTCGGCATGCACGAGTTGGACTGAAGGGTGTGTTTCCATGCTGTACATCTCTTTGACCCGATAAGACAGCTCATTACCTCTGTCTTATATTAAAAAATCTCTTTCCAAAAATCTGAACCAAACAACTTCTTACAGCCACAGCATCATCACAGCCAGTCCATAGGTTGCAGATTGAGCTGTACTACAATTTTGCTACTTTTGATGGTGCACAGTGTCTCATGGTGCTTAGGCCTGCTACATCTGTTTGAAACCGGTCCCATTTAGTACACGGATTGTGTGGCACGTAACATGATGGAGGATCAGTAATGTTGCTGCTGAGCCATTCTTGGTGGTAGACATTTAAATGCCCATCAAGAGTACATTTCATGCCTTTGAACTCTGATTCCTTCCTCTAAACATTCAATATGGAGGGATACTGACTCATCAGGCAATGGAGGATGGTACATGGTAATCAGTAGGAGGTTTCCTTGCCTATGACCTGAAACCATGGTATTTCATGGGGTCTCGAGTTAATGTTGAGGACTTACAGGGAAGCTCTCTCAGATTGTATACCACTGTGCCATCACTCTGCTGGGTGTGTCCTGCTGGTGAGACAGGACATATCAGGGATGGTGATGGTGTGACTGGGATATTATCTGTGGGGAATGATTCCATGAGTATGACCATGCTGGCTGTTGCTTGACGAGTCTGTGGGACAGCTCTTCCAATTTGACACTAGCCCCCAATAGTTTGTAAGGAGGACTCTGCACGATTGATAGAGCTAGGTTTCCTTATATTTTGAGGGGTTCTGGCCTGGTTCAGAACATAGCATATCCCCAACTCAACCATTACCATCAAGTTAGGGGATCCACCCTGATTTCTGTACAAATAAATAGATACCAACTGTGAACAATGAACTGTCAACACAGAAGTCCACCAGTTAAAACGCTAATCCCCTTATAAACTCCCTCTTTACATACAGATAGACAGACAGACACAGACAGTTTATTGTTCAATATTCACAGAGTCTGTTGAGATGGGCCTTTTACCTTGTCAGGACATGATGCTCCTTAATTCTCAATCTCCATATACTTTCACTTGCTTGTGAAAAGTATTGAGTGGTCAGTTCACATTTACAAAGTCTCTGACTTCCTGGTTAAGAGACACAGCTGACAGCTGAGGATAGAAAATTGAACCTTCATACTATGAGTCATGGAGCACAGAAACAGCTCCTTCAATCCAATCAGTTCATGTTGATCATAATCCCAAACTAAACTAATTCCACCTGCCCGCACTTGCCCCATTTTCCTCTAAGTATTCCTTATTCATGTACTTATCAAAATATCTTTTAAATATTATAACTGTACGCACATTCACCACTTCCTCTAGCAGTTGATTCCACAGACGAACACACGCTTTATGTATAAGGATTGCCTCTCTGCCTTTATTAAATCTTTCCACACTCACCCCAAAAAATATGGCCCCTCCTCTCAAAATTCCCCCACTCTAATGAAAAGTTACCTGCCATTCACCTTATTTATATCCCTCATTATTTTATAAACCTCTATAAGGTCACCCCTCAAAACCCTACGCTCCAGTGAAAAAAGTCCCAGCCTATCCAGCCTCTCCTTATAACTCAAATTCTCCATTCCAGGCAAAATCTTTTCTGAACGCCCTCAAGCTTAATAATATCCTTCCTATAATGGGGCAACCAGAACTAGACACAGAGTACTTTGGAAAAGGCTCCATCCATATCCTGTACAAACTCAACATTCGCAAAAATAGCTCCTCTTCTCCAGAGTTTCAATGGTTTCTGCCAAAACATTCACACTCACTAACTATTCAGCTAAATCCAATCACATTGTTGTTGTCAGGCAGAAGCAATTGTCACCAACTACTAGCCACTAATTTACAGTCTAACCAGTAACATGTTGCCGGCTAAACCTCCATTCAACACAATCCTTGGCTCCAACTCATATGCAAACTAATCTCCCATTTCTGCTTGAACAAGAAGCTGTGTAAATAAGGAGGAAGTGAGGACTGCAGATGCCTTCCTCAGCACCTGCCTACGGAACTGACTGATCCCGCACAGATTCCGGACTACATTCCGACCAACAAAATTTGGACCCAACCAGGACAACCAGTACCTACAACAAATCCAAAGCCTCCAACAACAGACCTCCCTCCAGATCCTCTGCTCCACACTTGCAGCCATGCGTCGCTACCTACACTCCCTGCAATTAGCCCTACCCCAGCTCAGGACAACACTCTCACAGACCTGCAAAGGACCTCTACTGTTCTTCATCCACAGAAGAATCCATACACTAAACAAACAGTTCTTCCTAGCCATATCAGAAATTAAAGATAGTAAGTACCAAAAACTTTAAGGGACACACTTTCCTCATTCCTGAAGAAGGGCTTATGCCCGAAACGTCAAATCTCCTGTTCCTTGGATGCTGCCTGACCTGCTGCGCTTTTCCAGCAACACATTTTCAGCTATGTAAATAAGACTTACAATGAGCATCAACTTTCTTGACTTTTAAAAATGCTGAGGGGGATCCAAGATGGTAGCAACCTAGGAGGATCACATTTCTGGGCTCCGTGCCACAACATCGGCAGGACAGAGCTAGAACCTGGCCCATCCATGAACAAAAAAAAGAGTAAAAGTGCTAGAGAGCCTGAATATTTTACTTAGCTTCATTTTTTCTGCAGAAGAATGCCGATGAAAGGAGGGAGGTCACCCAGGGCTGGGATCGCAGCCCAGTCCACTGAGGTGGTGGGCCTGCTTACTCACCAGACCTCGGTTGAGGAACTCACCAAATCTCACGAGGTCCTGGGGAAGCAGATTGAAGAAAAAAAATCGAGGGAAAGCTGGCCCTGGTCAGCTTTATGCTGCAAAAGTACAAACAGTCGCTGCAAGACCTGAGGAAAGGACTGATGAGTTTGAATGCCAGGTCACAGGTGTGGGAGCTGAGGCTGATTCATCCAAGAGTTGGATTGAAGCCCTAGAGACTCAGGTCCTTGATTTGCTGGATCTGGTGGATGACCCTGAGAACAGGGACAGAAGAAAGAATCTTCGTGTTGTCAGCATGTCAGAGGAGACAGAAGGTGAGCGGCCAGTGGAATTCTTTGAGAAGTGGTTCCCAGAATTCCTTAGTTTGGAGACTGAAAAGGGAAGGATAAATATCGTGAGAGCCCACCAGGTCACAGCAGAAAGGCCAGGAATGGACTCATGCCCTCACCCTGTCCTGATATGGTTCCATTATTATAAAGACAAACAAGCAGTTCATCAAATAATGTCAGGAGGTTATTTAATATGATCCAAGTATGTCAACAATGATCGGGTACAGGGATTAGGGATCTCTCTAGATGCGGAGAATGCATTTGACTGGGTCAAGTGGCCATACCTTTTTTATACTTTAAAGCGGTTTGGCCTGGGCAAGGTCTTTATCAGATGGGTAAAGGTTTTGTATAGTGACCCTCTTGCCACAGTTCTCACCAATGGTGTGCAGTCAAGCAATTTCTATACTCTCAGGGGAATTCAACAGGGCTGTCCCTTATCACCATCGCTTTTCACATTGGTGATTGAACCGCTGGCAGAGGTAATATGTAGGGATCCCAATATATCTGCTCCAGAAGTGGGGACAAAGTTACATAAGATTGCACTGTATGCAGATAATGTTCTTGTCTTTTTATCAAACCCAACAGTTTGGTAGCTTTTCGGGTTACAAGATCAACTTTGCGAAGTCAATGGCCATGCCTATGGGTGGTTTCCCAAAAATGCCTGGTCCTGAGAACGAATCTCGATTTCCCTTTAAATGGTTACAGGAAGGCTCCCTTTACTAAGGTATATTCACTCCTCCCATCTTTGATTGACTATTTAAAACCAATTTTGCCCATTTATTCGACAGAATCAAACAAGACCTTCGAAAATGGGAGGTGCTTCTGATCTCTTGGCTATGTCAGATAGCCATCATTAAAATGAACATTCCTCCCTGCCTGCTGTATCCTACATGAAAGCTCCCTCTGCCTTTTACTAAGCAAACATTTAGAAGACTGAACAGCTGGTTCAGTTCCTTTATCTTATATCACAAGCAAACCCCCTTATTAAACTGACTAAACTGCAGCTACCCCACAGGCTGGGAGAAATGGTCCTCCCAGATATCAAAAACTATCAATTAAGCTGGTTGCTATCTTACATGAATGACTGGTCCTTGGAGGACCCTCATTCACTATAGTTAGACATCAAAGCATCTCAGGCAAGATGCCCCCTTACTAGTTTGCTGTTCTTGGACAAAATGACGGCAGTTAAAGAATATTGCCATAGCCTAATAGTTATTAATACAGTTAAAGCATGGAGGGCAATAAGTCAGCATGAGGGCAATATTGCCAAAGCATCATTTTTTACTCCCATAGATGATATGCCAGGTTTTCAGCCAGGGTGATGGTCTTGGGTTTAATACATGGGCAGCTAGGGGTGTGTCATGCCTGGGTGACTTAGTCGAGGGGGATAATATTGATATCTTTTGACCAGTTGGCTTAGAAATACGAGTTGCCCAATACAGACATCTTCCATTTTTTTCAAATTAGAAATTTCATACAAATTTCACACTTGTAACTGATTATTATAGATCTGACATGGAGAAGAGGGTGATGAGTGCTGAGAACGCACTTTCTGTCAGCAATGTCTATCATCTATTGGGAGAGGGCCCCTCTGATGAGTCAGAATGGCTCTGGAGGGTATGGGAGAGGGAGCTAGATGTTAAGAAAATGCAAGAAGGATCTCGATTTGCAACAGGACCAATGCCTTGCAATTAAAGATTCTCCACAGGGTGCACTTGGCTCCAAAGCACCTTTCAAAATTTAAAGTGGGAGTATCTCCAATGTGTCCGAAATGCAAGATGAGTGTGGGCACTCTCACTCATTCTCTCTGGTCCTGTCACAGGCTGTGGGCACACTGGAGCGCTATGGACAGCCCGGGACTGTCCAATAAGTCTGGGCTTGGATGGGTTTTAGGGACAAGTTGATTATAGCTAACAGATACTGCCTCAGGAAAAAGGCTTTCAAGTTTTAAAAAAAACTTATACAATGAAAAGGGAGTGGATAATTCTCCCAGCTCAGCTTTTCTCTGGTTTGATTTGGTTTGTGGGCAGTCTGGCTGTTCACTGAAAGCAGTCAGGCAGTTCTGAAGCTGCTGGACTCAAAGAAGCTGGTCTCTCCCTCTCTCTGACTTCTCTCCTATGTTTGATTTTACCTATCGTGCCAAGGTGTATTTATGGGGATTGTTGTAAGTATTGGAAAGAGCACCATTACATTGGTAAAATCTGTTGGGTTTTTGGATAGGTTAAGTTATTCTGTATTCTGTTCTCATTTGCTTGTGTTTCATTTGGTAATTAGATTAGATTACTTACTTCGCCCACACCGACCCGCCGAAGCGCAACCCACCCATACCCCTACATTTACCCCTTACCTAACACTACGGGCAATTTAGCATGGCCAATTCACCTGACCCGTACATCTTTGGACTGTG
Source organism: Hemiscyllium ocellatum (assembly GCF_020745735.1). NCBI lineage: Eukaryota > Metazoa > Chordata > Chondrichthyes > Orectolobiformes > Hemiscylliidae > Hemiscyllium > Hemiscyllium ocellatum. Next base: position 70,253,395 of record NC_083412.1, read on the forward strand.
GGAGGAAACCGGAGCACCCGGAGGAAACCCACGCAGACACGGGGAGAATGTGCAAACTCCACACAGTCAGTCGCCTGAGTCGGGAATTGAACCCGGGTCTCTGGTGCTGTGAGGCAGCAGTGCTAACCACTGTGCCACCGTGCCGCCCGTAATCTTGCAAAATAATTTTGTTTGTTTAAAACTAAGTGGTTTGACCAGCTGCATCACTCCTGGATTATCCACAGTGCACCTGCTTAAAACAATCAGCAAAGTTAGGGTCTTGCCTACTTTCTTGAAATGTTTTGAGGAGGTCTGATCTGGTCCATAACATCATACTTATCCTTAAATACACCCATGTTATTTGCGTCAACAAATCCTTATAGTTACAGGTTTATAACTTTCCGCAACTATCCACTGAACTTGCAAATTGATTTTTTAAACATAGAAACATAGAAGAACAGAGCAGGAGGAGGCCATTTGGCCCTTCGAGCCTGCTCCACAACTCACCACGTCCTGTTGGCTGATCGTCCAACTCAATTGCCTCATCCTGCTTTCTCATAAGAACATAAGAACTAGGAGCGGGGAGGCCATTTGGCCCTTCGAGCCTGCTCTACCATTCAATGAAATCATGGCCGCTCTATTTGTGGACTTAGTTCCACTTAACACAGCCCCCATGCCTCACCATAACCCTTAGTTCCTTTACTGTTCAAAAAATTATCCATCTTAGCTTTAAAAACATTTACTGAGGAAACCTCAATTACTTCACTGAGCAGGGAATTCCATAGATTCACAACCCTCTGGGTGAAGAAGTTCCTTCTCAATTCAATCGTAAATCTGCTCCCCCTAATTTTGAGGCTATATCCTCTTGTCCTACTTTCACCGACCAGTGGAATCATCCTCTCTCCTTCTATCTTATCTATTCCATTAAAATTTATGTTCCTATAATATCCCCCCTCATTCTTCTAAATTCCAATGAATATAATCCCAGTCTACTCAGTCTCTCCTCATAAACCAACCCTCTCAACTCCAGAATCAACCTACTGTACCTCCTCTGCACCCCTTCTAGAACCAGTACATCCTTTCTCAGGTAAGGAGACCAAAACTGCATGCAATACTCCAGGTGTGGCCTCACCAGCACCTTATACAGCTTATGCAACATAACCTCACTGCTTTTAAACTCGAACCCTTTAATAATGAAGGACAAAATTCCATTTGCCTTCTTAATTCTCTGCTGCACCTGCAGACCAACTCTCTGTGATTCATGCACAAGGCCACCCAGGTCCCTCTGCACAGTAGTGTGCTACAATTTCTTACCATTCAAGTAATAATTGTTTTTACTGTTATTCCTACCAAAATGATGACTTCACATTTATTCCATCTGCCAAATCATTGCCCACTCACTTAAGCTATCTCTGTCCCTTTGCAATGATTCTACTTAGTGTCATTTGCAAACTTTGATACACGACACATAGTCCCCAACTCCAAATTATCTATGCAAGTTGTGAATAATTGCAGACCCAAAACTGATCCCTGAGGCACACCACTAGTCGCTGATTGCCAACCAGAATAGCATTCATTTTTCCCAGTCTTTGCTTTGTGTTGGTTAACCAATCCTCTATCCACGCTAATACATCGCCCATAAAGCCTTGCATCTTTATCTCATGCAGCAGCCTTTTGTGAGGCACTTGTCAAATGCCTTTTGAAAATCTCGATACGTCGCATCTACTAAGTCCCGATTGTCCACCACATTCATAACATCTTCATAGAATTCCAAAAGTGTGGTTAAGCATGACCTGCCCCTCATGAACCCATGCTACATCTGCCCGACGGGACAATTTATTTCTAGATACCTTGCTATTTCTTCCTTGATAATAGATTCAAGCATTTTCCCTACTACAGAGGTTAAGCTCACCAGTTTATAATTCCCTATCTTTTGTCTACCTCCGTTTTTAAACAGTGGTGTCATATTTGTTGTTTTCTAATCTGCTGGAACTGCCTCAGAGTCTAGTGAATTTTGGAAAATTACCACAATTTATTATTTCTCCTGCCATCTCTTTTATCACCCTGGGGTGCATTCCATCAGGGCCAGGAGAGTTGTCTACCCTTAGCTCCATTAGCTTGCCCAACACTCTCTCTTTCATGATAATAGTTGTTTCCAGGTCCTCACTGACCTTCATCTCTTTGTCAATGACTGGTATGGTGTTTGTATCCCCCACAATGAAAACCAACACAAAATACCTATTCAATGCCTCAGCCATTTCCTCATATCCCATTACTAAATCCCCCTTCTCATCCTCTAAAAGACCAATGTTTACTTTAGCTACAACTTTTTTGTTTTGGAGATTTACAGATATTTTTGCTATCTTCATATTCTGAGCTAGTTTTTTTTCTCATAATAGCCCTTTTCTTTATAGCTCTTTTTGTGGTTTTCTGTTGATCTTTAAAGCTTTCCCAATCTTCTAGTTTCCCTCTAATCTTAGCCACTTTGTATGCCTTCTCTTTCAATTTGATAGCCTCCCTTATTTCCTTAGACATCAATGGCAGATTGCAGGCATTAGTTATTTCTTTGTTTATTGTCCACCCCAATGTGATATTATTATTTGGTGGTCTACAAACTACATCTATCAGTGATTTTATTTCTTAGAATTTCTAGATAATTTCCATCCAAACAGATTCAACCTTATTCTTCACAGAACCTATACCATCTCTTCCTTCTGCCCTGATGTCGTCCTTAAATATCAGAGCTATACCACCTCCCTTACCTCCCTGTTGTCTTTCCAGATAGTCTGGTATTCCTGGATATTTAACTCCCAGTTGTGACCATCTTGCAACCATCTCTCTGTAATGGCTACTAAATCTTATTCATTCATGATTTGTGCCAAGCTACGACCATTCAGATAAAGTGCCCTTATGCTTGTTTTTGTACCCTCTGTATGAATTCCAACATCTCCAATAATAATATCTCCTGAGTTTTCCTTCCTTTTTATTTCTTTCGTATTCGGCCATATAGTTAAACCCTCCTACACAAATGCTAACCTGCTGCTTTCCTTGCTATTTTTTCCAAACCTTCCCCCGCACTTCCCCTACTCATGAGTTTAAAATCCTAGTGACCACCCTATTTATCCTTTTCACAAGAACACTGATTCCAGATTGGTTCAGGTGGACACCGCCCCATCAGTATAGATCCATCCTGTTCCAAAACTGATGCCAATGGCCCATGAAATGGAACCTCTCTTTCCCACATCACACCACACCACACCACGCCATGTGTTTACTTCCCTAATTTTCTTGTCCCTTGCATGTGGCTCAGATTGTAATCCGGAGATTGTAACCCTTGAGGACCTGTTCCTTAATTTCATTCCTAGTGTTTGATAATCCCCAAACAGGTCCTCCTTCCTCGCCTTACCTATGTTGTTTGTCCCAAGGTGGATCACAACAACTGGATCCTCAACCTCTCACTCCAATATCCTTTCAAGCCAGCCAAAAATGTCCTGCACCCTGGCAGGGGGCAGGCAATTACCATGCAGGTCTCATGATCCTGCTTGCAAAGGATACTGTCTATCCCCCTAATTATAGAACCTCTCATAACCTTTGGTCCAATTCACCACAAGTACTATATCTAGCCACCCCTTAAATACATTCAATGTTTTGGCATCAACTTGTGGCAACGAAGTCCACAGGCCCGCCACTGCTTAGGTAAAGAACTGTCTCCTCATCTGGATCCTAAATGGTCCACCCCCGAATCCTCAGACTGTGACCCTTTGTTCTGAACACACCCACCATTGGGAATATCCTCTCTGCATCTACCCTGTCTTGTCCTGTTAGACTGTTATAAGTCTCTATGAGATCCCCCCAACTCATCTGAATTCCAGTGAAAACATCGTAACCTAGTCAGTCCTGCCATTCCTGCAATCAGAAATTCCAGAAGAAGGGCTCATGCCTGAAACGTCGACTCTCCTGCTCCTTGGATGCTGCCTGACCTGCTGCGCTTTTCCAGCGACACATTTTCAGCTCTGATCTCCAGGATCTGCAGTCCTTACTTTCTCCTAGAAGATTTTAACCTACTGCGAATCTTCTTGCAAGGATGTCTTCCTTGAAGAAGCTCTCTTCCTCCCTCTACAAGGATTTCAGTGAGTCCCTCTCACACTGCACACCACAGGTCATCTCCTCTGCCCAGAAGCTCTTCAGCCTCGTTCTCAAACATTCCTGAAGAAGTGCTCATGCCCGAAACGTCAACTCTCCTGCACCTTGGATGCTGCCTGACCTGCTGCGCTTTTCCAGCAACACATTTTCAGCTTCATTCCTGGAATCAGCCTGGTAAACCTTCACTGCACTCCCTTTAGAGTAAGAGCATCCTTCCTCAGAAAAAGAGTCTAAAACTGCACACAATATTCTAGGCCCCATATATCTGCAACAACACAGCCCTCCTCCTGTACTCAAAACCTCTCACAATGAAGGCCAACATATCATTTGCCTTGTTTATCGCCTGCTGCACCAGCATGCCTACCTTCAGTGACTGGTGCACAAGGACACCCAGGTCCCATTGCAGATTCCCCTCTCCCAATGTACAGCCATTCAGGTCGTAATCTGCCTTCTTATTTTTGCTTCCAAAGTGAATTATCTCACATTTATCCAAATTATACTGCCATTATACTCCCATTTATTTGCCCACTCACCCAACCTGTCCAGATCATGCTGAAGCATCTCTGCATCCTCGTTACAGTTCACCCTCCCACCCAGCTTGGTATCATCTGCAAATTTTGACATGTTACATTTTGTTCCCTTATTCAAATCATTAATATATATTGTGAATAGCTGGAGTCCTAGCACTGACCCCTGTGGCACCCCACTAGTTACTGCCTGCTAATTTGAAAAGGACCCATTAATTCCTACTCTTTGTTTCTTCTCTGCCAACCAGTTTTCAATCCATCTCAATACATTGCCCCAATCCCAAGCACTTTAACCTCTTATGCGGAACTTTGTCAAACACTTTCTGGAATTCCAAATATATCATGTCAACTGGTTTACCCTTGTCAACTCTACTAGTTACATCTTCATAGAATTCCAACAGATTTGTCAAACATGATTTCCCCCTCATAAATCCATGCTGATTCTGTCTGATCCTGACACTGCTTTCTAAATGCTCCGCTATAAAGTCCTTGATATAGATTCAAGAATTTTCCCCACTGTTAGGCTTACTGGTTTATAATTCCTCAGTTTCTCTCTACCTCCTTTTTTGAATATTGGAGTAACATTATCTACACTCCAATTTGCAGGGATTCTTCCAGAATCTATAAAATCCTGGAAGATGACCACCAATGCATCCATTATTTCTAGAGCCACTTCCTTACATGCTCGGGATATAGATTATCAGGCCCTGGGGATTTATACACCATCAATCCTTTCAATTTTCCCAGCATCATTTCTATACTAATATTGATCTTCCTCAGTTCTTCCCTCTCATTAAATCTTGCATTCTCCAACATTTCTGGAATCTGAATAGTATCCTTTTTCATGAAGCCAGAGCCAAAATATGTGTTCAGTTACTCAGTCATTTCTTTGTCCCCTATTATGCACACCCCTGTTTCTGGCTGTAAGGGACCTACATTTGATTTCACTAATCTCTTTCTCTTCACACATCTATAGAAGCTCTTAGCATCAGTCTTTATGTTCCCTGCTTACTTTTGTACTGTATTTTTTCCCTTCTTAATCAATCCCTTAATCCTTCTTTGCTGAATTTTAAACTGCACTCAACCTATTGTTTATCTTGACCAATCTGTATGCTTCTTCTTGAATCAAATACGATCTCTAATTTCCTTGGTAAGCCATGGATTGCTTATCTTACCCATTTTGCTCTTGTGCCAGACAGGAATAAACAGTTGTTGCTGCTCCCCCGCGCATTCCTTGGATGTTTTCCATTGCCTATCCACTGTCATCCCTTTAAGTAACTCTCCCAAACTATCAAGGCCAACTCACACCTCACATCTTCATAGTTTATTTTATTAATACTCAGCACCCCAGTCTCCGAAACAACAGTCTCACTCTCTATCTTGATAAGAAATTCCATCATGCTATGGTCACTTATCCCCAAGGGATCTTGCACAGCTGGATTGGTAACGATTCCCTTCTCATTACACAATATCCAGTCCAAAATGGCATGCTGTCTCGTTGGTTCCTCCATATATGGTCAAGAAAACCATCCCATTTTTGGTTGTTTTTTTATGGCACCTAATTCTTGCTCTTGCCCAAAAATACAAACCTCTTTCAAGTCTACAGTAATACTATCAGCTCTTCCCTTAGTCTTCACCCAGCCTGTGGGTAACAGAAGGCAAGACAGTTCTACGTGTCCCAAACGAAGCCTGGGAGAAAGCAATCACTGACCTGAAATTTTGATCAGAGTGATTCCTTAATCGGCATGTACACAGGTTCCTTGCAAAATAAAGGTGGATGGAGGGCTGTCAAAACTGGATGGTCAGTCTTCCAGCTGCAGGGGAGCACAAACTGCTGTAGTAAATAATTGCAAGGCATGCTCTCAGGCACTTGTTAAATTTTTTAAAGAAGAAAATTTGTTTCGTTGATCAGTGGTTAGCATTGTTGTCTCATAGCATCAGGGTCCCAGGTTCAATTCTAGCCTTGGCTGACTGTGGAGTTTGTACATTCTCCCCATGTCTGTGTGGGTTTTCTCCCACAGGTCAAGTGAATTGCCCATTGTGCTAGGTGCATCAGTCAGAGGGGAATGGGTCTGGGTGGGTTACTCTTTGTGGGCGGCACGGTGGCACAGTGGTTAGCACTGCTGCCTCACAGCGCCAGAGACCCGGGTTCATTTCCCGCCTCAGGCAACTGACTGTGTGGAGTTTGCATGTTCTCCCCATGTTTGTGTGGGTTTCCTCTGGGTGCTCCGGTTTCCTCCCACAGTCCAAAGATGTGCGGGTCAGGTGAATTGGCCATGCTAAATTGCCCGAAGTGTTAGGTAAGGGGTAAATGTAGGAGTATGGGTGGGTTGCGCTTTGGCCGGTCGGTGTGGACATGTTGGGCTGAAGAGCCTATTTCCACACTGTAAGAAATCTAATCTAATCTAATCTAAAATACAGAATAAAAGCAGCCAGGCCTTGACCAACAGCCGCAGCTTATAGGTGCAATCCTATCCAGGCAAGAAGTGAGGTTCTACAGACCTGAAGCACTGACATACAGTGCTTCTGGGTAACCACTTCTAGGCAGTTGATCATACTCCCCAACTCCTGCAGATGGGAGGCCAAGAAGAAATTGGCTAATGTTGGGAAAAACCTTCTGGAAGCTTTTAGCCTGATAATTTTCAGGCCCTACTTTTCTCTGTTCCTAATGTCAACAGGGTGTGAAAAGTCAGTCTCTGGATCCTTTTGACATCTTCTCCAGTGCATCCACATCCTTTTAATAATGAGACCACCAAAGTGGGCCCAAAGTTCTACACATGTTTAACATTTCTTCTCAATGTTCAGTTTTTGAGGCTTATTAATCTGTGTCATTACTTAGGTATTTGTGTGTGGATCAAAGTGTATAAGATTCAGAATGTTATTGACAAGGTAAATGTCAAAGGAGTGGGTAAATCCGGGACAAGTGAGCGCTGTTTTAAAACTAGCGATGATATGGAGGTGCTGGTGTTGGACTGGGGTGTACAAAGTTAAAAACCACACAACATTCTGAAAGATGAGAAACTTAACAAACAATCCAGGTCTTTTTCAATATATAATTTCAGTTACATCACACTGTAAACTTTTGCTATAAATTCAGTGTCTTACAATCTTATTCTCCACGACGTCCTGATGAAGGAGCAGCGCTCCGAAAGCTTGTGCTTCCAAATAAACCTGTTAGACTATAACCTGGTGTTGGGTGATTTTTAACTCAGAAGACAGTGGAGGTGGAAGTGGAGGTCAGTGAATATTTTTATGGTGGAGGTATTTGAATTAGAACCACAAAACAATAGAAAATGTACAGCACAGGAAGTGACCATTCAGCCTATCTAGTCTGCCAGCCAGAGGGAAAAGAGACAAACCAAAACTAGGCACCTGTTCTAATCCCACTTTGTCTTCAGGTGCAGATTCAGTTATAGTTTCAATTAGTTCAAGGTTGGTGCCTCAACCAGTGAAAGTGTTAAAAATAAACATTGTAAAATAATATGTAAATTACGTGCTGTTTATTGTGAATAAACTGCCACAAAACAGGTAGTTCAACCAAACATAGAGAATTATGCAAATCATCACACTATAGGAACAGGTTTATCTACAAGATAGCAAAGGAATGATACAGATAATGTTTACAGCTAATGTTTACACAAAAAAGTCATAAAACTATAAGAGAGATCGCACAGGGGAGGATGATCGATAGTGACTCAAGCCACAGAAAATTGTTATGTTAAAACAAATTGTAGCCTGTAGTGCAAATGAACCAGACAGTATGTTCTTGCCTTCATACTAACTGTATTTTACTATAGTTATGTGTATGGATGTAATTATTGGTTAATTGTACCTTTATTCTACATGTGAAAAAAGCCTAATCAATAACATTGGATTTCGTTAACGGTATATCTCTTAATTGGTATATGTTAATTTCTTGTAACTGAATACAAAAGTATAACTATCTTTGTTTAGAGTCTTCAGCATGTTATTTTTAGATACACTGGAATTTCCTACTACAGCTTGCATGACAGCTTTTAACTCTCTATAGGTCACTCCCTGCAGATATATATCAGACGATAGTAGAGCGATTGCCAGTTTGTGGAATTTTCTGCAACAAACCACCAACCAGGCAGTGAATCCCAGCTATCCACCAACCTTTGGGTGAAAATATGTTTCCTCATATCTCCTCTAATCCTTCTACCACTCACTTTAAATCTGTGCAGCCAGTTAAGGTAAAAGGTTTATCCTATCTATGCTCATTATAATTTTTCACATCTGAATAAAGTCAGCTCTCAGCCTCTCTATTTTAAGGCAAACAAACTTAGCCTATTTCAATCATTCTCATTCCTGCAATTTGACCCCAGCAACATTATTCTAAATCTGCTCTGCACACTCACCACAGCAATTATGCTTTTCCTGTAATGTGGTGACCAAAACTGTGTAAAATATTTCAGCTGTGGCCTTAACAGGTCATGACTATTAAAAGTCTCAAATAAGGAATGAACAGGACAAAATCATCTGTCATCAATGTCGGCACCAGAAAAGACATTGGCTGAAACAACCCTGTCAAGTCTTCCTGACCAACATATGGGGCTAATCCAAAATTGGGAGAGCTCTCTCACAGACTAGTCAAGCAACAGCCTGACATAGTCATACTCACTGAATTGTACTTGCAGACAAAGTCCCAGCAGAGGTGGGGGCATTATGGAGTACAATCAGAAGATAGTTGTTCTGGGACTCCTCAAAATTCACTCTGGACTCCATGCAGTTTCATGGTATCAGGACAAACATGGTCATAGCAATCAGCTTACATTGCAATAAACTGCTTACTAACTCTCAGTTTGAGTTTTGCCAAGACTACTCATCTTCTGACCATTTTACTGCCTTGGTTCGAACATGGACAAAAGAGTTGAATTCTAGAGGTGAGTTAAGTGACTACCTTGATATCAAAAGCTGCTTGTAATCAAGGGTGGCATCAAAGAGACTCAGCAAAGTGAAGTCAATAGGAGTCAGGTGAAAACACTCCACTGGTTGGAATTATACCTAGCACAAAGGAAGATGGTTGTGTTTTATGGAGGCTAGTCAACTTCATGTCAGGACATCTCTGTAGGAATTCCTCAAGGTAATGTCCTAGGCACATCAATCTTCAGCTGCTTCAACAAGAGTCTTCCCTTTATCACAAGGTCTGAAGTGGGGATAGTCACTGTTGATTACACAATGTTCATCATTCTTCTTCACTCATCAGATATTGAAGTAGTCTGTATCCAAATGCAGCAAAAACACATTGTTGTCAAGGTTTGAAATGACAAGTGACAAGTGATACAACTGCCAAGCAATGCCCATCTCCAACAAGAGCGAACCTAACCGATGCCATTTAACATTCAAAGGCATGACCATCACTGATTCTAACCCCTCTATCAACATTCTGAGATTTCCCTTTTCCAGAAAATGAACTGGACTTGCCTTGAAAATACATTGGCTATAAGAGGTCAGAGGCTAGTAATGCTGTTCTGAGTTACAGACCCCTGAGTCCCCAACTCCTCCCCATAAATCAGGACTGTGATAGAATACATACCCCTTGACTAGATGAGTACGGTTAAAAACATTGAAGCTTCATAACATTCAGGACAAAGCAACATATTTGATTGCCATCACATCCACAAACATCGATTATCTTCACCACCGACCCTCAGTAGCAATGATGTCCATCATCTGCAAGGAGCACTGTAGAAATTCCAAAATGCTGAAAGGCCTCTGAGCCAGCATCTTTCAACCCACGATCACTACCATCTAGAAGGACAAAGACAGCATATTCATGGGAGCATCACCATCCACAAGTTCAACTGCAAAACACTCACCATCTCACTTTAAAATATATTGCCATTCCTTCACTGTCACTGGGTCAAAATCCTGAACTTCACTCCTTATTGTGGTGTACCTACACCAATTGCAACAGTTACAGCAACTGTGAAATGTTGCATATGCCACCAGTCACAGATAGCAGTGCAGTGGTGACGTCCATTGCCCATGATAAGACAGTGCGACATCTCGAGTTCAGCACCAGATCATCATTCAACATTTCGCCAGGGGATCCAACTGTAACCTTGGTGAAATGCAACCTCTTTGAACATCATTTAGTTCAATGATCTCTGCTTGTGTACTCACTGAGGTGGGTAATTGACCCTCTGAAAACTCAAACAAGAATGTTGCTGTGCCCTCGGATAACCCCTGAACAACAGCAATATAAGGGAATTCAAAGCTGAGGGAGAAGGCAGCAAACGTGTCTCCAGATTACGGTTTCCACACTCACAGGACATCATAACAATCTGTTCAAAGTGAAACATAACAAAGCTTTTCATTCAATTTCAGCCATGCACAAACATATTTACTAAACACTTTAGACCAATTGCTATGTTTGTCAAAACGTTATTTCAAACATTTTGTTAAGATCAACTTTGAAAATAGTATTCAAAATGGAACAGGAAGTAGCCATTCAGCCTATCTAATCTGCCAGCCAGAAGGAAAAGAAATAAACCAAAACTAGGCACCTGTTCTAATCCCACTTTATCTTCAGGTGCAGATCCAGTTACAGTTTCAATTAGTTGAAGGTTGGTGCCTCAACTAGTGACAGGGTTAAACATAAACATTGCAAAATAATATTTAAGTGACATGCTGCTCACTGTGAATAAACTCAAGGCCACAAAACAGTTGGTTCAACCAAACATTGGCGATCTGCATATCTCCCTCACTGTAGGAGCAGACTCATCTGCAAGATAGCAAAGGAATGATATTGGTAATGATTACAGCCACACAAAGAGGTTCCTAGAAAGAAGTCATATAAATATAAGGGAGATTGGATAAGGGAAGATGATTGATAGTGACTCAAGCCACATAAATCTTTTATATTAGTTGAATAACTATTAAAATTCTAAATGCAGAAGAACAATGCTATCTTACAGATGGTACAGATCTTAAAATGTTTGACAATAACTGATATTTTCACTGTTCATGCACATTCCCTAAAGTTTCAAACCATTTAAAAAACTTCTAACTTTTTTAAACTCACATTCACATCACCCTCACAATTAGATCTGTCTAACTCCTTTTAGATGACAAATGAAAAGACAGTAATAAAAAATTAATCCACTGACATTAATTCATTTAGGACATCAAGCCAAATATTATGCTTTATATATATATTTAAATGGCAGGTGATGTTATGCAATTTGCCGAGTTGGAGAATTTAAGCCAGTATTTCCTAATTGATGAGAAACTGGGACCTTTAGAGGAACAGAAGGATTAACAGCTCCATGTACAGTAACCTCTGAAAGCTAGTGGACTGGTATAATTGTGAAGCTAATAGAATGATGCCTTCCATCAAAAAGGTTGAAATAAATAGCAGTGGAATCATAGAACCACAAAAAGGTTATAGCACAGAAGAACGCCATTCTACATATCATGTCTGCACTAGCTACATATTCTCATTCCACTTTCTAGCACCCAATCTGTAACCTTGTGGGTTACAGAGCTATACATAAAAATTCACATTCCTTTAAATGAATTGACAGATTCTGAGCATTAAATTTCAAGCACACGCCACCCTTTGGGTGAAAAAGCTTTGTCTCAAGTCCATTCTAACCCTTTTACCAATCACCTTAAATCTGTGCTCACCTTTCCTTCCACTAGGAAATGCAGGTCATCCACTTCATCCAAGCTCTTCATTATTTTGCACACCACAATTAAGTCACCTTAATTTCCCTCTGTTCAAAGGAACACAAACTTAGCCGGTCCAGTATTGCTCATATCGACAATTATTGATTTACATTCTTGTAAATCTCCCCCGCATGCGCTATAAAGCAATTCTGGTCACTCATTACATGGAAGGCAGAACTGAGCATAAAACCCAAGCTGTGGCCTAACCAGTGTCTTAAATAGTTCTAGCATTACATTGCAGCTCTTGTATTCAAAGCTTCATCAAATGAAGGGAAGAATTCCACATGTCTTCTTTACCACCTTCTCTATTTATCTTTCCACCTTCAGGAATCTCTGCTGTTATCTTCGTCCTTCCCAAATACATAACTACGTACTTCTCGGAATTGAATTCCAATTGCCACATTTCTGTTCACTCAACCAAATAATTAAAAACTTCCAATGTTAATAGTCATTCTCTTCAATATGAACTACCCCAATTTATGTAGCCTGCAAATTTCCCAATCAGATCTATCACATTTAAGAATAAATCATTTATAACATATGTTGTGGACTAGCCAGACCATTCAAAACATTCTTAAGCTGTCAGCCCAGATGGTAACTTTGCAATTTCTTTCAGTAAGTGTACAGTGAAAATTACCTGGAGTAAATTAACTAGGTCGACGACTAGGTTTTAAAACGGACAAAATTTATTCACAAAATTACACAATGAAATTCAAAGAACAGAATAAAGAACCCCTACAGAACTCAGTCTATCCAAACTAGACTTAATTATGCTGTTCTGAATATACACAACAGTCCCAAAAAGCAAATCCCCTTAAACATAGTAAAAATAAAACAAAAGCTTACAGGTTAGTTAGAAGGGCAGAAGGAGAGAAAGTTTAGCAGCCTTTTCCACACAGCTCCACAGCTGAACTCCCTAACTAGTTCTGGACTGAACTGTGCAGCTAGAGAGCTGGCCACGCCCTCTTGACTTATACAGGTTGCTTCTAAAAACATAAACACTTTGCCCTGAAGACTCATCTGTTTACATATAGGCAAAAAGGCCTTTTATCTCTACCAAACGCAGCCGTTTGAGAGCCTGGCCTGTTTGTGTTCCCTCTGAAAAAAACCAAGAACATATTATACTTGGGAAAAGGAACAGCTTTTAGAAAAAAGGACCAGCTTTGAGACACATAAAAGGTATGAGACCCAAAACTAAGCCATGTAGAACACTACTGAAAATTGATTTCTACTTGCAAGTCCATCCATTAACCACTACCTTTATTATTGTCATTGAGTCAATCTTGAATCCAACTCAACACATTATTTTGTAATCATTGGGCTTTAATTTTTCTCAACAGTTTGCCATTTGGGATGTTGTCAAATGCCTTACTAAAATTCATGTGGAGGACACCCACTGCACTGCCAATTCTCCTTGTTACTACCTCAAAAAACCAAGCTAGTCAGACAACCTTCCCTTAACATACTGACTATCCCCAAATAACAGGTGCGTCTCCAAGTAACAGTTAATCCTCACGCTCAGTATCTATTCTTGTAATTTGCCCACCACCAAGGTCAGACTGAGCAGCTTATAATTATTTGGCCTATCCCCTGTACCCTTTATGAATAATTAAGTTGGGAAATCTCCAATCCTCTAGTACCTTGCCTGTATCTTTATCATCACCTTGTTTCTAATGGCCTGGTAAAATATCTTTGGACATTCTTAATTTCATTGACTAATATTTATTCATGTCCTCTCTGCCTTCTGAATTTCATTTTCCACTTCAGCCCTATATATTTCACAAATCTCTAAAAGTTTCCTGAAGTATTACAATTTTTTCCAGATTGTCATTTACTGTCTTCATTTGCTTTATCTTACTCTATAAGCTTCTGAGTTAGAAACGAACATATAGGCAAATTTCTGAGTCAAAAATACGCAGCAATAATGGCAGAGGACTTCAACTACCCAAATATCAACGAAGTGTGAAAGGCACAGAAGGCACAAATTAAACTGCATTTAAGAATACTATTTTTGCCACCATTTGACAAACCCAACAAGAGAGGAAACAATTCTAGGTTTAGATTTCAAGAAATGAAGCAACAATTCTCAATTTAGCTGAACCACCCTTTTTTCTTTGAGAAGAATATGTTGACACTATGTCTGTAGAATCTCACTTTTGGAAGGTTTCCATGGATTTGTCATGATTCAAGTAGCTGTAATCACTTTTCCCAGATCAGCCCTCAGCTTTGTAAAGTTTGCCTTCCCCCAGTTTACAATTTTCACTCCTATTCTCTCCTTTCCCATAATGATGATAAATGTAACTGTATTATGATCACTCACTCCCAAATTGTCAACCGTTGTTAATTCATCAACCTGCCCAGATTCATTTACTAAGTCAAAACCTAGAATTGCACCCTCTCCTGTTGGGCATCACACTTACTGGGATTAAAAAAAGTTTTCTTAAATGTTGTGCTGTCTGTACCATTCAAATTGCTTGATTCCTAGTTGATATTTGCGTAGTTGCAGTCCTCAACTATTATTGCCCTTTCATTTTAGTACTCCTACTTGACTAAATATTTGCTCCTCATTTTCTTTCCATTATTCTGAGTCTATCATGTACACTTTGCAAACGTAACTGTTGTTTTTTTTTGTTTGACCTTAACTCAAAATGGCCTCATTTGATTCTTCCTATCCCAACTATGGGCCTCATCTCAACCCCAGTAACTTGCACCCAGCATTGGACTCAACATCAGGGAAGCTTGAAAAACAAACCTCTTAAGATTGCTTGCAGCCATTCAGGTGAAGAGAATCCCTCTTTCAAATGTACTCATTTGCACACATATTTCCCTCTTCCATTTGCCTTTCAAGGTACATGCATGCTAAACTCTGTGTGAGGTTGCGCAATCTCCCCATGATTATTTGGGTTTCCTCCCACAATCCAAAGATATGCAAGTTAGGTAGACTGGCAATGCTAAATTGCCCATAGTGTCTAGGGATGTGCAGGCTGGGTGGGTTAGCCATTAGAAATATAGGGTTACAAGGCTAGAGTGGGTCTAGTTGGGATGCTCTTCAGAACGCTACTGTAGACACGATGGGCACAAGAGCCTGCTTCCACACTATAGGGATTTGATGATTCTTTGGTTCGTGTATTCCCCAGAGTAGCAACATGACCTCAGAAACACTTTGGACTATGTTTAATTTTCAACTATGTGCATGAATAATTTCCAAATGATAGCTCATGCAATCTTTTTCGAAAGAAAAGTGGAATGTCTGGATAAACACAGACCTTTATTTCCAGGGAAATCATGAGAATTGTGCAGAATTGAACTGTGTAGAATGAGGCATTGCTCTGACAAGGTGTAGTTGAAGAAAACAACATAGATCCATTTAAGAATCTGCCTCTAAATCCTTTCAGGTAATAAATTCCACATCATAACTCGCTACTGAAAAAGAAAGCTGAACTCATCACCTCAGTGGCTCTCTTGAAAGTTTACAAAAGTCTGTCAGTTTTGGGTAATCTATTATATCTAGTTTCTCTGATTTTCTCACATATATCAACTAAAGCAAAATCTTCTTTCCATTCTCTTCTGTACTTGACAGCTTTCCTATAATGCATATAGCTTTGAGTTCAAATTTGTGGCACCAGTGAGCAAAACTATTATTTTTTTGGCCCCATGTTAAACAAATACATTGCACCCAAAGGCAACATAAATGCAGTAACATTTTCTTTGAATGCATGCAAGTGTCATGCATTTATACCTCAAGGAAGATATCGGAGGTCATTCAGATTGAGTTCAAACGGCATATTTTAAACCTTAAATATCTTTAATGAAGTCTCCTTACAGTATCATGTTAATCATCCATGTTCCATTTTAATACTTTGATGATTTTAGCTCTCATCTTGTGTGCAAGTTATTTTTTTCCTTTCTTTCTTTGTTTCATTTAAAGTGCTATTCATAAGAAATAATAGATTGGGTCTACACTTGAAATATTTAACTTAATTGGTCTCGATGCCATTTGTTCTTGTTTCAGGTTTCCAGTAGCTGAAGTTTACCACATTTCTTCCAGCAGTTCGAGACTCAGCTGTTTCCTTATGGTGCCAGATTCCCAGCTGAAACACTGTATTTACGTACAGCTCAGGAAAAAGGTCAGGTAAATTTCATCACCACTCCAATTCAATTAAATGAGGCTGAGACACTGCAGCTGACTATTTAACTGAAAGTTAAAGTCTCCAGTACAATGCTGTTTTCTATTCCAGTGGATAGAATTAAAATATTTCACACTCCTACCGTAATTCTTTAAATTCTTAACACTTCCATTTGTTGTGTAAATATAGGAAATATTCCAAATCACACAATAGGTGAAAATTAAATAAAAGAGAAATGACAAATGATAAACTTTCTCAAACTTTTACTCAGATGCTTGAAACTCATTTTATTAAGTTTTAAACTGGTATACAAAAAAAGTATGAAAATATTCAAATAAATATAACGTAAACAAACTAGGCCACAATCTTGCCATTCAAATATAGAAATAATAGTTTACACTTTCATACAAAATAATTTTCTTGATCTGTACTTAATTGGGACAAGCTTTTGGGTGAAAGCGTGTGCACTCTGGTCAGGTTAAACAGCACCCAAATTTGGTAGGTTGTATTGTAATTGCTCAAGGTTAAATTGTGCCACAATTCAGATCAAGAATAGTTTTTCTTTAAGTCTACTAACTTTGTTGCATTCGACTCTAGAGAGAGAGTGTTCCAACTAATCCCTTCATCATAATTAACTTCCATCAAGCGATAATTTGGACTTTGGTCTCAATGTTGAGGTCATGTTGTGAATGGACTGACTTATCAGCTTGTATGCTAAATTTGTCAATCTTTTGGGAAATTAAGAACATAAAGTAAAACAAGGAAAAAGGATGATTGAATCCAAAACATTCTCTCTCTCCACAGATGCTGCCAAACCAGCTGAACTTTTACCAGCAATTTCTGGTTTTGTTTCAGATTTTCAACATCTGCAGTTTTTTGGCCCAGATTCCACTCACTCAATATCAAGTTGTTTCTCCCTTGATTATTAAATTAATATGCCAAAAGGGAGAATCCTAAAATTTATGAAAGTTGATATTTTGAGTAGAGACCCATCATCATAAAGTGAATTTCTAAAACAGTAACTCATTTGTGCTTTTCAGCTGATGGAACTCGCATTTTAATTTCAATTTGCTGCAACTGTTAATTTCCCCCATCTTATCTCTATAAAACAACAAACAACTTCAGATAACTCATGGTAAAGATTGCTTAGAGGAGGTAATAAAGTTGTATATATGACAGACATACACAGACTAAATTTAAAGATCTAATCTGAGACCAGGGTACAAGGTAATTCTGTAAATTGTTTGTGAACCTGAATTGCTTGTAAATCTCATCAGCTGTTTTAAAACATTAGATTATGGACTGTTTCAAATAAAATAGATAGCTGACTGTATTAAGTAAATCTTATGAACAAATGAAGATTAATATCGCTGCTCAGTTTGATAAATCAGTTAAGTAAACCACAAAATAAATTTGTTTTAAAAAGCCATCATGTCTAAAAAAGTTTATTACTATACTGATAACTTAAATTTGAATAATAAATAACTGCATTTCAAGTTCTTACCCCAATAAACATAGAAAAATTAAAAGTCTATAGTGTTTAAGCTAAGTTTAAAAATGGCAGAAAGAAGGTGAAAATTACTTTAATTTTGCAAAAAGATTGTTTTGCAGAGACACTAACCTTTATGGAATTGAATTATCGTAATTTTTGTCTTCAGTGGATGGTGCAGAGAATTTTAACTCCAGTATGCACAAATCTGAAGACTATGCTTTTGCTCCAAGAATAAACAAATTTGACCCAGATTTTAAAACCCTTCAGGTTAAACCAATGAAAATAATACCACAAAAATGTCTACATGGAAGACTGTGAATTCTCAGTGACTTAACAGTTTGCTCATCTCACTTCCTAACTCTTTTCTCCACCCCCCCCCCCACCCTTATGATTAACAATTCTTACATATGGCACAGACAATTATGGCTCATAGATTTTAAATTCATATTTCTGATGGGATATACATCCGTGAACCAAAACTAACAAAGGTCAAAAAGAACTTTGCAACATTTGGAAAAAGTGTAAAAATTGCCAGTAAAAATAGGTGGGTCTAGGTTACACTAAAGTAAAATAGTCACTTAATTGTTTAGATACTATTTTCTTTCTTTATGCTGCCATTGTAAAATGCAATTTATTTGAAAATTGTAATATTTGTGAGTAAGATCTATGTGCATATTTTAGTGGTTAGTTATTATTTGCCATAAATGTCAATAGAAACTACTTGAATGTATCAAAGATATATGTATCATGCATTTTATCAATAATCCTAACATCATGAGCATTTATATATTCATTACAGAAAATGAAACGATAAATCACTCAAGTAAGGAATCTAACTTTTTTCAGTGTTAGTAGTATTTTCTTCAGTTCAATTGCAAATAGCTCTCAGATCAGTAGCTTGTTTCATGCCACATATCTAATGTGTAATGAAGCTCAACAGGATTTGCTCCAAACCACAGTTACATATAACAAGACCTAATAGTAAAGGCAAAACCAATCTGTGTTGCTTTTTATTTCTGCTATAATTTCACAAAAGTAATTCTCCAGTAAATTCATTGCTCCACCTCATCACAGATAGCAGAGCAAAGTGCAGGATATATTTTCCAGGCTTTGACAAGTCAAAGTTAATTTTCTAAGTGATGCTAGGTAACAAAAGTTTGGTAAATTACTTGACATCACAATCCAGGCTGGGTTTTATCTTCACCGGATGCTCACAGACACATGAAGAATTATGGAATAATGATCAGGGGCAATAAGCTGGTTAAAGTAATGTCTCATTACATCCTTTTCTATGAATGGAGACCAAATGGTTTGCATCTCAGAACCATATTTGCAATATATCTCGTCAACTTCATCAATTTTTGGTTTGAAGTTCCAATAAATCTTGCTCTTTCCCAAGGAAGGACAAATAAATTATTCCACAATAGTAAAACAATGCACACTCGTAACTGCTTATGGTTTCATGTTTTTTTCTTAAAAAAACTCCATAATACATACTAAAATATAATGTTTCTGCTTTTGATTAACTGTTTTCTGTTGTCCATCAACTGTTCATAAATTAGAATCCTTGGGACATAAAAACTGTTTACTAACATAGGATAATTTAGAATGGAGAGAAATTATGGTTGCAGAAATCTGTCAATAATCTAATCCTTTCTTAGAGTAGTGCTAAATCAGCCCAACAAGAGCAACGTCTCACACACAGAAATAACTTCTTGCAATGAAGAAGAATATTTTTCGACCAATAAAGGCTACAAACAGAAACAAATTGGCAAACTAATGACATTCTAGATTGCTGCTACATATGTTTTACTAGTGTGGTGTGTGAAATCAACCCCAATGATACTGGAATGCAATAATCTTGGTTGTGCTACCATGCTGAGAGGAGGTGTCAAGGGATGTGTGAATTTTGAATCAGGAATTCTGAATGGCTCTGTACACCAACAGAAGAGAGGAAATCCTTTTTTCAGAACAGTAAAAGCCATTCAAAAATGTTAAGATTGTAGATACTGGGGCTGCAAATCATTGTTAGCTGGAATGTTGACAAGAAAAAAACTAAATAATTAAATGATAGTGTTCCATTTAAATCAAATCCTAACAAAGTTTCTGAAAATTGGTATCATAATTATCACGATAACATTTCATTTTCAAATGTAGCATTTTCAGCATATGGAATATTTCTATGCCTTCAAATATTGCTTTCACATAAGTATGCATCTAGTCAGAAAATGATTTTATTTGCACTGTTCCTAACTGACTGTAGTTATTAGTTATTGGCATCTACACAATGCTTCAGAATTGGCTCGTGACTTTTTCCTTGCACATCTACACAGTCCACAATGTCAATTTCAATGACACTCTCTTGTGCCTGACAGAAAACCTCTGGAAACTTGGTATTAGAATCTTCAGACATTTGCACTGAAGCACCACAGAGGGAATCATGAACATTGTTCATAGTACTGCATTCTATTCTCCTGCTAAAATTTGGTTCATCTTCTTCAGCATCTAGTTGCCTTAATGAATTAAGATACTGCTGTATAAGACTGTTGTCCTGTTCACTGTTATCAGAATTTTCTTTACTGCTGGGTGTGAGACTGGAATCAAGGGCGTCTGGCTCCTGAAGCTCTTCAGTCAAACACTCACTGTCTTTTGTAATAACACAGGGGACTTCTACAACTGTGTTCGTGCTCCCTGCTGAAGAACTACGATGAGAATTCAGGGAATCTTGGAGACAATTACGGGTGATGGCTGATGACTGAAAGCCAGAATCGGGAAATTCTTGCAATGAACAGCCCAAGTGAGTATCTTGTCCAGAGTTTGGACTCAGGTGGTTATTCAAGAGGGGAGACTGTGGCATGCATTGAGATGAGTGGATAAACGTATGTTGAGAGGAAATGGAATCTTTAGTGTCAGGCTGCAATACTCCATTCTGCTTCTGCGTCATGCACATTTGCCATTCTTGTAGGGTCCGAACCTGCATCAAAGATGAAAAGAACAATAGAATGAAAACCTGCCATCTAAATAGATATTTTTAATAATCCATAAGATTAAATGCATATACATATGTTTTGCACATTTAATATTAATTTCCAATCACTTACTTATTGGGCTGAATGCTAACACTCAAGAATGACTGGGTTGGGTTGGGTCAGATGTCAAAATTTTAAACCCATCTCCAAACTGTGGGATGATCCATTTGATGGGAAAGCCTGTAATTGGATTTGTGTAATTTCCCCTCAACCATTATGGGCTGGTGAGTATTCAGAAAGATGATTATTTGGTTTCCTGATTGTAATGTGGCAACCATTTGGAATTAAATAAGGAGCAAAGGGTAAATAGGAAGCTAATTGCAGTGGGGTTGGATCAGCCTATCATTTCTGTTTGGCAGCTCTGAACATGGAGTATTCATGTTAAAGGGGAAACAAAAAAGTTCTCTTCAAGTGGAATAGTTTTCTGTTTGGAGTCTTTAAACAGATCCTGGTATTGATGCAGGCCTCTGGGAATAGAGCAGAGACAGCGTTATTGGGGTTATTAAAGTTATAAAGAGCAGCATGTTGAAAACAGGAAAGACTACTGAATATGGATTGGATAGGACCATTGCTGCTGTATCAATACTGCCAATCAGACCAATTATAAAGGTATTGAAGAAGAGAGATTTCAGACATTGCGCCATCAGGATTGTTGTGACCTCAGTGAGAAACTGCTTACAGATCTCCATCTCCTCAATCGTAACCATGTCTGGTGACTTTAGATGGAGTATAGATAATGGTGAACGTCATGCTAGAGCCAAAATGATTATGTGGGAAGTAGAAGATTATACATTAATGTGGACGACCTTCGATTCAAAATGGACCAGATAAGTGGCCACAGAGACATAAATACATAGTGGCCTTTGGAAATTTTAAAAAGGCCTTGTAATGTACCAGTTAAACTTCATTGGTGTAGGGCATGGGAGTTAACATTCAAGTATTTTGTTTTCAGAGCCTGAGGTACAATTCAGACCCCATTTTAAAATTTTTGTATTGCTATTGTAAAGTCTTACATCTGCATTTACAGTGGAAACTTCCCAAGTTAATTTGTCAGACAGTAATTATATTCTACTCATAGTGGGTGACGCACAACAGTAAATGAGTAAAAGACGAACTCTGAAAAAAAAACAAATGATGAGTTTAAAGTGTGTTTTTTTCCAGCAGGAAAATTGGTCAACAGGTGAAGGGGCTCAAGAACGTCGACTATTTAGTTACTGTGTTGCTGAAGTGACATTCAATAGAAAGTGAAAATAGTCTTTCATAAGCTGTGGGTAACTAGCCTGGTCAGCTCTCCTTTGTTACATTGTAAATTTGGAGACAGCACCTAGGAATATATGGTGCCAGTGTTTTGGGATAGATTTCAACAGTGCTGAAAACGTGTTGCTAGAAAAACGCAGCAGGTCAGGCAGCATCCAAGGAGGAGAATCGACGTTTCGGGCATGAGCCCTTCTTCAGGAATTATCAAAGATAATTAAGATAATCGAAGATAAATCTCCTCGAAGATTTTAACCTACTGCAAATTTTCTTGCAAGGATACCTTCCTTGAAGAAGCTCTCTTCTCTCCTCAGATTTC
Organism: Hemiscyllium ocellatum; assembly: GCF_020745735.1. Classification (NCBI taxonomy): domain Eukaryota; kingdom Metazoa; phylum Chordata; class Chondrichthyes; order Orectolobiformes; family Hemiscylliidae; genus Hemiscyllium; species Hemiscyllium ocellatum. The sequence goes on from NC_083412.1 coordinate 70,275,960, forward strand.
GACAGTAGCAAGCGTGAAATTCCACAAGGAATGCTGTATATATACACACATCAGTTCAAGGAGAATACTCCCAATCACTATAATAGTTTGGTACTTTGCAGAATCATGTCTTGAGTTGCAAATTTCACCGGACACCTCTTGGCAGCAATCTTAAGAGTTTATCAGGGTCTGTTTTTGAATAAATATTGGGAGATCCAGATGCTTCCACTACGACACAAACCATGTTTTAAGGTATGTATGCTTTTTACTGGGCATGACAGTTCTATTTTAAGGTAACTATCTCAAGCTTCTGCATTATCCAAGTCCTTCTTCAAGGAAATATTAATAGTGTATTAGTCTAAATGTTTCCTTTTTTGATACTCTTTGATTATTGGAAATATGAATACGTGCAATATGCCCTTCATTAACAATATTCAATTTTAAAACAGTTATGTATTGGGAATAAATTCATTTATTTTTGGGATAAGCAATCTCATTGAGCCACAAGCATCAGGAAAAGTTACCTGGTTCCATAAAAACTTTATAGCTTCTTCCTGCACCATCCTCTGCATACGTTCTTCTTCATATTCTTTCCTCCATCTACAAAGGTCCAAACATAGATAAACAAAATTGAAACATTTTTGGAAAGCACGTATTCGAGAAGTAGTGAGTATAACGGAGAGTATGCAGGTCGTTTAGGACATATTGATGAGGGAAGAGAGTGAAGGCAAGTTAGAAAAATACTTTTTCTCACTTCCCCTTCAGCGATATTTCCCTTTAAAGATTCAGACACTTTTAAGAGATTCAGAGCCCCTTCAAAATCGATAACAGTGATTTTGCCAATGAAATAAGAAATGCTGAACAATTCCTTTTCCTCTACTAAATATTAATGCAAAATTCACAACATGGCACACCCAGTGAAATTCATAATATATGAAACACCAAACTTAATAAAATTAATGTAAGCAAAATAATACATCGAGAAAATAATGCATTAACTGTCAAGTTCCTAATACCAGAGGTTTTCATCCCAGGATTTGAAATTAGATGAGCATATTGCATATACCCTAACTACAGGCCATAAGACAAAGGAGCAGGTATAGGGTACTCAGCTTCTTGAGCCTCCTCTACCATTCAATGAGATCATGATTGAACGGATAATCCTCAGTGCCACTTTCCTGCCTTATCCCCATGATCTTTGATGCTTAGCAACTAAAAATCTGCCTACCTCAGCTTTGAATATTCTTAACGATCTAGCCTTAACACCTCTCCAAGTTAAAGAATTCCACAGATTCAGTGTACTCAGAGAAGAAATTCTTCATCTGTATTAATGGGTGACTCCTTACTCGGATTATATCCTCTGGCCATAGACTTTCCCACAAGGGCAAACAATCCCTCCGCATCTGCTAGATAGCTCCCTCAGAATCTTATATATTTTAATAAGGTCTTCTATTATTCTTCACATGTCCAAGAAAATCCCTCTATACACAGAATGAATGTACTAAAATATCTCTGGACTGTCTCTAATGCCAGTAATATCTTAGCTTAGATATGGGGAAAGTTCTGAAGAAGAATCACCAGACTTGAAAATGTTAACTTTGCTTTCTTCCTGTAGATGCTGCCAGACCTGCTGTGTTTCATCAGCAATTTCTGTTTTTTTGTACAAGGGGAACAAAACTATTCTAGCTGTGGTCTAATTAGCATCTTGTGCAATTTTAGCAAGAGTTCCCTATTGTAACACTCCATTCCTTTGAAAAAGACCAGCTGTCAATTTGTTTTCTCTATTACCCATGGAACACATATGCTAGCTTTTTGTGATCCATGCATAAATAATCCAAAGCCCACTGTACGGAATCTCTCTATTGAAAAAATATTCAACTCTTCTGTTCTTCCTACCATTTCTTAATATTATATTTCATCTACCAAGTTTTTGCCCACTCACTTAACTGCTTTATGACCCTCTGCAGACTCTATTGTTCTCACCATTTGCCTTCCCATTTATTCTTGTGTTACCTACAAACCTGGTGAAAGTCTTCCAAAGTGAACTTGATTTGGGATCCATCTGTTACATTGGAAAATTGCAAATTACTGTACTTTTCAAGACAGATGAAATAGGAAAACACGTCATAATGCACCAATTATCCAGTATCAGTTGTTGGAAAATTACTAGACGCTGGGCTAGATTTCTGCAAACCTTGGCGTGACTCGTACAGACTTTCAAGAGATATTTGGTAATGCTCTTCATAAAAAAAAACTTAATTAAATTTGAAACGTGGCATTGCAGACAGGTTACAGACCTGGTTAGAAAATTTCACGTAGGGACAGAGAACAGCAACAAAGACCAACTACTTCAAGTGACAAGATGTATTTTGCAGTGTTTAGCAGTGCTCTGCAAGGATCTATTTCAGATTGCAATAATTGACCAACGTTTTAATGACCTACATGATGGGAGGAAAAAGTGACATACCCAAATTTACGAAGACTCAAAAATCATCAGAATCAGTGTAAGCAGATTAAATGCAAGCATAAGTGTATACAGGTATTAATTAAGTGACTGTGCAAATAGATTTCAGTGTAGGCAAATGCAAGTTCATTCACTTAGACTCTGATTATCCACTGCATCCATGCCTCTCATAATTTTATATACATCTATCAGGTTGTCCCTCAGCCTCTGACACTTGAATGAAAATAATCCAAGTTTGTCAAAAATTTCCTTGAAGCTAATACAGTCCAATCCAGACAACATAGTGGTGAATCACATTGCACTCTCTCCAAAGCCTCCACATCTTTTTTGTAGTGTGGCCATTCGAACTGAACACAATACATCAAATGTGTCCTAACTAATACTTTTATACAATGATCACAAGACTTGGTGACTTTCATACTGATGAAGGCAAGTATGTTATATGCCTTTTTAACCACTTTATTCATTTATGTTATCACTTTCAGGGAACTATGGACTCACACCCAAAGATTCCCCTCATTATCAATGCTTCTAAGGGTCCTGCCATTTATTATATATTTTTCTCTTGCATTTGACCTCCCAAGATGCATCACCTCATATTTGTCTGGATTACACTCCACCTATCATTTCACTGCCCAACTTTTCAACTAATCTATACAAATCCTGCTGGATCCTTTGATAACCTTCCTCACTTTCCAAAACACCATTAGTTTCCATATTGTCTGCAAACTTACTAATCAGACATCTTACATTTTTATCCAAATCATTTATATGTATTACAAACAAGAGAGGTCCCAGTAATGATCCTAACAGAACACCACTGGTCTCAGACTTCCAATCAGAAAAACACCCTTCTACAAGTACCCGCTGTCTATGATTAAGTCAATTTTGAATCTAACTTGTCAACTCAACATTGATCATCAAATACTAGGTGGCATCGGTTTAAGGTGAGAGCTGGAAAATGAAGGAAATGCATGAGGCAAGTTGTTTTTTAAAAACACAAAGGATGGTAGATGTCTGGAATGCGCTGTATTGTTATATGTTCTAGGATTGCCCAAAGAATGAAAAGTGAGGAACAATGGAGAATCAAAATGAATTTAGAATCCAGGTACATCTCATTTAAATATCACGAAAAGACACAGAAAATGATCCAAAAGGTTTATGCAACATTAACCACTGCTTATTGAAGACAGAAATGCAGGAGTAGAAGTCATGCTATAGCAACATAGAGCTCTGGTTAGTCCAGTGCTCATGTCCTATGAACTATTCTGGGCACGAAACATTAGAAAAGGTACGTTAATGTCAAAAGGACTACAATGTGGACTTACCAAAATGATAACGTGTACTCCAAGGGCTAAATTACAAAGGAGGATTACACAAACTAAGTTTCTGAAAATTAAAAGGCAAAGGGGTGATATGACCAGAGTTCTAAAGTTAATAATGGAATAGACAGGATAGGGAGAAAGGTACTATTTTTACATAGAGTTGTAGAATTTATATTCAAGAGTGTGGTGCTGGAAAAGCACAGCAGGTCAGGCAGCATCCAAGGAGCAGGAGAATCAACATTTCAGGCAAAAGCCCTTCATCAGGAATTCCTAATGAAGCGCTTTTGCCCGTAACGTTGACCTTCCTGAGCCTCAGATGGTGCCTGATCTCCAGCATGTCCAGTCCTCACTTTTGCCTCAGAGTTTACCTTAGGACAACTAAGCCTCAGAGGCACTGTCTAAAACTTTGAGTCAGACCTTTCAACAATGAAGTTAGGAAATAGATCTACACCTACAGTGATAGAATTCTCATCTACAAATAGCAATTCATGCTAGATCAATTCTTAGGTTTAAATCTGAGATTGATTAATTAAGATATATTTAATCAGAATTCTCAAAAAGAGAAACGAACCCCTCCCTCTCAAGTATTTCACCTGATTAGTTCCTCAGTCAAGTACTGTACATGTTCCTGCATCCTACGCAGCCGGATTTCACAACGTACTTCCTTCCCCTTCTTATTGCAATTCCTGGCATAGAATCCTCGCCAGAGTGCTTGAATCTTTATGGCTGCTGTATTAATTTTATTTAGAAGTTCTGGATTTGGCTCAACTGTTACAGATGAACCAGATTTATCTGGCTTTGAGTCTTCTCCCAGCAGCTTCTGGTCAACTTCCATTTGTGGCTGTTTGGGGAATCTGTTATCCAGCAAACTGTGCTCTTTTGTTAATGCAGCTGACTCTAGGCATTTGTTTACATTTGAACCAACATTTACACATGATTTGATTGTATTGGATACATGGAACAATTTGCTGTCATTCCCTTCTTTACTTTTATCGATGGCTTTTTCCATCCATCCTCCATAGTTTTCTGTTCTTCTTGCAGCCCTCTGATATTTTTGATCATCGCTGTCCTTATGCATATCGCCAGTTTCCAAATGCAATGATGACATAACATCAGTCTCTACAGCCAGGATATCTCCCGGAAGCCTTAGATCGCTGGAAGGTGAAAGAGGAGACATTGCATTGGTTACAGGCATAAATGTAGACTCTGAAGAAAGAAGACTGCAATTAAGTTTGTCTTCATCAGTCTGAATATCCTCCAAGAAGAGCTCACAATGACAAGTCCCTGCAGTCTGTCCTGATGAGAACTGCTCAACTGTCTGACATTGGTCTCCATGGCCAGTTGGTCCAATCCATGTGTTAATTCGAATTACGGGTCCTACAATATAACAAAACAAAAGAATTTTAGCTTTGTAGCATGAAAGCAGAATTATTTTTGTGCTTTTGCACAGCAACGCTGTAAAATCTCATATTCTTTGACATCGACTCGGTTAACCAGCTCAAGGGAAACAGTCATGTTTGGTTTCTGTTAATAGGAAGTAGTGGAGGTCACAGCTGCCAGCATGCTATAACTGCCATAGTCTTCACTACAGTCGCCATCTCAATGTTAGATATGATATAGCATATCTTGGGTAGATTCACGGCCAATGATCATTCTTGGTGATACTGATAGCCTGTGGGAAAAGATGCCCACTTGATATCTTAGACAGAAGCTAAACCCATTCTTGATGAACAGTAAAAGGTTGATGCATATTACTTAATAGTTACATCACTTCAAAGATACATTACTTTCTCTTAATCTAACAGTAAATTCATGTTACTATTTTAGCTCCATGCTGTTAACATGCTTTCGAAAAAGTTCTACTTAAGGGATTAGCAGGTAAAGCTAAACATGGGATTGAGAGTATAGATTGAGAACTCATTGCTGACAGAAAACAAAGGAGGAATAAACAGGTCTTTTTCAAAGTGGCTTGTACTGACTAGTAGGGTACACAGGAATCATATGAGTCATACAGCATGGAAATAGATCCTTCAGCCCAACTAGTCCATGCCGACTAAGTTTCCAAACTAAACTAGTCCAATGGGCCTGTGTTTGCCCCAAACCTTTCCAATTCATGTACTTATCCAAATGTCTTTTAAACTTTATAATTGTGCCCATATCCACCACTTCCTCAGGAAGTTCATTCCACACATGAACCTGTTTGCATAATTTAAGTTGTCGCTCATATCGTTTTTAAATCTTCCTCCTCTCACCTGAAATATATGCCACCTTAGTCTTGAACTTAGGGAAAAGACCTTTGCTATTCACCTTCTCTATAAACTTCATGATTTTATAAACTTCTTTAATATCCCCCTCAACGTCCTACGCTCCAGTAAAAAAAAAGTCCTAGCTTATCCAGCCTCTCCTTATAACTCATCCTTCATTCTCAGCAACATCTTTGTAAATCGTTTCTGAATCCTCTGCAGTTTAATAATATCATTTCTAAAACAGGATGACCAGAACTGTGCACAGTACTCTGAAAGAGGCCTCACCAACGTCCTGTAAAACCTCAAAATGATGTCCGAACTCTTACACTGAACGATCTGAGTAATGAAAGGAAGCATGCTAAACACCTTATTAACCATCCTGTCTACCAGTGACACAAATTTCAAAGAATTAGGTACCTCAATCCATAGATCTCTCTGTTCTCCAAAATCACCCAATATTAATTGTATAAGCCCTGTCATTGTTTGCTTTATTAAAATGCAATATCTCGCTTTTATCCAAATTAAATTCAGTTTGCCACTCCTCAGCCCATTAACCCAATTGATCAAGATCTCTTTGTAATGTTAATGATCTTCTTTATTGTCTACTATAATACCAATTTTGGTGTCATCCGCAAAACTTACTACCCGTCATTGGACAAGCATATGGACGTACATGGAATAGTGTAGGTTAGATGGGCTTCAGATTGTTATGACAGGTTGGCGCAACATCGAGGGCCGAAGGGCCTATACTGCGCTGTAATGTTCTATGTTCTACCCATGTCTTCTTTATCATTATGCAAATCATTTATATAAATGACAAACAGAAGTCGACCTAGTACCGATCTCTTTAGGACACTGCTGGTCACAGGCCTCCAGTCCAAAAAACAACACCCTCTGTCTTCAAACATAAAGACAATTTTGTAACCAATTAGAAAACTTACTCTGAATTCCATGAGATCTAACTTAACTAATCAGGCCATCTTGCAAAACCTTTAAAACAAATGCCCCTCATAGAGAAATCATCAGTGTCAAGGCTGTGGACTGTCAGTTCCACTATGATCAGTAACCTCTCCCTGTTTGTTCTTCCTCTTAGTCTTACTGGCCTTAGTCTCAAACTCCTCCTTGGTCATTTTACTTGCTGACATCCTGGCTCCCACTCCCTTGTCACACTACTTTAAACTCTCCCATATGACAGTAACAAACCTCCTAGCCAGGATATTAGTCCCCCTCCAGTTAGGTGCAATCTGTCATTTTTGTACAGGTTCCACCTGCCCCAGAAAACATCCCAATGACCCACATACCTAAAGCTATCCCTCCTACACTAGCTCCTTAGCTATATATTTAATTTTACTATCTTCCTATTCCAAGCCTCACTGGCATATAGCACATATAGCACAGGAAGTAATCCTGAAATTACAATCCTAGAGGTCCTGCTTGCCAACTTCCTACATAACTCCCTGTGCAGACCTCATCTCTCTTTCTGCCTGTGTCATTGGTATGCACATGGACCACAACCTCTGGCTGCTCACCGCCTCCTTTCAGAATATCCTGTTCCTTCAGAATTTCCAATCCAACAACTGATGCTTTGGGAATAGCAGAATGATCAATGTGGGAGTGGGAAGAGAAACTATTGCAAGTAATAGTTTGGCTATTATAAACAAAAGTAGAACTATGTGAGCACAACTAGCCACATGATTGTGGAAGGCATTTGAGGAACATAGAGAAATCATCAGTGTCAAGGCTGTGGACAGACCAAGGAGGACATAAAGGATCGTTTGCTTTGGGCAAATAAGGTGTCATTTATGGCTTTGTTCACAAATGTTTTCAGTATAATGACAGAAGCATGGTCAGAAATCCAATTGGATTCAAATATGGAATCTTGGGAAACATGGGCATTGATATGGGTGTCAACACCTCATTCAAGGGCTAGGGAGAAGAAAGGGAAGCTGGAAACAGAGTGATAACTTGCAGAGCTGATGGGGGATTAAGGGTTAGTTATTGAGAAACAATGGTTACAGATTTGAAAAGAGAGACAGAACATTACCTGGGGAGAAAGAACCATTAATACTGGGATCAGAATTAGAAGTTTGTTGGCAAGTAGTTTAATGAAAATATGGCTAAGGAAGGTCCAATAAACAAAGTGAACTCAGGAGAGGGAATGAGGAGAGACAGGAACAATAAAAAAAAATGTAAATTCAGGGCAAGGGGAAATGTAAGTGTTTGGCTCAAATCCAGAGCAGCTGCAAATGTGCACATGACTAGATTCAGGGAAAATACAAAGTACATAGATAGGTGGTTACAAAGCAAAATCCAATAGTAAATGGGAAACAAATTGGAGACATTAGGTGAACATCCAGAGTTAAAGTCAGATGTCCAAGTGTAAAATAATATTTATATACATCAGCAGGAATGCACTAATGACCATCCAAATTTTTAATGGGTACAATGACCGAGGTCCAGAGACATTTGAGGGTAGAGTATCAAAGGACGTACTGATAGAGATAATTTTGGTGTGAATGAAGTTTCAGTAAGTGTACAGAATTGGCTGAAGGTCAAAACATACAATGGTAATGTTTAGGTCGCTCTAAATTCCAGGAGCAGAAGTTTATTTCAACTCAGTTTCTGGCCAGGCACATGATGAAGCTGAAATGCAGAAGAGAAGGCAGAAATCTTTCAGTCACAGTTGTGGGAGAAGAGTTGCAAATTAATAAACTCTTACAGTTTAGTCCAATGTAGTTCAAGTTCAAGTATGCTATTGATATCCAGACAAGCCTGGGAGTTTGAACTAAATTTTGGAAAAGATTCAGATCTTTAAGGAGATGACAAGGGGAGGGGATCAGTATTTAAAATTAATACACATGTCATCTAAACTGGCAATTAACTTGAATCTCAGGTTAAAATGCTTTCAATATTAGAGCCTGGAGAACTTAAAATAGTTCAAAGAAAAGATGAGAAAGAACAAGGGATGGGAGGAAATAGCCAAAGAGAGCTGTACAGCGAGGAGCTCTCTTTGGAACCGATTGTCTAGGTGCCATTTTGAAATAAGTTTTTGCTATTTTGCTTTGCCTCTTCATTGTCCTTATTCTTAACTCATTACCATATAGGAGAGATTTGCTCCAACCTATATCATCAATTTAAATGGTCTCTCATTGCTCCAACTACGGTCTTCCCAAGGCATTGACCCAACCTTTCCAATCATCAACACATCTCCCTGATTAGAAGTTTGAAATTCTCTGTCGTACGCAATCTTTCAAGAATTGATGCTACTAATCGGATTCATTCGAACATGCCCTGTTTCAGACTTGGGGAAAGCACAAGAACAGGAATGGATCATCTAACCCACACAAACCTATTTCATCGTTCGATTGGATTATGGCAATTCATAACTGCATATATTTAATACTTTGTTCAATTCTAATGCTGTTGCTAATGAGTGCTAGCTCGCTATGCTCTTCTACTCCAGGTTTATTATTTTCTGATATATAGATTTTGTTTCTATTTTCCCTATGAAAACATATTAAAGTTACAGAGATGTACAGCACGGAAATAGACCCTTTGGTCCAATTTGTCAATGCCAACCAGATATCCTAATCTCATTCTAGTCCCATTTGCCAGCTTTTAACTCATACCCCACAAAACCCATCTTATTCGTATGCCTATCCAGATGCCTTTTAAATGTAATTGTACCAGCCTCTACCATTTCTTCTGGCAGCTCATTCCATACATGCAATACCTTCTCCGTGAAAAAGTTGCCCCTTAGGTCTCTTTTAAATCTTTCTCCCCTCACCTTAAACCTTTGCCCTCTAGTTCTGGACTCCCCCACCCCAAGGAAAAGACTTTGTCTATTTACCCTATTCATGCCCCTCACGATTTTATAGACCTCTGTCCCCCCCTCAGCCTCCGACGGTTTAGGGAAAACAGACCCAGTGTATTCAGCCTCTCCCTATAGTTTAAACCCTCCAATCCTGACAACATCCTTGTAAATCTTTTCTGAACCCTTTCAAGTTTCACAACATCCTTCCTATACCAGCGAGACCAGAATTGCAGACAATATTCCACAAGTGGCCTAACCAATGTCCTGTACAGCCACAATATGACCTCACAATTCTTATACTCAATGCTCAGACCAATAAGAAAAGCATACCAAATGCATTCTTCACTATCCTATTGCCTGTGACTCTACTTTCAACGAGCTATGAACCTGCATTCCAAGGTCTCTTTGTTCAACAACATTTCCCAGAAACTTACCATTAAACATACAAGACCTGCCCTGATTTGCCTTTCCAAAATTCAGCATCCCACATTTATTTGTTAAGGCTCATTACAAAACTTGGATGTAAGTGGCAATTGTTTTATCTCGTATTACATAGCATTTTTGTTTCATTCCCTCTCCCTACTTTGGTATCATCTGTAAATTCTGATACTAAGTTACTCAGTACTAAGGATTAATGTAAATTATGCTGATGCTTGTAGAACACCATGTTCTATTTTCTTCCGATCTGAATGACTATGGTTATCATAATTCTTTGTGCTCTTTTAAGATAATTCATTATCCATTCAGCTATTTGCTTCCTGACTGCATAGGAGCTAAATTGAAGCATAAGCCTACTGTCTGTGACCATATTAAAGATCTTTCTCATTAAGTTTGTTCTATTTCTACTAGGTATCGAACCATTTTGAGTTGAGTTGTCAGAAATCATTTAACCCAACAGATTGCTGCAAAGCTCCTATATCACATTAAATTCATCAAATGCTAGAGACACAGGGGTTATAAACTAATTTAAACATAAAATCAAAAACATTGCATCCCAGTGCAAATAAAATGGAAGGGCCACACATTCAAACATACTTCAATCATTTTTCAGCTACTGTAAATTTGTGGATTCTTACCTTTTACATTATGACCATCACAACTTTGAGTTGGGCTGTTGCGTTCACTCTGAAATGACAATTCTCGGGTTGGACTTGATTGTGAAATATGGCTGCTATTCTGGAACTTCTCCAGAAGCTCCATTTGGTGAAGCCTAGCATCAGACCAAGAAAACAAAATAAGCTGCCCAGAATCTTGGGCTTTGCAAAAAGAGGCATTGACTACAAAAGCAGCCAAGTCAAAATGAACTTCTGGAAGTGTCTGGTTAAGCTCCAGCTAGAACATTGCATCCAGTACTAATCAGTGCACATGAGAAAGGATGTGAGGCTTTTTGAGTGGGTGCGTAAGAGATTTACCAGAGTAATTCAGAGGGAGGAATTTTAACTACAAAGTTAGGATGAAAAAACTGGGCTTTTCCTCCATGGAATAAAGGAGGATTTAACAAGATTTGATGGAGGTCTACAAGATCAAAGGAAAAAAATCCTATTAGCTGATAACACACAAGGATTATGGAGTACCAACTTAAGGTCATAGAATTTGTTTTTACAGCCCATTCCATCGTATCCGCACGAGTCATCAAATGTCCAATAATCCTAATCCCATTTTCTAGCACTTGATCCTTGGTGTATATGCTAGTACATTTCAAGTTCTCATCTAAAAAGTTCTTAAGTGTTTTGAGGATTCCTGCTTCTACCACTCTTTCAGGCAAGGAGTTCCAAATACCCACAACCCCTTGATGAAAAATTCTTTCCTCTAAACCTCTTTACATCTCCAGCTCCTTATCTACATACTGTGCCCCATGGTTATTGACCCTTTTAAAGGGGAAAAGTTGCTCCTAATTCCACAATGTATGCCCCTCAGAACTTTCCCCCTTCAGTATTCTTTGCTCTAAGGAAAATAACTCCAGCCTATCTAGTCGCTGTATATAACTGAATTGCCATTGCACAGATAACATCCTAGTGAATCTCTTCTGCATCTCTCTAGTGTAAATATATCCTTCCCATACCGTGGCAACCAGAACAACACACAGAACACCAGCTGAGGCCTGTTAATTTTTTCATACTGGTCTTGGGCAACAGAGTGATTGAAAGAGTATTTTCATAATGCACTGAGTGATTATGATCTAGAACTCACAGTTGACAAGGTGAAAGCAAAGATATTTGATGATTTTAATAGGAAACCGGATTGGCTCATGAGAAAAAGTCTTGTAGCATTAGTGGGATTGAGCAGGGAGTTGAACCGAATGGACTGCTCCATGGAGAGCAGACATGGACTCAATGAGCCAAACAACTTTCACAAGTCCCGCAAATGGTGCAATGTAAAACAAAGTGAATTTATTCCATTCACTGCATTGATTTTATGATCACTGTAATTGCCATTGAAAACACTTGATATCACGTTATATAATTGGACCTTAGTATTCAAATCATTTTCCAGATGCCTTAGTCTTTAGGAAATCTCTGCACCAGACATTTAATTATGGAAGGAAATTTTCAGTGGAACAAATTTTAGAGTAGTTGAAACTAAGCTACTGCTTAATTGCTATTACTTACTCTCAAATTCATAAAATTCCAACTATTTGATTTTAATATACGTATGATGTAGAGCATTATCCTCTTGAAGACTATACTCTCCAACATTGACCTCAAACCTACATATTGAGGTACAAAATTTCCCTTTATTTTATTTCTACAAACTGCAATCCCACAGGTAATAATTGTTAAGGTAATCAATAAATTCAATTAACATTGCTTCCTGAAAATAAAGTGTTCCCCAAAGCACTTGACATGATGGAAACTGAGGTTAACTACCAATAGGATAGGAGTTAGTAGACATCACTGAAGACAGAGACAGGTTTTAAGGATGGAGTTTAAAAGGGACAGAAGGTTTGCAAGACTTTTGACAGAACATTCCAGAATGTGAGGCTAAAGTCCAAGAAAGTTACATTAACCAACTTGAAATAGATGGGATTTTGGCAAACAGCAGATTACCACGTCTGGAGTAGAATTCAGAAGTATGAAGGATCCATAAACAATTGAATGGCCCATTTCATGCAATCATCAGCAAAGGAACAGCAGAGATTAACAACCATGTAGCATAAATGATCTTAAGCAGAATGTTGCCCTCTAAACAGGATTTGCAGCATGTGAACAAGACAGGGAATAATTTCAAGTGGAATCTAAATCAGGAAATATGAACTTGCATACTTAATTCATAGTATGAAAGCTAAATAGAGATATACAGATGGGGTTGATAGAAATATAAAGTAAAAAGAAAGAGTAAATATTTCTAACAACAATTAAACTTTGATGAATGAGGCACAACACCTTAAAAATCAACATTTTTGAACATAGGAGGTATGGTTAATAAGTTTGCAGATTACACCAAAATTGGTGGTGTAGTGGACGGTGAAGGCACTTTCCACAGTTTACAACTGGACCTTAATCAGATAGGCCAAAAAGTGGCAGATGGGAGTTTAATTTAGATAAATGTGAGGTACAGCATTTTGGAAAGGCAGATCAGAGCAGGACTTATACACTTAATGATAAGGACCTGGGGAGTGTTGCTGAACAAAACAATCTTGGAGTGCAGGTTCATAGTTTCTTGAAAGTGGAGTCCCAGGTAGATAAGATTGTGAAGTAGTATGCTTGCCTTTATTGATCAGTGCATTGAGTACAGGAGTTGAGAGGACATTGGTTAGGACATTTTTGTAATATGGAGTGCAAGTTTGGTCTCTCTGCTGTAGGAAGAATGTGTTGAAAGGCTCAGAAAAGATTTTCAAGGATATTACCAGAGTTGGAGGGTTTGAGCTACAGAGAGAGAGGCTGAATAGGATGGGGCTGTTTTCCCTGGAGCATTGGAGGCTGAGGGGTGACCTTATAGAAGTTTATAAAATCATGAGGGGCATGGATATGGTGAACAGACAAGGTCTTTTCCCTAGGGTAAGACAATACAAAACTAGAAGGCATAGGTTTAGGGTGAGAGGGGAAAGATTTATAGAGGATCCAAGGGGCAACTTTTTCACAGAGAGGGTGGCGTGTATATGGAATGAGCTGTCAGAGAAAGTAGTGGAGGTTGGGGGGAACCAATTACAACATTTAAAAGGCATCTGGATGGGTGTATGAACAGGAAGGGTTTAAGAGGGATATTGGTTGAATTCTGGCAATTGGGTCTAGATTAACTTAGGACATCTGGTCGGAATGGACGAGATGGACCGAAGGGTTTGTCTCTATGCTGTACAGCTCTAGGATTCTATTTCAAATACATTGAAAAAACTGCACAAGCTCTCTAACATTTTTGTTAAGGGGCAAGCAGCTTTACTTCACACCTGTATACATATTCTAATGCTACGTAAATTGGTGACGTATTGTGGAACAAATCTCAGTAGCAAGATCAAATCTGATAGCAACTTAAGGATTCCCTGCACGTTTAACCATGTGTGTGAAAACTCAAGAGATTGCTGTCTGAATTAGTCCCTAATAGTGGAGAGTACTACTGTATTCACTTCACCTTTATTCTTAATACAGACTTTGGCCAGCATATTTTGTAATGGGAAACTAATAGAAATTAACATGACAGAAATAACGAGGAGTGAGACTTTGTGAAAAATGAAATATTGGCAGTGACATTTAAATGAGCTGTAAATAATGAAGGGTGGAAATGGGGGAGGCGGGGTCAAGTGGGAACATTGGATTGGCCAAACCTACAAGTGACCAATACAATACTAGGTAAGCATTTCAAGATATTAAGAAAGCTGCAGCAATGGAAACAGATTGTTTTGGAGACAAATAGAAAACAATTTAGGATCAAAAAAAAAAGATTGAGGTTATGTCCACTCAGATTCAGTCTGAATGTACTGCTGGGCAGGTGAATAAAAATCAGGAATTAGAGTTGTAAGTCTGGGTAGTAAGAGATTAATAGAATGAATTGGATTTTGTCCATTTTTGACATGACATTAGACAAACAGATAGACTGTATTGAGGCAATCACCTTAATATTTCACAAAAATATCTGACATTATTGTTCTGAAAGATTAGCATAGATTAAATAGTCATATTCTGTAATGGAATTCTGTGCACACATATCTATCAAGAGCCAAGGGTACATTTTTATATTACTTATATGGAAATGTGCATAAATTATCTTACATTCAGCACTCCCAATGCGTTCCTAAAAATGGCTTGTTGAAAGAAAATATAAGGAACCATGCAATAAACGTGGGTTCACTTTCTCGACTTGTAATTTTTACATTAACAAGCTTATTGGTTGCCTTAAGCCTAACAGGTCCAAAATCCTCTTTCAAATTGCTCATACTAATATTTCATCTCCCACCTGCTGCTATGTTCTCCTGGCTCACTTGTCCCATGCTGCTAGTCTTGTTATGGACTGGGCCAGACCATCAGAACATTCTTAAGCAGGCAGCCTAGACCATAACTTTGCAATTTGTTTTGGCAAGTGTAAAGTGAAAATTACCTGGAGCAAGATAGCTAGGTTGACTACTAGGTTTTAAAAACAGACAAAAATTTATTCACAATGAAACACAAAGAACAGAATAAAGAACCCCTACAGAATTCAATCTGTCCAAACTAGACTCAATTATGCTATTCTGAATATACACAACAGTCCCAATAAGCAAACCTGCTTAAAAAAACAGTAGAAATGGAAAAAATGCTTTCAGGTTTAAGTTAGGAGGGCAGAAGGAGAGAGAGAGAGAGAGAGAGAGAGAGAGAGAGAGAGCCTGTTTCCACACAGCTGAACTCCTAACTAGTTCTGGACTGAACTGCTCAGCAAGAGAATTGACCACTCCCCTTTCATTATATAGGTTACTTTGGCCTGAAGTCCCATCTGGTTACATACAAACAAAAGGCCTCTCAAAATCCTTTTTCATCTCTGTACCTAACTAGTCACCTTGGAGCCAGGAGAGTTTTATCACCCCTTTGAAAAAAAATCAAGGTCACAGTATCCTTGAGAAAGGAACAGCTTTTAGAAAAAAAAGGGACCAGCTTTGTGACACCCTATACCGAACTCCTCACACCCTTCTGCTTATTCATTTCCTCGTTTGTCTCACTCACTCTCCTCCATCTTCTTATGGATTCACACCGTCCCACCTTGCCCCTCTCCAGAACCACTTGCAAACCTACCACCGTACCAATCTACACATTTTTCTCATTACTTTACCTTTCCAAATCCCCTACTCTCCCCTTCCTGCTCACAATCATCTCCCAAGTCCTTACTCACAATGAGGGGCAGGTGGTCGAGAGCAGTAGAGCGAAAAAGCTGTATGCTTAAGAAAACAGGCTTGATCAAGTGTAAATACAAAATAGTTCTTGGCACATGCTCAATACCCATGCTGAATGAAAATGGAGCTCCAATATTTTTGTGCTTTGTGTGATAATGAAACACGCTATTAGAAAGTGCTTTAAATGGAAGATACTGGTACAGGCTCGTGTTTAAATGTAAACATTTGGATATATCTGTATTTGTGTGCATGTATATGCAGACACGCATTATTTCTACATATATAGGTACGTATAACCGCTATTAATATCAGTGTATAAAACATTTGTAAATTCAGTATGCAAATACACTCCTTCCAGTAAAAAGAGAAAATTTTAAAATGGACTGATTATCCATTGTTTGTATATATCTACACAAACCATTTGGCCACTTTTAGATGGTGGGTGCAACTTTTTACCTCTGTTTACTTAGGATTTTTTCAAGTTTAGCATCCTCTGCAGATTGTAGTGCTGGAGTTGACGTGAGAGGACAAACTGATGCCAAATATTGAACCAACTGCACATGCTGACCAGGTCGAAATGATCGGCCTTTCCCTTGACTATAAAGCCACTCTGCTTTGAGACTGAAACAGAACAAGGTAGATTGTATAATGTCATTCAGTATATTTGTGATGTTCCTCACTTCCACTCAAAAAGTCTCTTCAAAAAGTCTCATTACTTCTCAATACAACTGAAGGGCTACTGAAGCTCATCTACCACAAAATACCAGTTACCAAGGTGGCGGTCAAGTCCTTTGTGATATGGTGGCACATTGGTTAGCACTGTTGCTCTCACAGCGCCAGGGACCTGCATTCAATTCCAGCCTTAGGTGACAGTCTGTGTGGAGTTTGCACATTCGTCGGGTTCTGCTTGTATTTTTGCTGGATACTCAGGCTTCCTCCCACAGTCCAAACATGCGCAGATTATGTGGATTGGCCATACTACATCGTATTGCAGTGTTAAGGGATCAGCAGGCTAGGTGAACGAACTGCGGTAAATATGGTGTAACAAGATAAGGTGAGGGGTTGTGACCGGGCAGGATGCTCTTTGGAGGGTTGGTGCAGAATTAATGGGCCAAATGGCATGTATCTGCAACTATAAGGATTAAGACCTAGCGGCTAACTAATATTACTGTCATGGAATTGGAAATCATTTAAGCACACTGAAAATCCTCTAGTGCTTCACAGAGAAAGCAATTTGAGGAATATTGCTTATGTTGTACAAAGAGAAAGTGAGGACAGCAGATACTGGAGATCAGAGCTGAAAATGTGTTGCTGGAAAAGCGCAGCAGGTCAGGCAGCATCAAAGGAGCAGGAGAATCGACGTTTCGGGCATAAGCCCTTCTTCAGGTATGAGGAGGGTGTGCCAATCAAGCTAAGATAAAAGGTAGGGAGGAGGGAGTTGGGGGAGGGGCATTGGGAATGCGATAGGTGGAAGAAGGTTAAGGGGAGGGTGATAGGCCGGAGAGGGGGTGGGCGCGGAGAGGTCGGGAAGAAGACTGCAGGTCAAGGAGGCGGTGCTGAGTCCGAGGGTTGAGATTGAGAAAAGGCTGGGGGGGGGTGGAGGGGAAATGAGGAAGTTGGAGAAATCTGCATTCATCCCTTGTGGTTGAAGGGTTTCTAGGCGGAAGATGAAGCGCTCTTCCTCCAGGCATCATGTTGTCATGGTCTGGCGATGGAGGAGGCCAAGGACCTGCATGTCGTTGGTGGAGTGGGAGGGGTAGTTGAAGTGTTGAGCCACAAGGCGGTTGGGTTGGTTGGTTGCAGTGTCCCAGAGGTGTTCTCTGAAACATTCCGCAAGTAGCCAGCCTGTCTCTCCAATGTATAGGAGGCCACATCGGGTGCAGTGGATGCAGTAAATGATGTGTGTGGAGGTGCAGGTGAATTTGTGACGGATATGGAAGGATCCCTTGTGGCCTTGAAGGGAAGTGAGAGGGGAGGTGTGGGCGCAAGTTTTGCATTTCTTGCGGTTGCAAGGGAAGGTGCTGGGAGTGGAGGTTGGGTTGGTGGGGCATGTGGACCTGACGAGGGAGTCGTGGAGAGAGTGCTCTTTCCAGAACGCTGATAGGGGAGGGGAGGGAAATATATCCTTGGTGGTGGGGTCTGTTTGGAGGTGGCGGAAATGACAAAGGATGATACGATGTGTCTGGAGGTTGGTGGGGTGATAGGTGAGGACTAGTGTGGTTCTGTCCTGGTGGTGATTGGCGGGGCGGGCTTCAAGGGCGGAGCAGCGGGAAGTGGAGGAGATGTGGTGGAGAGCATCATCAACCATGTCTGAGGGGAAATTACGGTCTTTGAAGAAGGAGGCCATCTGGGTTGTTCGGTATTGGAATTGGTCCTCCTGGGAGCAGATGTGGCGGAGGTGAAGGAATTGGGAATATGGGATGGCGTTTTTACAGTAGCCAGGGTGGGAGGAGGTACTCTAGGGAGCTGAGGGAGTCGGTTGGTTTATAGTAAACGTCATTTCCACCAGCTCCAAACAGACCCCGCCATCAAGGATATATTTTCCTCCCCTCCCTTATCAGTGTTCTGTAAAGACCACTCCCTCATTAGGTCCACACCCCTCACCAACCCAACCTCCACTCCCGGCACCTTCCCCTGCAACCGCAAGAAATGCAAAACTTGTGCCCACACCTCCCCCCCTCACTTCCTCCAAGGCCACAAGGGATCCTTCCACATCCGTCACAAATTCACCTGCACCTCCACACACATCATTTACTGCATCCGCTGCACCCGACGTGGCCTCCTATACATTGGGGAGACAGGCCGCCTACTTGCAAAATGTTTCAGAGAACACCTCTGGGACACCCGCACCAATCAACCCAACCACCTCGTGGCTGAACACTTTAACTCCCCCTGCAAGGACATGCAGGTCCTTGGCCTCCTCCATCGCCAGACCATGGCAACACAACGCCTGGAGGAAGAGCGCCTCATCTTCCGCCTAGAAACCCTCCAACCACAAGGGATGAATGCAGATTTCTCCAACTTCATTTCCCTTCCCCCCCACCTTTTCTCAGTCCCAACCCTCGGATTCAGCACCACCTTCCTAACCTGCAATCTTCTTCCCGACCTCTCCGCCCCCACCCCCTCTCCGGCCAATCATCCTCACCTTAACCTCCTTCCACCTATCGCATTCCCTACGCCCCTCCCCCAAGTCCCTCCTCCCTACCTTTTATCTTAGCCTGCTTGGCACACCCTCCTCATTCCTGAAGAAGGGAATATGCCCGAAACTTCGATTCTCCTGCTCCTTTGATGCTACCTGACCTGCTGCACTTTTCCAGCAACACATTTTTCAGCTTATATTGTACATGGCTGCTTAAAAGACATTTTGAAAAACTGTAGCACCAAGATCCACATTGAAAAAGATATTTGAACAATCAATTTCTTCTTCTGAAGAGCATTTCACTTACTAAGTAGTACCCTGTGTTATAGCATCATACAGAGCAGACAATAAAAATTGCATCATGTAAAGAATATATTCATTTGGGAGAATGTTGATAATAAGGACTTGACAGTTCACAAAGGCAGCTCACTCACTTTTTCTTAGGGCAACTAGAAATGGGCAATAAGTTATTGCCTTTTCAATGAAACCCATGGTGTGAGAATGAAATATTTCCTGGTCTCTTTTTGCAGGATAGATAAAAATTTAGGAAGCTGATATTTACAATTTATCTTCCCCTGTTTGGCTGTAAAATTCAGGAGAAAGTGGGGACTGCAGATGCTGGAGATCAGAGCCGAAGAATCGACATTTCGGAGTATAAGCCCTTCATCAGGAACGAGCCACAAACCTTCATCATTTGGCAACATCGTAAACTGGGATCTAATTCAATGCTGTGCAGGAAGCTGCATGAAATAACCAGACATCTGCTTTAATTTTTGTTGTTGCAACGAAGTAGAGTATACTAACTGACCTAGTTGGGTTCCTTTGAGTCCATTTCTTATGGCAGGACAGTGGAAACAGATAATGTAAAGAAGTTGCATGACATAACAGTGTCTGGAAACTGAGTGTCCAGGACCTCCATGGGTGCAAGAAATGAGTGCAGTCCTCAAGTCTGTTGTTTCAATAAGGAATAGAAGGGTAATAATCGAATAATAACGAGATATTGGACTGACATGAAGCTTACTTCCAGCATTTTCTGCTTTTTCATCCAATGTGAAAACAGCATGCCAAGACGAAAAATGCACATTAAGCGCATCTGTGTAGGACAGTGCATTTGTAAGTAAACACATTATCTCTTTTGGGACTTCAATCAAATCTAGATTGAAGATGTTTTACCATTGCATTGGTAAATAAAAGTTTGACAAGTCTCAATTCAGTTTTAACCAATTGAGAATTTATAGCATCTACCTATTCTTAATACGTATAGCATTAATCATTTCTCAAATTCAACTTATAGTAGCATCAGTAGGGGTTCTTTGACGTTAAAGCCTAATATCAAACTTGTATGTTGCAGCTAATCATTTAATATCTACAACTTTACAGGTTAGCTCTGCCCATTAACTTATAAAGTGCAATGATTTAATACATTACTTACTTACAGAAGACATTATAAAGTACATGCCTAATTCCCTGATTCATCTGGTTGGCAATTCCTCGTTCCGTTCCTGATTAGACTAGCAGGTCATATGACTCCGCCCTCAGGGATTGTCCTTGAGGAGACCAACTACTACAGTAACAAACCTAAAATACTTGTTACAAAAACTAGCAGAAAAAGTAACCTATTTCATAAGCACAACATTACCGTGTAATAGATATTCAGTGAACAAGGTTTGGTTTTGAGCTGAACGTCTTAGGTCTTATAAATTTCACATATAATTCTTCAACAGAAACTACATTTTCATTTACCTCTCTTTCTGTGAGATTACATAACCATCTAGAATCCGCAGGGTTAAACACCAACTGACTATATATGGTCTATAGTCAAATCCAGGGAGGGAGGGGGTAGCCATTACACAAGGATTGCTCATAATTGACAGCTGTTCCAACTCATGAAGGAATCCAAGATAAGAAACCTAATAGAAAACATCTGTCGTCATTTAAGCATTGGTAAGGAAGAAGCTTTATTACGACATGACGTTCTGTTAGCAACGAAAAACATTTGATTTGGAATGAAAATATTTTTAGTGAGTTTTGAGAAGATTTGTAGCTCAGGTTGAGGTTCTGGATGTAAATTTGCTCACTGAGCTGGAAGGTTTATTTTCGGATGTTTCATCACCATACTAGGTAACATCATCGGTGAGCCTCCAGTGAAGCACTGGTGTTAGTGAGCCACTTTCTTTCTAGAACACCAATGCTTCAACATAGGCTCACTGATTATGTTACCTAATGTGGTGATAAAACATCTGAAGATGAACCTTCCAGCTCAGTAAGCAAACTTACATCCATGTAAATATAGAATACAACTAAAAATAGATTGGTACTAATACTTGACATTACTGTTACAAATTTATTTAGCAACCTGAATGATATACGTTTTGCATTATTACTTCTAAGAAATTAAATGCGGTGTACCTCATTTAGATCTCTAATCTCATTCTCAGCTAGAGAGAGGATGTTCAAGTCTGGTGGCAGATGGCTAGAAGCAGACCGGAGTGTGGTGATAGTATTTCCATGCAATAGCAGTATCTGTTAAAGAAATATATATATATTTTCCAGATATATTCTTCAAAATAGCTCCATACATATTGTTTGAAAAAAAATGTGATTTACTGTTATGGGGAAGAGTAAAGTTTTCCACCTTGTCCTGAAAAAGCAATTATTTCAAATTAGGATCGACTATTGTTTGCATATCTTACCCGCAGAGACAAGAGTTTTGATAGGTCACCTATCAGGGAAATATTGTTGTCTGACAAATCTAAATGTCGAAGTGCCAAGCAGTTATTGACTGGTTCCATCATCTGTAAAAATCAAAACAACATGCCAGATTACAAAGGAAATTGTAAATCATCCCAATAGTCTCTGGAACACTGATTAAATAAACTATATTTTTGGAACATGGAAACCCACTTTCAGTAAAATCTTACTCATGAAGCAGAATATCAAACCATTTTTCCAAGGGCTCCTAGATGGCATACTCAGTCAAATGCTCTCTTGACATTGAACTCTCTTCATTTTAGCTCCTTGTCTATGTTTAGACCAAGGCTGTACTGAGATCAGGAGCTGTGTGGCCCTGACAGAACCCAAACTGAGCATTAGTGAGCAGGTGCTTTTATACAAGCGCTACCTGATGACCCCTTCCATCACTTG
This sequence comes from Hemiscyllium ocellatum, assembly GCF_020745735.1. NCBI lineage: Eukaryota > Metazoa > Chordata > Chondrichthyes > Orectolobiformes > Hemiscylliidae > Hemiscyllium > Hemiscyllium ocellatum. The sequence goes on from NC_083412.1 coordinate 70,298,366, forward strand.
ACTGATAAGGGAGAGTAGACCAACAGGGCAGTAATTGACCAGGTTGGATCTATCCTGCATTTTGCCAAAGTCATACATGGATGATTTTCCACATTTGACAGGTAGATATCAGTGCTAGAGTACAGTTCTGCTGCTGTTGATTGCCCACAGTGCCTCATGGATGCCAAGTCTTGAGCTGCTAGATTGGTTCAAAATCTGTCCCATTCAACACAGTGATAGTGCTACACGACACGATGGAAGTTATTTTCAATGTGAAGGCAGGTCTTCATCTCCACAAGGACAATGCGGTGGTCACTTTTACCTATGCTTCTGCAGCCAGCAGATTAGTAAGGATGAGTTCAAGTTTTTTTTCCTCATTGGTTCCTTAACCACCAGCCACAGACCCAGTCTAGCAGTTATATCCTTTTGGACCTGACCAGCTGTTGCCAAGTCACTCTTGGTGGTGGACATTAAAATCCCCCATCCAGAGTACATTTTGCTCCCTTGCCACTTTCAGTGCTTCCTCCAAGTGTTGTTCAATATGGAGGAGTACTGATTCATCAGCCAAAGGAGAACGATATGTGGTAACCAGTAAGAAGTTTCCTTGCCCATGTTTAACCTGAAGCCATGAGACTTCATGGGATCCGAAATCGATGTCAAGGATTCCCAGGCCAACTCCCTCCTGACTGCTTACCACTGTGCTGGGTCTGTCCTGCCAGTGGGACAGAACTTATCCAGAGATGGTAATGGTGATGTCTGAGGTTGGATAGTTGACAAGAAATGTCTCTGAAATATTCATTGTATCAGGAAGAGACCACTTGATCACTGCACTGAAAAAACATTGAAGGTTGCTGACTTGCCATGATCAAACAGTTATCAACTACACCATATTTAAAGCAATTTAACGAAGCTGCAGAGTTTTGCAACTGAAGTCATATGTTAATAAAGTGATGAAAGGTTCACTGTACCATTTCCTTCAAAGCCTTGGAAATATCCTGGGTAAGAACAAATGGTGCAAAGCTTAGTAAAGTCAAGATTTTAGAGTCACATTATTTAGGGAACAAAGTCACCAGTGGAACAGCAAATCCAAACTGACAGTCATGGATTAGGCTGGAATTTACAATGTAATAACACCATAATCTCACAACATTAAAATGAAATGATGCTTAAGCAATCAAGCAGTAGTTCAAAGGTAGAAAGGATCATCTTTATGAAGAAATAGGATAAGAAGTAACAATTTTTGTTGATGAAGGTGAAACGAACTGCAAGTAAAAGATTGAAGAGGGAGCATATGACAGATGCGTGGTCAAAAGACTATTTATCCCCTTGAACCTGTTCCTTTATACAATGAGAACATGACTGAATATGCGACCGAACTCTATATATTTGCCGCCATGTCCATGAATTCCTTTGCCCTACAAAAAATCATCAAATTTCAAATCAACCAATCAAGCTTCAATTACTTTTTGTGAAAGAAAGCCCCCTTTGTGCTGGTCTTTTCTAATTTGAATCCAGAGGTCTGGCTCTTTAGTTTATGCTCCTTTGGTCTGGATTCCAAGAGCAGAGGAAATAGTCCTTTCTACAGCTCTATTTGTATCCTTTATTACATTAAAATTTGATCAAACCAACACTTAACATTCTAAATTACAGGGACTACAACCCTTGATGTCTGATGTCATTCAATTAAGCCAATATTCCACTTCCTCCAAGGCTAATAGTCCTCAGGTGTGGCACTAAGAACTGCTCATATTTTTGCAGAACTGATCTAGCTTTGTACAGCGAAAGCATGTGTCCACTCCTCGATAAAGAGAGTAGTATTCCATTAGCTTTTCGCTTTGTTTCCTGGACTTGTTCTTGACTGTTTAATGATATGCATAATAATCGATATCTATGCCTTTTTGGATCTCTATTGCTCTTCGTTTTTCAACATTTACAAAGTACATTGTTCATTGTTTTGGCTTCAAAATGGATATCCTCACATTTGCCACTAAAATTCATTTTCCACAATTTTGTCAATTTATTTAATCTATCAATATATATAATATTACACTTCCATCTATGCTGCTTACAATGCCATTTTGCTTTCAGCCAACAACAAAATACAATGTGTGGTTTCTCTGTTCAATCATCCAATCATTAATGAATATACAGTGAATAATTGAGGCTCCAACACAGATTCTTGCAGTACACCACCAGTCACCTTCTGCCAATTAGAAGCAATGGCTACTGCACACAGCTGTTATTACTTGTGTTTGATATAACTGTATAGAGTTTGAGATAAAGAAGGAGAAAAAATCATAAATGATGCAAATTAACTTCATTTTGGTATTTATTTGACATTAAAAAATCCTCAAGTTATGATACTGCAAAACAAAACCATTTTATGTTGGGTAGAGGTAATTCAAATTTAATTAAATAAACATACAATACCTTAATGTTGTTTCCAGCTAGGTTCAGCCACTCCAGATGAACCAAGTCCTTCAGGCTTTCCACATTTCCAATACTGTTGTTAGGCAAGTTTAAGACTCGCAAATTGATCAGCTTTGCTACACCTGTCATCCGGACTAGGCGATTGTTGGCTACAGACAACTGCAATAAAATAAAACTTTTTTGTTTTACACATGTACAGTATAGAGAGAGTGTACCAGGTATATTCATGCACAATGAACATTCCTTTCCAACAAAATGAATATGTTCAGGCCATGCCTTTTAAAATTACCCAAAGGCTTTAGGAACTTATTGTTGATTGCGGCTTTCTCCACAGCAATATGTCAGCCAAAGTAGGCTTCCCAACCAATCTTTTTCCCCATTGTATAAATTGTTTGGATAATTTGAAATGCAGCAAGTTTGCATTTGTTTGGATGAATGCAAGGTGAAAGGTTTTAGCAATACGTCCCTCTTTTAGTAATTTTCAAGCTCTGTACAAGCAAGGGACTATTTTATTTATACAAACCAAAAGAAAATCAGAAACAAAAACAGAAGATACTGGAAAAGCTCAGTTGGTCTGGCTGCATCTGTGAAGAGAAGTCAGAGTTAGTCTTTTGGGTCAGGTGACCCTTCCTCAGAAATGAGGAAGGGTGACCGGATGCAAAAGCGTTAACTCTGATTTCTCATCACTGATGCTGCCAGCCCTGCTAAGCCTTTCCAGCTTCAACTATTATACCAAAATTCAGCAGGAGCTGGGGAATGTAGACTGGGAGCAGCTGTTTGAAGCTAAATCCACATTCGATATCTCGGAGGCTTTTAAAGAGAGATTGATTAGAGTTCAGGAGAGATATGGTCCTGCGAAAATGAGGGATTGAAATGGTAAGGTTAGGGAACCATGGATGACAGATGAAATTGAGAGACAAGAGAAGAGGAGAAAGAATGCATACATAAGGTCTAGGATACTAAAGACAGAAAGCTTTGGAAGAATATTGGAATGTAGGACCAATCTGAAACGAGGAATTAAGAGGGCTAAAAGGGGTCAAGAGATATCTTTAGCAAACAGGATTGAAGAAAATCCCAAAGCCTTTTTTTCATATATAAGGAGCAAGACAATAACTAGAGAGGGGGTTGGCAAAGGAGAAAGTTATGTGTGGATTCAGAGAAAATGGGTGAAATTCTTAACAAGTAATTTGCATTGGTATTCACTGAGGAGAGGGACATGACAGATGTTGAGGTTAAGGATAGATCTTTACGTACTCTAGGTCAAGTCAGCATAAGGAGGGAGGATGTTTTGGGTATTCTAAAAGGCATTGAGGTAGACAAGTCCGTATGGGATGTACCCAGGTTACTGAGGGAAGCAAGAGAGGAAATAGCTGGGATTTTAACAGATATTTTTGCAGCAGCCGTGAACACGGGTGATGTCCTGGAGGACTGGAGAATTGCTAATGTTGTTCCCTTGTTTAAGAAGGACAGCAGGGATACTCCAGGTATTTATGGACCGGTGAGCCTGATGTCAGTGGTAAAGAAGCTGCTGGAGAAGATACTGAGGGATAGGATCTATTCCCATTTGGAAGAAAATGGGCTTATCAGTAATGGGCAGCATGGTTTTGTGCAGGGAAGGTCATGTCTTACAAACCTGATAGAATTCTTTGAGGTGGTGACAAACTTGATTGATGAGGGAAGGGCTGTAGATGTCATATACATGGACTTTAGTAAGGCATTTGTTAGGTTCCCCATAGTAGGCTGATGGAGAAGGTGAAGTCGCATGGGGTCCAGGGTGTCCTAGCTAGACAGATAGAGAACTGGCTGGGCAACAGGAGACAGAGAGTAGTAGTGGAAGGGAGTTTCTCAAAACGGAGACCTGTGACTGGTGGTGTTCTACAGGGATCCGTGCTGGGACCACTGTTGTTTGTGATATATATAAATGATTTGAAGGAAGGTATCAGTTGCCTGATTAGCAAGTTTTCAGATGACACCAAGATTGGTGGAGTAACAGATAGTGAAGCGGACTGTCAAAGAATACAGCAGAATATCGATAGATGGGAGAGATGGGCAGTGGAATGGCAGATGGAATTCAATCTGGGATAAATGCAAGCTGATGCATTTTGGAAGATCCAATTCAAGAGCAAACTATACAATAAATGGAAAAGTTCTAGGAAAATTGACATACAGAGACATCTGGATGTTCAGGTCCATTGTTCCCTGAAGGTGACAACATAGGTCAGTAAAGTGGTCAAGAAGGCATAAGACATGCTTTCCTTCATTGGACGGGGTATTGAGTAAAAGAGTTGGCAGGTCATGTTACAGCTGTATAGGACTTGGGTTCGGTCGCATTTGGAATACTGCGCACAGTTCTGGTCACCACATTACCAAAAGGATGTGGATGCTTTGGAGAGGAAGTAGAGGAGGCTCACCAGGATGTTGCCCGGTATGGAGGGCACTAGCTATGAAGAGAGGTTGAATAGATTAGGATTATTTTCATTAGAAAGATGGAGGTTGAGGGGGAACTTGATTGAGGTCTACAAAGTTAAGAGAGGTATAGGCAGGGTGGATAGTAAGAAGCTTTTTCCCTAGAGTACAGAACTCAATTACTAGGGGTCACGAGTTCAAAGTGAGAGGGGAAAGGTTTATGCAGAGTGTTGGAGGCCTGGAATGCATTGCCGGTGGAGGTGGTAGAGGCGGGAATGATAGCGTCATTTAAGATGTATCGAGATACATGAATGGGCAGGGAGCAAAGGGATACAGCTCTTTAGAAAATAGGCAGCAGGTTTAGATAGAGGATCTAGATTGGCGTAGGTTTGGAGGGCTGAAAGGCCTATTCCTGTGCTGTAATTGTCTTTGTTCTATATTTAAGATGATTTTTATATCAATTTAACTCTATTAAATTCTAGTTCTTAATCTTACCATATGGAAATATTTTCAACACAAATGAGAAAGAGAAGGAAAAAGAAATAATGGAGTGGAAAAGCACCTGAACGTAACACATGGAGCAGATATGTACACTTGAGAAGGATACATTAATGCTTGTACTTGGCTACTAATATCATACTGTATTCTGTTAAGATGGGAGTCAAGGTAACACGAACCTACAGAAGGCCTGACCTGGAACAAGTCCAAGTAAGAATTCTAGAATACATTTCTGAAGCAAAATGAATATTGAACACATTTTTCAAAACAGATTTTCTTTTCTACAAGTACTTAATTGATTATATCAATGCATCTTGTAGGCTACTTTATAAGGAAGCATAAAATTGTATAGCTACTTCCCTAATTGGCCCTGATGTACAAGATGTCAATTTCATCAAATGTTCATGTTAAAATTAACAAGAGCAGTATGCCATGTAGACTACATAACATGTTACTTCTGTTTCGTCTAAAATAGTGATTTGATGCAGAGGTCATTGTAAAGATTTAGCACACTACGAGCACATGTCCTTTAAAATCTCACAAGAAATTTTTTTCAAAGAACACCAACTTGTACTAAATCTCCACATTTCTCCACATTTTCCAATTTAGTCAGTTGGTTCTTGTCCAGAATCAGAGTAAAAGTACTCGTCGGGCACAGCGCAACTGTATTCAAATGCTGCAGTCCCATCCCTGATAAGTCAACTATTCCACCTGAAAAATAAAAATAAAATCTAAATTAACATAACTTATTTAGCACGCATGAATTATTGGATCCATCCCATCCTCAATTTTTTTAAAAATAGCATTTAATTATGAACAATCATTTAAAAATCAGAGGATATCCTATTTACAATACAAAAGAATAATCAATAACATAATTTCCAAATTGTGAAAAATACCAGTCAGTAGTATAACAGAACAGGACATGCATGCTCCAATACATTCCAGCTCGAGAATGACATAGTTAGGGAGAGAGACATGTACACAGCAGCAAGTCACTCTTTCCGCAGAATCAGAGCGCTTGTGAAAAACCCCACTGGGACTACAGAAATCACAGCAGCAATGAAACATTCTGGCCGAATTACAGGTCAGGAGAAAACAAATCCATAGCACCAATAGTTTCCCATCGATTTAAAATTATCTAAGATTTTTAATACATCAAAAAGACCATAGAAAAACGAAAGAATATTGGACCATGTTTCAGAAGAAAAGGCCAGATTTCAGGCAAGTGACTATGTGGAGCCATCCAACATAGAACTTTATCATAGACTTGGAAAATCAAATTGGCAAAAGGTAGCCATGAGGAAGAATTAAGAGTGTATTCAAGACAATTTCCTAGAACAATACACAATGTATCCAACAATGGATCATGCTATTTTTTTATCTGGTAGTATGCAATAACGCAAGTTTAATAAATGATCTTCAATGAAGCAGTGACCATAACGTGGTTGAAGTTAGTATTTTGTTTGACATTGAGAAACTTGAGTGAACAACTGTTCTAAATTTAAATATAGAAAATTACAAACTGATGCGGGAAGACTTGCCAGGAGTGGACTGGGAAAGATGTTTCGCAAGAACAGCTGATGTTTAATTCATGGCGGCACGGTGGCACAGTGGTTAGCACTGCTGCCTCACAGCGCCAGAGACCTGGGTTCAATTCCCGCCTCAGGCGACTGACTGTGTGGAGTTTGCACATTCTCCCCGTGTTTGCGTGGGTTTCCTCCGGGTGCTCCGGTTTCCTCCCACAGTCCAAAGATGTGCGGGTCAGGTGAATTGGCCATGCTAAATTGCCCGTAGTGTTAGGTAAGGGGTAAATGTAGGGGTATGGGTGGGTTGTGCTTCGGCGGGTCGGTGTGGAGTTGTTGGGCTGAAGGGCCTGTTTCCACACTGTAAGTAATCTAATCTAATCTAAAAAAAATAGCTCATGATTCTGGAAAGATATATCCCAATGAGAAGAAAAGATTCTAGGAAAGGGATAAACCAACCATGATTAACCAAGTATATAGTAGTATAAAATTGAAAGAAAAACCATACAATGCGGCACAAAGATTACAAAGGTAATCCAGAGGATTAGGAAAATTTAAAAGACAACAACAAAATGACCAAAAAAAACAAGGAGAAAATAAATTTTGAGGGTACATTAGCAAATAACAAAAACAGAGAGCAAGACTTTCTTGAAAAATATTTTGAAAACCACAGCAAACATAGGCCTCTTTGAGAATGAGGCTAGGGAAACAAAAATGTGGAACCAGGAAATGACGTCAATCGGGATAATACTGTGTCTCAGTCTTCACAGTAGAGGAATCAAACAGCATTGCAAAACTACAAAATAATCAAACGGATTGAGTTGGGGAGGTGGAAACAGACAATAACTAGCTAATGCTAAGCAAACTAAAAGGGTTAATGGTTGGTAACTCTCCTGGTAAAATCCAACGTAAAATTTTAAAGTAAGTAGCTAGAGATAGTGGATGCACTGGTAATAATCTTCAAAGATTCCTTAGATTCTGGAAAAGGCCCGAAAGATTAGATAACTGAAAATGTAAACAAACATTCTTATACAGAAAGGGAGATAGATAAAAATGACTCATGTGGCACAGTGATGGTGTCCCTACCCCTGGACTGAGGGGCTTGGGTTCAAGTCCTGACTGCTCCAGTGGTGTGTAATAACATCTCTGAACAGGTTGATTAGGAAAATAGGTTACATTTGAAGAAAAGGTTAAGTATAGCTTAGCATTGATCCTTAGAAAAATGTTAAAACATTTTAAAATTACATCCCTTATTGTATAATAGCAGAACATTTAGAAACACACAATATAATCAAGCAGAGTCAGCATGGCTTCACAAAGGGCAAATCGTGATTGACAAACTCTAAGAGTTTGTTGAGGATGATACAAAAAAAGGGAACCAGTGAGTGTAATATATTTAGATTTCCAAAAAGTGTTTCCTCAGATATCACATATACATATACTTAATATGATAAGAGCACATGGAGTAGGAATAGTATAGTCACATTGATAGAAGGTTGGCTACCTAGCAGAAGACAGACAGTTGGGATAAGGAGACACTTTCAGGACAGCAATCTGTAACCAATGGAAGAAGATGAAGTCACGGGCCGGAGTAGTGGCTACACTAAGAAAATGACAAAGGAGAAGAGGGTCCAATGATCACGACAGCAACATCAGCACAAGGCAGACCCGGCTCTACTCCAAGGTATCCCAGCAAGCGAGGAGCAGGTGCTAGGCATAATCCTCTAGCCCAGACTCGCAGGCTGAGCCAAGGCTCCAAGTCTGCAGCTAGTCCTGCGTGCCTGACGGCATGGCAGCAACAGCGCCAAGTTTGCTTCCAGAGCAGGACCATATGGCACTAGCAGCAGCTACATCAGTGAGGTTGGCTCAGCGGAAGCTCATGGCAGTGAGGTGAGGTGGCGCTGGAGAATGGTGACTGTTTCTTCCAGTGGTAGCAGGGGCATGGCAAAGTGCAATTGCAGCAGTGAAATTAGCTTAGAGCAGGGACTTGAGGCATTGGGATGGAGGAACCTGGATCCAGGCCCATGACTCAGCTAAAAGAGGAAGGTTTACTAAAGACCAAATAACTTTATTGAGGTAAGAATATAAGATTAACTTCATTGTTTTATTTTTCTGGCTTTATATTCTATGTTTTGATTTATTTTCTGTGTTTTGAGATGGCGCTTGAGAGTGGCGATACTAAGCAACACTTTTCATTGTATTTGTAATGAATACACAACAATAAATCAAATGAAGTCAAGGCTGGAGGCACAATTTTTTCATAATATGTATTAATGGCGATGATGAGGAAAGCAAATGTACCATGTTTGCAGGTGACAAAACAGATGGGGTGACAAACAGTGAGGATGACACAAGGACTATCCAGAGAGACACAGACAATTAAATGAGTGGGCAAAAATGTGGCAGATGGAATGTAACATGGGAAAATGTGAGATTATATATTTTGACAGGAAGAATAGAAGAGATGAATGTTATTTAAATGGAGAAAGACAATAGAAATCTGCAACCAGAGGGTTTTGGGGGTTCTATTACATGAATTACAAAAAGCTACCATCCAAGTTCAGTGGGTAATAGGGAAGGCAATTGGAACATTGCCCACTATTTCAAAGGGAATGGAGTATAAAAATAGGGAGATCTTGCTAAAACAATTCAAGGAACTCGTCACATCATACCTGAAATACTGTGAACAGTTTTGGTCTCCTTTTCAATAAGAGATATACTGGGATTGTTGGCAGTCCAGAGAAAGTCCACTAGGTTGACTCCAGGTATGGAGGGATTTTCTATGAGGTTGAGGAGAGTTTGAGTAGGTTGGACTTGTACCACTGGCATTTAGAAAAATATGGGGAGAGACCTTATTGAAACATAAAAGAGTCTCAAGGGACTTAACAGGGTAGAAACTTCCTCTTATAGAAGAATAGAGAACTTGAGGGCATAACCTCAGTGTCATGTATCTATGGAACGCTTACTGCAAATGCTTGTCGAGGCCGGGTCCTTAAGCATACACAAGCCAAGACAGATTTTTAAGCAGCAAGGGAATCAAAGGTTATGGAGAAAAAGCAGGAAAGTGGAATTGAGGATTATCATGTCAGCTACGATCGCATTAATGGCTGAATGGCTTTCATCTGATGTGATGCTTTATGGAAACATAACTCAAGGACTGGTAGAACACATGCAAAGTAAGGACAAAAATAGTAGAAATAGTGCAGCAAGCAACCAACCTTTAAATCATAAGCATGTTCCTTAAAGAAATTTTCATATGCGAATATGCTATTCCCAATGCCATATGCTCTTCAAGTAAAACCTGAACTTAGAAATTAAACATTGAAGTTTACAGATGATATGCATTCACAAACACTGACTAATCAAATATGGACAGATTAGCTCACACTAACAAATAAGATCTTAAATCTTGTAGTTTGGCAGGAAACCACAGGCCATGACATCAACAGAAATCCTTTTTGTTCTTTACAAATGTCAGTTTCTACTCAATGAGAACAATCTTACTTCTACATGAGAAGGTTTCAGGATTGATTGCATAACATAGGCTGACACTTCAGTGCAGTATTGTATTTTAATCAGTAGGAGGTTTTCTTATCCATGTTTGACATGATGCCATGACAAGATTCCAGGGCAACCATGCCTCACTGTACTGCAGCCCTGCCAGAGTGACAGCACATATCCATGGATGGTCATAAGGCTGCCTGGAACATGATCCCAGGAACCACTCTCTCAGAATTTTACTTGACAGTCTATGCCAGGCTGTTGCTTGACTAGTCGGGTTGTTCAACTTTCAAACAAATCCCCAAATGTTCCTAAGGTGAACTTTTCAGCTTCAACTGGTTTGGTTTGGATGCATAAATCAAGTTGGTCCTGTGTTAAGGTTTACATCAGTTTGATAGAACTGAGAACTTTCTAGGTCATCTCTTGGGACAATTAAGAGTCAGCCACATTGCCACGGACTGGAGTATGGACAGCAAATTTGTTCCCTAAAAGGCGAACCTGATTTTGTTTTTACAATCATCAACAATAATTTCAAGGTCAACCTTAAGTTTGATTTTACTTCAAGGTGGCCACATCCATTGTACACAGCTCATCACTTTAGGCTCTAAGTGCCATCTAGTGGTGGCATTGGCCATCCACCCTTTGCCAAATTGTTTTTTCACTACACACTAACTTTTGAGGTTGATGAGAGAGATTTCCATCTCACCACTGGTTACCACATTCTGGACAGGATGAACAAAAGTATCCATTTTTGTTTCAATTATAGATGCAATATTTCGAAGAGGAAGGAAGGCGTACTTTTGATTCAAAGCATGCCTTTTGGCAAGAAGAGAAAATAACTAAATAATCGTCAAGTTAAATAGCAACATAGAAACCCGAAACAGGACCAATTAGAACAGAACATTAAAGAAAAGGAGCATTTGATTATACCTTAATTGGGTGTACTGAAATTGAACCATTCTAAGGTAGGGTAGCAAACTGGCCTGAGGGTCAAGTTTAAAACCATATGACCCAGTAAATCAAACCACTATTGGGAAATCTGCATTTCCCAAACCACCATATTTTTCAAGTGAAGCATGGATTTCCAATAAAACGTACAGCCATTTAAAGTGGCACCACTCACTTTTTCCTATACAGCAATTTGGGCCATTCCCTATAATTAATATCATTGAAATTGAAAATCCCTTTGACTGATATGGAGCAAAGTAACATGGTGCTCTTGTGGGCAATGGTAGCATCCCCATCTCTGGGCCACGATACCTGGGTTAAAGTCCTACCTGCTCAAGAGGTATGTAATAACATATCTTAGCAAGTTCATTAAAAAATATCTAGAATGTTAACAGCTAACATAGTATCTTCAATTTATTTTAAAACAGCTCTTAAATATGAAATTTTCTCTTTAAAAATTATTTTACAATAGAATGTATATCCCATTTTAAACCTAATTAGAAGCATTAAAACAAGGTTAAAACTCATAGCCCGGGTCAAAGGCAAATGCAAAGACAAACATTTCAAAAAGAAACAAACGACATGTCGCAATTAGCTAATGGTAAACACAAAGTAAAACTGAAAACTGTATGTAGTGGAGAGATTAAATGGGGCCAAGGATAGACCAGATCTAAAAGTTGAAGTTCTAAATTGGAGAAAGGCCAATTTTGACGGTATTAGGCAAGACCTTTCAAAAGCTGATTGGGGGCAGATGTTAGCAGGTAAAGGAACGGCTGGAAAATGGAAAGCCTTCAGAAATGAGGTAACAAGAATCCAGAGAAAGTATATTCCTGTCAGGGTGAAAGGGAAGGCTGGTTGGTATAGGGAATGCTGGATGACTAAAGAAATTGAGAGTTTGGTTATGAAAAAGAAGGAAGCATGTTATAGACAGGATAGCTCGAGTGAACCCTTAGAAAAGTATAAAGGCAGAGGGAAATCAGGAGGGCAAAAAGGGGACATATTGCTTTGGCAAATAGAGTTCAGGAGAATCCAAAGGGGTTTTACAAATACATTAAGGAAAGAAAGGGTAACTAGGGAGAGAATAGGGCCCCTTAATGATCAGCAAGGCGGCCTTTGTGTGGAGCCACAGAAAATGGGGGAGATACTAAACGAGTATTTTGCATCAGTATTTACTGTGGAAAAGGATATGGAAGATATAGAAAGTAGCGAAATAGATGGCGACACCCTGAAAAATGTCCAATTTACAGAAGAGGAAGTGCTGGATGTCTTGAAATGCATAAAGGTGTATAAATCCCCAGGACCTGATCAGGTGTACCCTAGAACTCTGTAGGAAGCGAGAGAAATGATTGCTGGGCCTCTTGCTGAGATATTTGTATCATCGATAGTCACAGATGAGGTGCTGGAAGACTGGAGGTTGGCTAACGTGGTGCCACTGTTTAAGAAGGGTGGTAAGGACAAGTCAGGGAACTACAGACCAGTGAGCCTGATGTCGGTGGTGGGCAAGCTGTTGGAGGGAATCCTGAGGGACAGTATGTACATGTATTTGGAAAGGCAAGAACTGATTAGGGATAGTCAATATGGCTTTGTGCATAGAGTCATAGAGATGTAGAGGTGTACAGCATGGAAACAGATCCTTTGGTCCAACCTGTCCATGCCGACCAGATATCCCAACCCAATCTAGTCCCACCAGCCAGCATATATCCCTCCAAACCCTTCCTATTCATATACCCATCCAAATGCCTTTCAAACGTTGCAATTGTACCAACCTCCACCATTCCTCTGGCAGCTCATTCCATACACGTACCACCCTCTGTGTGAAATCTTTGCCCATAGGTCTCTTTTACATCTTTCCCCACTCACCTTAAACCTGTGCCCGCTAGTTCTGGATTCCCTGACTCCAGGGAAAAGACTTTGCCTATTTACCCTATCCATGCCCCTCATAATGTTGTAATCCTCTATAAGATCACCCCTCAGCCTCTGTTTTCCCTGAGACTCCAGGGAAAACAGCCCCAGCCTGCTCAGCCTCTCCCTATAGATCAAATCTTCCAACCCTGGCAACATCCTTGTAAATCTTTTCTGAACCCTTTCAAGTTTCACAACATCTTTCCGATAGGAAAAAGACCAGAATTGCATGCAATATTTCAACAGTGGCCTAACCAATGTCCTGTACAGCCACAACATGACCTCCCAACTCCTGTACTCAATACTCTGACCAATAAAGGAAAGCATACCAAACGCCTTCTTCACTATCCTATCTACCTGCGACTCCACTTTCAAGGAGCTATGAACCTGCACTCCAAAGTCTCTTTATTCAGCAGCACTCCCTAGGACCTTACTATTAAGTGTATAAGCCCCTTTAAGATTTGCTTTCCCAGAATGCAGCACCTCTCTATTATCTGAATTAAACTCCATCTGCCACTTCTCAGCCCATTGGCCCATTTGATCAAGATCCTGTTGTAATCGGAGGTAACTCTCTTTACTGTCCACTACACCACAATGTTGGTGTCAGCTACAAACTTACTAACTGTACCTCTTCTGCTCACATCCCAATCATTTATGTAAATAACAAAACGTAGAGGACCCAGCACCGATCCTTGTGGCACTCCACTGGTCACAGGCCTCCAGTCTGAAAAACAACCCTTCTACCTTTGAGCCAGTTCTGTATCCAAATGGCTGGTTCTCCCTGTATTCAGTGAGATCTAACCTTGCTAATCAATCTCCCATGAGGAACTTTGTCAAACGCCCTACTGAAGTCCACATAGATCACATCTACCTCTCTGCTCTCATCAATCTTCTGAGTCTAAAAATCCTGCTGCAAGTCATACTTCTCCTGATTCCCCAAAGCCTCTCCATCATCTACAAAACACAAATCAGGAGTGTGATGGAATATTTTCCATTTGCTTGTATGAGGGCAGCTCCAACAACACTCAAGAAGCTTGACACCATCCAGGAGACGGCAGACCAACTTCATTGGCACCACATTCACGTATATTCCCTCCACCAGCCTACAATTGCAGCTTGTGTACCCATTTACAAGATGTAATGCAGAAATTTACCCTTTGCACGTTCCAAACCCATGACCACTACCATCCAAAAAGTCAAGGGCAGCAGGTACATGGGAATCTTAAAATTTCCTGTTAAGCCCCCACCCAGACTTAAAATTATATCGCTGTCCCATCACTGTCGCTAGATCAAAATATGACCCCAGTAGCATTGTAGGTGTACCTATACTAAATAATCTCCAATAATTCAAGAAGACTGTTCACTACTCTCTTTCCAAGGGAAGAAAGAGTAGGCAATAAATGCTGGCCCAATCTGCAAAACCTACATTCCCACTGACTCAATGAAAAAAAATCCAACCAGCGCTGAGCCGGCACTTTTTTTTATTTTAAGCTATTCAATAACGGGCTGTTGGTATTTCTGGGTCAGCCAATGTTCATTACCCATCCCTAAATGCCCTTGAGAAGATTATTGAGATGCCTTCTTGAACCATTGTAGTCCACGGAGGAAACATATACCCATACTGGCATTCTGCAGCACTTACAGATTACATCAACTTCTTCAAAGCAGTCGATTTCTGAAAGCCTTTCTTCTTGTGTCCCCTTTAGCTCAAAACACTCTGTTTGATGGGCCTCTGAGATCTTCCTGGGGATTCTGCACAATATGTATGCTCAAGGCCTGTCTTGTATAGATTAAAATTTAAAATGGCTATTATGCCAAAACTAGCAAACTATGCTAAGTATTAACCTATGCCTTCCAGTGCCTTTTAGTCAAGGTGACCTAAGTTTTCTAAACGGTCTCAGCCATAATCTTTTGTTGTGAGATATTTTTGTGAGTGCAGATGGGTTATTAACACTGACAGGGGGAGCTACTGTTCACTATATTGGTAATTCTTGGCAGGATCTATTGAATTTCAGTAGGCTGTGCATAACTGCTTCCCAGAAGAAGTACAACCTAATCCTAACAACAATTGAATATGCAAAGGTAGTAAGGAGACTTCAGGGAGCCTTTGAAAGATTCTTTGTCTATTTTAAAGACAGTGAGCATTACAAAATATATAATTTATAATACGGTCATAACAGTCCTCACTTATGCCATGTAAATGATGGACAGGCTGTGGAGAGTTGACAGTGAGAGTGAGAATGATAGTCTTGAGTTGAGGATCTTCGTTAACTGGTAGGAATGTTACTTGCCATTTGTAAGAGGAAGTTTGGATGTTGTCTCGATTTTGCTGCATTTGGACATGGACTGCTCAGTATTTGTGAAGTCTGAATATTGCTGAATCTTGTGCAACAAGAGAACACCCCTATTTATGACTTTATGAGGGGAGAACTGACAAGTAACAAAGTCACCAACAATTATTTGTGTGACTATGTCAGATACTATTTTCCTCTTCACTTATAAAAATATTTACCAGTTCATGCTTGGAATATTGACATCACCAGAAATACCAGTATTTGTTGCCCTTTCCTAACTGCCCTCAAGAAGGTAGGACCTGAATTACTGTAGCTACTCAGGTGTGTATAATTTTAGTATTGGGAAGGGAGTTCCAGGATTTTGATCCAGCATCAGTGAAGGACTGACAATTTACCTTCCAGATAGGATGTTATGTGGTTTGGAGGAGAAATTGCAAGTGATCGCATTCCCATGCATCTACTGCCTTGTTCACTTAGGTGTTAGGGTTTGTAACATGCTATTGTAAGTCTTAGTAAGTTGGCACGATATATCTTGTAGATTGTGCAAACTGATATGTGTTGTGTTGGTAGTTGCAAAAGTGAATGTTTACAGTGGTACATAGAATTCCAATCAAGCTGTCTGTGTTGATCTGCTGAACTTGAGTATTACGAGAGCTGTATTAATCCAAGAAAATCAATTGAGGTAATTCCAAGTCACCCCAATTTATATCTGGATTAGTACATTTATGTACTAGAACATTTTTTTTCAAACCAGTACCCCCTGAGCATCTGATATCATATCTTGAAACCTACCTTCTTCCTTTGAAAACTTCCTTTACCCTATTGTCTCAATTGCCTAAATATTTCCAGTTTTTGAACAGGACTTTAGCGAAATCATACTTTTTAAAAATTCATTCATGGGATCAGGGTGTCACTGGCTGGACCAGCAGTTATTGCCCATCCCTCATTCACCCAGAGAGCTGTTAAGAGTCATTGCTGTGGGTCTGGAATAACATGTAGGCCAGACCACGTAAGGATGACAGTTTCCTTTCCTAAAAGGACAATAGTGAACCAGATGGGTTTATCCAATAATCGACAATGGATTTTATGGTCATCATTAGACAATTAATTCCAGATCTTAAGAAAATTGAATTCAAATTCTACCATCTGCCATGGCAGTATTTGAACCTGGATCCCCAGAACATTATCTTGGTCTCTGGATTAACAGTCCAGTGATAATACAACTAGGCCATTGCCTCCCCTTTGCAAGACTTTGTGCTGTTTATCTCTATTTAAAGAAGGACGTCCTTGCATTGGAGGCAGTATTTCAAAGGGTCCCTGAATGAGAGGGCTATTCTTTGATGAGAGACTGAGTAAACTAGCTTTACATTGTCTAGAGTTGAGAAAAATTAGAGGTAGTCTCAAAAAAATTCATAATTTTGAGGGAGTTGAAAGGATGTACACAACTCATTTCCCCTGTTTGAAGAATCTGGACAGATGGGAGCACAGTCTTAGGACAATGGGATAATCATTTACAACTGAGAAGAGAAGAAATGTCTTCACTAAAAAGTATATAAATTATTGGAATTTTCTACACAAGAGTTGTTGAACACAATTAAGGTCTGAGATGGCAAAATTTTTGAGGTCTCAGATAGTCAAGGGATACAGGAGTCTTGCAAGAAAATGCCGAGACTAAAGATCAATCACAATTGCATTGAACAGCAGATCAGGCACTTTGGACTGTACGAGCTTGCTCCTAATTATTATGTTCCTCTCATTTAAACACACTCTTTGATACCCAAGGAAGCAATAGAAATAATACTCAATGGGAACATCTTGTCTTAATCAGAAGTTTGAGGATTCACATTCAGCCGAGTGACAGAGTCCATAATCTGTGCCGGCACTTCAAACATACAGCACTCTCTTTGTATGGCACTAAAGTGCCATCTTTCGGAGTGGATGGTCTAAATCCAATTAATGCTCTTCTATGCAGTATTAGAAATTTGTTTAGATCCTTTCAGTAGAGATGCTGTCTGACTTGTTTGTTTCTGTCTCATGCAGTTCATAGAGTCATACAGATGTACAGCATGGAAATAGATCCTTCCATCCAGCCTGTCCATGCCAACCAGATATCCCAACACAATCTAGTACCACCTGCCAGCACCCGGTCCATATCCATCCAAATCCTTCCTATTCATATACCAATCCAAATGCCTTTTAAATGTTGCAATTGTACCAGCCTCCACCAATCCTCTGGCAGCTTATTCCATACACCTACCACAATCTGCGTGAAAAGGTTGCCCCTTAGGTCTGTTTAATATCTTTCCCCTCTCACACTAAACCTATGCCCTCTAGTTCTGGACTCCCCGACCCCAGGGAAAAGACTTTGTCCATTTATTCTATCCATGTCCCCCATAATTTTGTAAACCTCTATAAAGTCACCCCTCAGCCTCTAATGCTACAGGGAAAAACAGCCCAATCCTATTTAACCTCTCCCAACAGCTCAAATCCTCCAACCCTGGCAACATCCGTGTAAATCTTTTCTGAACCCTTTCAAGTTTCACAACATCTTTCCAATAGGAAGATCAGAATTGCACGTACTATCCAACAGTGACCTAGCCAATGACCTGTACAGCTGCAATATGACATCCCAACTCCTGTACTCAATACTCTGACCAATAAAGGAAAGCAGACCAAATGCCTTCTTCACTATCCTATCTACCTGCGACTCCACTTTCAAGGAGCTACGAACCTGCACTCCAAGGTTTCTTCGTTCAGCACTCCCTAGGACCTAACCATTAAGCGTATAAGTCCTGCTAAGATTTGCTTACCCAAAATGCAGCACCTCGCATTTATCTGAATTAAACTCCATCTGCCGCTTCTTAGCCCATTGGCACATCTGATCAAGATCTTGTTGTAATTTAAGATAGCCTTCATTGCTGTCCACTACACCTCCAATTTTGGTGTCATCTGCAAACTTACTAACTGTATTTCTTATGCTCACATCCAAAATCATTTGTATAAATGTCAAAATGTAGAGGATCCAGCACTGATCCTTGTGGCACTCCACTGGTCACAGGCCTCCAGTCTGAAAAACAACCTTCCACCACCACTCTCTGTCTTCTACCTTTGAGCCAATTCTATATCCAAATGGCTAATTCGCAGTGTTCCGTAAGATTTAACCTTGCTAACCAGTCTCTCATGGGAACCTTGTCGAACGCCTTACTGAAGTTCATATCGATCACATTTACTGCTCTGTCCTCAATCATCTTTGTTGCTTCTTCAAAAAACTCAATCAAGTTTGTGATTCATGATTTCCCAGGCACAAAGCCATGTTGACTATCTCTGATCAGTCCTTGCCTTTCCAAATACATAGGAGAAAGTGAGGACTGCAGATGCTGGAGATCAGAGCCAAAAAATGTGTTGCTGGAAAAGCGCAGCAGGTCAGGCAGCATCCAAGGAGCAGGATAATCGATGTTGTGGGCATAAGCCTTTCTTCAGGAATGAAGATGGTGTGCCAAGCAGGCTAAGATAAAATGTAGGGAGGAGGGAGTTGGGGGAGGGGCGTTGGGAATGCAATAGGTGGAAGGAGGTTAAGGTGAGGGTGATAGGCCGGAGAGGGGATGGGGGTGGAGAGGTCGGAAAGAAGATTGCAGGTCAAGAAGGCGGTGCTGAGTCCAAGGGTTGGGACTGAGATGGGGGGGGGGGGGGGAGAGAGGAGAAATGAGGAAGCTGGAGAAATCTGCATTCATCCCTTGTGGTTGGAGGGTTCCTAGGCGGAAGATGAGGCGCTCTTCCTCCAGGCGTCATGTTGCCATGGTCTTTCCAAATACATGTACATTCTGTCCCTCAGGATTCCCTCCAACTTGCCCACCATCAAAGTCAGGCTCACTGGTGTATAGGTAAAAAAAATGAGGTCTGCAGATGCTGGAGATCACAGTTGAAAACGTGTTGCTGGTTAAAGCACAGCAGGTTAGGCAGCATCCAAGGAATAGGAAATTCGACGTTTCAGGCATAAGCCCTTCAGGATGAAGGGCTTATGCCCGAAACGTCAAATTTCCTATTCCTTGGATGCTGCCTAACCTGCTGTGCTTTAACCAGCAACACATTCTCACTGGTCTATAGTTCTACCACTTTTCTTAAACAAAGGCACCACGTTAGCTAACCTCCAGTCTTCCGGCACTTCATCTGTGACTATAAATGATACAAATATCTCAGCAAAAGGGCCAGCAATCACTTCTCTAGCTTCCCACAGAGTTCTAGGGTACACCTGATCAGCTCCTGGGGATTTATCCACCTTTATGCGTTTCAAGACATCCAGCACTTCCTCCTCTGTAACATGGACATTTTTCAAGGTATCACCATCTATTTCCCTACAATCTGTATCTTCCATGTCCTTTTCCACAATAAATACTGATGCAAAATACTCGTTTTGTACCTCCCGCATTTTCTGTGGCTCCACACAAAGGCCACCTTGCTGATCTTTGAGGGGTCCTATTCTGTCCCTAAGTACCCTTTTGTCCTTAATGTATTTGTAAAAACTCTGGATTATCCTGAACTATTTGCCAAAGCTATCTCATGTCCCCTTTACCCTCCTGATTTCCCTCTTACGTATACTCCTACTGCCTTTATACTCTAAGGATTCACTCGATCTATCCTGTCTATATCTGATATAGAGCTGAAAATGTGTTGCTGGTTAAAGCGCAGCAGGTCAGGCAGCATCCAAGGAACAGGAAATTCGACGTTTCGGGCTAAAACCCTTCATCGGGATATATGCTTCCTTCTTTTTCTTAACCAAACCCTCAATTTCTTTAGTCGTCCAGCATTCTCTGTACCTACCTGCCTTTCCTTTCATCCTAACAGGAAAAGACTTTCTCTGAATTCTTGTTATCTCATTTCTGAAGGCTTCCCATTTTCCAGCTTCCCTTTACCAGCGAACATCTGCCCCCAATCGGCTTTTGAAAGTTCTTGCCCAATACCGTCAAAATTGGCCTTTCTCCAGTTTATCTGGTCTATCCTTTTCCATCACTATTTTAAATCTAACAGAATTACGGTCACTGGTCCTAAAGTGCTCCCCCACTGACACCTCAGTCACCTGCCCTGCCTTATTTCCCAAGAATAGGTCAGGTTTTGCACCTTCTCTTAGTAGGTACATCCACATACTGAATCAGAAAATTGTCTCGTACACACTTAACAAATTCCTCTCCATCTAAACCTTTAACACTATGGCAGTCCCAGTCAATGTTTGGAAAGTTAAAATCCCCTACCATAACCACCCTATTATTCTTACAGATAGCTGAGATCTCCTTACAAATTAGTTTCTCAATTACCCTCTGATTATTAGGAGTTCTATAATACAATTCCAATAAGGTGATCATCCCTTTCTTATTTCTCAGTTCCACCCAAATAACTTCCCTGGATGTATTTCCAGGAATATCCTCCCTTAGTACTGCTGTAATGCTATCCTTTGTCAAAACGCCACTCCCCCTCCTCTCTTGCCTCCCTTTCAATCCTTCCTGTAGCAACTGGATCCTGGAACATCCCTGAGCCATGTTTCTGTAATTGCTAAGATATCCCAGTCCCACGTTCCTAACCATGCCCTGTGTTCATCTGCCTTCCCTGTTGGGCCCTTTGCATTGAAATAAATGCAGTTTAATTTATTAGTCCTACCTTGTTTCTGCCTGCCCTAACTGTTTGACTCGCTTCTGTCCTCAACTGTATCAGTCTCAGGTTGATCTCTTTCCACACCAGGTGCCACCGCCACCTTACTAGTTTAAATCCTCCTGAACAGCTCTAGCAAATCTCACTGCCAGTATGTTAGTCTCATCTCAGCCTCAACTCCACTGTCCATAACCCTTCAACCTATTGCTAACTAATAATCTGTACAAGTACTCCTTAAAATTTACTCCATGTCCCAGCATCTCCTGCAGACTGGAGTACTGAACTCCTCAAACTCATGACCTTTAGAGAGAAGTAATTTCACCTCATCTGTTTTAAATCTGCTACTCCTCATCCTAAAACCATGACCTCTCCTTCTAGATTGCCCCACATGAAAAAACATCCTTTTTATGTATACTGTGTCAATCTTCTTTAGCATCTTACATATCTCAACTAGATATCCTCATTTTTTTAAACTCCAGTTGAGGTATTACATTTCACAAATAAAAATAAGGAAATGGATTCTTATTTTCCAAGTAATATACAAATCTAAATGGAGCAAAGGAGTAAAATCATTTGAGTATAGAAATAAGAGAGAGTGAAAAAGATTAGGATGGTCATTAAAACTAGGTAATTAAAGTGCTTTTTGTGGAGGGACAGAATTGAAAGAAAACATTACGCTAAACATCTATCAAAAAAATTTTATAAAATCACAGCTAAAGGACATTAAAATCAAGTCATTATAAAAATGACAGCAAAGCAGTAGAGATAATGCAAAATGGTTCAGGAGGAAGTTACCAGAAATAGAGGGCTGTACTTCTGAAAAGAGGAGGCTGAGGGATGATCGAAAGTCTTTACAATTAAAGGTTTTGGCAAAGTGAACACACATTTCCACTTGCAGAGATCTTAAAAAAATACAGCCCACGTCAAACGCACGACTATCAAGAATCAGACAAATTAGCAGAAAAAATATTTATCCAGAATGTCTGAGAATGTGGAAGACACTTCCACAAGGGTGACTGAAACGAATGGCCACGATAGATGCATGTCTATATGCAGACCACCATTCGTTCTAGATGAAAACCAGATAAATCTTAAAAAAAGGTGTGAGGTATCTTCTGACAATTTAGATGAGATTGGATGGGGAAAGGCTGCAGGGGAGTAGAACAGTATCGGTTAGTTGGGCCAAATAATAGGTTACTATTTTGCGTTCCAAATTAAAATTACTGGGCAATAAATATAAAACGAAACAAAACGATACAAAACAATAGAATCGCGCGTCACTAGGGAAAAAGAGAAGGATTATAAAAAGTAAGAACGTTTTGGGGCAGGAATTCCATATACTAGTCATTTGTGGGAATGGTAGTTACAAGGCACTCCTCCCTGACAGTGATCAGGGAACTGCACAACTACAACCTCCACCCAGACTGCAGCAGCGACAGTACCCCCTCCCCCTGCCGCGGAATGTGGCGTGAGGGGGAACAAAAGAAACATGACAGCAACGACATGAAACAGCGAGGTGTCAGTGCAATCGGGCGGTTCGAATGCGATGCTCGGAGTCACAAACAAGCACCTACTTTTATCAGTTTTAAGCATCATGTCAGCATCCTCTCCCCCCTCAGCCGCCATCACGCAACAACTTCCCGCGTGCTTAACGCCAAGCAACCGCTCCGCTCACTGATTGGCTCCTGTCAGGGCTCGATAACACGCCACCTTTCTTTTTCGAAAAACAATCAATTCGTTTAAACTGTTTCCTCCAAACATATCCGCTTTAATTCTCCAGCCGCAATTTGCTTTATAATATTTCTTCCCCCGCCGGAAACGTAAAGGCCTTACCCACAATCCTCCTTTTCCCTCGCGCCATCTTAACTGTCGACATGAAGTGAGTGTTATCGTTAATTTAATCCGGTTCCATCCGCTGTTTTTGCCCTAAAATCATTCTATCCGCGGTTAAATTATGTTGCTACTTTATCAAAGCAACCGTATGATTGGTTATTTGTTTCCGCAGGGTCGAACTGTGCAGTTTTAGTGGGTATAAAATATACCCGGGTCACGGGAAACGCTATGCCAGGATTGATGGGAAGGTAAGCCCAAGGAAAGTTCTAAAGCAGTGCAATGCTGCTCTAACTCCGTCTTCAGTATGTGGGTTCGCACTGATCGCGTAGGGTACCGTGTGTTAACGTATTGCCCATGTGCAATAAAATCGTGTATCTTGCGATTCGTTTTGTCGAAATGTGAATGGACAAGGCCAGCATCCTCTTTGCAGATCTCTTGTTAGGAATCTGTACAACTCGATCTTGCCAAGCCTTGGCACTTGTTTCTTTTCAATATTAACATTCGGCCTAAATCCTTATTTTTGAATCAAGTCGGGTTGAGCCTATTTTTGTACTGACGTAATCCAATTTTATGCAGTGGTGTATCATCGGACTTTCTTAAAGTGAAGTTTTGGAGTAGTATTAGATTAGACTTAGTGTGGAAACAGGCCCTTCGGCCCAACACGTCCACACCGACCTGCCAAAGTGCGACCCACCCATACCCCTACATTTACCCCTTACCTAACACTACGGGCAATTTAGCTTGGCCAATTCACCTGACCCGCACATCTTTGGACTGTGGGAGGAAACCGGAGCACCCGGAGGAAACCCACGCAGACACTGGGAGAACGTGCAAACTCCACACAGTCAGTCGCCTGAGTCGGGAATTGAACCTGGGTCTCAGGTGCTGTGAGGCAGCAATGCTAACCACTGTGCCGCCCAATAATTTGATTAGATTAGATCACTAACAGTGTGGAAACAGGCCCTTCAAGTCCACACCAATCCGCAACCCACCCATACATTTACCTCTTACCTAACACTACGGGCAATTTAGCATAGCCAATTCACCTGACCCACACATCTTTGGACAGTGGGAGGAAACCCACACAGACACAGGGAGAACGTGCAAACTCCACACAGTCAGTCGCCTGAGGTGGGAATTGAACCCGGGTCTCTAGCACTGCGAGGCAGCAGTGCTAACCACCATATTCAGTTTCTAGATTAATGAATGTGGTAATTATTTAAACAGCTTCATACTTTTTTTAAAAAATGAGGTTCTCTGCTTTGGTAATGTTATGTTGGGTGTGCTTTAACACAAGTTCTGTCATGCCCTGGTGATAGTTGAAACCTGCATGAAATTAAGGTGCAAAACTTACTTTAATAATGTTAATGTTTTATTTTTGCCAAATAGTGGACATAAGATCCTTAAATAACCTAATCACACCTGGTTGTCTGAAAGTATCTTTCTAAGAATAGTTAAATGTTGCTGACTTATTCTGTCAAGACCTTTGCTGTGTTGGATGGAGATTCTGTTTGTATTGATAGTGGGAGTTATCTAAGTGCAAAGGATCTTGTAACTTTCCAATTAACAACTACTATACTAGTATAAAGCTCTGCTAGAGTGAAAAATCCTGGATGAAAACAGAAATTGCTAGTGAAACTCAACAGGTCTGTCAGTATCTGGGGGGAGAAAACCAGAGTTTAGATTTCAAGTCTGGTGACTGTTGATCAAAATTGGACTTAAAGTGCTAACTCTCCTTTCTTCTATAGATGTTGCCAGCAATGCTGCATTTCAAGCGATTTTGTTTTTTTTTCCCCTGGCCTCCGGTATCTGTATTTCTTTGTTTTATTTTAGTGAAAATGCTAGACTAGAAGACATGATTTGGAGATGCTAGTGTTGGACTGGGGTGTACAAAGTTAAAAATCACAACACCAGGTTATAGTCCAACAGGTCTAATTGGAAGCACTCGTTTTCGGAGTGCCACTCTTTCAGGTGGTTGTGAAAGCTAGTGCTTCCAATTGTAGTGTTTGCACTATAACCTGGTGTTGTGATTTTTAACTTTAGACTAGAAGACTTATTCTTTCACTATATCAAAATGTTTCAGGCAATTCTGCAACCACAGTCACTGGTATAATGCACGAACTTTGACACCAATTTTTCACAAAGCAAACTTTCACAAAAATCAATTTGATAATGATTAGATTCTGTGTGTTAACTGAGATATAGTTATGACCCAGAATACAAGATGTTCAAAATAATGCCATAAGATATTTTGTGCCCATGGTGAGGCCTTGGTTTGATAGACAAACAACACCATATATTTATAGCATCTTTAAATGTATTATAGCACCTTCCACATGCATCATAAACAGTATAGCTATGTTACTCAATGTCATATTGGCATATACTGAAAGCTGAGGCAAAAGTAGGTATTAAGAAGTGTCTTTGAAGGAGAAAGGTGAATAAATTGGATGGAGATGCTTCCTGAATTAATACAAGAACGTTCAGCCACTGCAGTTGAATGAAAATCAGAATTTGATCAGTACTTGATCAGAATTCTATTATAAGATCTAGGAATGGAAGTAAGGCCATTCGGCCCATCGAGTCCACGCCTCCATTTAATCATGTCTGATGGACATTTCAACTCCACTTACCTGCACTCTCCCCGTAATCCTTAATTGCTTGCGAGATCAATAATTTGTCAATCTCTGCCTTGAAGACATTTAACATTCAGGACTCCGTGGCAGTAAATTCCACAGGCCCACCACTCCGATTGAACAAATATCTCATCTCATTTCCCC
Source organism: Hemiscyllium ocellatum (assembly GCF_020745735.1). NCBI lineage: Eukaryota > Metazoa > Chordata > Chondrichthyes > Orectolobiformes > Hemiscylliidae > Hemiscyllium > Hemiscyllium ocellatum. The sequence goes on from NC_083412.1 coordinate 70,324,103, forward strand.
CTCTAATTCTAAGGCTGTGCCAATGGGTCCTAGTCTCCCCAACTAACCGAAACAACTTCCCAGTGTCCTAAGCCATGCATTATCTTGCAAGTTTCTACTAGATCTCCCCTCAACTTTCTAAACTCTAATGAATACAGTCCCAGGGTCCTGAGCTGTTAATCATGTGTGAGGCCTAGTGTTCCAGGGACCATCCGTGTGAATCTCTGTTGGATACACTCCAGTGTCAGTATGTCCTTCCTGAGATGTGGGACCCAAAATTGGACACGGTATTCTAAATGGGGCCTAACTAGAGCTTTATAAAGTCTCAGAAGCACATCGTTACTTTTATATTCCAATCTTTTTGAGATAAGCATTACATTTGCTTTCTTAATCATAGACTCAACCTGCAAGTTAACCTTTTGGAGAATCCTGCCCTAGCACTCCCAGATCCCTTTGTACTTTGGCTTTATGAATTTTCTCACCATTTAGAAAATAGTCCATGCCTATATTTTTTTCCAAAGCGCAAGATCTTGCGTTTGGATTTCATCGGCCGTTTCCTGGGCCACTCTCCTAAACTGTCTAAATCTTTGTGCAGTCTCCCCTCCTCAGTACTATCTGCCTGTCCACTTCGTATCATCAGCGAGCTTTGCCAGAATGCCTCCAGTCCCTTCGTCCAGATCATTAATATATAAAGTGAACACCTGCGGCCCCAACACTGAACCCTGTGGGTCATCATTTGTCACTGACTGCCATTCTGAAAAAGAACCTTTTGTCCCAACTCTCTACCTTTTGTCAGACAGCTGATCCTCAATCCATGCCAGTAGCTCATCTCAAACATCATGGGCCCTCTCCTTACTCAGCAGCGTCCTGTGAGGAAACTTATCAAAGGCCTTTTGGAAATCTAGATAGATAGCATCCATTGGGTTTCCCTGGACTAAGCTGCCTGTTACCTCTTCAAACAATTCTAATAGATTTGTCAAGTACAACCTCCCTTTACTAAATCCATGCTGACTTGTTTAATCTGACCCTGCACTTCCAAGAATTTAGAAATTTCATCCTTAACAATGGATTTTAAAGTTTTACCATTATAACAAGGTTTTTTTTGTGGTATTCGAGGTAATTGTAGAGGTATGGAAGGAGTTGAATACAAAAGTGAGCATTTCACAACTAGAGTTGTTTCACCGGTCAACCAAGCGCAGAGATGATGGGAATGGTGTCTTGAGAGTTCGCAATGTTTTGAATGGTCAGGTTCATGGAGTATAGAATCTCATCTGAAAGGTGAAACAGTGCTTGAAACGGTATCGGTCTTGACTTCTGTGTTCAGGTCTTTGAGGTGGGACTTCAATTCATAACTTGCTGACTCGTGAGAATGTAACATGTTCTCCAATGGCTGACATTTCATCTCTGTTCTTTGCTGTTAGCATGGACAATTGGTCACAGCATCCAGGCTCGAAAGTGAAATATTTTCAGTGATGCCAGGCATAGAAACACAAAAGACTAACCAGGAAGACCGTTTGGCTTTTCAACCATATTTCTTCATTCAGTATGATCACAGCTGATCATCCAGCTCAGTAGTCTGTTCCCACTTTCTTCCCCATACCTTTTGATTCCCTTTAGTCATAAGAACTATATCTAACATTGTCTTGAAAACATTAATGTTTTGGCCTCAAATGCTTTCTGTGCCAGAGAAGTCGGCAGGCTCTCAATTTTTGGGTGAAGAAACTTCCATAAATAAGACACAAATGGCTTACATCACATCCTTAGACTGGCTTCCCTGATTCTGGGCTCTCTGGTCATTATCCTGGTAGAATTTTTATAGGTATTAGAGATATTCTCTTCTCCCCTGATTCTTTTAAAAGCCAGTGAATTTCAAAATAATGGATCCAGTCTCTTTCTCTCCTTTCGTCAATTCTGCCATCCCACGAATCAGTTTGGTAAGCCTCCGTTGCCAAAAATGCATCCTCAAATAAGGAGAGAGAAACTGCATACATACTCCTGGAGTGATCTCAAGACCCTGTACAATTTGCAGCCAGTCATCTCTGCTCCTGTACGCTAATCCTCTCATTATGAAGGTCAACATATCTTTGCTACCTCCTTTGCATGCTAAACCTGCATGATTACATTCAGTGACTGGTATACACAAACACCTGGTCTCGTTGCCACTCCCTTTTTGTCATCTGAATGGCATTTTTTTTAAACCAAAGTGGAAAAGTCACATTTACCCACATAATATTTCACCTGCCATGCAATTGCTCAATCACTCAACGTTTCCAAATTGCAGTGAAACATCTCTGCATCCTCCTCCAAGTTTGCTGTCATAATCAGTTCTGTCATCTGCAAACTCGGCAATATATACATAATTTTGATGAAGGAACTGAATGTGATATATGGTGATTAGCAGGGGTCCAAGCACTATTCCCTGTGGTATCAATGAGTTACTGTCTGATGCACTTTGATTTCTGAATGCCAAACAGTTCTCTATCGATGTTAGTGCACCACCTTTAATCCCATTTTACATGGTAATCTCTTGCATGGGACCTTGTTGAACACCTTCTGAAAGTCCAAGTGAACCACATCCGTTGTCCCCCCTTATCAACTCAATAGTTTGAGTTGTACAATATGGAAACAGACCCGTTGGTCCAACTCGTCCATGCCGACCAGATATCCTAGATTTAATCTATTGTCATTTGCCAGCATTTGACCCATATCCCTCTTAAACCTTTTCCATTTGTGTAACCATCCAGATGCCTTTCCAATGTTGTAGTTGTACCAGCCTCCACCACTATCTCAGACAGCTCATTCCATACGTGTACCACTCTGCGGGAAAATTTGCCCCTTTAGCTCACTTTCATCTTTTTTTCCCTTACCTAAATATATGCCGTCTAGTGTTGGAATCCCTCACTCGGGGGTTGGGAAGGGGTAAATAAAGACCTTTGCTATTCATCCTATCATGCCCCACATTTTATAAACCTCTGTAAAGTAATCCATCAGCCTCAACACTCCGGAAAATATTCCCACCCTTTCTGACCTTTCCCTGTTGCTCAAACACTCCAAGCCCAGTAACCTATTTGTGAATCTTTTCTGAACCCTTTTCAAGTTTTAACAACATCTTTCCTATATTAGGGAGGCCAGAATTGAAGAGTGTTCCCAAGTGGCCTAACTAATGTCCTGTACAGCATCAACATGACCTCCCAATGTAATGTACTGACCAATAAAGGCAAGTGTACCAAATGTTGACTTCACTAACCTGTCTACTGGTGACTCTCTAGTTTTCAAGGAACTATGAATGTGCCCCTCAGGTCTCATTGTTCAGTAACACTCCCAAGGACCTTACACATACATGTATAAGTCCTGCCTTCCCAAACTGCAACACCTCATGTTTATTGATATTAAACTCCCATTTGTCATTGAGGTAAAAACAATGACTGCAGATGCTGGAAACCAGATTCTGGATTAGTGGTGCTGGAAGAGCACAGCAGTTCAGGCATCATCCGAGGAGCAACGAAATCAATGTTTCGGGCAAAAGCCCTTCATCAGGAATAAAGGCAGAGAGCATGAAGAGTGGAGAGATGAGCTAGAGGAGGGTGGGAAAGTAGCATAGAGTACAATAGGTGAGTGGGGGAGGGGATGAAGGTGATAGGTCAGGGAGGAGAGGGTGGAGTGAATAGGTGGAAAAGGAGATAGGCAGGTAGGACAAGTCATGGGGACAGTGCTGAGCTAGAAGTTTGGAACTAGGGTGAGGTGGGGGAAGGGGAAATGAGGAAACTGTTGAAGTCCACATTGATGCCCTGGGGTTGAAGTGTTCCGAGGCGGAAGATGAGGCGTTCTTCCTCCAGGAGTCTGGTGGTGAGGGAGCGGCGCACATCACTTCCGCCCCTCACATCATCGCTGATGCCACATGCTCAGTGACTTCCGCCACCCCTAACTGCTGTGGTCACCACCACTTCCACCCCCACCAGTGCCACTCACCTGCATTCTGCTGACACATCCCCCACTGTCGCAATCCCCACTCCCCAGAACCCCGAGGGGAACACTACTCCTGCTCATGACATCACCCCCATTTCCACCACCACACTCAGTCCAGTTACAGGTTCTGCCCCACTCCCAGCTACACACCCACACCAGATCCCAGCTCCCAGCCCTGCCGAGTTTTCACCATCCCTCCAGATCTCTCCCTCACTGAGGATGAAGGATCAGTCCTCAGCAAAAGACTCGCCTTCATCCCTCTCCATCCACACATCAATGAATTTAATACACGCCGTGACATCGAACAATTCTTCCATCGCCTTCGAGCTTACTTTCACAACCAGGATTCCCGCTCACCTTCCGAGGACCCCTTCACCCCCCTCAACACACTGCATCCACCTGGACACTCCGCGCTGGTCTATTGACTGCCCTCGACCTCTTCATTTCCACCTGCTGCCAGGACATTAACTGCCTCAACCAGTCCCCCCTCCCACCCCCCCACCTCTCACCCTCACAACGCGCAGCCCTCCAATCCCTCTGCTGCCATCCCAACCTCACCATCAAGCCAGCGGATAAAAGGGTTGCAGTGGTAGTCTGGCGTACTGACCTCTACACTGCTGAAGCCAAACGCCAACTCGAGGACACCTCTTCCTACTGCCCCTTCGATCACAACCCCACCTCCAATCACCAAACCATCATCTCCCAGACCACACAGAACCTCATCACCTCAGGAGATTTCCCACCCACAGCTTCCAACCTCATTCCGGGAACCCTGCACTGCCTGGTCCTACCTCCTTCCCAAGATCCACAAGCCTGACCACCCTGGCCGACCCATTGTCTCAGCATGCTCCTGCCCCACTGAACTTACCTCTACCTACCTCGACACTGTCCTATCTCCCTTAGTCCAGGAACTCCCCACATACGTTCGAGACACCACCCATGCCCTCCACCTCCTCCAAGACTTCCATTTCCCCGGCTACCAATGCCTCATCTTCACCATGGATATCCAATCCCTCTACACCTCTATCTGCCATGACCAGGGCCTCCAAGCCCTCCGTTTTTTCTTCTCCAGACATCCACAACAGTACCCTACCACCAACGCACTCATTCGTTTGGCCGAAATGGCCCTCACCCTTAACAATTTCTCCTTTGAATCCTCCCACTTCCTCCAGACCAAAGGGTTAGCCATGGGCACGTGATGGGACCCAGCTATGCCTGTCTCTTTATTGGCTACGTAGAACAGTTGATCTTCCGCAGTTACACCGGCACTACTCCCCACGTCTTCCTTCGCTACATCGATGACTGCATTGGCGCCACCTTGTGCTCCCGCGAGGACGTTGAACAATTCATCAACTTCACCAACACATTCCATCCTGACCTTAAATTTACCTGGACCATCCCTGACACCTCCCTCCCCTTCCTGGACCTCTCCATCTCCATTAATGACAACCGACTTGACACATTTTTTACAAACCCACCAACTCCCACAGCTACCTGGATTACACCTCTTCCCACCCTACCTCTTGCAAAAATGCCATCCCGTATTCCCAATTTCTCCAGCTCATCTGCTCCCAGGATGACCAGTTCCACCACAGAACACACCAGATGGCCTCCTTCTTTAGAGACCGCAATTTCCCTTCCCACGTGGTTAAAGATGCCCTCCAATGCATCTTGTCCACATCCCGCACCTCCACCCTCAGACCCCACCCCTCCAACCGTAACAAGGACAGAATGCCTCTGGTGCTCACCTTCCACCCTACCAACCTTCGCATAAACCAAATCATCTGCCGTCTCTTCCGCCACCACAAAAAGACCCCACCACCAGGGATATATTTCCCTCCCTACCCCTTTCCCCTTCCGCAAAGACCGTTCCCTCCATGACTACGTGGTCAGGTCCATGCCCCCGTACAACCCACCCTCCCATCCTGGCACCTTCCCCTGCCACTGCAGGAATTGTAAAATCTGCGCCCACATCAACTCCCTCATCTCTATCCAAGGCCATAAAGGAGCCTTCCACATCCAAAGTTTTACCTGCAATCCACCAATATAATTTATTGTATCCGTTGCTCCCGATGCGGTCTTGTCTACGTTGGGGAGACTGGGGGCCTCCTAGCAGAGCACTTTAGGGAACATCTCCGAGGCACCCGCACCAATCAACCACACCGCCCCGTGGCCCAACATTTCAACTCCCCCTCCCACTCTGCCAAGGACATGGAGGTCCTGGGCCTCCTTCACTGCCGCTCCCTCACCACCAGATGCCTGGAGGAAGAATTGACCTTAGATCAAGTCAGCTGGTTTAATAATTCCATGGCTTATCCTTATCACATTTCTTTAAATAATGACAACACGTTAGCCAATCTCAGCCGTGGCTATTGATGATGCAAGTATCTCAGCAAAGGGCCCTGCAATCATTTTCCCTAGTTTCCCACTGAGTTCCTACTTCTAATCATCCTGTGCTTAAATCTACATTGTTCCAAATCCTTGGGTCTGTTGTTTATTCTGGCATATGTATATGCCTCTTTCTTCAATGTAATACCACCCCTAATTTCCCTTTTATTAGGTCAGCCACATTCCTCGCCCCCCCCCCCCCCAACCACCTCTGACATTTTATTTATTCCCTGTCCATTATTCCCCAGTTACTATAGTCAGACATTATTATTCATTGAAATGGTGGAGAGGTTTGCTGTTTGTGTATCAGTATCTGATGAGAAAGAAAGTTATGAGCTTTAACTGTGATTTTCAGGCTATTGTGTAGAATGGACAGCATGGACTGGTAAAACTGATCGGCGCAAAAGTTATGGATTTGAAGGACAAAGATTGATTAACAATTTTTTTAATTTAAGGCTCTAGTATATCTGTCACAAATAATTTGTGTTACAGCACAATGCGTTTTAAGATTTACAAGTTATTTTAACTTCTCTTATTAGAAAAGGCAAATAGCTGATCCTTGATGAGGTACGTAATGTGGTACTTTTTTTTGTAGGTTTTCCAGTTTCTGAATTCAAAATGCGAGTCAGCCTTCCTGTCCAAGAGAAACCCTCGACAGATCAACTGGACTGTCTTGTACAGGCGCAAGCACAAAAAAGGGCAATCTGTAAGTGAGAATTCTACACTTTGTATTAACAAGGAGAGAAGTTTGTGTAAAATAGTGGATTGTTTGTTTATCAGCAGTGTTACTTGTTGTAGGTATTCTGCTGGGTGGGTGGAACTGTTACTTTAAAGCAACAGGAGGGGAGGAAGTCCTAGTGGTATTGTTGCTGGACTGTTAATCCAGAAACCCAGGTAATGTTCTGGGAATCTGGGTTTGAATCCCACCATGGCAGGTGGTGGAATTTGAATTCCAAATTTCCAGTTATTGGAAATGTCCTTTTTGAAAGGAAACTGTCGTCCTTACCAGTTCTGGCCTACATGTGACTCCAGACCCACAGCAATATGGTGGATTCTTAACTGCCCTCTGGGCAATTAGGGATGGGCAATAAATGCCAGTCTAGCCAATGATCCCTTCATCCTTGAAGGAATTTTTGAAAAGGATGTTCTCCGAAGTGCACTTGGGTCATTGAGTTTTGTTATTTTTTTTGTCAGAGCTTAGAAATTAGAATATAGTCATCAGCTTTTAATCTTCAACTGACAGAACGTGTACTTCCAAACATTTTTGCCTTTTAAAACAAAAAACACCTAATTATGTTGACAATTTTTAGATTTATTCTGTAACGGTATTTTCTCCAGATGTATTTGGATAATGATTGAAACTGTTTCATATTGATGGCTTTTTTGGTTGTTGCATAGTTTTTAAGGACTTGGCATGATTATTTCTATACTCCAGTAGTTGATAATGCTCTACACATGTGTGTGTATATATAATGAATGTATCCTTCAAGGGATAGGTTGCTGTCTCCTGATGAGCATTTCAAATCAATTACATGTACTTGGTGTGCATTGATTGCGGAGAAGTTTTTTTTTCTGGTCTTATGTGAGACGTGATGATTAAAAACATCGTAGCCTGATCATTTTCATTCCCAAATTAGCATTTTGTGAATATTTCTGAAGTGGATTGAGATGTAATGTCCTTCCTAAATGTTTGAAAGTACTTCAGTTTGGCTCTCCAGTTCCTTGCCATTTTTAAAAACATTTCCAAAAAAAAGACGCTGACAAAATCAAATTAACAAACGTAATCCAAAGGTGTTACAATTTCCCACTTCTGCTATTGTCTTGCTGATATTTTCCCAAGAATAAGAGAATCAGCAGCCTTTTGTAACATACTTTTGAACTGACTTCTTGCCATGGTTGGTTTTGTTTTTAAGCAGCATTCACCCATCAAATTATTTCCTCAAGTAGTACTTCTTTAATGTAGTTTTTATTCTTCTGTATGTGCATCTCAGAATTGTTTTAGGTGGTTGCTTGGAATAATCCTTAAACGATGGCATTTTAGGGCCTGGAATATAATTATCTAATACCTTGACTAAAATGTTGTGGTCTTGGAAATGCACGATTACAGTAATTTAATCAAAATAAAGTTTGGTAGTTTAGCAATTTGAAATCATGAAATAAGAAGCACAAACCTTTTTTTTCAAAAAAGTCATCTCTTTTTTGTTACTACCAGGAAGAAATTCAGAAAAAGCGCTCCCGTCGTGCCGTGAAGTTCCAACGAGCTATTACTGGTGCCTCTCTTGCTGAGATTATGGCTAAGAGGAATCAGAAACCTGAGGTTCGCAAGGCTCAACGTGAACAGGCAATCAGGTGGGAATTGAGTATGGTTGAAAAGTAAAGTTGTTCTGTTACAAAATACTGTCGATGCTGTAACTCTGGAATGTGAATGAAATGTTGGAAAAACCTACAGGCCAGGCAGCTTCTGTGACCAGAAACAAAGTTAATGTTTCAGTTCAGTGCCTTTCAGCAGAATGGTTCTTCCTTTTTTTTTGGTTTTTGTATTGAAGTTTTCTGTTGTAAGTTACTGGTTACATGCATTATAGTACAATACTTTGAGATTTTCACAGCTTATATTCATGTATTTTTCTTAAACTTAACAAATTTATATCCAGTTGGTTTGCCATAGTATTACAACATACTGCTGTTTTTAATTGTATTTGTTTTGTGTGGGACCCTGAATTCCTTCCATACTAATAGCAGGGGCAAAGTTACTAACCATTTTTTCTTAATCCACAGGGCTGCCAAAGAGGCTAAGAAGGCCAAAGCTGCAACAAAGAAAGTCAGTGCAGCTACAGCTAAGGTAATGAAACAGATGCAACTCTTTAAATAAGTGCTTTGGTTCTTGGAAGTTCATTATTTTTCGAAGATATTCAGCCAAGCGGCAATAAATATCGATTTTTCTACATTGTGATGCCCATAAAATATAATTATTAGATTAAGTTGACTCTGATGTCTTGGCCTTTTCCCAGTATGAATGATCATAATCCACCAATTTTTAAATTTAGAGCAATTAGTGATTAGGTGGTGGCATTCATATCTGCTAATACTGCAGTTACATTTATAAACAACTGTTATGTTTATTATGAAAGTCCAAGTAGAATCCCTACAGTGCAGATTAGGTCATTTGGCCCATTACGTCTGCACCAATCCTCTTGAGTATCCAACCCACACCCACAAATGAAAATTGTAAACATTTTAAGGTGGAAATTTTTTATCCTCCCATTCATTCAAACAATGAGCATTGTGACAATTGTCAAAACGTTTGGTGTACTTTTTTATATATGAATTACAAATCCTGGAAATTAAACATGTTGACTTAATACCACTGAGAGGAAAGTGATAGAAGAAGTAATAGGTAAATGGGAGTAATGCAGTCGTTGCTGTATTTTAATTTTCAAAAAGCTATCAACTCATTATTGCTGAGTAGATTATGCCTCTGTCGTGAGATGTAATAAAACGTTATTGCTATACACAAGGTTGCATTGAAATGACACTCACTCAATAACATCCATGACAGAGCAGCCAACATTGTGCATCACCTAGAAAATGCATTGCATTAACTTCTTTGAAAGTTAAACTGACAAATGAAATAAAAAGAATGGTCAGAGGTTAAATATTGTTAATTATTGAGATATGTTAGGTGAGGATTGCTTCTTTCAGGTTAACTGAATTTCACTTCTGGAATCAGAAGTACAATTGCAGAGTTTTCAGTTGATTCCAAAATGATGTGTTAATACAATTAGGGCAAAATATAGAAATGTGTATGTATATAAAGGCATGCATATACTTGGAAAACTAACTTAAATATACATACAAAATATTTTAGAGTCTAAAGATATACAGCAGGCAAAGGGACCCTTCGGTCCAACGCGTCCTGCCGACCAGATATCCGGGAGGCATAACCTCATAATAATTGGTGTAGATTTAGAAGTGACTTGAGAATGAACTTCTTCACCCAAAGGGTTGTGGATCTGAAATTCCCTGCACAGTGAAGCAGTTGACACTGCCTCCTTGAATGTTTTTAAGGAAAAGATCCTTTTCTTTTGAGTTGTGAAAGAATTAGGATAATGGTGAACTGGAGGTTAGGTTGAGCTGAGTCCATGAAAAGATTAACTATAATCTTATTGGATAACCGAGCAGGCTCAGTGGGCCAGATGGCATACTCCTCCTGTATCTTAAATTCTTATGATGCAACCAAGTGAAATCATAAAAGGGCACTTAAGCTTATTTCTAAATGAGCAAAATTGAAAAGCTGTAAAGGCTACTTAAATCAAACATGGTGTACCATTTAAATGCTTTTGGCCTCTATATTGTAAACAAAAAATGTAAAGGCACTGGTTAAGGTGCAGAGAAAATTTCCAACAATTAAGCGCGGCTTGAAATTTATCCCCATCTGGAAAGAGAACATTTTTCTCTGAGAAGGAGAAGGCTAAGTATACTTGACATTATTAAAGGTTTCAATAAGTAGACAAACTTCACTTACTGAGAGACCAGGGTTAAAGCAAAAATCACTAATATTTCAAATAGGAGAATCAGGAAATGCTTTTCTAATAGTGGCTAGAATGTGTAACTGCCATAAGTAGTGGTTGAAGTAAACAGCCTGGATTCATTTAAAGGAGGGCTACATGGAGAGGAGGTAAAGCATTCAGTTAGATGAAGGATAGAAGAAGTGGCTTGCATGGAGGATAGATTATTTGTAGCCAAGTGACCAGTGCCTGTGCTGCAAAGTTTTATAATTTTGTAAATGGTGTAGATTTTAACATTGCATAATTTTCACTCTTTTTATATTTCTAGGCTACTCAAAAGACAGCACCCAAACAGAAGTTTGCTAAGCCAGTGAAGTCTCAGGCACCACGTGTTGGTGGAAAACGCTAATTACCTAATTGTATCTGTAAAATAAAACCTGAGTAAAATTCACTGATTTCTATGTCTCATCAATTCATATAAAATTAAACTTTAGAGGTAGGTAGTAGGAACTGTATGAATATCTTTACATGAGGTTTTATTGCATTGGACTTGTCTTGCAGCAGACTTGAATGTATTACAAAGGGTACTTCCACTGGAAATCATTCATAGAAATCGGAGTCCAGCAATCTTTGTTTTGATTCTCACCAACATAATTCTGATCAAGACTGGGGATTAAACAATAAATCTTGCTGTTCTGCATGTCTCAGCTCAACATCAACATTCTTCAAACTTCCAGACATTGTGTTTGTTTTGGCAGGTTGAGGAACTTAGTGAGCATGATCACAAGACAAAATAGTGCTCATGTAGGATTTTGATGATAAATTACTTTTAAAGGTTGTGAATCTTTGTGGAATCCTTTGTGTGAAAGTTCCCATCGACGAATACTTTTAAGAATGAGTTAAGCAGATTTTTAGTTTGTCAGGGAAATGGAAATGATGAGCCATTTTTTTAGGTAATTAGCCTGCAGCTAGTAAATCCACTTCTGATTGGTTTCATATGGCTTAACCTTGGTAAGGGTAAACAGGCCAAATCTGAAGACTTGAGTCTTCCATTAGGACTGGTAAAGCTACCAGTGTGTTGATGATTGTCTTTCTACTTTAAAAACTAATGTCCCATTTCTAACTGTGTTTCCTTCAAAGTCTTTAAATGGTGCATCCCAAATCCATGCTCATCTGTCCTGTTTTTTACTGCCTTGAAACGTCTTCAGATCCTGCCCTGTCATTAGAATAGCCTTTCATCAGTTATAAATTACTGGCTGAATGTAGCCTTAGTGCATCATCCATTCCAATCCTTTTGTAATCCTGGGGTGTTGGACATCTGAAACAAAAATGGAAATTGCTGGAGAAAGTCTGCAGGCCTTGAGTGAAAACACCATTAATGTTTCAAGTCCAGTGACTTCAACAACTGTTCATGTGGATTTATTGAACTTCATGAAATATCAAATCTGTATCCACTGTATCATAAATCTATCAAACACAACTCCTTTTCGTAAAACCACGTTGGCTCTGCCTAATCACGCACAAGTTGGATTTCAGCTATTTGAGCTATTGAACCTGCGTAGTACTGAGGACTTGGGGAGGCTGCAGAAGGATCTAGACAGTTTGGGAGAGTGGTCCAGGAAATGGCTAATGGAATTCAATGTGAGCAAATGTGAGGTCTTGCACTTTGGGGAAAAAAAAATACAAGCATGGATTACTTTCTAAACGGTGAGAAAATTCATAAAGCCAAAGTACAAAGGGATCTGGGAGTGCTACTTGAGGATTCTCTAAAGGTAAACGTGCAGGTTGAATCCGTGATTAAGAAAGCAAATGCAATGTTGTCATTTGTCTCAAGAGGGTTGGAATATAAAAGCACCATTGTGCCACTGAGACTTTATAAAGCTCTGGTTAGGCCCCATTTGGAGTACTGTGTCCAGTTTTGCAGACCTTTCTTCAGCCAGAGAGTGGCGGGCCTGTGGAATTCATTGCCGCAGAGTGCAGTGGAGGCCGGGGATGCTAAATGTCTTCAAGGCAGAGATTGATAAATTCTTGATGTCACAAGGAATTAAGGGCTACGGGGAAAATGCGGGTAAGTGGAGTTGAAATGCCCATCAGCCATGATTGAATGGCGGAGTGGACTCTGGGCCGAATGGCCTTACTTCCACTCCTATGTCTTATGGATGGTTGTCTGTTTTCCTTGAACAGTCTTATGACTGTCTTGTCTATCCTAATATGATTTAGGAATTACGTCATAATCACGATTTTCTACATGACCAGTTAGCACATCCTTAAGTATAAGGAAAATGCTGAAACCTATTATGTCAGCCTAACAAGCCTGTGATAATACTGCTTTTTTCACTCCTTTCTTTCTTGAATAACATGTTACATTGGCATATTTAGAGCACACTGCAATAATTTATTAGACGATCTCAACCAGTGCATCTACCTACCATCATTCCACCTATCTTAGAATCTTAGTGCGTAATTCACTAACCCCAGAAGAATATCGGTTATGGTCTCTTTAATCCCTTCAGTGGTGGTACTGAGCCACTCTTGATAATGGACATTAAAGAATCCCACCATGAGTACATTCACCACCCTTGTCAGCCACAGTGCTTCCTCCAAGTGCTGTTCAACATGGAGTACTGATTCATTAGGTGAGGGGGTTGAGCAATCAGCAAGAGGTTTTGTTGCACATCTGATCAGATGTCATGAGATTTCACAGGATCTGAGTCAATGTTGGACTATACAGGCACTCTCTCAGCTGTATATCACTGTGCTGCTACCTATGTTGGTTCTGTCCTGCCAGTAGGACAGAACATACCGATAGATGGTGATATTATTTTCTGAGACATTGTCTTTAAGGTATGATTCCACAAGTATAACCATATCAAAGTATTTGACTAGTCTGCAACAGTTTTTCCAACCTTGGCATTAGTTCCCAAAGCTAGTAAGAGGTATTTTGCAAACTCCTCTTCTGATCTAGCTTTCCTCATGCAGTTTACTCAAACTATGGAGAGTGACAAATGAGAACCTTATTTTTTTTAAAAAAAAGGAATGTGAGGACAGTCTGAACAACTACAAGCCAATTAGTTTATTATTAGGTAAGGTTTTAACATCCATAACCATGGGATAAAATTGCCAGTTCCTTAGCTGTGAGTGTGAGCATGTAAAAATAAGCTGATTGTGCTTGTCTAATCTAGAATTTTGTTTTGATTAGAGCAGATTGAAGAGAATACTGTAACATTTGTATAGTCTATAACAAAGCAGTTGTCAAATTATTGCAAATAAGGCTGATTAATAAAACCGAGGTTTATGGAAATAGGAAGTTCCTTCGAAATTTTTTTAAAAATTGGCATTAAAAGATAAAAAGTTGCAAGTTCTCATAGGTGGTTTTGTTTTTGGTCCAGACTTGGACCATGGTTTTTCCCAAGATCACTTTTTTCCTCCTATAAGTGACCTGAAGAGGCAGCAGGGTAGTAAAACAGAGACCCTAGGTAAAGATAAGTTTGAATTTCACCATGACAGATGACTGGTGTACTTGTGACTCAATTCCTTTCCCCGCCTGGGGGTTATCTTTGAATGGCCTTCTGGATAACACTTCTATAGCCAGTGATTTCAACATCCCATGAATGAAAAAGATTCATAGGTTAATATATGGTGTAAAATTTCAAAATGTGAGGGCGCAGGGAACAAATCACCAGCTCTCAGAACTTGTAGAAAAGCAACATAAGTTTACATTGATCCATTTTAGCAGAAGGGTCTTCGAGCCATACCGCTCTAAAAAGCCCTTTGGCACATTGAATCTGCACTGGTCAAAAACAAGCACCTAATTATTTTAATTCCATTTTCCATCACTTGGTCCATAACCTTGTATGCCTTGGCATCGTCAGTCACGATTAGAATGATCACGCCAGTCATGGTCAGGAAGAGCTAATTCCTAATGAAAGGCTCCTGCCCGAAACATCGACTTTCCGGCTCCTCAGATGCTGCCTGACCTGCTGTGCTTTTCCAGCACCACTCTAATCTGGACTCTGATCTCCAGTCCTCACTTTCGCCCTTGGCATCGCAAGTGCAAGTCTAACCATTTCCTGAATGTTGAAGGTTTCTGTCTCTCGCACGCGTGAATTCCAGATTCGCAACACTCCGCATTAAAAATAAAATGGCCAGACATCCTCCCCAAATCTCCTGACCTTTACTTAAATCTGTGCCCCGGTCATTGATCCCTCCACAAAGGTGCGGGGTGGGGAGGGAGAGTCACCTCCTATCTACCATAGGTCAATCATATCTCCCTTTAGCCTTGTCTGCTCCAAGGAAAACAAACCCATTCTCTCCAAACCGAAAGTACAAGCTGCAGGAAAAGTCCTGCACGTCGGTCACCACCTATGGAAAGAAAGCAGAGTTAATGTTACGCGTCCAATGAAGTTAACTGTGCTTTCTCCCCAACAGATCTGCTGAGTTTTCACAGTAGAAGCAATGGGCCATTTGGCCCGTTTCTCCTGCATCCGCAGTTCTTTTGTTTCATCCCGTTCTAACAGATTTCTCAAACTCTTCAGCCCAGGCACCATCCTGGTCGGGAGAGACAAGGTCAGAGTCACAGGCACAATCCTCCAGTGTCCGGGGGGGGAAGGGGTTAAAATAGAGTTGTCATGGTCCCGGAGAGAGACGAAGGGGGTTAACCCGGCGGTCTCCGCAGCTCAGGGAAAGGGGGGCGGGGGTGAACCGTACACTGTCACCGCGGACAGCGCCGTGCACCAGCTGCTGGCCCAACGTGCTGAGAGGAACCAGACACAAACTGGAGAGCCAGCAAGAGTACATCCGGTGCGGAGGTCACGGCCTGATGTCATCTCCGGTTGTGCAGCAGCCATTTTGTCAATCCGAGGAAACCTTTCCCGCTCCGTGCGTCCGAAACCGAGCCCCCTTCACAACACCCGAATATATATATATTTTAAAAAATTAAATAAAAACAACACTGGAAAGAACTTGTTGGTCGGAGAAACAAACCTCCTGTTACTTTCCTTTCTTTCTCTTTGTTTGACTTTAGCCTCTGTCGACCGCCGCAGCGAGGCCTCGGCTGGTAGCCACCCAGTGGGGGCCGGTGGCTGAGTGACATGTCGAGCGAGGAGAGTTACAAAGCCATCATCCGCTACCTGACCAACGAGAAGGAACCGTATGCGCCGGGGACCGAGGGAAACGTCAAGAGGAAGATCCGCAAGGCCGCCGCCTGCTACGTGGTGCGGCGGGGGACCCTGTACTACCAGAAGAAGCGCAAGGACCGCGACGAGTTCGACGAGCTGGAGGTGGTGCTGGAGGCCAAGAGCCGGCGGGAGCTGATCGCCTCCTTCCACCAGAGCGCCAAGGGCTTCCACCTGACCCGGGAGCAGACCTGGAGGAACATCTCTCAGAACTACTGGTGGAGAGGTGAGCGATGTTATAATTTTATTTTTCCACGGGAGATCCAGCCGTCCCTCTCTCCTCCTCCCCCCCCTTCCCTCCAAGCCGGTACGGCGCGTCCTCCCCGAGCTGTGGCGGAGGGCAGTGGGGAAGCTGCAGCCAGGGACACTTATGGGCGGGGAGAGCAGGAAGAAGAGAGGACGCGCACATTAATCAAGCGGCGGGGCCGCCGAGTGCGTGAGAGAATCCGGCCGCCCCCCGGTTCAGCAGAAACCTCACTCCCCAAAAACGCCACGAGCCTATTGTTCCGCCCGACCCACACTGACCAGGATTAAACATTTATGTAAGATCATAAACAATCATTTTGCATGGTACCGCTGAACTGCCGACATTTTAATTTTTCCATTGTGTTTCTGCACAAAACCTTTCTTTTAATAAATTGAAATAACTGGTATGAATGTTGCTAACGTTAATTTTTTTAAAAACTCAGATCAGCTTTGATCGGTCGATTTCTTCTATTTATGTTACTGCATTAATGTTGATGATTCTAAAAAAATGCTTGTCAGCCTGCTTGAAACATAAGGATTGCTAGACAAAAAAGCAGTCCAAGATTGATCTTATTTTCTCTGCCACCGTCCCAATACTGTCATGATGAAGTACTAGTTTAGTTATTGACTGTTCTAGGATTATCTGAAAGTGTAAAGGTAATGTCAGAATGCTTTCCTTTATTTGAAACCATCTGAAATCCTCTCTTAAACTCTCCTCCTCTGTTTCCTCTGCCCGGTGAATTGTTGTCTTTCAGACTGGAACGAGTTACTCAGGAATTAGTAGTTGTTAGGTCAGCATTTTTCTTAATTTATATTGATGAATGGGCAGAGCAGAATTTCAAAATTCACAGATGAGACAAAGCTGTGAACTGTGAGGTTTGTGATCGTCTTTCAAGGGTGTGGTCACATTGCACAGAGCAGATGAGCTTAATCCAGAGAAATGTCAAGTTTTATCTTTTGATAAGAAGACTGAGGAAAAACAAAATCAAATATCAAGTACAATTCTAAAGGGTATCAGAAAGACCCGGTTTTATATGTAGAAAGGGAGAGCTGGGTATTGTTTGTGTACTTGTGAAAGCCAGGCCTGTTTACCCTGAGGAGCAGCAGATCCTCAACAAATAAGTGAGCCAAGCATAGATCATTGTGGAACGTGGATTCCTTCTAAATATGTTGTGGAGACAGTGGCAAACTTTGGTAATATCACCGGGCTTGTAAGCCACAGCACCAGGTTAGTGTTCTGGAGATGTTTGTTTTCTACCATGGCATATGTTGAAATTTGAATTTAATAATAAAAATGGCCAAATGGACAACATGTAATCATTGTTGATTGTCATAACAACCCATCAGTTTCATTGATGTCATTTAGGCATGAAAATCAGCTACCTTTATGTGATCTGGTCTGCATATGACTCCAGACCCAAAACAATGTGATTGACTGTTCTCTGGGCAGTTAAGAATGGGCCATAAATCCTGGCTATTGATGCTCACATCCTGTGAAAGAATTTAAAAAATATATAATTTATTGGTAAGTTGGTATTGCTGATGAGGCCAGGATTTGTTTTGCTTCCCTAATTGCCTTTGGAAAATGTGGTTTGTTAAATGATATCACATTGGAAAATAGTTTGAGAAGCACTCTTGCAGACCTTTGCTTCACATATGGATAATCCAGGCAAAGCCATGTTCTGTTGTTAGTATGCAGTTCACTCTTTATTACATGGACTGACTGTGATAAATGTTGATGAGATGAGACCACTTTGGTTTGATACAATGTATTGTCCCATAATCTTTTTGGTAATAAATGGGGAAACTGCTGTTTCTGCCCACTTGAAGTCTAATAATTCCACCTATGTGAAATGGCTGAGAATCATTTGCATCTATTACAAATCATTAAAAATGGTGTAATCATACAATTCCTTGTCATAAAAACCTTCAAACTTTTGAAAATTTTTTGGCCACTCTCATTCCTGTTCTACAAGGGTCTATGCTTGGCTCACTTTTATTTGTCATATATCTGCTGCTCCTCAGGGAACACAGCCCTGGCTTCCACAAGTACACAAACAAGTACCCAGTTCTCCCTTTTACTACTTTTTCTGACCCCTCCACTGAATCTTAACTGTCCAATACTTTGAGATTCGATTCTGGCTGAGCAGAAATTTTTGTCAAAGATTACAAAGGCTAAAACCATTATTTTGATCACAAGTCCAGCTCTGTTATCTCATCAATGCCATATGTGTTCATGGTGACTATCTTTGGCTGAACCAAATTGCTCACAACCTTGGTGTCATATTTGATCCTGAGATTAACTTCTAACTGGGTATCCACACAATCAACAGTTTAACAATGCTCAACTCCATTCTGCCTCCATTCTGCTGAAACCCTCAAGCCTTAGCTGCTTGATTACTATTCCCATGACATTACCACCATGCCATTGTCTCCCGGGATTTGAGGTGGAAAAAAGAATATTTTGCATGATTGTGATTAGATTATTGAAGTGGCATCGTCCCGTACAATGTAATTTGCAATCTAAAATGTTTTGAAATCACGTTATTACTTTTTCAGTTATCCAGCCAGTAAAGAAACTTGTGCTAAAAATTTCTACTTGTCATGACATTAAGTTGAAGGAGTTTTGAGAAGTTAGGGTGTGCTAAACCAATTGAGTCTATTCTTTTAGATCTTTTTTTTAACCTCTTTCAAACTAATTTAAATCTGCCTTTCAAAGGCAAGTTGTCAGTAAATCATTTTTGTTTTTATTAATTTTAACTTGCATCTTTATTTTCAGGTATATTTAAGCAAGTGAAAGATTATATCAGAGAATGCATTCAATGCAAAGAGAAGGTCGATCGAAACAAGGCAGTATCTGCCGATACGATGGAAATCCTGGAGCAGTTGGGAATAGATACTCCAGTAATGGAGGATAGCAATGAAACTGATGATGATTTGAGTAATTCTGAGGGAAGATCAGTTGCTCCTGCAAGGCCTACCAGAAAAAAAACCATCTCAAAGCAAGAATTGGTATTTGTAAGTAATGCCTTAATAGAAAGCATAGCTGTTAAAATATCCATTAATAACTATTGCCACGAAGATAGTCCAATTACAATATGGAAAGGAGATTAAATAACTCTCAAACTGCCTAGCAAAAAGAACCAGGAAGTAACAATTGTGCTGTTGATGTTAAGAAAAACTGCTATTTATGCTTGATTTGTTTGCAATGTCAAAACACGAATGTCCTAAGCAGGGTGTTAATTAAAATAGAAAGTGTACAAATACTCTGTAGTAAAAATGAATTTTTGTTTCTTCAACCAAATTTCCTAGCCTATCCTGTTTTCTATCCTCTCATAGTATGATCTGACAAAGTCTAATATAGTTTTACAAACAGGAAGTAGTGTTTGACAGACTTTTTGAGAATTTTATCAATAGAATAGTTAAAGAGGAACCACTCGATGTGGTATAACTGCATTTCCAAATGGCAATTGAAAAGATACTACACAAAGTCATTAGGTAATATAATTCAAAGTAATGTATTATAGTAGATAGAGAATTAGTTAACAGACAGGAAGCAAATAATGGGCATGAATGGAACATTCTCAATTTAGCAGACTTTGACTAGAAGAGTGCCAAAAGGGCTAGAGCTGCGGCTGCGACTATTTACAATGTGTATTAATGACGGACAGAGAGGAAATAGTGCATCTACATTTGTTGGCAATACAAAGCTAGATGGAGACAGAAGTTGTGACAAAGACATGCAAAGATATAGACAGGTTAATTGAATAGGTAACATGACAGATGGAGTATTATGTTGTTTTTTACTTTGATCACAATATAAAGGTATTTTTAAAAGGTGTCAAATTTGAAAATGTTAATGTTCAGAAAGACTTCAATGTGATAGTTTAAGGAACTCAATGTCAGCATTCAGGTTTTGTTTTTCATTATTCATTCACAGGGTGAGGGCTTTGCTGGCTAGGCAGCATTTCTTGTCCATCCCTAATTGCACAGAGGGCAGTGAAGAGTCAACCATGTTGCTTTGGGTCTGGAATCACATGTAGGTTAGTTAGCAAGCAAATAAGGTGAATGGCATACTGATCTTCGTTGCAAGGGTATTGGAGTACAAGAATAAGGAGGTCTTGCTAAAAGTGATGCAGAAAAGGCTCGCTTAATTTTTCCCAATGATGAAAAAATTATCTTATGTTGTGAGATTGAGTATGTTCCCTGGAGTTTAAATGAGAGGCAAACTCATTGAAATATACAAGATTTTTAAGAATCTCTAAACTGAGAAGTTGTTTCTGCTAGAAAATCTAGAACACAGAAATTAATCTCAGGATAAGATGATGATTATTTAGTGTTGAGGCGAGAAATAATTCATTCACTCAAAAGGGTTGTGAATCTTTGGAGTTCTGTGTTCCAGATGCACCATTGTTTACTACATCTAAGGCTGGGACAGGCAAATATTGTAATCTCTCAGGAAATCAATGGATATGAGAAATGGGTGGGAAAATGTATTAGAACCCCAAGATAAGCCACGTTTATACTCAAAGATAAAGCAAGTTTGCTGAGTCATATCGTCATCTATTACTTCTATCTTGTGTTCTTGTATTTTACTCTTATTTTCCTGGAAATAGTGTTTTTCTAACTTATGGTTTTGTAGATATTCAAATGAAACCTCTTCATTTGTAAGTGTGTCCAAACATTGTGTCAGCCACCAGTTTGGGCAGGAAAATTTCAACAAAGTATGTCCCCCCATCACTTGTCAAGATGAGAGTTTGTGGGCAGGAAGGAACGAATTGCTCCAGCTGAAATATGTTAGCAGAAACTTAAATACAATCTTTTTGCATGTATTTACGATATTGCTGCTCATAAAACATAGTAGTTTTCTTTATGTCCACATTTATAGATTTCAAAAGAATCAATGTTCAACAGTCAGGAGTTGGGATAATTTTTTTCCTTCTCTTTCATGATTCTTGGTTCATGTGCAGTACTAAAATTTAATACTCCTTTGCTGACCCAAACAACATTAACTATTTCTCTAAACACCCAAAATATTTGTAATGTGTTTAACTTGGCTTCCGACGACATGATTCGTTTACCTAGCTAGCAAATTCAGTGAAAGTCAAGAAACAAATGTTTACAAATTTGTTTCTTTGAGTGAAGTTTATTAATTGAACCTGAGATACCTCAAATAATATAAAGCATTTACAAACGAAACAGGTGAAACTGAGAAAACTGTTTTGAGTTGCCATTCTTGAGTTACTGTTCCAAAGTCTTTATCTAACCTGTTAAAAAAATTTTATCACAGTTTCCAAAAAAATGTGCTATATTTGACCAGGTCATTATTTGTACATATACAATTTTTCTGAATTAGAGGTTATAATCAATGTATAATTTACAACATTTTTGTTGATTGATGGAAAACAACATCCCTTTTAGTCATTTTTCCCCACTTTTTTAGGTGTTACTTTTCGATCAATGTCATCAGCCCATAAATAAGTTAAATCTTAATGAAAGTAGTGCCTAGCATTTTCATATATGCTTTTGTGCAGGGATCTGGATTGTGATGAACATTCACAGGTTCTTGATGAGGCAAACTCTTGTATTTCATCATTTCTGCTGTTTGTCGTTTTATTCAGGTCTGCAATATATACTTTAAATTCTGTCCATCTGTATCTCTTAACTTCATATGAAACAACTTAAGGCAATGCTATGATGAGGAAGAATGCTATTCAGCCTCGGCTGGCATTTATGTTCCACACAGACCTCCTTTGTTTCAATTTATCTAACCTATCAGCATTTCCTCCTTCTCCCTTCTCTCTCATTTACTTAATAGCATTCTCTTAGCTATATCTACACTATTTGTCTCAGCTTTGCCTATTCTCACCTTGCTAAATATAGAAACTTATGTAAATTTCTAATTGAATTTGTTAGTTACAAAATTACACTTATCATTCCCAGTTTTGTATTCCATCGCAAGTGAAAATATCTTCTCTAAATCTATCCAATCGACCTCTAATGGAGCCAGATGGATGATAGTTAAAGATGGCATTATATTCTTCAAATAGTTGTTAACTAGTCAGTTATTGATTGACTTAAATTATTGCAACACATTTTAATATATATAAGTAAATCAATTTATCCAGGTGGATAGCAAAGGACTTGTAAAACAGCAATCTGAAAAGCACTGTCAAGTAGTGTTAGAGCAATTGAACGTTCAAAGACTGTTCAACCAGTTCTGTGATGTCACGCTGCTGATTGAGGGAGAGGAGTACAAAGCACATAAGTCCATTCTTGCAGCAAGCAGTGAATATTTTCGAGAACTCTTCATTGAAAAAGGGGCAGTCTCCAGTCATGAAGCTGTTGTCGATCTTTCAGGTATGAAATCATTGAGTAATTTTGTAAGTGACAATTATAACTATGAATTGAAGTGTTTATTATCAGTAAAAGATAGTATTTCCACATTTACTAAAGAATGAAGGTAAACTTCACATAATGACGTGAAACAAGTTTTTTTTCTTTTACTCCATCATTGGTCCCTTTGACTTGACCTATCTTGGTTACCTTTCTATCCTGAAGATGTTAATATTTCCAAATGACCTAGGTGTAGTATAATTTCATGGAGGCTGATCACCATCATGTGCTGCATCCAGATAACCTAATGACAGCTCAGCTATTCATTTGGAGACTGAACCATCCAAAGCTCACTCAGTCACTCCTTGGCTCCTTGTTGCGAAGTTAGGCAGAGGAGGTGTGATGAATCCTATATTATTGTTCAATTTTATATTTAATATGAGCTTTCCTTTGTAATAACAAGTCCATTTCTTTTGATAACTCATTTATGTGTAACTTTTTATGACTGGAGAATTCCTGCTTTTTAATTTTGTTGTCCTTGGGCTTTTACATTTAGCTGCAAATGTGTTGCTGGTCAAAGCACAGCAGGTTAGGCAGCATCTCAGGAATAGAGAATTCGACGTTTCGAGCATAAGCCCTTCATCCTTATTCCTGATGAAGGGCTTATGCTCGAAACGTCGAATTCTCTATTCCTGAGATGCTGCCTAACCTGCTGTGCTTTGACCAGCAACACATTTGCAGCTGTGATCTCCAGCATCTGCAGACCTCATTTTTTACTTTTACATTTAGCAGCAGTCCTCTCTGTTTAGCCGATAATACCTGAAAGAATTTGATGATCAGTCTGATTTCAAAGATGAATAGTAATGCTTTGAAGTTCTTAATCTTCGTGTTTTTCATTTTAATTTATTCTAGTAAGAAATGGCAATGATTGTAGAAACTGAGGTTTGATAGGTCATTAATTTAAAAAAATGTGTAATCTCACAACTTAATTGCATAACTGCCATAGTTGAACAGATCTCTTTGAGAATTGAATTACGTACTTAATTTTATTTCCATGTTTTAATCTGTTCTGGTTACCTTGATGCATGCACAATATATGATGTAGAGGCATGTTGGCTCTTGGTCAGTGATGTTTCTTTCTTATTATGCAGTGTCACGACTGAAATTGAGATTATCAAATCAAACCAATATTTTTTGTTCATGCTCTTAAACACAGCGCCCATCTAATTCGAACTGGTGTGTATATAAAATTAATTCCAATTTGACACGGTGGTTTACATATCCTTCCATTTATGTTAAACAAATTCAACTTTTCTTAATATAGTAAAGTGAATTAGGCTGTTTTCATAACTTGCTGAAATGCAACATTTTTTTCCCCATCTGGTAGATGGCTGCTCATTAATTTTGTTGTCATCAGGTTTCAACATTTTGGCTAATTGTGTACTGCAACAAATGTCCCTTAGTTTATATCCGACACTACCTGAATCTCATGATTGCACTGATTTTATAAAATGAGTGATGATGTTATTTGAAATGCTGTACTTTTCATTCCTTCTAGGGTTTAGTAAGACAAGTTTTTTGCCATTATTGGAATTTGCCTACACATCAGTCCTGGCATTTGATTTCTGCCACATGGCTGATGTTGCCACATTGGCACGACATTTGCTGATGCATGAAGTTCTGGAAATATGTGAGCATGTACACAAACAACTGGAGGAAAGAAAAATTACAGTCTACCAAAAAGGAGATGTGAAAACTGTCAATTCCAGAGACAACACACAAGGTATGGAGATTCCAATTAATGTTAATGCCGCAGAACATCAGGAACTTGAAACTAATGAAAACACTGATGGCTCCATAACAATGGTACTTCAGGAGTCTGAACAAATTCCTGCATCTGCTGAAGGCCCTCCATCGAAGAGGGAAGATGAGACCCCAAAAGAAGCAGTTATGCACGATTCAGAAGAGGCACAGACAGTTGAAGAATTATCAATTCAGCAAAGCCAAGCTATTCTGGACTGCCCTGCAGAATGTAGTAGTGATGAAAATCAGGCTAATGTTAATGAACAACCTGAACCCGTGGAGTCTGGTGTAAGTTTGCCAGATCAGGAAAATACAGAGACTAAAGTTGAGGGTGTGACAGAAATTCCCACAGCTGATGTGCAGATGGACATACCAACTGTTAATGGAAATGAGAATGAAGATCAAGTAAAAGAGGAGTCTGCAGATGTGCTCGGTAATAATGTGCCAAAACGAAAGCGTGGTAGACCACCAAAATTACATGACAAGCAGAAAGCTACAAAGGTTGCTGTTGCTTCTTCTTCCAAATGTCTCTTAGATGATACTTACAAAAGCAGATTACGACAACGTACACTAGCTGAAGGTGGATACATTCGGTTACACAAAGGTACAGAAAAAAAGCTGCGAGCCAGAAAAACAAACCTAAAATCTGCGACACAGCAGGTATGAAATTTCAACATGAAAGTTTTGCAAAATGGGAAGTTGAAAATGAAATGTCAATTTAATATCCCAGTCTAGAATCATGTTTGCTGGATTTTTCTAGTCTGATACAGAAACTCCTCTGCTGAGTTTTGGAGAAAATAGGACTTAGCATTAAGAGTCTAAATATTGCTAAGTTATAACAATGAATGATTGTGGTATATTTGATTCTAAATGGTACAGAATTGATTCAGTTAGCTGCATCTGGAGATTCTATCAGAACTTGGTAAACCTTTTAGACCTAAAGTATTTATTACATCGGTCTCAAATATTCACATTTCCATGTTTCTGTTCTTGATTTCAGGATTAATATCTTGTCATCTAGATTGGTGGTTTTGATTAACTTATTGAAAGTTTTGTAGCTTTAGCTTGACTTCATTCTCTGCACCTGAATCTCATGTTAGCTTGACAGTGTAAGAATAGCAGATTTCTTGACCTGTTCTCAAATTCTGTGGTGGGGTTTGAATTCTCATTTTCTGGATTATTAAGCAATTGTACAAATGGACATGTTAAAGTTATATGATTTGCATATTAAAAAAATTGATGATATCAACTAAAATTAACAAAAGGGTGGATTCTCTATCAGTGCTTCCATGAAATATTCCTGAGTGGCTAAGCCACACACCAGGAAGGCCCTAAAGTTACTAACTGAAGGTGGGTGGATGTCACAGGTTGCGTGACTTATCATATGCTAAACAAGAGAAATTAGTCATGATTCTTGCTGTTGTTCCAGTTCCTTTTGTTAGAATAGCACAACAAATAACTTCCAAAGAGGAAAGTATTAGTTTCAGTAGCTTTACACACACTGTCCAATAATTTTAACAATGGATATTGATAACCTGTGACATGAATAAAAGGCATTGAAATGAGAGAAACTGGACAGTGCCTTTGCAGTTGGAACTCAAAGATGCAAAGCTGGTAACAGTAAGACTGTTTTAGTGAAGCAATGTTTGTACTTCCTTCAACTTAGATGTCAGTGGTTGATTGTAAGGGCAGAGGAAAACATGTGATATGGATTACGTTATTTATTGACATATTTCACTTCTAATTTATTTGAAACCTGATCAGTGTTTTAGCGAGCTCCTCAGTCTTTTATAAGTTCAATAGTTTCAAAAATTAACTAAGAGGTAACTAAAAAGGTTTGTTTTGTGAACTTTAAATGATCCAATGTGACCCTTTTTTTGTTCAAAGGCAATAAATCCATTGAAGCAGAATACATTTTTTGGGCAGCTTTTTTGCAATTTTACGTATAACTGAGTAAACACTTCAAAGAATGTCCATAGTCATATTCCTTTGATCAAATGGTATAATTTAAAGTCAAAGAATCTGTGGAATGGAAACATTTGATTGACCATAACGATGTAACATATTTTACATAGGTACTTCAAAATAGTTTGATTTTTGAGAAACTGTTTCAATAGAGTTGAAGCAAGAATGTAAAATAAAGTATGGTATAGGTTGATTCTGTTGCAACACTGGCCCAGAGTCAGAGGCTTGTAGCTTGAAGCTAAATTAAATGATTTTAGTATGATATTTTAATAATGCAGGTGCTCTCTTTCTGATAGTTAAGCCATCTTTGTGTTGAGAAAATTTTGTGGTGCTTTTTGAAAAAGAACAAAGTGCTCTTGACAGTAAATCTCCGGCTGAACCAGACTTCGAAAATCTGATGTCATGCTTGATGTCAAAATGAGCTTTCAACCAAGTCCCTAGGCAATATTTCCACCTTCTTGACACCTCAATGTCTCCACTCTTCTCTTAGCTGTTATGGTGCTGAAGCCATTATCCATGCCTTTATTAACTCATTTGTTTATTCATCAAACCCCCATGGTTCATTGACCTATACAGGTTCCTGGTTGAGCAACAATTGAATTTTCAACTTCCATGGCTTGGCCCTCCTCTCTATTCTCTCACCTATAAACCTCCAGACATCTGTTCCTCTAATTTAAGTCTTACCCTGCCAAAACTCCTACATATCTGACTAGGAAACTAGATTTTCCATATCTACCTGAGTAGGCCGAAAGGCCTCTGACAGTGCTGTACTGAAATATTGTCTAAGTTGATGTGCTTATTCTGATATCAATTTTTACCTGCAGCCTTTTGACACTAATGCTGTTGTTTATATTATAATGGTGAGTCTTATGAGGGTGGTAAAGAAATGTCATTTAAGATCTTTGACAATTTTCACTCTGTGGAACAAATATGAAAGAGTCTGCATTCAGGGCATGTGCCTGAAGAAAAGATTGATCCTGCTGAAACCAATTTTCTTCTTCCATTATGAAAACGAGCTAGCTCTATTTTTGTTTTCAGCAATTTTTTTTAAGTTATGGATGGCACTTTAGATTATTGTGTCAATGATTTCCAGTTTTCAGCAAAGTTGCTGCAAAGAAGCATCAAGCAAACAGCAGAGATCTCTCCCTGCAAAACAAAGCGTCATTTATTCTCTGACTGCTATTACAAGCATCTCTGGGGAGATTCTGAGCAGTATTCCACAGGCTTGGGAATAGCTTTCTGCAATCATCGAGAGATAATACTTGGCCTTGAATAAAATAGGTACTAGTAAAGTATATAAAAATGTATGTCATCTCAAGAAAAGATTATTAGTGTGCTCCAAAAGCTTATGAAATGACCCATACGACTGCTTTACTGGTCTCTGTACTTCTTAATTCAAAAATGCTACACTATTTCCTCTACAGGTTGCCCAGAAGTTGGTGAAGAGAGGGAGAAAAATGCAACCGAAACGAACCCCGATGGAGGGAGATGATGTAGAAATGGAACATAAATGTAATGAATGTGGAAAGGCATTCCCAAAACGTTATACTTTGATGATGCACATCATGACCCACAATAGAACCAAAGAATTTAAATGTCCGGTAAGAATTCTGAGGAATTGAGAAATCAAGTGAAATATTCCCTAATTGTTTTATGTTTCTAATAGGGCCAGTTATTTTAGGTTTGTGTAACGTATATGTACGCTGAAATCAAATTCTAGACTCAGAATAAAGTTGTAACATAGAACATAGAAAAATACAGCGCAGTACAGGCCCTTTGGCCCTCAATGTTGCGCCGATCGAAGCCCACCTAACCTACACTAGCCCGCTGTCCTCCATATGCCTATCCAATGCCCGTTTAAATGCCCATAAAGTGGGAGAATCCACCACTGCTACTGGCAGGGCATTCCATGAACTCACGACTCGCTGAGTAAAGAATAACTTTACTGTCCTCAGTCCAATGGACTGGCAAATTGATGTAATTATTGTTAACTTGACAGCACTGCAATAAAAGGTGTCTTTTGCACCAATGAGTTGTTATATCCTTTTACACAAAATCTGCCTTAGGAATGGCAAGAAAGAGGAAGACCTAAGGAGATATTTCAAATTAGAAAAATCAAAAGTTACGTTTTGTTAATGGCGTAACAATGGGATTCATAACCCGGAACAAAAACAGTGTGTACTGGAAAAAAAACAAAGCAGGCCTGCAAATATCTGTAGAGAGAAAAACAAAATTAACATTTCAAGTCCAATGGTTTACTGGATCCAAAACATTAACTCTGCTTTTCTCTGTACAGACCTGCTGTCATGCTTCAGCACTCTCATTTCCAGCTCTTTGTGTGTTTCTCTTAACATAGTTGGTCATATGTGTTAATATCAGTGACTAGATTTGTCTCTGATGTCTTCCTATGATGAACCAACTCTCTCACTTCATGTTCACTAGTAAAGAATGGCCACTTGTATTAGGTATCAAAAGATTATTGATCTTTCTGGAGGTGCAATCCATTATTGAAAGGAGGAAAGGTGGAAAAAAGGAAGATATACAGCATGAAGACAGACCATTCAGTCCAACTTGTCCATGCCGACCAGATATCCCAACCCAATTGAGTCCCAACTGCCAGCACCCCGCTCATATCCCTCCAAACCCTTCCTATTCACATACCCATCTAGATGCCTTTAAAATGTTGCAATTGTTCTAGCCTCCACCACTTACTCTGGCAGCTCATTCCATACATGTACACCCTCTGAGTGAAAATGTTGCCCCTTAGGTCTCTTTTATATTCTTACCCTCTCACCATAAACCTTCCCATTCCAGGAAAAAGACTTTGTCTGTTTATCCTATCTGTGCCCCTCATGTTTTTATAAACCTCTATAAGGTCACCACTCAGCCTCCAATGCTCCAGGGAAAATAGCCCCAGCTATTTCAATCTCTCCATATAGCACAAATCCTCCAATCCTGGCAACATCCTTGTAAGTCTTTTCTGACTCCTTTCAAGTTTCACAACATCTTTCCAATATTAAGGAGACCAGAATTGCACGCAGTATTCCAAAGGTATACTTAAGAGAGAAATCAGGAGGGCAAAAGACAGAGGGTGGTGGTCGAGGGTTATTTTTCAGACTGGAGGCCTGTGACCAATGGAGTGCCACAAGGATCAGTGCTGGGTTCACTACTTTTTGTCACTTATATAAATGATTTAGATGCGAGCATAAGAGGTACAGTTAGTAAGTTTGCAGATGACACCAAAATTGGAGGTGTAGTGGACAGCGAAGAGGGTTACTTCAGATTACAATAGGATCTTGATCAGATGTGCCAACGGGCTGAGACGTGGCAGATGGAGTTTAATTCATATAAGTGTGAGGTGCTGAATTTAGGGAAAGCAAATCTTAGCAGACTTATACACTTAATGGTAAGGTCCAAGGGAGTGTTGCTGAACAAAGAGACCTTTGAATGCAGGTTCATAGTTTCTTGAAAATTGAGTCTAATTTAAATAGGATTGTGAAGGAGGTGTTTAGTATGTTTTCCTTTATTGGTCAGAGTATTGAGTACAGGAGTTGGGAGGTCATGTTACGGCTGTTCAGGACATTAGTTAGGCCACTGTTGGAATATTGCATGCAATTCTGGTCTCCTTCCTATAGGATGGATATTGTGAAACTTTAAAGAGTTCAGAAAAGATTTACAAGGATGTTACTAGGGTTAGATGATTTGAGCTATGGGGAGAGGCTGAATAGGCTGGAGCTGTTTTCCCTGGAGTGTCAGAGGCTGAAGGGTGATCTTACAGAGATTTTTAAAGTATGAGGGGCATGGATTTGATAGATAGTAAAGGTCTTTTCCCTGGAGTTAAGGAGTCTGTAACTCCCTAGGGAATAGGTTTAGAGTGAGAGGGAAAATGTTTAAAAGGGACCAAAGGGGCTCGCAGTTTTCACGCAGAGGGTAATGTGTGTATGGAATTAGCTGCCAGAGGAAGTGGTGGAAGCTGGTACAATTGCACCATTTAAGAAGCTTCTGGATGGGCACATGACTGGGAATGGTTTAGAGGGATATGGGCCACATGTTGGCAAATGGGACTAGATTAATTTAGGATATCTGGTTGGCATGGACAAGTTGGACCAAAGGATCTGTTTCTGTGCTGTACATCTCTATGACTCTAAGTGGCCTAACCAATGTCCTGTACAGCTGCTAAATGACCCTTGAACAGTAACATTTGGGCAAACGGTGAAACTAGCACTCCCCTTCAAGACTTTACAATGTTATAATCTTGGTTCATTATTTTCCCCATGGTTTAGCTCTGTGAGAAGGAGTTCCTTTACAAAGCCTCTCTGCTGTCTCATCTTCTACGACACAAACGGAACAACGAGCAAATAGATGAGAGTCCTGGAGGAAGGACAAAACGACAGTTTATCTGCGATATCTGTGGAAAAACATTACCCAAACCCTATAATTTACGACTTCATATGCTTAAACACACAGGTGTGAAGCCACATATGTGCAAGGTGAGAATTCATTGTGATTTAGCTGTGTTTTAAAGTTAAGTTTTCAGATGTGGTTAGATATTCTTCTCTGTTAAAAGTATTATATAAATGCATATTATAGGTGTTGTCGAGAAAAAGAAATGAGAGAGGCATGAAACCAGGGACTAATTTCAAATTATAAACAGTTAATGTGTTCATTGTTGGCCCAGTAACTATGCCACTGAGCTTCTCAATTTTGTTATTAATCAGCTTAACTAGTGATTTGAGCTCCCTTGTGTAATTAGAATGGATCGTTTTACCATGGCTTTTTCTAATTGAATATCCTCCTCAGTAAACAATTTTTGTTCTACCCTTCACAACTGAATAAATTTGTGTAATGTTAAATTATTATCTCTGATTACTGTTAGTAGAGATGCTGTAAAACTACAAAAAATTATCCTGTTGACAGAAAAGTAACTCCTGAGGTCAGTGATTCTGCTGCATGCAGAATATCATTTTGCATTACAAAAACTCTGTTCTAACAAAGTAAGAATATATGTCGCAGCTATTTATATGAGGAGCTTAAGTATGCTTTGAAATATTATAATTATTTACTGTAATATTTATTTATTCCATGAATTCTGATGTCTCATTACTATCATCGTACTGATATCTTTCAACTTATTATGTACACTATTTATACCACATATCGGGTGAGTGATGGAAGTAAGTTAAACTTAAAATATAATTACAGGCATGATTACCCTAGTTCCGATGACACAAATTCATTGGCACGTAAGTCTACAGCGTAGAAAAAGGCCCTCGGCTCACTGAATCTGCGTCGGTCAAAAACAAGCAACTCACTCTTCTAATACTATTTTCCAGTACTTGGCATATAGCCTTATATTCCTTGGCACTGCAAGTGGACATCTAAATACTGCTTAGATGTTATGAAGGTTTCTCCTTCCAGCACAATTGCAAGCAATAAGTTCCAGATTCCACCAGCCTCTGAATGAAAAAGATGTCCTCACATTCCTTCGAAACTTCCTACCTCTGACTTTAAATCTATTCCCCCAGTCATTGATCCCTCTACCAAGGGAGCAAAGTTACTTCCTGTCTACCCAATTTATATCCCTCGTAAGTTTATGCATCTCTATCATATCACTCTCCTCAGTCTCCTTTACTCCAGGGAAGAGAAGTGAAGACTGCAGATGTTGGAGAGATAGAGTCGAAAAGTATGGTTGGAAAAGCACAGCAGGTCAGGCAGCACCTGAGGAGCAGGAGCGTTGATGTTTTGGGCTAAGCCATTCATCAGTAATCTGAAGGGCTTATGCCCAGAATGTTGACTGCTCATCCGTGGATGCTGCCTAATCTGCTGTGCTTTTTCAGCGCCCTGCTTTTTGACTTGACTCCAATGAAAACAACTGTAGTGTATCTGATCTCTCTTCATAATTACAGCTCTCCAGCCTGAACAATATCCTGGTAAATTGCTATCACATCCTGTGAATAAATTGAATTCCTGAACTGCATAAGTATTTTAGCTGTGGCCTAACTAACATGTTATACAGTTCCAGCATCACCTTTCTGCTCTTAAAGTCTGTGGTTTGTCTAATAAAGACAGGTATCCCATATGCCGACTTAGACACTTTATTGTGATTCTGTTTGCCGAACTGGGAATTTGTGTTGCAGACGTTTCATCCCCTGTCTAGGTGACATCCTCAGTGCTTGGGAGCCTCCTGTGAAGCACTTCTGTGATGTTTCTTCCGTCATTTATAGTGGTTTGTATCTGCCGCTTCCGGTTGTCAGTTCCAGCTGTCCTCTGCAGTGGTCGGTATATTGGGTCCAGGTCGATGTGCTTATTGTTTGAATCTGTGGATGAGTGCCATGCCTCTAGGAATTCCCTGGCTGTTCTCTGTTTGGCTTGTCCTATAATAGTCGTGTTGTCCCAGTCGAACTCATGTTGCTTGTTGAGTGTGTGGCTACTAAGGATAGCTGGTCATGTTGTTTCGTGGCTAGTTGGTGTTCATGGATGCGGATCGTTAGCTGTCTTCCTGTTTGTCCTATGTAGTATTTTGTGCAGTCCTTGCATGGGATTTTGTATACTACATTGGTTTTGCTCATGCTGGGTATCGGGTCCTTCATCCTGGTGAGTTGTTGTCTGAGAGTGGCTGTTGATTTGTGTGCTGGTATGAGTCTTAGTGGTCACAGTAGTCTGGCTGTCAGTTCAGAAATGTTTTTGATGTATGGTAGTGTGGCTAGTCCTTTGGGTTGTGGCATGTCCTCATTCCGTTGTCTTTCCCTTTGGCATCTATTGATGAAATTGCGCGGGTATCTGTTTTTGGCGAATACATTGTATAGGTGTTCTTCTTCCTCTTTTTGCAGTTCTGGTGTACTGCAGTGTGCTGTGGCCCTTTTGAACAGTGTCTTGATGCAACTTCTTTTGTGTGTTTGAGTGGTTGCTTTCATAGTTTAGGACTTGGTCTGTGTGTGTGGCTTTCCTATATACCTTTGTGGTGAATTCTCCGTTCAGTGTTCTCTGTACCATCACGTCTAACCACACATGCAGATGACAAGCAACATGAGTTAAACTGGGACAACACTACTATTATAGGACAAGCCAAACAGAGAACAGCCAGGGAATTCCTAGAGACATGGCACTCATCCACAGATTCAATCAATAAGCATATCGACCTGGACCCAATATACCGACCACTGCAGCGGACAGCTGGAACTGACAACCGGAAGCGGCAGATACAAATCGCTTTAAATGCCGGAGGAAACATCACAGAAGCGCTTCACAGGATGCTCCCAAGCACTGAGGATGTCACCTAGACAGGGGACGAAACGTCTGCAACACAAATTCCCAGCTCGGCGAACAGAGCCACAACAACGAGCACCCAAGCTACAAATCTTCTCCCAAACTTTAGACACTTTATCTATCTGTCTTGTAACCTGAAGTGACTTGCAGGCATGCACACCAAGGTCTATTTGTTCCTTGATGCTTCCCAGGTTCCTGCTATTCATCATGTCATCCCTTGCCTTGTTTGTCCTGCTCAAGTGAGGCCACTTTTAGAATGCTGCATACAATTCTGGTCACCCTTCTAGAAGAATGTTGTTAAACTTGAGAGGGTACAGAAATGACTTACATGGATGGTGCCAGTGCTGGAGGGTTTATGTTATAGGGAGAGGCTAAATAGGCTGGTGCTTTTTTTCTTGGAGTGTCAGAGACTGAGGGATGATCTTAGAGGTTTATAAAATCGTGAGGGCCATGGTAGGGTAAATACCCAAGGCCTTTTTCCAAGGATAGTGGAGTCCAAAACTAGAGGGCATGAGTTCAGTGTGAGAGGGGAAAAACTTAAAAGGGATCAATGGGGCAGATTTTTCATGCAGAAGGTGGTGTATGTATGGAACGAGTTGCCAGAGCATGTGATGGAGATGGGTACAATTACAACATATAAAAGGCACCTGGATGGATATATGAAAAGGAAGAGATTAGAGGAATATGTGCCAAATGCTGGCAAATGGCTAGGTCAGATTGGGATGTATGGTCGGCATTTACAAATTGGACCAAAGGGTCTGTTTCTGTGCTGTATGACTCTAAGCGCATCACTTCGCACTAACATGGATTGAATTCCGTATGCCATTGATTAGACATCTGCCTAGCCTGGTTGTATCCTCTTGTAGTCTGAGGCTATCTTCCTCACAATTTACCACTCCCATCAGTTTTGTATTACCCACACACTTGCTAATCAACCTTCCTAATTCAAACCTTTATCATTTATATATACCACAAACACCTAGAGCGCCAGCATTGATCCCTGAGAACCCCACTGGACACAGGCTTCCAGTCACATGACATCCCTCAACCATTACCCTTTGATTCTGTATTGGATTCAATTTGCCAAATTTCCTTGGATCCCTGGACTCTTTACCTTCTCTCCCATGTGGGACATCACTGAAATATCTTTCACCATGCTTTCTCTTTTCAATTATAGCATCGTCTCCATGAGATGCTATGTATATTTAACTGAAGTTATCACAGTAGTAATACAACTGGAATATATAAGTATTATTAATTACTTTATCCTTCAAAAAGGGAATATGTAACTTCTTAAATTTGTCTTTCATTTCTGAATATGAATATCTGGTTGTTAATATCTGCAACACTTTTCAAATCATTTTTAAAAAGTGAACAAAATACAGCAAATAATACTGTTTGCTTTGTAATCAACAGACAAAGTATATTTTAAAATAGAGCCAAGAATGGAAGACTTAGTTCATGTGACATGAATGGTTCACAAATTCTTATATATTACTGAGTGAATGTTGATATTATTTGCATCTGATGGCATTGGACAAAGCAGAGCTGACTGTCATTCTCATCATCTCCAAAAAAAAAATGTGCAAATGTAGGATGTTAATCCAAACAGAAAAATTGGTGCAGAAATTACTGAATTTCCCCTAATGAATACTCAACCCAGTTTTCCATCATTAGAACTTCCATCTTTGAGTGAAACAAATTGGTAAGGATCTATGGGATCATGTTCAAATAACGATCAAAATCGATGGGTGTTGAAAGTAGCCTTTTTACTCAGCAACTGGAGTAGCACAGTTTGAGGCGGTGATGGAATCCCGAAATACAGTTGTTACAGTAGCTTTGATATAAACAGTTCTTGCGTATATTAACATTTTATCACTATGGTGTTACACTGTTTTATCTATTGTACACAAAGGTTTGGGTGACTTATGACCTGGGAAACAGGAGTTAGTTTAAACATTTGTTAAACGATGGCTGTTACTTCTTATGGGATTAAAATGTCTGTCTGGTCTGAGCTTGCATAAGTAAGGGGTATTAGTCCTTTTGTCCCTAGGCCTAGGTGTTCTAAATAAATTAGAAATTATACATGTACTTAATAAAAGAAATAAAGGATATTATTATGAACCAGGACAGACCCTCTCAAAGTATTATAAGAAGGTAGCCAAGACGTTAACTTTTTCTTATTTTAATGGCAGATATGAAGTGGATATTCCAGGTGTGGTGCATCTGCTCCAACCACTCTGCTTTAAGCAAAACAGAATTTATTTAAACACTATACAGTTGAAACATGAACAAAAGAAAACAGAATTTAGAAAAACATAACAGACTCGATACAGCTGCTTAATTAAGGAGCTGTTCCAATTCCCGTAACATCCCATAAACACACCCTTTGACAAATGGTAAATTCAAACACAGTCTCTTACATGCAGAAGAGATTTCAAAGAGAGAAACTAGTCAAGAATCATCTACTGAAGCATGAAACCTTTTTGCATTGCAGCAGCTTCCACTACAGCCATCAGCAGCTTGTCTTGCTGCAATTAAACCAGAAAAAAAACCTGAACTGGCCACTCTGCTGCCATTGTTAAAGTAGACATTTTTAGACATTTCAGTACCTCTGCCGTTAGACCCTGTTTTGAAAAAACCCAAGGATAAAATAGCCTTGTTAAAGTGACAGCAGCGTCATAATATTGAACTGATTACTACAGCTGGGTTGTGAGATTTGTTTACTATTTGCAGGTGTGAGTTTCTTTCATGCAGTTTAACGGAAGCACTGTTTTAATAGTAAATTTAGCGGCCCTGTTTAATATGTATTTAACAAATACATACTAGTTGGGGAAACTGTTCAGTTCCTGAGGGACGGTTGTTAAGGGCTGATTAATATTATAATCTTTTCATAGATTTGGGTGTGTCATGGAGACAGTGTGGCACTGACGATATTGTTTCTGAATAAGTTAGTAGTCTTTGATATTTATTCAGAAGCAGATTTTGATGTAAATAATAAGGGTTGAAGGTGTGAAGGAGCAGTAATGGGTTTGGAAGGAATGTCTTAATTTAGTTCACCTGGAATAGTAAAATGCGCTACAAAAATGCAGTATTATGTGTGAATGAATGAAAATGTTATTGTCAACAATGGGTTGGTCAAGCGTTATGAATGAATGAATGAATAGAAACGTGGAATGAATATAGCGATCTAGTGAGTGAGTTAGTAAAGATACGTCATAGAGTCATAGAGATGTACAGCATGGAAATATACCCTTTGGTCCAACCCATCCATGCCGACCAGATATCCCAACCCAACCCAATCCAGTCCCACTTGCCAGCACCTCCAAACCCTTCCGATTCATATACTCATCCAAATGCCTTTTAAATGTTGCAATTGTACCAGCCTCCACCACTTCCTCTGGCAGCTCATTCCATACATATATTACTCTCTGCGTGAAAAAGCTGCCCCATAGGTCTCTTTTATATCTTTCCCCTCTCACCCTAAACCTATGCCCCCTAGTTCTGGACTCCCCCACACCAGGAAAAGGCCTTGTCTATTTATCCTATCCATGCCCCTCATAATTTTATAAACCTCTATAAGGTCACCCCTCAGTCTCCAACGCTCCAGGGAAAACAGCCCCAGCCTGTTCAGCCTTTCCCTATAGCTCAAATCCTCCAATCCTGGCAAAATCCTTGTAAATCTTTTCTGAACCCTTTCAAGTTTCACAACATCTTTTCGATAGGAAGACCAGAATTGCACGCAATATTCCAACAGTAGCCTATCCAATATCCTGTACAGCCGCAACATGACCTCCCAACTCCTGTACTCAATACTCTGACCAATAAAGGAAAGCATACCAAACGCCTTCTTCACTATCCTATCTATCTGCGACTCCACATTCAAGGTCTCTTTGTTCAGCAACACTCCCTTGGACCTTACCATTAAGTGTATAAATCCTGCTAAGATTTGTTTTCCCAAAATGCAGCACCTTGCATTTATCTGAATTAAACTCCATCTGCTACTTCTCAGCCCATTGGCCCATCTGGTCCAGATCTTGTTGCAATCTGAGGTAACCCTCTTCGCTATCCACTGCACTTCCAATTTTGGTGTCATCTGCAAACTTACTAACTGTACCTCTTATGCTCACATTCAAATCGTTTATGTAAATGACCAAAAGTAGAGGACCCAGCACCGATCCTTGTGGCACTCCACTGGTCACAGGCCTCCAGTCTAAAAAACAACCCTCCACCACCACCCTCTGTCTTCTACCTTTGAGCCAGTTCTGTATCCAAGTGGCTCGTTCTCTCTGTGTATTGCATGAGATCTAACCTTGCTAATCAATCTCCCATAGGGAACCTTGTTTAACGCCTTACTGAAGTCCATATAGATCACATCTATTGCTCTGCCCTCATCAATCCTCTTTGTTACTTCTTTTAAAAACTCAATCAAGTTTGTGATTCATGATTTCCCATGCACAAAACCATGTTGACTATCCCTAATCAGTCCTTGCCTTACTAAATACATGTACATCCTGTCCCTCAGGATTCCCTCCAACAACTTGCCCACCACCAAGGTCAGGCTCATCGGTCGATAGTTCCCTGGCTTGTCTTTACCGCCCTTCTCAAACAGTGGCACCACATTTGCCAACCTCCAGTCTTCCGGCACTTCACCTGTGACTATCGATGATACAAATATCTCAGCAAGAGGCCCAGCGATCACTTATCTGGCTTCCCACAGAGTTCTTGGGTATACCTGATCAGGTCCTGGGGAGTTATCCACCTTTACCCGTTCGAGACATCTAGTACTTCCTCTGTAATATGAACATTTTGCAAGATGTCACCATCTATTTCCCTACAGTCTATATCTTCCATATCCTTTTCCACATACTGCTGCAAAATATTCATTTAGTATCTTCCCCATTATCTGTGGCTGCACACAAAGGCCACCTTGGAGATCTTTGAGGAGCCCTGTTCTATTCCTAGTTACCCTTTTGTCCTTAATATATTTTTTAAAACCCTTTGGATTCTCCTTAATTCAATTTGCCAAAGCTATCTCATGTCCTCTTTTTGCCTTCCTGATTTCCCTCTTAAGTATACTCCTACTTCCTTTATACCCTTCTAAGGATTCACTCGATCTATCCTGTCTATACCTGACATATGCTTCCTTCTTTATCTTAACCAAACCCTCAATTTCTTTAGTCATCCAGCATTCCCTATACCTATCAGCCTTTCCTTTCACCCTAACAGGAATATACTTTCTCTGGATTCTTGTTATCTCATTTCTGAAGGCTTCCTATCCAGCCGCCCCTTTTATCTGTGGACATCTGCCCCCAATCAGCTTTCGAAAGTTCTTGTCTAATACCATCAAAATTGGCCTTTTTGCAATTTATAACTTCAACTTTTAGATCTGGTCTATCCTTTTCCATCACTATTTTAAAACGAATAGAACTATGGTTGCTGGCCTCAAAGTGCTCCCCCACTGTCACCTCAGTCATTTACCCTGCCTTATTTCCCAAGAGTAGGTCAAGTTTTACACCTTCTCTAGTAGCTACATCCACATACTGAATCAGAAAATTGTCTTGTACTCACTTAAGAAATTCCTCTCCATCTAAACCTTTGACACTATGGCAGTCCAAGTCTATGTTTAGGAAATTAAAATCACCTACCATAACTACCCTATTATTCTTACAGATAGCTGAGATCTCCTTACAAGTTTGTTTCTCAATTTCCCTCTGACTATTAGGGGGTCTATAATACCATCCCAATAAGGTGATCATCCCTTTCTTCTTTCTCAGTTCCACCCAAATAACGTCCCTGGATGTATTTCCGGGAATATCCTCCCTCAGCACAGCTGTAATGCTATCCCTTATCAAAAATGCTTCTCCCCCCTCCTATCTTCCCTCCCTTTCTATCCATATGTATAACACAATATTTCTCCAATCCTAGCTTGATTTCTGGTCTCTATTGGTTATATGGTCTCAGCTGAGAATCAAGTAAAAGTATTACATTTGTCCATAGCACCACTGTGTAATGGAAGGAAAAAAAGATCAGGGTTCCCTCTTCTGATTAGTGTACAGTGATCAATACAGCCATTGGGTGAGAATAGGATCAAGTTTGACCTGAGTGTAAATAATGGTTGTCAAAAAATGCAGTGGTGGAAAAGCACAGCCAGTCAGGCAGCATCTAAGGAGCAGGAGGGTTAACGTTTCAAGCATAAGCTCATCAGGAATGTGGGGGGAGGATGAGAGATAAATGGGAGAGGGGTGGCGCTAGGGGGAATGTAGCTCGGAATGCAATAGGTGGATGAAGGTGGAGGATGAAGGTGATAGGTTGGAGCAGAGGGTGGCATGGATAGGTGGGAATGAAGATGGACAGGTAGGACAGTTCAAGAGGGCAGTGCCACATTGGAAGATTGAATCTGGGAAGGGAAATGAGAATACTGGTGAAATTAACTTTGATCCCATGTGGTTGGAGCGTCCCAAGGCAGAAGATGAGGCATTCTTCCTCTAGACGTCGGGTGGCTAGAATCTGGCAGTAGTGGAGGCCCGAGGACCTGCATATTCTTAGCGAAGTGGGAGGGTGAGTTGAAGTGTTCGGCCACAGGACAGTGGGGTTGTTTAGTGCGTATGTCCCCAGAGATGTTTTCTGAAATATAAATAATGGTTGGTTAAATTAAATGCCAGAAAGTATGCAATACCCATTTGGTGGTAACCCAGTCACTGTTTTCAGGACCTAACTGCAGCATATTATGTTGTGAAACAGACATAAATATACTAGTATTTTTACGTTCTCCTTTCTATAGATATGTGGAAAGACATTTGGCTATAAACATAGCTTAAGACTACACATGGCTCATCATGAAGGTAAAAGGGAATTCAGTTGTGAAGTGTGTGAAAAATCATTTGCTACAAAGCGCAGTCTTCAGGAGCACAACAGCGTTCACACAGGTACAGTAATAAAGCTCAAATACATAACAGTTTACAGTTGATAGATGTTGGGGAATAAGCAATTTCTTTTTTCCTGTCCCAGTGTAATTTTGCCAGTAACACTCAGGTCTCAGAGTGACACGAACAAGTGCAGAAATCCTGGTTCGACTCCACTTGGAGTACTTTGAGTAGATCTGGGTGCCAGTACACCTTAGGAAGGATATATTGGCCTTGGAAGGAATACAGGATGGGTTGCAAGAACATCTTGATATCAGGGGTTAAGTTATCTGAGGAAATTATACAAATTGATCTGTTTACACTAGAATTTAGAAGGTTAAGGGGTGATCTGATCAAAGTCTTCAAAATATTATCAGAAAAAGACAGGATAAATATAGATAAATTATTTCCACGGATTTAGGACTCTGGAATTAGGGAGCATGGTCTTGTTTTAATTCTTAGACTGCAAGAGAGATGTTAGAAAACATTTGCACACGAGATGGATGATAGATATTTGGAACTGTCTTCCACAAATGGCAGTTGATGGTAGGTCAGTTATTACTTTTAAATCTGATATTTCTTTTTTTTTTGAAGCTAATGCATTGAAAGATATTGGCTAAAGGCAGGTATATGGAGTTAGGTCACAGATCAGCTATGATGTCATTGAATGGCAGAACAGACTCAAGGGGCTAATTCCTGTTCCTATGTTCCGATAACATAGAAACATTTATTATATAGAAGGAATCCATTCGGCACAGAACTCTGGAATTTTCTCCCTAAACCCCTCTACATTTTTCTTAGAGGCTCCTTACCTATTCAACCAAGCCTTTGCTCATATACCTTAATATCCAGTTATATGGCTCAGTAAACAATTTTCATCGAATCATGGGATTCCTATAGTGCAAAAGCAGGCAATTCGGTCCATCGAGTCCACCCTGACCCTCCAAAGAGCATTCCACCCAGACACAACCCCTCCTGTATCCCTGTAACCTTGTATTTCCTGTGGCTAATCCACCTAGACACTAAATGGGCAATTTTAGCATGGCCAATCCACCTGACCTGCGCGCCTTTGCACTGTGGGAGGAAACGGAGCACCGGGAAACGCACGCAGAGGGCTTATTTGTTACCACTCCTGTGAAGCAGCTTGAGTGATTTACTATGTTAAAGAAGTTGTATGGATCTGTTATTGTAGACCAGTAATGAATTATCCTTATCCGGCTTCAACATAGTTGATTGCATCATTTGTCCTCAGCTTTATGGAACAGCTTTATGATTCCCTTCCCACCTTTGCATAACTTTCATCTAAGTGTGTCAAGGATCCCTACCCCCACCACTTCCTCACCTACATGTGTTCCTTGACAGCACTTGCTTGTTCAGGTGTTCAACTTTACAGGTAAGTTGATTGTATTCCATTATGCTTCTTGAACTCTCCATGGTCGCAAGGTTGAACTTTTAGGAGATTTTGCAGGAAGAGAGAAATGGAGAGGTTTTGAGATTGGGAAGACTGAAGCTGACATTTTGCTCTTCTACAAAATCAACTCAACACTTTCAGCTTTGACAAAGGGTCAGT
Source organism: Hemiscyllium ocellatum (assembly GCF_020745735.1). Taxonomy (NCBI): domain Eukaryota; kingdom Metazoa; phylum Chordata; class Chondrichthyes; order Orectolobiformes; family Hemiscylliidae; genus Hemiscyllium; species Hemiscyllium ocellatum. Next base: position 70,366,206 of record NC_083412.1, read on the forward strand.
TAATTTCGAAACGACAGCTTTTTTCTCTCCTTACAGATGCTGCCAGACTTGCTGAGATTTTCCAGCATTTTCTCTTTTTTGGTTTCAGACTCCAGCATCCACAGTAATTTGCTTTTATTTTTTTCAACACTTTTTGCTGTTGACTCCCATCATGCTTCCTGCTAATTGCCTCATTAAACCAGACTGCAACCTCAATCTGAACTTGCAACCCTATGTCCTGTCCTTCATGAGGATTATCTACTCCTGACTACTTCCATCTATCTCAGTCAATCTCCAGTTAAAACCCCCTTTGTGGCTTGTTTCTATTTTCTTTATTTGGAACATTTCATTTAAAGTACTGCATAAATGTGGTAGAACAAAACTAGGAATATATTTGAATGATAAGTATCTATCCTTGATTTTCCTATCCTCGTAATCACTTTCTTAGAAAACTGAAAGGTGTTCTATAAACATTTGATTAAACATGTTTTCTGTTTGTGTAGATGTATTCATTATAACATTTGTAGATTTGTGTTTTAAAGGCATTCTTTAAGTTTTGCAAGGTATGTTGTTTTAATTATTTCAGGTGAATCTAAATACCTCTGTTCAACTTGTGGAAAATGTTTCAAGCGCGCCTCTGGTCTTAGCAAGCATTTAAAAAGACATTTGCCAAAGCCGGAAGTCAGAAACTTTCAATGCACCCAGTAAGTTGGAAAAATGAATTTTAAAAATATATTTGTTATGCCTTGCAGGGCGATTGAAAGTATATTAGAAAAAAATGAATACCAAGAAGTTCCACATTGAGTGGAATAAAAAGTCTGAAGACTTGAATGTATAACATTTGACATAAATATTTAATGTGTTATATTTGCACTTAAAAAGTAAATTTGTTTAACATAGTTGCATGGTTAGGACTCTTCACTGGCCAGCAGCCACTAGTTACAACTTGCATTTTGAGAGAGCTGACTTTTGCTTTCATGGCTCGGATAATTTGTTCAATTCACATTCAGAGAAACTACCTATTTTCATTCTGTTGAATGGACTTATAAAGTGCAGATGATGCCATTCACATTACTGACCAAGTACAATACCTTTTAATGTGTGTAATGGTGAATTTGCCCTGCAAAATAATCGGTTATACAGTATTTAATTGTTACTTTGTGAAAATTAGGCAAGCGTGACCTCAGGCCTGGCTTTATACTAATCCAGTTTTAGATTTGAGATGTTCTGAACCTCAAGAATTACATACTAAGTGCATCTTTGCCTGAATCCTTAGCATCATTGGGTAATACAGCACAAAAGAGACCCTTTTGGACCATCAAACCTGTGCTGACTATCTACATGAATCCCACTTTCCAGTACATGGCCCATCACCTTGAACATGAGAGTTTAAGTACTCATCCAGTTTTTTAAAAATATTCAGGTTTCCTAAATCTGCTGCATTCCAAGATAGTGCATTCCGGATTCCCACCACCTTCTGGGTAAAAGTTGAAAAATGTGCAGGTTAGGAGGAGTTTCCATGCTAAAATCATAGAATCGTGGAATCACTACAGTGTGAAAGGAAGCCATTCGGCCCATTGAGTCCATAGCAACCCTCAAAAAAGCAGTCCAGCCCCCTACACTCTCCCTGCGCACTGTGATCAAATGGGCGTGCTAAATTGCTATAACCAGTACATATATGTTTGGATCATGGGAGGAAACTGGAGCACCCAGAGGAAACCCATGCAGACGTGGAGAGAATGTACAAACTTCACACAGGCAGAGATCGGAGGTTGGAATCATAGCCAGGCCTCTGGACTGAGGTAGCAGTGGTAACCACTGAGCCATCATGCTACCCAAAATTGCCCACATTGTCCAGGTATGTGCAGGCTAGTTGGCTAAACTAGGATAAGTATGGGTTACAGAAGTAGGTTGGGAGGGGGAATGCTGAAGGCTCAGGATGGGATATTCCTAAACTTAAGACCTCACTACTAATCACTCGGTCAACACACAGAAGATTAAAGCACTGGAACAAGCCCTCCAGCCCTCGAAATCTGCGCCAATCCAGATCCTCTTCTAAACCTGCCGCCTATTATCTAAAGAGCTGTATCCCTTTGCTTCCTGCCCATTAATGTATCTAGATACATCTTAAATAACGCTATCATTCCCGCCTCTACCACCTCCACTGGCAACGCGATCTAGGCCCCTGTCAACCTCTGCATAAAGAATCTTCCACGCATATCTCCCCTAAACCTTTCCCCTTTCACTTTGAACTTGTGACCCCATGTAATTGAGTTCCACATTTGAGAAAAGGCTTTTTGCTATCCACCCTGTCTATACCTGTCATGATTTTGTGGACCTCAATCAGGTTCCTCCTCAACCACCTCCTTTCTAATGAAAATAATCCTAAACTATTCAACCTGTCCTCATAGCTAGCGCTCTCCATACCAGGCAACACCCTGGTGAACCTCCTCAGCACCCTCTCCAAAGCATCCACATCCTTTTGGTAATGTGGCGACCAGAACTGTATGCAGTATTCCAAATGCGAACCAAAGTCCTATACAACTGTAATGTGACCTATCAACTCTTGTACTCAATACCCTGTCCAATAAAGGAAAGCATGCTGTATGCCATCTTGGACACTTTACTGACCTGCGTTGCTACCTTCAGGGAATAATGGACCCGAACACCTAGATGTCTGTATGTCAATTTTCCCCAGGATTTTCCCATTTACTGTATAGTTTGCTCTTGAATTGGATCTTCCAAAATGCATCACCTCACATTTGCCTGGATTGAAGTCTCATCTGCCATTTCTCTGCCAAACTAGATACATCTTAAATGACACGATTCTTCCTGCCTCTACCATTTCGGCTGGCAACTTAGGGGCGGCACGGTGGCACAGTGGTTAGCACTGCTATCTCACAGCACCAGGGCCTCGGGTTTGATTCCAGCTGTCTGTGCGGAGTTTTCACTGTGTCTGTGTGGGTTTCTCCTACACTCTAAAGATGTGCAGGTTAGATGAATTGGTGCTAAATTGCCCATAGTGTTACGTGTATTAGCCAGAAGGAAGTGGGGTCTGGGTGGGTTACTCTTCAGAGGGTTGATGTGGACTTGTTGGGCCAATTGGCCAGTTTCCATACTGTAGGGAATCTAATCTAAACTTTCCACTGTATCTACATTCTGCTGTATTCTCTGACATTCCCCTTTACTATCTGCTACTCCACCAATCTTGGTGTCATCTGAAAACTTGCTAATCAGGCAACCGATACCTTCCTCGAAATCATTTATATATATCACAAACAACAGTGGTCCCAGCACAGATCCCTGTGGAACATCACTGGTCAAGGTCTCCATTTTGAGAAACTCCCTACCACTACTACTCTCCGTCTTCTGTTGCCCAGCCAGTTCTCTATTCTTCTGGCTAGAACACCTGGACCCCATGTGACTTCACCTTCTCCATCAGCCTACCATGGAGAACCTTATCAAATGCCTTACTGAAGTCCATGTATATGACATGTACAGCTCTTCCCCTATCAATTAACTTTGTCACCTCCTCAAAGAATTCTTTTAGGTTTGTAAGACATAACCTTTCCTGCACAAAACCCTGCTGCCCATTACTGATAAGCATATTTCCTTCCAAATGGAAATAGACCCTATCCCTCAGTATTGTCTCCAGCAGCTTCCCTACCACTGACATCAGGCTCACTGGTCTATAATTACCTGGTGTATCTCTGCTACCCTTCTTAAACAAGGGGACCTCACCCATATTCAAGGATGCTGCAAAGATGTCTGTTAAAGCCTCAGCTATTTCCTTACTTCCCTCAGTAACTTGGGCTAGATCCTATCCTGATCTGGGGACTTGTCTATCTTAATGCTGTTTCGTGTCTACCTTCATGCCTTTTGCCAATCTTAATGTCATCTGCAAACATATCATCACGCCCATAAATATATATATATATATCACAAACATTAAGGGACCAGCACTGATCCTTGTGCAAATGGACACAGGCCTCCAGTTACACTTCTACCACCACCCTCTACCTACCTCTACAAAGCCAATTTTGAATCCAACTTCCCAAGTTACCCTGGATTCCATATGCTTCTATCTTCTTTCTCAGTCTCCCATGTGAGATTTTGTCAATGGCTTTGTTGAAATCAACGTAAACTATCAAGTATATCTATACACCTAATCACTGCTTCAAAAATTTCAATTATATTTGTTCATCCTGACCTCCCTCTGAAAACGCTATGCTGACTCTTCATTGATCAAACCTTGCCTCTCCAATGGAAATAAATTCTCTTCTTCAGAATTTTCTCAAATGGTTTCCCTACCACTGATGTGTGACTCACTAGTCTGTAAATGCCCTTCAATTCTGGTGCACCTAATGTTCAATGATTTCTGTAAGGTTTGTTTCTGTTGCCACTGACATCTGATTAGGTTGGACCAAGCAATACTATGTGTAAATTCTGGGTTCAATTGTATTTTTTCCATTTAACTCTTCAGTCTGGTCATAGTCAGGTTGAAGTCATGCAGATGTAGATCTGATTAAATATTTTGACTTTGAAAATGATTGAAATTAGATTCACATGCAATAGCTTAAACAGCTGACAGTACTAATTGGTGTAAAGCCTAATAAGAAAAGACTTATGACAAGTTATCTTTGTTTTTGTAGATGTGAACGAAGTTTTTATGAAGCACGGGATCTGCAGCAACACTTGTATAAGCACCTCGGGGTGAAGCCATTTCAGTGCCAGATCTGTGGGAAGTGCTATAGCTGGAAGAAAGACTGGTATTCTCATGTAAAAGCACACTCTGTTACAGAGCCATATAAGTAAGTGATTCTTCTCCAGGAAAAATAATCTTCATCCAAAAAATGTTTAAGTCCATTCAGTATCCCCAGTGGTTAATAAGATCGTGTTTGGTTTTGGTTGTCAAAAAAAAAAATTGGAAGCAAGTTCAAAAAAATCAATTGAGAAGACATGTATATTTGTATTTCTGGTTGAGTGAGCAGCATATTCTTTTTCCAGTTTTCTGAACTCTGAATATGAGGGCCAATTTTAGCACTATCATTGTTGCTGTGATCACTTAACCTGAATCTTTTCCTGGCTGTAAATTTCAATACCTCATCATAATTTAATTTAGTGTTGAACAGCATATTAATTAGAATTTTAAACATTATTCTGAGAGTTGAATTTAAGGAGTAGGATTTTTAGTGTTCAATAATTCCTAAGTCATCCCACAATATCTTAGTGATTCATTATTTAAAATCTCAGGTTCTCATCAAGCTATTGTTATTTGTGTTGATTTTTTTTACAGACAAAACACACGCACTGTTTCTAGTCATTCGGTAGTTATGTACACATTCCACTTCTATATTTTGTCAAGTTGTTTTTGAGACTGTTTAGATAAGCAGCCATTTTTTGGGAAAACTGAATTGGTCTTGAAAGGAATATTGTTGAATTCAATTTAATTTCTATTTGCCTGGTTGCATGTCTGTTTAAAACCCTTCCAGGCATTAATTAATTTGATTTAATTTTACTTACCATTTGGCATCCAGTTAAGTTTTAGATAAGATAAGGAAGGAAAGTCGAAGAAACAGCACTATATTTGCACCCCCAATCTTTTTGCTCAAACAATAGAACTGAACGTTTATGTAGCAGATATCATGCAATTTGGATACCAGTTCTGAAGGAGGAACAACAGACTCCATGTTAACTTTGTTTTCTCTTCACAGATATTGCTCAGCATGCTGAGTTTCTCCAGCAAATCCTGTTCTTGTTTTTCACATCTCCAGCATAAGTAGTTCTTTATTTAATTTTGTTGAGATATTGGAAGTGGTATGCATGAAGGCCAGAAGTTTGATTTTCTTTTTCATCAAACATCTAATAAAGCATTGAATAAAACCAAGTACCACTGGGAAGAAACTATATACAGCTTTTGTGAAACTAGACTATGTGCTTTCAATATCTCTGATTTGCTACTTGGGAGTGTTAAGCAATAAACTAGCTTGATTTAAATAGAATAGAATAGATGTGGGCAAACTAGTGGATGTGGTATGTTTGTATTTTCAGAAGGATTTTGGTAAATTGCACAAAATCAAACCACATGGTGACAATATACTAGCTTGGATTGAGAATCCGTTAGCACACAGGAAACAGAGTGAGGAATAAATGGGTCATTTATTTGCAATGGTAAGTGTGGTACTGCAAGGATCAGCATTTGTGGCCCAGCTATTCATAATCTATAACAAGGATTTGGGAATAAGTTGTAATATTTCCAAATTTATTGATGACATGAAGTTAAGTGAGGGTATGAGTGATAGGAAGAATGTAAAGATGTTTCGGGGCAATTAAGATAAGTTAAGTGATAAATGATTTAAATGTAAATATAGGAGGATGGTAAGTAGGTTTGCTGATGACACCAAAATGGTGGGGTAGTAAACAGTGAAGAAGATTATCTCAGAATGCAACGGGACCTTGATCAGATAGGTAGAGGAATGGCAGGCAGAGTTTAATTTAGATAAATGTGATGTGTTGCATTTTGGTAAGGCAAATCAGGGCAGGATTTAATGGTAGGGTCCTGGGGAGCGTTGTCGAACAAAGAGACCTTGTGGAATAGGTTCATAGTTCCTTGAAGGTGGAGTCACAAGTAGACAGGGTAGTGAAGGTGATGTTTAGTATGCGTACCTTTATTGGTCAGTGCATTGTTGAAGACAGTGGGGTGACCACTTGGTAAGAAGAACAAAATAGTGATGTATTATTTAAATGGTGATAGATTGAGAAAGCTTTATGTACAAGGGGACTTGGATTTCTTTGAAAGCAAGCATGCCAATAAACGGGAAAACCAATACTATATTCATCTTCATTGCAAGCGGATTTGAGTATAGGACCAAGAAAGTCTTACTGCAGTAATACTGCTCCTTGGTGAGCTCAAATCTGGAGTATTGTGGGCAGTTTTGGTTTCTTTTCCTTAAAAAAAAGATATATATTCCACAGAGGGAATGCAGCAAAAGTACACTAGGCTTGATTCCTGGGATGGCAGGTTTGTTGTATGAGGAGAGATTGAGTCGATTGGGCTTTTATTCACTAGAGTTCAGAAGAATGAGAGGGGATCTCATTGAAATGTATATTATTCTGACAGGGCAAGAGAAAGTGGATGCAAGGGAATGTTTCCCCTGGTAGGAGGTCCAGAACAAGAGTTCACTGTATCAAATTATGTGGTAGGTCATTTTGGAATGATGAGACATTTGTTCACTCCGGATAGTGGAATTCCCTCCCACTGAAAGCTGTGGAGGCAAAATCATTGAATAAATTTAGGAAAGAAAAGACACTTTCATTAGCTAAAAGTGTTGAGGGGCATGAATAGAGAATGGGAGTATGATTTTGAGATAAATAATCATTTATGATTAGGTTGAATGGCAGAGTTCAAATAGCCAAATGGCCTACACCTGTTCCTGTTTACTGTGTTTCTATTTCAGGTCTTAAGTTTAATCATAGATTAGAGCCCCTACAGTATGGAAGCAGGCAACTTGGCCCATTGAGTCCATGTCGACTCTCCAAAGAGCATCCCACCCAGATTCACTCCCCATACCTGTAACCCTGTATTTACCATGGGTACCCCACCTAGCTAGAGGTAACCCACTTAGCTGAAGGAAACCCATGCAGACACACGAAGAATGTGCAAACTTCACACAGTCACCAGAGGGTGGAATCGAACCTGGGTCCCTGAAGTTGTGAGGAAGCAGTGCTAGCTTGTCAGCTCAAAATAACTGGTAATTCTCAAGCAAAAACGGAAATTGCTGGAAAAGCTCAGCCAGTCTGGCAGCAGCTATGGAGAGAAATCAGACTTAACATTTCAGACTTAACAGTGACACTTCGTAACTGTCCAAAGAATTACTCCAATTCCGCTCATTTATTGAAGATTAGATGTGACTTTAAATGTGACTTTCTTTGACTAAATAGAAGTTCTGGCTCACTTCAATATTGCCTCACCGAAGAAAATAACCATCTGAGACCAAAGAAGCAGTATGTGCACTATTGATATTTTCTACTTTCAGGTGTAACGTCTGTGGAAAAGAATTCTTTGAGAAGGCACTTTTCAGGCGACATGTAAAGAAGGCCACTCATGGCAAAAAGGGCAGAGCCAAGCAGATGCTTGATCGTACCTGTGAGCACTGTGGGAAAAAGTTTTCCCAACTTAGAGAATATAGGAGGCATATGAACAATCATCAGGGTAAGTTATGTTGATTTTAAATTTGCTTTTCAGCCTAACATGGACAAATTGATTATCACGTTTCTAAAATTTGTAGGTGGTTTTCAGGTAACACAGTGGTGGAAAAGTTGAAATCTCATAATATGGCTCATTTTCAAAATGATGAATATTTAGGAAAATAATTTGAGACATACATTTGCCTTTCACTTTGCCTTGCTACTCAGCTGATCATGTTGATCTAATGATGAGTGTTATTCCCTCTATCCTCCTTTTGCTCCTCTCTTCCTTAATGAAGTGGCTTATTCCTCATTTGGCAGGTTAATTGGCTCAGAATATCCAGCGATATTTCATCATTTGTAGTGTATTGAACTTTGTGCCATCAGTTGAAGTGTATGATCCTTCATGTTTGAAATACTTTATTCCTATTTTGTTTGCATATACTGTTTCCTTTTGCAAATAATTTGGAATAATGCAGTTGACATGTTCTTTCTGAAGCAAATGATGACAGAGAGCTTGCTGCACAGGGAACAAACATTCCATTCTCCTAGTTTCTCCTTCTCGAACGCATCTGTGTCAGTACTTCTGATTTGTCAATGTGTTTCATCAACCAAGAATTCCATTCCACTGTGGTTGACTATGTCTGGCCTGATTCCCACCTCTTCTCCACCATATAATCATAATGATTCACCTTGTTCTCACCCTCCACACCACTAGTCTCTGAATTCAATGCATCACCCTCTATTTCCAGCACCAGCTGCCTGATTCCACCGCTGAAGACCTATTCTTCTCAACTCCCTTTCCTGCCAAAGGGACTGTTCCTCTGCAACACTGGTCCAGTCAGTCACTCTACACCTTTCCCATTCAATTTTCTACACAAGTCAGAATATGCAACACCTGTTTTACTTTTTTGTTTCTTCATTGTAGAAGACCCCAAATATTCCTTACAGTGATGTGCAGGTACATACTTCAACGTAGAATTCTGTATTCACTGCTCTTAGTATAATCTATTATGCATTGACAATGCAAACACTTCACTGCTTTGCGAATACCTACAGATGTATAGAACTGAAGTTGCTGTATTAAAGTACAGATGGATATTCTTTTTGTGGATAATACATATCAAAAAGAGTTCTTACTATTTTAGGAAAGAAAATAGAATTAGTTCAATACCTACTGGGAAAATGAACAAGGTCTTTCTTTCCTACCTTTAATTTTCCTCTTGGTAGGGAATTGTTTTCCAGCAATATCACAAGACAACAATTAAGAATGAGAATTCTGGCTACATTGTTGTCTTCTACCCTAAGTGGGGATTCAATTCAATTGACTTACCTTCTAACCAAATTATAAACAGCAAACCTAATATTGTATAAGACTGCGATAATCTTGGCCTGTATCATATAATGTTGTAATATACAATGCAGTTAATAATTGAATTATTGAGTTGTATCTTTCAATTTGAAATCATTTGTGAGTGTGCAGTTGGATATTCATGGAATTTGCTTATCACAAGATATTCACTCACTTTGACTTATGCCTAACATTTTTGCCTCAAACAATACTACCACAAACAACTCATCTGGCCAGTTTATTGTTTTCTATTTATGAAACCTTGCTGTGTATTGTAATTGTCCTCCTCAGGACGACAGAATATAAATGGAAATGAAATTTTATTTTAAGTAAAGCTGATACGTTGCATAAATTATTTCTCTTTTTATTTAGGAGTGAAGCCATTTGAATGTTTGACTTGCGGTGTAGCCTGGGCAGATGCCCGTTCTCTCAAGCGGCATGTCAGAACACACACAGGAGAACGGCCTTATGTCTGCCCAATATGTAATGATGCATACATCGATGCACGTAGCTTGCGCAAGCATATGACTAAGTTTCATAAAGAGCAAGTTCCTGGCAAAATAATGCTAGAGAAAGACACGCTTCAGTTCCACAATCAGGGGACACAGGTAGAACATGCAATTAGAATCTTAGCTGCTGACATGAAAGATGAATTGGAAAAATCGGACTTAATTGGTGAAGAAATTGAAACTGTCATAGTCACTGGAGAAACAATGGGAGCTGTGGAGGCGGTGGAGGCAGTGGAAGCTGTGGAGGCAGTGGAAGCTGTGGAGGCGGTGGAGGCAGTAGAAGCTGTGGAGGCGGTGGAAGCTGTTGCTTCTGTAGAACCTATTGAAGCTGTTGGAGTTGAAAGCCAAGATGAGGCATTGCCCACATTAACGGACCATGGAATTATGCAGGTTGTCAACTATGTACTGTTTCACCAGCAAGGCCAGAAGCTTACTGAAGTTGGGGAGACTGTGGAAGTTGAGGTTGCTCATACTGGAGAAGCTGAAGAAAATGCATGAGGAAATTGAATGATTTGGGACATGTCCTAATAATTATTGACAATGTGCAGATTACCCAACACCAAGTAAAATGGAAATGTATTAGCGCTAAAGTGTTACAGGCAAATAACTAGATAATGGTCTTGCAGAGGTTGGTAATAAATAATCGACAGTCATAATAAGTATAGGTTGGAATCTTCACCAAATAATAATTAAATTTAACAAAGGGGAAATGTTTGAGATGTCAACCAGAAGATGTTTTGAACATGTTGATCTTTATATGAGAAGAGATGAGCTTGTAGCATTCTGCAGCAAAGTGTAAACTTTCACCCATTTTGGAAACAATTTACAATTTTCTTTCTTGCTTCCTTATTTTGAGCATAGGTCAGTTTGCAAATAAATTACTTCAGTGGAAACATTCTTCTATTAGTACTTATATTGGAGATGAGCATATGTAAATTGCAACATATACACATACAGATTTTTCAAAAAGCAGAAACAGATCTATGGTTGGAAACAATGCATCTTTCATTACCTGCTCTTAGGGGAAGAATGGGCTGGGAGTGTGGATGGATTAATTTACTATTGTGGGTATAAAATTGTGGACAAGAAGATCTATTGGAAGGAAACAACAAGCTTTGGAAAAAGTGGCAAAAGGAAATTTAATAAGCACAATGTTTCTTTGAGGGAGTAGAAAATAAAGGCTGGATTTCCAAATTCAGAGGGAGCTTAACTTGTCTTGTTAGGGTTATTGAAATTTTGGGTAAGTATTTCTTCAGTTCATGGTTAAAGAATACTAAGGATTCCATTATTGTCATGGCCATAAAATCAATTAAAACAGCAATTTCATGTGCTGTCATCATTTTTACAGATTCCCATTTGTGCTGAAGTGATCTTAAGAAAGCTTAACTTGAGTATGATTGAAAACACCTAAAGATTGTTTACATTCTTTTATGATATACTGCAGACTTGAGTTGAAGAAGAGTAATGTAAACCTGGAAACACTAATCCCAGGTTACAAGGGAAAGTGCATTTCTGTCAAACAGGAGGCCTTCAGTGGGCATATGAACCTGAAATGTAATTAATGTAAATTAATGTGCATATAAAATAGGTTTATACATTTATTGATTTATGCATGTCTGTACCTTCATAGTCAAGTCACGTGCCTCTGTTAATCATACTATGTATGTAAGTGTGACTTTAAAAATAAGAGTATTTTCAAATTGCGCCTATTAAACCACTGAAAGAGTGATTGTTGTTTCTGAAAAACACACCCAAAGTCATTCCAGAAGTTTATTAGGGAAAAATAATTTAAACGTGCAATCAAGAGCTTTTTTTTGTTTTGGTTTGTAAGATATCTGTCTTGTCTGGCTGTAAGCTTTCATGCAGAATTATTAAATTACAAAAAAAACTATGCAGTCTTGTTAAACTGAACATTGCGTCAGAAAATACTTTTGTATAATGCAGTAAAACTGGAATTGTTGCTTAACTGTCAGTAAGATCTTTGGTTGCCATGACTGCTGAATAAAAGGATTTGCATAATGTTTTAAAATAAATGAACTACTTATTGTTATTTTGGGAAAACTAATAAAAAAGTTGAAAGACTGGAGCAACTGGGCTTGTATACCCTTGAGTTTAGAAGACTGAGGGGGGATCTGATTGAGACATATAAGATTATTAAAGGATTGGACACTCTGGAGGCAGGAAACATGTTACCGCTGATGGGTGAGTGCGAACCAGAGGACACAGCTTAAAAATACGGGGTAGACCATTTAGGATAGAGATGAGGAGAAATTTCTTCACCCAGAGATTGGTGGCTGTGTGGAATGCTCTGCCCCAGAGGGCAGTGGAGGCCCAGTCTCTGGATTCATTTAAGAAAGAGTTGGATAGAGCTCTCAAAGATAGTGGAATCACAGGTTATGGAGATAAGGCAGGGACAGGATACTGATTAAGGATGATCAGCCATGATCATATTGAATGGTGGTGTAGGCTCGAAGGGTAGAATGGCCTACTCCTGCACCTATTGTCTATTAAGTTTGCTTCAGATTGTTACTACCTTTTTGGCAAAAATGAATACTATTATTTGATACTGAATTCATAGTTTCTTTTATGTTCAAAACACAGGAGACATAAAGACCCAAAGGCACAATAGAGAATTGAATACATGATGTTGAAGATTATTTTTAGTATCATACTGTATCAATTGTATAGAACAGTTTGGAATTACAATGTTCTTGAGCCACAATATCATTCTTAATTGTTCAGCCTCCACCCTGCCTTCTAGATGAGAGAATTGAGGTATGATCAACGGTCAATCCTACATAAGCAGTGGATAGTTTTATGTTTTTTAAAATGATACTAAAGATGAGACCATTTCTGTAAATTATACAAGTAGTGTGTATGGGAAAGTGACCAACAATCCTCAAACTTAACAAATATGAACAAATACAAAAGTCTGTTTTGATTTAATTCACACTTCTCTCCATCCATACATCTCAACAAAAGATTTATCTTTAAAATACATGAAGTTGCTAGTAAAGACAGCAAAGTGTATTCTGATGCAAGTAACCTTTTAATGGTATAAGTCCACAGGCTGAATGACTTGAGGATTTGGTAAGTGGACATTGTCTGAGCAAGTGAAACTGACAATGGTGCTTAAGATTTTCCAATTGTGTCATTAGTAGATATCAGCTGGAGGACCATATGTGGGATTCTTCCATCAGTTGCCCATTCCTGCATCAAGCAAGTGATGTATGCATTGTTTACAGGGACAGCAGAATATATCTGACTTTGCAACCAATAAGATGGATAATGTCAGGCTTTCCTCAGATGCAGAGTGTTTACAGAACACATATATGTAGCCATTAAATCATGTTCAGAGCAGTCAAGTGTATTTGTGAACAGGAAGAGGCTAGTGAAACTGCTCCAATACAGCTACAGTGTGGAAAATTGCCTATGAATGACTTGTATACAAAAGTATGACAAATTCAACTCAGCCAATTACTGACCTATCACAATCCCTCAATTATTGGAAGAGTGACAAAAAGGGTCATCATGAGTGCAATCAAGCAGCACTTGCAAAGGAATAACCTGTTTACTGATACTCAGATCAGCTTCCACCAGGGTCACCATTGACCAAAATTTGAACTGGACCAGCCATACAGGTACTGTTGCTACAACAGCAAAAGTGGGTAGGAATTCTTCATAATGTAACTCAGTCCCCAAGTCCCCAAACATTTCCATTATCTATAAGGCACAAGCGAGGAGTATAATGGAATACTTTCCACTTGCCTGTTTGAGTTAGATTTGACAACACTCAAGCTTGAAACTATCAGGACAAAGCATTAGAGCTTTAATAATGCCACCTGTCTCCTTGGCAATTGTATCAGGTTAAACAAGTCTGTTTACAAACTAGTCATATTTGATACTCAGTTGGCCATCCAGTCATTACTTCAAATTCCGATTAGCATCTCTGTATCATTATTAGACTCTGCTCCGAGTTTCAGTCATCTCCTGCTTAAATTGTTAGACTTCTGTACCATAATAGAAATCAACCTAGTGCATCTTCTCTAGACTTCTTGTTGACGTACTCCTTTTTGCAACTGTATCAGTCTCAGACTGATGTATTTCCTCATTATCTCCCTGGGTCCTTCCTCCACCACCAAACCCCATCCCCAACTTAAATCCTCCTGGGAGATTTGCTAGAGCTGTGTAGGAGAATTTAAACTAAGTGGGGTTGGACTTGGGGTGGGGTGGGGGGGATAGTAAGGAAAGAGAGCAATCTGAGACTGAAACAGCTGGCAAAAGGACTAAGTCAAACATGCAAGGCAGGGCAGGAACAAAGCAGAGAATGAGGTAGGACTGATAAAACTGTGTTTCTTTCAAAGCAAGAGGCTTAATGGGGAAGGCAGATGAACTGAGGTCTTGGTTGGGAACATGGAACTGAGATACCATAACAATTACAGAGATGTGGCTCAGGGATGGACAGAGCTGTCAGTTCAATGTTCCAGGTATAGATGCTGTAGCAGGGATAGAAAGGAAGCAAGAGAGGAGGGAAAGTGGCATTTTTGATTAAGTATAACATTACTGCTGCACTTAGGGAGAATATTCCTGAGAATATGTCCAGGGAGGTCATTTGGGTGGAACTGAGAAATAAGAAAGGGATTACCTTATTGGGAAAGCACTATACCCCCCCCCCCACACACACACACACACACACACCCACCACCACCACCATTAGTCAGCAGGAAATTGACATAAATTTGTAAGGAGATCTGAGTATTCTGTGAGGAATAATAGCATGGTATTTTGCATTAGTGTTTATTGTGGAGAAGGATATGGAAGATATAGAATATGGGGAAATAAATTGCAATGTCTTGAAAATATCCATATTAGAGAGGAGTAGGTGCTGGACATCTTAAAAACACAAAGGTGGATAAATCCCTAGGACCTTTATGTGTACCCTAGAATTCTGTGGAAAGGGAGGTAAGAGATTGTTGGCTCCTGTGCTGAGATTTTTGTATCTTCAGGAGCCACAGGTGAGATGCCGAAAGACTGGAGATTGCCTTATGTTGTATCAGTATTTAAGAAAGGTGGTAAGGAAAAGCCAGGGAAGTATCAACCAGTGAGCTTGACGTCAGTGATGGGAAAGTTGTTTGAGGGAATCTTGAGGAACAGAATTTACATATATTTGGGAAGGAAAGGACTGATTACGGATTGTCAACATGGCTTTGTGCATGAGAAATCGTGTAACAAGGATTGATGAGGACAGAATGGTGGATGTGATCAAGTGGACTTCAGTAAGGCATTCGACACAGTTCCTCATGATAGACTGGTTAGCAAGGTTAGATCACAAGGAAGAGAGAAACACTAACCATTTGGATACAGAACTGGCTTGAAGGGAGAAGACAGAGTGGGGGTGGAGGGCTGCGTTTCAAACTGGAGGCGAGTGATCTGCAGGGTGCCACAAGGATCAGTGCTAGATCCACAGCTTTTTGTCATTTATATAAATGATTTGTATGTGAACAGGAGGTATGGATGTGTAAGTTTGTAAATGACACTAAAATTAGAGATGTAGTGGACAGCGAAGAGGTACAACAGGATTTTGGTCAGATGGGCCAAAGGGCTGAGGAGTGACAGTTGGTGTTTAATTTAGATAAATATGGGGTGCTGCATTTTGGAAAGGCAAATCAGAGCAGGACTTACACACTTAATGGTAAGGTCCAGGAGTGTGTTGCTGAACAAAGAGACCTTTGAGTGCAGGTTCATAGTTCCTTAAAAGTGGAATTACAGGTAGATAGTGAAGAGAGTGTGGTTTTCTTGCCTTTATTGGCCAGTGCATAGAGTATAGGAGTTGGAAAGGAATGTTGTGGCTGTACAAGACATTGGCTAGGCCACTTTTGGAATACTGTATGTAGTTCTGGTCTCCCTCCTTGTGGAAGGATATTGTGAAACTTGAAAGGGTTCAGAAAAGATTTACAAGATGTTGCCATGGTTGGAGGGTTTGAGCTATAGGGAGAGACTGAATTGGCTGGGGCTATTTTCCCTGCAGTATTGGAGGCCAATGGGTGACCTTAAGAGGTAAAATCATGAGGAACATAGATAGGGTAAATAGGCAAGGTCTTTTCCCCAGGATGGGGATAGCTAAAGCTTTTTGGCATAGGTTTAGGGTGAGAGAGGAAAGAAATAATAAGGAGCTAATGAGCAATCTTTTAACTCAAAGGCTGGTGTGCATACAGAATGAGCTGCCAGAGACCATGTGGAAGCTGGTATGATTACAATATTTAAAAGGCATCTGGATGGCTACATGAATAAGAAGAGTCTAGAGGTATATTGGCCAAATGCTGGCAAATGGGACTTGATTTATATAGGATATCTAGTTGGCATGGACGAGTTGGACTAAAGGGTCTATTTCCATGCTGTACATCTCTATGGTTCTAAATCTTGAAATCCCTTTCCAGGGAAAAGACAACCACCATTAACTTTATCTATCCCCCTCATGATTTTATAAACTTTATAAGGTCTCCACTCAGCCTACTACGCTCCAGTGAAGGAAGTCCCAGACTATTCAGCATTTCTTTAAAACTCAAACCTTCCATACACAATAACATCCTGAACCCTCTCCAGCTTAATAATATTGTTCCCATACAGTATTCCAGAAAAGGCCTCATCAATGTCCTGTACAATCTCGACATGGCTTCCAAATACCTCTACTCAAAGGACTGCACAATGAAGGCAAGCGTGCCAAATGCCTTTTTAGCCACCCTGTCTATATGTGTAGCAAACTTCAAAGAATTATGTACCAGTATCCCTTGATGCCTCTGTTCTACAATACTACCCAGCTCCTACCATTAATTGTATCAGCTCTACCAAAATGTTTGTTATACCAAAATGCAATACCTCATATTTTTCTAGATTGAAATCTATCTGCCATTTTTCAGCCCATTGGCCAATTTGATCGAGATCCCTTTGTAATCTGAGAAAACCTTCTTCACTGTCATCAATGCCACCAATTTTGGTATTGTCCACAAACATACTAACCATGCCTTCTATATTCTCATCTAGTCATTTGTATAAATGACAGTCAAAAGAGGACCTAGAACTGATCCCTGTGGAAATCACTGATGACAGGCCTCCAGTCTGAAAAGTAATCCTCCATCACCACTCTGTCTATTGTCGTTAAACCTCTGTCACACGTTGAGGTTTACTTACAACTTGACAAGTAGAACAGGTTTTACAAAATTTCACACATTGTGCATAATTCTGACCAGACACAATACTTGTTTATGGGTGCCTGAGTTTTTTGAATCCTCACGTCCTGCAATGGGAACTTCATATGCTATTCACAATATCTCCCTACGACAGCTGGGTAGTACAACTAGCCGATGTACAACCATCCATTCTTCATCTGTGGATCTGTGAGGAAGTCTCTTAACTTGGAAGATAATAGTAGTCTGGAACTCTGTTGGCGTCATCCTCTGTATAAGCTGATTTCTAATTTAATTCAGGATCTGCCTTTAGTGCTATCGTACTATACACTTCACCTAGATTATCTTCACTCTTCAAGGAACTTTCAGCTGCTCTTAACCATTTGTTTGTGGAGACACATCAATCCTTATTGATGGATTTAAAGTCATAGAGATGTACAAACATCCTTCGGTCCAACTCGTCCATGCTGACCAGATATCCTAACCTAATCTAGTCCCATTTGCCATCTTTTGACACATATCCCTCTAAACTCTTCCTATTCATATACCCATCCAGATGCCTTTTAAATGTTGTAATTGTACCAGCCTCCACCTCTTCTTCTGGCAGCTCATTCTATCCATGCACCATCGTTTGCGTGAAAACGTTGCCCCTTACGTCCCTTTTACATCTTTCCTCTCTCAACTTAAACATATATCCTCTAGTTTTGGACTCCACCCCAAGGAAAAAGCTTTGTCTATTTACCTGATCCATGTCAATCATGATTTCATAAACCTCTATAAGGTGGCCCCCCCCAGCCTCTGACGCTCCAGGGAAAATACCCCAGCCCCTTCAGCCTCTCCCTGTAGCTCAAACTGTCCAATCCTGGCAACATCCTTGTAAATCTTTTCTGAACCCTTGCAAATTTCACAACATCCTTCCTATAGCAGGAAGACCAGAGTTGCACACAATATTCCAAAATTGGCCTAACCAATGTCCTGTACAGCTGCAACATGACCTACCATCCCCCATACTCAATACTCTGACCAATAAAGGAAAGCATGGCTCTGGTTGCAACACATGAAAAGAAAATGCCAGGAATCTGTCCCTATAATTGTTTCTTGTACCAGGTTTGAGATTTCTGTATGCCTTTAGTCTTGCCAAATCATCACACAGGAGTCTACTCCCTGAACAGGGAATGTTTATATTACTCAAAGAATTACCTCTCCTGATAAATTATATTCTAATTATACTTCATATAATGGAACCAGAACATACTCTTCACCAATCCCATTTATTAACACCTGAGTTCCCATTGAACTCTGTGAAGGGAAAACCAATTCTTTCTCCAGTAAATGTGATTGTGCTATCCCTGTAATTCTTATTATGGTTACAGGTTTAACTACCTCACCTGAAGGAAAAGGAGTCACCTTTCCACTTGACAAAAATCCTCTTGTCTACTTTACAGATTTCTTCACTAATGACAGAATTCACCTCCACTTTTTTTCTTACAGTTACAGCTACAACCTGGCCCTTGATATTATATTTTGTGTTCCCTTCTCCCATTCATTTTTACTAACTCCTCTGGGTATAAGAAATTACAAGGATTCACAAAAACAAAAATTGCCAGAAAGGCTCAGCAGGTCTGTCAGCATCTGTGAAGAAAAATCAGAGTTACTGTTTTGAGTCTGGTGTTCACAGTTCGTTTCGCTCTTATTTCAAATGCTTTTTTAAACTTGCAACTTCCAACATACTAAACGTGCACAACCCAACTTATTACAATAGAAATATTTGAGATTCTGAACCTCATCTCCATTCTCAGCAATTTCTTCCTTGCTCTAAGGAGTACTGGATGTGTTCCCTACTGTCAATTCCCTACCCTAGCTACCCATCTTCCTTTCACTCTCCCACTTCCTATTTATCTCAAACATTTGGGGTACAGAAACAGGTTATGGATTAGTTCGTAATTGCCAGCCATTGTAGCAGCTTGTCTTGCCATTTGCTATCCTTTGGTCTTCATGAGTTCTGATTGCAGAATGTAAGGTAGTTTTAAATTCTTCTAAAAGAATAATTTCTCTATGAACTTTTGGTCCAACTTGTCCATGCTGACCAGATGTACTAAATAAATCTAGTCCTATTTGGAAACGTTTGGCCTATATCCCTCTAAGCCTTTCCTATTCATATATCCATATCTTATCAAAATTATTCTATTTAATTTTTTCAATATCAATATACGTTTGTGCAGACTATGTCCTTAAGGTCCAAAACCTCTAACTGCACACTTCTAGGACCAACCCATATGCTTTTCACGTCATCATTATCCCCAGAATATTCTTCCAACATGGATGCATAAATCTTCTGTCTTCACCGGTTAATTCATTTTGCAGGTGCAAGGTCCAATCTGTTTTTGGCACCTCATTTGGGTTGCTATGTTCTCAGATGACATGAAAAATACATTCACATCCTTTTCTTCAAATGTTGGCAAAGCCTACACAAATTTAAACATCTCCTTACTGAATTGTGGATTGTGACTAAAACTTTCCTCTAAGTCTTCCCAAGTCTCTGGTTTAACTTGCCTAAACTGTATCACCTTTGATTTAAATTCCAGTCCTCTCCTTTTTATCCTGTTCTTTTTCATCTCTTCCTTCTGCCCCATTTCCCCCCTTCTTTTGGAATTCCATCTCCAGTTTCTTCATTTCCAATTGCCTTAATTCCAACTTAAAGTTTATTGATGCATCCAATCTCTATTTCATTAAACCCAACTGCTTCAATATTAAACCTATACTGTCTGCTTTCTTACCTTGCTCTTGCAACTTTTTTTGCAGTCAGCTGGCCAACCCTACTAGTTTAACTTTAGTTACAACCTGCAGGGAGAAATTCTGACACTTAAAAACGTTTAACAATTTCCAATGCCATCTTAAGTCCATGTACAAATTTGTTGACCAATTATTCACTCCACACATCAAAATCCAATTTGAGATCTACACGGAGATCCAGGATTAGTCCCCAGTTATGTAATGACACTAAAGCAGATGGTCAAATCAAATCAGTCTCCCTATCCCTGTATTCATAATGTAGTAAAATTAAAATACTCAAATGATTCTGAAAATTGACTCCAGTGTTTCCTAAGCAGCCTGTTTGAACAACCAGTGCCAGATTTTGTGAAAAATTGATACTAGACACCAGGTTTATAGTTTATACAAAAGATTTAACAGTAGCTTTAGCAGAGCAATTATCTAAATAATAAGAATGTAAGAACTAGGAGCAGCAGAAGGCTGGCTGGCCCTTCAAACCTGCTCCACCATTCAATAAGATCATGGCTGATCTTATCATGGCCTCAGCTCCACTAAACCCACCCTCTCATCATAACCTTAATTCCTTTATTGTTCAAAAAATTATCTAACTTAGCTTTAAAAGCACTTCCTGAGGAATCATTGAATTCCTATAGTGTGGAAACAGGCCCTTCGGCCCAACAAGTCCACACAGAACCTCCGAAGAGTAACCCATTCAGAGCCATTCCCCTACCCTATCACCCTATATTTACCCCCGACTAATACACCTAACCTATACATTCCTGAATGCTACGGGCAATTTAGCATGGCTAATTCACCTAACCTGCACATCTTTGGACTGTGGGAGGCAACCGGAGCACCCGGAGGAAACCCATGCAGACACGAGGAGAATGTGCAAACTCCTCACAGGCAGTCACCCAAGGGAGCCTCAACCACTTCACTGAGCAGGGAATTCCATAGATTCACAATCCTCTGGGTGAAGAAGTTCCTTCTAAGTTCAGTCCTAAATCTGCTCCCCCTAATTCTGAAGCTATGCCCTCTTGTCCTTGTTTTACCCACCAGTGGAAACATTCTCTCTACTTCAACCTTATCTATTCCCTTCATAATTTTATATGCTCCTGTAAGATCTCTCCCCCCCCCATCCTCAGTTTTCTAAATTCCAATGAATATAATCCCAGTCTACTCAGCCTCTCCTCATAACCCAACCCCCTTAACTCCAGAATCAGCCTAGTGAACCTCCTCTGCACCCCCTCTAGTGCCAGTATATCCTTTGTCACGTAAGGAGACCAAAACTATACGCAGTCCTCCAGGTGTGGCCTCACTAGAACCCTATACATCTGCTAATACATTGCCTGATATGCCTTGCAAATTTATCCTACACAGCAGCCTTCTGTGTGGTATCTTGTCAAATGTTTTTTTTGGAAATCAAGATACACCACATCTACTGGTCCACCATGTTCATAATGACTTGATAGAACTACAAAAGATTAGTTCAACATGACCTGCCCTTCATGAACCCATGCTATCTTTGCCCAATGGGACAATTTCGATCTTGTTATTTCTTCCTTGATTATAGATTCAAACATTTTCCCCACTACTGAAGTTAAGCTGACTGGTCTATAATTCACAACTTTTGTCTACCTCCCTTTTTAACAGTGGAGTCACACTGGTTGTTTCCAATCTGCTGGAATCGCCCCACAGTCCAGTGAATTTTGGAAAATTACCATCAAGTGCATTTGCTGTTTGTCCCACTAGATTTTTCAGCACACTAGGATGCATTCAATCAGGGCCAGGAAACTTGTCTACCCTTAGCTCCATTAGCTTGCTCAACACTACCTCTTTCATGATAATGATTGTTTCCAGGTCCTCACCCACATTCGTCTCTTTGTTGATTACAGACATGTTATCCATGTCCTCCACTGTGAAGACCGACACAAAATACCTTTTCAATGCCTCAGCCATTTCCTCATATCCCATTACTAAATCCCCCTTCTCACCCTCTAAATGACTGTTTACTTGAGCCACTTTTTAAAAATTTTATATATTTATAGAAACTTTTATATTCTGAACTGTTCTTCTTTTTCGTAATCTGTCTTACTTTTCTTTTTAGCTCTTTTTGTGGTTTTCTGTTGACCTTTAAAGACTTCCCAATCTTCTAGTTTCCCACTGATCTTGGCCACTTTGTAAGCCTGCTCTTTCAATTTGATAGCCTCCCTATTTCCTTAGACATCCATGGCAGATTACCCCTTTTCCTACAGTCATTTCTATTCACTGGTATATACTTTTTGCTGTGCACTTTGAAAAATTACTTTGAAAGTTCTCCACTGTTCATCAACTGTTCCACCATAAAGTTTTCCCTTCCAGTCTACTTTAGCCAACTCCTCCCTCACTTTGTTGTAGTCTCCCTTGTTTAAGCAAAGGACCCTGGTATTGGATTTTATCTTCGCACTTTCCATCTGTATTCTAAATTCAACCATACTGTGATTGGTCCTTCTAAGAGGATCCCTGACGATGAAATAATTAATTATTTCTGTCTCATTACATAGGACCAGATCTAGGATAACTTGCTCCCTTACATACTGTTCAAGAAAACTAACATGGATACATTCAATGATCTCCTCCTCAAGGCTACCCTGATCAACCTGGCTCAACCAATCGACTAATGAATGTGAGTGAAACCCAAACCTCTTAGATTCTAGATCCCACCCCCACTCATAAGACAGATGCGATTAAGGGATACTTCAAAAATAAGGAAGTAATGACATGCAATTGGCCAGTTCACTTGAGTAGTCTCCCATGATCCATAGTCTCACAGGCACATGTACCTTGCTGGGTTTCTGAAGACAACAATACATGCAGATAGCTTCCAGTAGGCTGAGAAGCATTCACTTAATTATTGTAACAGATTTTATTCTCTAAACTTTCAACAAGTTGATTATGAGAGGATATGTCGAGTGTAATCATTCTTGCATCCTGTAGCTTTCACAAAGCTCCTTTTGACAAAACCAGAGTTCAAAACCCATCTCAAACTTTGGTTTCTTTGTTTATTATTTTTCATTCAATTTGTTGGGCACCATCACTCCCTTCATGGCCCATTAGTTTTCCAACATTTACCCTTGGAGCATAATGACTGTCCAGGGTCAAAACACTTTATAAAGTACTTTGAACAAGAACCAAACCACATTTGAGTTCCAGGCCTGCTCTCAAACAAATAGCAGTTTGTTAGTTTTTTTTAAAAAAGACAAGCTGCTACTTTAAATCCAAAGGTCATCTTAGCTCAGCTTCAAAGCAAAAATGATAAAAACTAAAAATAAAAATCAGTTAAGGTTCTAGCACATACTATGCTGTTAGGGAAAGCATTCCAGGATTTTGATCCAGGGATACCTAAGGAATAGCAATATATTTCCAAGTCAGGGTGGTGTGTACTTGGAGGGGAACTTGCAGTGACTTTCTCATGTATCTGCTGCCCTTGTCCTTCTCGACCGAATTGGTCATGCATTTGGAAGGATTTTCGAAGGACTTCATTTAGAAGAAAATAGGGAAGAATGAGGATGAAACAAAACATGGGGACATAGAGTTAAGACAGCTTGAAATGGAAAGGGAGGGTAGAGAAAAATAGAGGGATGGGGATTAAAAGAACTTAACCTCCAAAGAGGTGGGGGAATTAAAGTTGGCCATGGAACCATTTGGAGCAAAGAATGGTGGAAAAGGTGTTAGTTTTAGAGAACAGACAGAAGGAAGCCAATATAATAAAAGGCTGGATCTAAAAGTGATACAAAGAATATGATTCCACTATCATAAGACTGGACATCACAAAGTCAATTATTCCAAGTTAATTGGAAGACCAATTTCAGTTGTAGGCATGTCTGAGGTATCTTCTCAAACTGAAACATCAGGAAATAGGTTTTAAAACTGTGGTGGCACAAAAAAAAACGTTTTCCTTAAGATGTTCTAAGACATGGCTCAGGACAGTCATGAAATTGGATTTTGAACTAGTGACATCTGGATTTTGGTCTGTGTATGAGAGAATACACTGATTAATCTGTCCATATTTTTGGAGCTGTGATTTCTTTTAAATCTGTATGAGACACACCCTGGTGTGTAATAGTGCTTTGTCTGCATTTAGAGTTTTACAAAGGGAAAGTAAGTATTGAAGATCATTAGGCTATCGTCATCAGTCGGATCAGCGATTGATTTTGTTTCTATTTAGGAGAAAACACCCATTATTGGAAAGCTCTGTGGTTCAATTCATAGCATCTCAGAATCCTTAAAATGTGGCAGGAAGCCATTGAGTTCACACCGACCTTCCAAAAAGCATCCCACCCAGACCAAACCCATCCCAACAACCCTGTATTTCCCATGGCCAATCCACCTAGCCTGCACATCTTTCAACAGAGACAGAAAACCAAAACACCCAGAGGAAACCCACACAGATACAGGGAAAATGTGCAAACTTCACATAGACAGTCACCCTAGGATGGAGTCGAACCATGACCCTGGTACTGTGAGACAGCAGTGCCAATGTGCCACCCTAGAGTGCATAAAAAATCTGGTGGAAATTATATGAATGAACGTTTCTCCTGAAAAAAGTAGGCAGTTCAGAACTTTTCTGAAAATAGCTTATGTCAATGTAAACCGTTTTGTTTGAAAGTTACGGCCAAGATATGTATGTTCAAACCCTGAAGTTATTTCAAACTGGGAAAATCCAAGCTCAATTGTGTGAATGGCCAAGGAAAAGGCTATCAAATTCCTAAACTGGGAACTAAAAGTCAAAAATGAACTTTTAGATGTGATAGAGAAGGGAACTTTCTCTCGTGTTTGGACAGTGAAGACTTGATGGGATAAATGGGAATATGTGTTCTGGAATCTTTACATGGAAATAACTTTGTTTATTCTATTTTATCCTTTCTTTTGTGTAATAAATTTATTTATTACTGCATGTTTATGTTTCCATGGGAGACCATCTTGTAAAATAAAAGAAAAATAGTCTGTCAAGCCAGAGCTCAGTCTGTAATGATTTATCTAGTGCTAACATCAGCAGGTTTCATGACAAGCTTATCATTTATGAAATGAATCTGCAAATCTGGAATGGAAGTATTTTTCAATTTTATGTTCCATGTACAGGTAGTTTTCCTACAATGTTGTGGTTGCTGCATTCCAAAGAAACCTTGCTTAGTAGACATTTGCTTCACATAAATAATGGGGCCTGTGGGAAAAGTGGGGTTGGGGCAGCCCAGCAAAACAAATATCACTCACCATCACTCAAAAATCTAATATAAAGTATCACACATCCTGAATGAAAGTTGAAATCATTTTTATTAATGAAACAAAAGTAAATTTAACACAGTACATTTTAAAAATGTAAGAAAGCTGTTCCCTGTGCAGTATCTCTCACAGAAAGCTGCTCTGTCGGCAGCTGACTGCATGCACAGAATGGAGCAGACTTCAATGTAGACATCAACTTGTGCACAGAATGGCGAGGATATCGCTGCATGTGCAGAATGAAGCACGCGAACTGATCCACGCTGGAATTATGTTTTTAAGAGGTAAGCATTCTCAAAAATACCATTCCCTAATTCTTCAGTGATGTTGCAGCCAAAACGTGCTTTCAAAAAATGCGTTATCCCAGAACTACTTGTACCATGTTCTTGCCCGCTCACTAAGCCCTTCAAAATCCGTGTGAAACCACTACTCTCCTTCTTCACGACAAAACAGCTTAGCTTTGTGTTGTCCACAAATTTAGAAATATTACATTTGTTCCCCAAATCCTTAAAATTTTACAGTTCAGGCCATTCAACAAAATTACTGATACATATTTTGAACAACTGATGTCCATATACTAGCCCTCAGCCTGCCAATGAGTGACCCATTCACTCCTGCTCTATTTTTTGCCTGTTAGCTAATCCATACTCCAGGCAGCATCTGAGGAGTAACAGAATCGACATTTTGGGCCGGAGCCCTTCATCAGGAATGAGGCTGGGAACCTTGGGGGTGGAGAGATAAATGGAAGGGGGTGGGGCTGGGGAGAAGGTAAAATGTCAATTCTCCCACTCCTCAGATGCTACCTGACCTGCTGTGCTTTTCCAGCAACACACTCTCAACTCTGATCTCCAGCATCTGCAGACTTCACTTTCTCCTAATCCATAATCCATGCTAGTCCATGATCTCCTCTCCCATATGCTTTATATGGCCCTGATACTCCATGGAGTCTTTACAAAAATGCACATTGCTCCCTGCAATCTTTTTTGGATTTCACAGAATCTCCACAGTATGGAAACAGGCCCTTTGGCCCAAGTCTGCACTGACCCTCCAAACAGTATCCTACCCAGACCCATTCCCCTACCCTATTACTCTACATTTACCCCTGACTAATGCACCTAACCTACACATCTTTGGAATGTGGGAGGAAACCAGAGCACCCAAAGGAAACCCATGCAGACATGGAGAGAATGTGCAAACTCTACACAGTTGCCCAATGCTGTAATCAAACCCAGATCCCTGGTGATGTGAGGCAGCAGTGCTAACCACTAGGTTTTTCAAATGCTCCTCTTTAGAGAATCCAGTAACCAAAATATTGGTCAGACAACACTGAATACCTGGCAATCCACTCAAAATTTGGTCTATGGCCTCTGGAAAAGACCTGACACTGGTGTGATGCCATAAGGAAGTCGCTTGTAGTGGAACAGTCCCGTGTGTCACTACTGTCAGCAGTAGCTGGGACAATTTCACGACCCTCGTCGGCAAGTAGGCCTGCAATCCATTTTTGAGAATTTCTTTCCCAGCCAGTCCACGGAACAGGGGTATTGATGTAGATCAATTGTCAATTTCAAGCCTGAGACAGCTGGATGTTTTGTAAAGCAGAGGCACTGAGGAACTGGAGGTTAGGATAAAAGTTAGGTCATAGACTAGCCAGAATCTAAATGGTTAGTGGAGCAACCTCAAATAATTAAATAGACTTCTCTTACAGATGGCATCAATTATTTAAGTGTTATCTGCACAGTAAACTAGTAAGAATGTATCCCTGTATTCAACTCAGTCTTTCATGATTCCGGACATAAAGAATTATACTTCATTCATAGGTCATGATGCACGACTGCTGTGATTGATCTAACAAGACTAGCAACCAGTATTCATTTGGACAAGGATAGGTGGAAAAATCTAAAAAGATTGTTAAATTAGCTAATATACTGAACTTTGGACATGGATGTGGGCCTCTGATCAAAAAGTGGTTGGAGGAACATTAATTGGTACTTTCCAAATCAGAAAAGGCTGCCTACTATAATTTCTGGTACAACATATTGCATGGCATTCAATCATCAACTTACTAAACACAAATTATGCGAATTTTTAAATAATGACAATCTGCTAACCCAGAAACATTTTATTATTCCTGCCCAACTTGCAAAATTTTACACTGTCAATACAATTAAAAATCACATTTCTTTAACAAAACCTCATATTGAAACAGACAACCAGAAGCTTCTTTATAAACAACACAAATCTTAGAGAAGATGAAATAAAACAATAACATACAAAAATACTCCAAGTCTTAATGTTCAAATCCTGCATATAGTTTGCGTTTACAATTGAGATTCCTTGCAACTTAAGTCATGAACTCATTTTGGTCATGCAAAAAGGGGCATGATTCCCACAGAATAAAAAGGTAACCTTGACTGTAGATTTATCATTGCTGGTCACAGCAACAGAGGATTTTAAAACAGATTGCTACAGATCTACGTCAGTAATTAAGGAATCATGCACTGTTTCAGTGACAAGGCAAAAAAAAGGAAAATTTATGAGCAGGTCAAGGCATCTATATTAATTAAGTTTGACCATATGAAGTCATTCTTCAATGGACAGCCATTTGAAACAATCTGCTCACTTGGCACTACATCAATTCCCATTTCATTAACTTTTACAAAGTAAAATATATTCTCCCTAGTATCAGAATAACACTCAAATTTGACCTCATAGGTGATGCAAATAATCTTGTGCATTTACATTTTAAAGCAAATTGCATTTTGTAGGTCAACAGTCAATATGGACTCCTGCCATAACAGTTTCAATTATAGCTTTGCAATGTTGAATGATTTCCAGATTTGTTAAGTTCCTGCATTTGGTGGAACCTGAAGAATTACAAGAAACTGAAGAATTTTTTTCTCTCTCGCTGGGTTAAAAACCTTTTCAAACAATTTACTAATTACCTGTTTTGGGGAAAGAGAAAGACATAGAAACATGTGCACACATATCTATCAAGGCGAATCAACTCAAACAGCCCACAGAAATATTAATATGAACAGATTCTCTAACAGAACTTCCACCAAAATTCAAATAATTGTGCTCAACCCAATCTCAGATTCAGGTCTGTGATGTAGCACTTAAGTCATATGAAGAGATGCCTTTATAATGATAATAAGCACTGTAAAGCAATCCACTATGAAGGCTGTAACCAACATTTTAAGCTTGCAGTCAAGAAGTTTCTATATCCACAAGAGTGCTGAATTGGAGAGATTGTTGTTGACAATGTACATGTTTCTGATGCTTTTGAGTGATCCAATTACAAGTCATTGATCCCATCTTACTGAAACAAGCGAAGAAAAGTTTTCACTACCTTTGATACTTCCAGAACAGTTCACTTGTTAAAAAGAACTTTAATTGCAAGAAACAAGCTCTTCCTGTAGTGTTATTTCCCTTTTATCATCAAATTTTCTTCCCTCTTTTCGACAATTCAGTACCCTGTGGTCATTATTCATGTGGGAATTGACAGTGAGCATCAGCATACTATTGAATGGTTATGTATTTCAAAGCAAATTTGATTGTTTCCTTACCTGACATCCACATGTACATGCTTCTCAGTAGGGTCCATGAATAGTAATCCACTGAATCAAACTGATATGGCTAACGCAGCATCCTCTATTGAGTGTTTTTGTACCAATTTATACCTCTCAGGCTGATTACTCAAGTTTGCTGGCAAAATGTTCCCAGAGTCACATTATTAATCACACTGAAGATTATATCTCTTACACTAATGTATGAGACAACTTACGAAACTTTTACTTGAGTGGTTTTAAAGTAAAGACAAAGGATATGGAAAGGTTCTTAGAATGAGAAATGCCAAATTTCTTAGAGAACATTAGTCAACTTTGTCTCTAGTTTCAATGGACGACTAGAAAAGATTTCATTCAAAGGTGTGGTTATTGTTAATTCTCCAGTACATTCCCCAAGTGGATATTCCTTGTGTGAGTTCAGTGAATGTTGATAGGCTGACCAATAAGAAAGTAAATCATTAGCAAGCCTAATATTTTCCTCAAGTCACATCAATGTAGTCAAATATGCCAGCATAAGCCACTCATTAATGAGCATAAAGCTTTGCTAATTCCACTCCTACAGTGGTGGTACCATCACATTCTCCTAGTGGGATTTCACGTATCATGCAACTGCTTCTGACTTACCAGATGCTATGAAGATAATTCATCCCCATTGTATGCTACCCTGGCTACAAACTGCACTCAAACGGTCTACAAAAAGCACATACCCAGCCCTGAAAGAATGCAGACAGAGATATAGACCTTTTTGAGACACCATATTTTGATAATTAAATTAAGTCCTTTATATGTATTGGGTGAGAAAAGGTTATTAATCGCCACAATTACTATCCTAAAACTTGGCAATCCTTGTTTTCAAATGTAGTGAAGCAACTATCTCAGCAAAAATGATTTTGCACAACCTTGGTATCAACCTTAAATTCCACAAAATTTTCCTCACATTAAGTGCAGTATTTACAGCAGAAATTTCAGGTACATTTCACTAAAAATGGCTTTATTAAAAAACGTTATGGCATGAACTAGGTAGCCCAATTTTAAATATACTTACACAATCCTATCAATCTTATGTAAAGAGACAGTTTGTAGTGCCTGTAATGTACAGATTTGCAAAAAGAGAGATAAATATATATTTAGGTGTTGCATTGTCAGATGTTCTTATTGTGTTATGGCCTTCAGACTAATCAAAACAAACATTATATTGCAATCAGGTGATATCCTCTTGGTCAACCCCATACCATGAAAGCACAGTCTACTGACATGGGAAAATGACTACTACCCATATCACTATGTACAATTTTTTTATATATCACATTCAGGATTGTGAATCATCACAATACACTTTCCCTTGATTCAGAAATGCTTAAATGGGAAATCGTTCTTCAATTTTGTAGCAAACTAACAAATGTAATTCTAGATAATCTATCAGAATTTTACTACAAATAGCAAACAGCTAACATTTTTGGAGATCTTATTTATTCTCCAAGGATGTTATTCCTAACCTTCATATCTCTGGCAGATTTATACTACTTAAAATATTGAGCTGGGAAGTGGAAGAAAATAGAAGAAATGGTTATATAGAACTTACGACAGATAGACTGCACTACAACTGATACAGGAAGGCCTTCCATTCTGATTTTTAAAGAGTCAATCTAAACTCAGAAATGAATGCTTATTGTAAAATGGGGATTAAACACACTAAAGAATAGCCTAAACCAAGTGCATTAAATTACCTGATTCAGCGAAAGATTAAGAGCACAGAAATGAGCCTTCCAAACTTCTAATGTTTGAGTTATCAATGGAAGAATGCCATTTGGTGTACTGGGAAGAGTAACAAATCCCAGATTAGAATTTATTATTTATCGTGGGTGTACAGAAGAACTAATACAAGACTTGCAAAGGCTGAGAAAAGACAACAAGAATTTCAATGAAGTTGTGGATAGAACCACTTCAGTTAAATACAGGTTGAGCTTCCTAATTCATATCAAATCGGCACTTCTACAGCTGTTGTCAACTGTTATTTGTTGGACATGTCTTTTGGGAATAGAAGTGAAAATACTTACCACACACTAATGTATCATGCCAAATTTTGAAAGTTAGGTTAACATGACTCCATTAATAATAATCTGCAATAAACAAGTTCAGTACATTGTAATATCAAAGGGATTGAAGACAAAGGATATAGTTTGTCCTTCCCATTCCATATATACCGATTGCCTGTGCTGCACTGCTAGCAGGGAACAGTTGCCTGGCAAGTTACATTATTCCCATTTGAGTTCATATACAACCTAGGAATGCCTCACTAGACCAAGTGTTTGCTGGAAAAAGGTGTGATACTTGGAAATCTGAGTCTTGAAATAATTCAGACAAGTTTTGAATTTTTTTGAGTAACATGAAATTTGCTTAAACCAAAAGTACTTGCCTATTATAAAATGTAAAACAGTTTTCAGGAGCTTCGCAATTAATGACCATGAACTTTTCAATGAAGTGAAATTTAACTGAACTTTCCTTTCCGATTTTTAACTGATATGTAGACATATTACTTTCCAGGACTCCAAATGAAATAACCACAGTGGCACACTAAAAATAATCAAATATAGCTACTAGAGGTGAAAGATCTTAACTGCAACTTCTGTGTTGAATATTTCTGAATGAAATTTCTCTGAAGGGGTCACTTACTGTTTACTAAACACATTGCACTCATTACAAGTTATAGTGAGAAAGTCTTTAAGTATACATTATACACATCACTGAAAATAGTTTCCATTTCAAAGCAATCTAGAATGTATCTCAATCTCTACAATTCATTTCCACTTCCCACAGCTCACAATTCTGCATTTTCAATAATAGCATTTAGTCCTCGTCTCCAAAGTTCCGCAGCTGACTTTTCATCTTCCGCTCCCACAACCTCTGGTTGTCAGAAAATCCTTGTTTTCCCTTGTTAAAAGAATTTGGTCCTGCTGACGTCGGTGTTTCTCTGAAGAAAGAGATTAAGTAAATTACCAAAATATTTAATTTTAAATATGTGTAAATGCAATAATCTGCTACTTCAATGCATAATGGAATGTCACCATCTCATTATGGGAGTTTGTAAACTACATACATTTATAAAAGTCACAGCATACATTTCGCATAATTCATCATCCTTGAAACACTGTTTAGTAAAACAAAGGTATAAGATTAGATTAGATTCTCCACAGTACGGAAACAGGCCCGTTGGCCCAACAAGCCCACATTGACCCTCCAAAGACTAACCCACCCAGACCCATTCCCCTACTCCCTACTAATGCACCAATCACCATGGGCAATTTAGCATGGCCAATTCACCTGAATTGCACATCTTTGAATTGTAGGAAGAAACCAGAGCACCCGGAGGAAATCCAAGCAGACACAGGGAGAATGTGCAAACTCCACACAGTCACCCAAGGCTGGAATCAAACCCGGGTCCCTGGCGCTGTGAGGCAGCAGTGCTAACCACTGAGCCACAAGTTAATTATAGTATTTTAAAATTAAAGCGGCTCAACTGATGGCTTGAGGTAGCAATTTTAACTATTTGTTTATCTAAACATTCAATTGTGGGCGGCACAGTGGCACAGTGGTTAGCACTGCTGCCTCACAGCGCCTGAGACCCGGGTTCAATTCCCGACTCAGGCGACTGACTGTGTGGAGTTTGCACGTTCTCCCCGTGTCTGCGTGGGTTTCCTCCGGGTGCTCCGGTTTCCTCCCACAGTCCAAGGATGTGCAGGTTAGGTGAATTGGCCATGCTAAATTGCCCGTAGTGTTAGGTAAGGGGTAAATGGAGGGGTATGGGTGGGTTGTGCTTCGGCGGGTCGGTGTGGACTTGTTGGGCCGAAGGGCCTGTTTCCACACTGTAAGTAATCTAATGAATACAATATGCAAAAATTGTATTGCTTATCCTACATACAACAACCATGGTACTAAGCTGCCACACACAACAACCTGACTCAATTACAAACCCAGTGACTCCCATAGTTACCATGACTATAGTTCCTCATTCCTTGCCTCTGGTACAGAGACTATTCCAGTCTCTCTGTTTCTCCATTTCTGTTGTATCCATGAGTGTTTTTAACTATTATTTATAAGATTTATTGCCCATCCCTGATTGCTTTCAAGTAGTTGGCTGTGAGTTGCCTTCTTCAACTGCCGGATTTAATGCTGTCAGGGAGGGATTCCAGAATTTTATCCTAATGGAGAACTAACAATGACATTGTTCCAAGTCAGGATGGTGCAGGAACTTGCAAGTGGTGGTCTTCCCACGTATTTACTATGTGTCCTTCCAGCTGCTCCGGTTCACAGGTTTGGAAGATGTTGTTGAAGAAGTCTTGAGTTTTTGTTGTGCATCTTGCAGATGGTTCATACTGACATTGCTGCAAGTGACAGTCAGTGGTACAGTATATGCTGAAGGTGTTGGGTGCCAACTGAGCAAGCTGCTTTGTCCTGAATGATATTAAGCTTGAGTGTTGTTAACCTCCGTTTAATCTCCGTTAACCTCAACCTCCTCTGCTCCAGTGAGAAAAGTCGCAATATTTCAAATCTACTTTTATATCTCAAACCCTCCATTCCTGATAACATCCTGGTAAATCTTTTCTGAATCACCTCCAGTTTAATAATATTCTTCCTATAACAGGGTGAACAGACTTGAACAAAGTACTCCAGAAGAGACCTCACCATTGTCCTTTACAACCTCAGTATGACACCTCAACTCCTGTACTCAAAGGTCTGAGTGATGAAGGCAAACATGCTAAACATCTTCTTGACCATTCTGTCTACCTGTGACACAAATTTCAAAGAACTATGCACCTGAACCTCTAGGTCTCTCTGTTCTACACCATAACCTAGGGCCTTACTATTAATTGTATAAATCCTGCCTTTGTTTGTTTTACCAAAATGCAGTTTCTCAAATTTATCCAAATTGAGCTCTATATGCCACTCCTCAGCCGAGTGGCCCAATTGATCAAGATCTCTTTGTAATCTTAAATAACCTTCTTCACTATCCACTATATCACCAACTTTGGTGCCATTTGCAAATTTACTAACCACTCTCATCCAAACATTTATATAAATGACAAACAAAAGTGGATCCAGTACTGATCCCTTTCAAACACCGTTGGTCGTAGGTCTCTCATCTAAAAAACATGCTTCCACCATTACCCTCTATGTCCTACCATAAAGCCAATTGGCAAGCTCACCCTGAATCCCATATGATCAAACTTTACTAATTAGTCTACTTTGCAGAACCTTGTCAAAGGCTGCAAGTAAACAACAAGTACAGGACCAGTCTGCCCTCATCAACCTTTTTAGTTACTTCAAATTTCCCACATTGTTAGATAGATGCCAGTGTTGTTGCTTTACTGGGACAGCTTGACTAGAGGTGTAGCAAGTTCTGGAGCACATGTTCTCAGTACTACTGCCAGAATGTTGCCAAGGCTTATAGCCTTTACAGCAGCCATTGCCTTCACTCATCTCTTGATATCACGTAGAGTGAATCAAAATGGCTCAAGACTGGCAACTGTGATGCTAAGGATCCAAAGAAACCATTACACTGTGGAAACCAAATGAAGACTGAGTGTCTCCTTTGTGGAATATCCACATTCAGACCATATGCATAACTGCAAGCTTCCAGAAGTATCTTAATTTAATTCTTCACACACTCCTACTCTGACCCCATTGTTCTCGGTCTCCTCTACCATTCCACTGAAGTTCAACATAAGTTTGAGGAACAGCATAATCAATGTAACGGACCAAAACTGTCCTGAAGATAAACTTCCAAATCTCCTTGAAATGCATTATTTTCATATTGTCAAATATTTATTTAATCTTAAAATGAGCACCTCCTTTAGAGGAAATCTCATTTCTATTAATTTTAAAAATTAATGTGATGTGGGTGTTGCTGGCTAATTATTTTGGAAGTGAATTGCTTGCTTTGCCATTTCAGAGGACAGTTAAGAGTCAACAATACTGATGCAGGTCTGAAGTCACACGTAGGCCAGATGGGGTAGATAACAGATTTCCTTCTCTTAAGGACATTAGTGAATCAGATGTCTTTTTTTACAGCAGCATTTCAGCATCTGCCCCAATAGGATTCAAACCCAAGGCCCTGGGGTCCTGGATAACCAGTCCAGTGACATTACATCATACAACCACCTCCCCCCTCAAAGCTTAGGTAGGTTTACAGATTTCAGTATTTCCTCCATCCATTTGAATGATGTGTTTAAAGTTTAAAATTTAAAACAAGTTATTTGGAAACTGTTTTCATGCAATTTCTGCAAAAAATTCTTTGTTTTCATTCAACTAAATATAGATAAAAATTTAGTCAGCTTGTTATTAAACTATGATACCTAGAATTAAGTGAGCATTGATCACTGGATTGAAGTCATTTGGTTCTGACAGCAGTACTCTTATGAAATAAACAGCTAGTGATTCATAAATTTTTTTAAAATCAAAATTTCAAAACCATTTAATTCAATAATAAAAGCACTGAGAGTTCAGCCACGTGGTGTCTCAGGGAGAAAAGTGAGGTTGGATGACCTCTACTTTAATGCCAGCAGTATAGAAGTGAGATAGATGAGTTAAGGGCATGGACTGACAAATGGACTGTGATGTTGTGGTCATCACAAAGAGGGAGGGACATGACTGTTAACATTCCAGTCTATAGAATCTTCAAGCAGGACAAGGAGAGGGTGTGAAAGTGGAGGTGGTGTAACATTATTAGCTACTAGTCAGTTACTACCATAAGGTGGTACAATATCTTGGAAGAGTCATCAAATGGGGCTTTGTTGGTAAACACAGAAATAAAAAGGGGGCAGTAATATTGTTAGAAGTGTATTATACACACCCAGTCACTAGTTAATTCACTAAGATGCATAAAAACAATTCAAAACAATACTGAGGAAAGTAATGAGCTAACATATCAATTTGTGGTTGAAATGTAGGAACCAGGCATCCACAGAAGGAATAGGAATTTCCAAGAAATAAAAAGGAAAAGAAACATGTATGTCAGGTCCAAAGTGAGCAAACTAACTTGAGATCCTAAATGAGCATAAAAAGTGCAAGGGAGTACTCAAGGAAACAATTAAAACAGATGCGGGCAAGATTAGGGAAAATCCCAAGATATTCTACAAATATATCAAGGGGAAGAGAACAGCCAGGGAAAAAGTAAGGTTTATTAGGGACTATGGGGTCAATCTGTGTTTTCAGCCAAAAGATATTGGAAAAGTGTTAAATGAGTATTTCACATGTCTTTTCCTGGGAACGGGAGGATGCAAGTACAGAATTCAAGATGGATTGCAAGGTTTTTCAACAAATTAATATAAGAAGCAAAAAGGTATTGAAGGTTGTGGCAGATTTAAAAATGGACAAATACTCTGGTCCAGATGAACTGAGACAAGGGAAGAAATTACTGGGGCCCTGACCCAAATTTCCAAATCATCTCTGGCCACGAAGGAGGTGTCAGAGGACTGGAAGATAAGAAGGGTGGTAGAGATAGAAAAGGGAACTAAAACCCGTGGTAGGGAAACTATTGGAGAAAATGGACAAAGAAAAAATTAATCTCCTTGCAGAGAGGCAAGGTTTGATCAGTGATGGCCAGCATAATTTTGTCAGAAAGACCCATGACTAACAAATATACTGGAATTTTTTGAGGAGGTCACTAAGTATTTGGATTAAGTTGGGGCAGTTGATATAGGTTATATGGATTCCAGCAAGGTATTTGACACGATCCCACATGGGAAACAGAAGGTATAAGCTCATGGGATCCAGGTTAACCTGGTATGGTAGATCCAAAATTGGCTGACGCTTGCTATACAGTGGTGTATCACAGGAATCAATGGGGTGTGTGTGTGTGTGTGTGTGTGTGTGTGTGTGTATGCACATGTTGCAAGGATTGTGGAGCTGGGGAATGATAAGTAGGTTCACATAGAACTCAGGTGGTTGACAGCAGGAAGAATGATAAACAGATTGATCTGATGGACATTAACCCTGATAAATGCCTTTGGAAGAACCATCAAGATAAGGGAATGTTCAATGAAATGGCAAGACACAAAGAAGTTCAGAAGAATAGAGGGATCTTGGGGTGCTTGTCTACAGATTTCTGAAGGTGTCAGGACAGGTTAATAGAGTAGTTAAGAAAGCACACCTTTATCAATTACCGCATAGATCAAAAATGAAGGGAGATCGTGTTAGAGCTGAACTTAATACTCCGGCTGTGGCCGAACCAGTGTGTAGTTCTGGTCACCCACTACAGGAAGCATGCGATTAGACTGGAGAGGATGTAAAGGAGATTCACCAAGGTGTGCCTGGGATAGAGCACTTCAACTAATGAGAAAGGCTGGATAAGCTTGGCTTGTTTTCTTTGGATTCAGCAAACTTAAGTGATGTTGAATTTGCATATAAGATGCAAGAAAAATGACACATGCTAATATTGATTGATGTCAGAGTTTGTCTTCTTTTGAAACACAAAGAAACTAACTCCAAAGCAGCTTATTTTTAAACTAATTCTGTTTAATTCAATAGCTTTGGAAGCAATAGCTTGGAAGCACTCTATTTTAAGGATTTCCAAGTGTTTAATTATCAGTAAAGCAAGTTTAAAAAGGCATAAAAACAACCGCAATCTCAATGTTAATGCCTGTGCTTGACATGGAATTAAATGTCCTGTGGATATATACAGTACAAAGTAGATTTTGATAGGGCAGCATGACATTAATAGAACATTCAAAAGGATGCAGTTAAAACTGATTTTCCACAGGAGCCAAATCAACAAATGACTGCTCGGGAGACGATGAGAAATATAATTTCTTTTGATGTGTTTGTGAACAAGTGCATTATACTGCTAGTTGGTATTCTTTCCAAGCTTTAATCTGGGTTTTCAGTATTATTTCATTATTTCTTCCATCTAAACCGAAGAGTAGCTTAAATATGTCTTGTTCCATATAATGCTTAGAACATTACTTTTTAAAAATTATTAAAACATACCGTCCCATATTCTTCATGCGCATTTTTGCTTCAGGAGGCATTTCCTCTGGTTCACTCTGCAAGTAGAAATAAAGGATTCAGTTAACCACCAATCAACGTTTTTGTAGAGTTAACATTTTGTGTCCAGTGACCCTTCCTCTGAACTGATACTGACTAGGTAGAGAATGTATATATGATGAAGACAGGTTTGGGAGGAAAGGAGTGGGGTAATGGGATGAGTGGATAGGTAGAGCCCAGAGAGAAAGAACAACAGTTAGGCAGACAAAGGGATGCATAACAGTATTCCAGGGAGAAAGAAAAGCTGATAATATTTTATTTCATTTAGTTTGGTTTTGAAAGACATATAAGATAAATCACAAGTACCCAGGCCCACGGGTATTAGTTAACTTACCCTAAACACTGGCAATCAGAACTATTATTCACAGTCAAATATGCACTTTTTGACAATGCTCATCCATTTTTAAAAGGACATGGTAACAGCAAACTTTCTAGATTCTGGCTTGGTGGTGCTGGAAGAGCACAGCAGTTCAGGCAGCATCCAAGGGGCAGCTCCTTGGATGCTGCCTGAACTGCTGTGCTCTTCCAGCACCACTAATCCAGAATCTGGTTTCCAGCATCTGCAGTCATTGTTTTTACTTAGCTAACTTTCTAGTACAGCCAGGAAACATAATCAGCTCCTAGTCAAAAGCATAAACTGACCATTGCCATTCTTGAGAACTTCACAGCAACCAGACTTCAAAACCACTGCAAGTCAGCTGGTAAAGATTTTGAACCAGCAACTCTGATAATTTCCAAGTCAGAATGGTGTGCTGTTTGGAGGGGAACTTGCAGGTGGTGATGCTCTGGCCCATTTGTTGTTTTTCAAATGGTAGGATTAAAGGCATGGAAGATGATACTTTATTGTTGAATGCATCGTGCAGATGTCCACAGTGCTGCCACTGTGTGCTGGTGAAGGCAATGAGGGTTTAAGGTGGTGGATGGCATGTTGATCAAGCCGTTCTTCAATATTAGATAATATCAAGCAGAGTGTTGTTGGAATTGTACACAATAAAACAAGTAATGGATCAGGGGAAAGGTTTCTGCTAGTTGAAGTTATACATAGCATGAAGGAAGGTAGTTGTGGGTTTTGGAGGTCAATCATATCAACTCCAGGACATCCATACAGGAGCTTGTCAGGGTACTGTTCTTGGCTTAATGATCTTCAGCCAATTCATTCGGGACTTTTCCTCCAACTTGAGGGTAGAAGTGATGACATTCACTGATAATTGCATAATGTTCATAACCATTTCCAACTCCCGAGATATTTGTGCCACACAGTGTGAATCAATGATCATCTCCGACCATAAAAAAACTAATCATCATGCTTTGACATTCAATGGTGTTACTAATGCTGAATGCCGCAACCGCCAACATCCTGGCAGTTACCACTAACCAGAAAAATACTGTGATTACAAACATAAGTCAGAGGCTATGAATCCTGCAGCTAGTAACTTATCTCCAGGTTCCCCAAAACCTATCCACCATACACAAGTCAGGACAACTCACCAATGCTCTTTAGACAGTGCCTTCCAAATCGAGAACCACTGGAAGGGTTACAGATATACTGCCCTCTAAGCCACTCACCGCCCTGATACGGACATAAATCTCCACACCTTTAGTGTCACCAGGTCAAACTCTGAGAACAAATTCTATGGCAGCACTCTGGATGTACCCACAGCAAATGAACAGGAGAAAATCAAGAAGGCAACTCACTGCCACCTTCTCAAGAACAACATATGGTGAAGATTGTGACACCAAGGTGATTCAGTGGTTAGCGCTATTGCCCCACAGTGCCAGGGATCTGGGTTCAATTCCAACCTTGGACAACTCTGTACACAGTTGGCATATTCTTCCTGTGTTTGCGTGGGAAGGGTTTGGAGGGATATGGGCCAGGTGCTAGCAGGTGGAACTAGATTGGGTTGGGATATCTGGTTGGCATGACAAGTTGGACTATCTGTGAGCTGTAAATCTCGATGACTCTATGTGTAGGTTAAGTGGACTCGTCATGCTAAATTTTCCATAGAGTCCAGAAATGTGCAGACCAGGTATGTTAGCCTTGCAAAATCGAGTGGAGAATCTAGGTAGAATGCTCTTCGGAGGGTCATTGTGGGCCCTTTGGTCTGCCTCCACACTGTAGGGATTCTACGATTAGGTGGATGATCTGAACCAGTTTAGCAAAGATCAGTCTTAGTGGTTGCAATGGGGTGCTTGTGTTTTAAAGATGGTGGAAAGGCTTTGGGCAATAGGTGAGTGAAGCACACGAGTAACCTAAGCACTGATCTGTTGCTGCTCCAGTTAAATGTCCGGTTAGTGGGAAGACACAGGTCGTCAATGTGGGAAATTCAGCAACAATAAGTAACTGTTAAATGTCCAAAGGTGATAGTTAAATCTCTCACATCGGAAACAGTCATTACCAGGCAGCTGTGTGGCACAAATGGTTTTTGCCACACATCAAAAAAATGCTTGAATGTTATTCAGGCTTTTCTTTATGCAGGTAAAGATTATTTCAATACGTAGCTGAAAAGTTGTCTATCATATTGAACACAGTGCAATTATTACCATTTTTGACGATATGATGCAGGAAAGTCATCAATGACGCAATCGAAGATGGTTGGCTGATAGGAACTCTTGCCATGATGCCCTACGGATATGTTGATTAGCATGCAACAATCACAGTCATTATCCTTTCTGCAGACTAATTGCCACTGACTTCAACATTGCTAGTTTTCCCTGAGCCCACACTCAATCAAACGCTTTGACATAAGGGCAGTCATGCTTATCCCACCTCTATATCCACATCTGCAACAAGGCTGTGATGAGATATGCAGCCAAATGACTTTTTTCAAAACTGAAAATGAGTATCAGTCAGCAGATTATTGCAGAGCAAGTTGCTGTTTGACAGCAATGAATTTCAGCAATAAACATTGAGTGGATAATCCATTTAGGAACCCAACATATTTTCACCATTCCGGGATCAACAGTAAACCCTGGGGCTTGCAATTGGCAATAGAATCCCTACAATGTGGAAGCAGGCCATTTGGTCCCTCAAATCTATACATTCTGAACAGCATCCCACTCAGACCCACTCCCCTACTACTCTATTCCCCCCTAGACCTGCATCTCCCATAACTAATCCATCGAGCTGACACATTCCTAGACACTATGGGCAATTTAGCATTGCCAATGCATATGAACCACACATCTTTGGATTGGGGGGGGAAACCGGAGCACCAGAGGAAACCCATGCTGACAAAGGGAGAACATGTAAACTACACACAAACAGTCACATGGCTGTGACTGAGCCCAGGTCTCTGGCATGTTGAGGCAGCAGTGCTAACTACTGGGCCACGGTGCTGCCCTGTCAAGACCACATTGAATTTGTCCCGCATTTTGTGGACAGGACAAACTAGGTAGATGTCAAAGTTATGAGTATCGGGACAAGTTAGCTAACGGCTAACTATTGGTACAGAGAGTCAATAACTTCTGTTATATCCAGTGCCTTTTGAATTTTTTGTATACCACCAAGTGATTCCAAGACATCGGAATTGTCCTAAATAGATCATTCACTCGAAATTTCTGGTTGAATGTGTTTGCAAATGCTTTATTCAAGTTTACAAATTGATGTGCTAGGCACTCCATCACTGAGGATGGGAATGTTTGTGAAGCATGCGCCTGCAGTAACCTATCCACTACAATTCACAACTGGTGGCCGCCATGAAGAAGTTTGGCTACTTTTCTTTGTCTATTGCATGTTGCTTTTGATCACACATTTATGCTTATGATGCAGTTTCATCAGGCCAGCAATTCATTCCTAGGTAGCTTGCTGCTGCACCTTACATGCTGTGCTCAGCCCTCATTAAACATAAGTTGATCACTTGGCTTGATGAGAATAATAAATGAAAAATATGCCAGGACAATGGGGTTCTAGATTGTGGTTGAATACAACTATTAC
This sequence comes from Hemiscyllium ocellatum, assembly GCF_020745735.1. Taxonomy (NCBI): domain Eukaryota; kingdom Metazoa; phylum Chordata; class Chondrichthyes; order Orectolobiformes; family Hemiscylliidae; genus Hemiscyllium; species Hemiscyllium ocellatum. Next base: position 70,407,989 of record NC_083412.1, read on the forward strand.
AGCTACAGTCCAGACCATCTCATGGCTATTCAGTAGTAAATTGTGAGACCTGCCTTGAAACTACCCAACTTAGTATGATGATAGTACCACACAATACAATACTAGGCATCCTCAGTGCGAAGCAGGTCCTTTTCCACAAGGGTTGCCCATTCTTACCAACATCATCATGAACAGATACATAGCATCTGGTGATAGGTAGACTGGGGAAGATGAGGTCAAGTATTCCCTCCCCCCCCCCGCCGAGGTTCTCTCAACATCTGACAGAAGCCTGGTCAAGCAGATAGGTCCTTCAGAACTGACCATTTCATAATCGATTTTAGTGTAATTGAGACACTCTTGGTACTTTTGATCTGACTCCCAGATTATATTCTCTTATTGCTTTTGTTAATGACAGTGCTTCTTCTAAGTGGTGTGCTATGTGAAGAAATGCAAAGTCAGCATCTACTGGATGGTGGAAAATTGTAATCAGCACAAAGTTTTCTTGCTCATGTTTGTCCAAAGGATTCCATGAAGTCTCAGGGCAACACTAAAGATTCAGACAGCCTTTCCTTTGGGTTTACCATTGTGCCCCCACCTCTGGTGGGGATAATGATGGAGAAACCTGGAACATTTAATGAAAGGAATGGATCAATAAATGACATTGGATCATTGTTTGATTCATTTGTGGGGCAGCCCTCCAATTCTGCAGAAGAATCTGGATAGGGTGAACCCTTAGTTGCTTCCAATGCCTATGCCAAGACCACCTGGTGTGACAGTTTTATTTCTTTTGACTTTGGTGGAGATGTGTGATACAACTGAATGTCATGTCCAGTCATGTGACCTGTTCTGCTATAACACGGTAGTTGCATTCTCGTGTGACCTTGTGCTATAGAAAATCACGCAACAGAAATAGCAGGGCCTATGGGAAAAACAGGGCTGGGGCGAATCACCAACATCAGTAAAAATCGAAACAAAAACAGTAGTTGGCCAAACACAAGCAAAAGCACAGTCTAAGTAAATGTTAAAATCTTATATTTTAATGAAATTATACAATAAAGTTAACACTTTAAGGGGTTTCTAAGTTTGCTGAGTTATGACTGCAAACGACAGGGACTGAGGGTCATCACTTTCAGGTGCAGTTCTGGATGCAGGGCTACAACGAAAGAAAGTATTGAGTTCAGCAGTGGATGACTGTGGTTCATTGTTCTCAGACTGTTTCTTGGGGGTTGGCTTAAAAAAGGCATTCAGGTTTTATATATCATCCTTCTTCTTTCATGAAGAAGCTGTTCATTGGATGCCAGATAAGACTTTATGCCACAAAGTATTATCCTGCTGCATTCTGCACTATAGTCATTGCTTTCTAAGAGCTGCAACTATTTCTCAACTTGATTAGATTCCTCTCCAGTAGAAATAGGCGCTTCAGCTCAACATCCTCACACTGAGCCTCTAAAGAGCAACCCACCCAGACCCATTTGCCTCTGACTAATGCACCTAACACTACGGGTAATTTAGCATGGCCAATACACTGACCTGCGCATCTTTCGACTGTGGGAGGAAACCGGAGCACCCGGAGGAAACCCATACAGACATGGGGGAACGTGCAAACTCCACACAGACAGTCATCCAAGGCTGGAATTGAACCTGGGTCGCTGGCGCTGTGAGGCAGCAGTGCTAACCACTGAGCCGCCGTGCCTCCCTTTTTAAAAAAAAATCTGTGGAACAAATTTCACCTCAACTCCCCTCTTAACTTTCTACCCTCACCTTCAATCTATGCTTCCGATTATTGACTCTTCTTGATTAGATTACTTCCCTCAGGACAGAAGACAAAACAGAAGTGGCAAGTGCTTGTAGTGCTACATCCTGGACTTCACAATCTTCATCACGAGCTTCAATTTCCCCCACAGAAACAAGTTTTGTGGATCAGTTTCCGCTTCTTCAAATCCAATGTGTTTTGCAAGAGTGACACAATGTTCTTTGATTGCTGGAAGCTCCTCTGACGACTCAATGCATTTAAAGTCATGAACAAAATCTGGGAGAAGCTTCTGCCAAACTGCATGCAAGCAGTCCTTATTGATATCACCCCAGGCTTCCACAATGATGCCAATAGCATTCTTAATGTTAAAGATCTTCCAAAATTGAAGAACACTGTCTTCATTATCCCCCTCAGTAGCTGCAATCAGCTTTCTGAATGTGCATCTTAAATAATACGCTTCAAAACCTGCCATTGCACCCTGGTCCAGGGATTGAGTGAGATGGTTGCATTCGGAAGCAGAAATTGCATTTTGGTGTTTTCAGAAAACTCATCGATGGAAGGACATCTTGGTGCATTGTCCAGACTGAGGATAATCTTGAGATCCAAATCTTTTCTCCTACAATAATTTCTAAATACATCCTCAAAGACATCAACGATCAGGTCAGAAATAAATTGCCCCATGTTCCAACCTCTTTGTTTGACCTGAAGTAGTCACCTAGAGTGGATCAATGAGGAGAAAGTGAGGAGTGCTGTTGCTGGAAATCAGAGTCGAGTGTGCGGTGCTGGAAAAGCACGGCATCCTGATGAAGGGCTTTTGCCCAAAACATTGATTCTCCTGCTCCTCAGATGCAGCCTGACCCACTGTGCTTTTTCAGTACCACACTCTCAACTCTGGATGGAATCAGGTAACAGCAAACGGGAGTTCGCATTTTTAAAAAAATTCCCTAATTCTCCCATCGCATTACGGCCAAATTGCGTTGACGAAACACACGTTATAGAAAAAGACCTGTATCTCCTTTCCAACAGGACAGCATCATTTGTGATGGCTATTAATCTTCCTGACCTGCATTATTACTTCAAGTGTCTCCATGAATTTACCCTTTGCTCTTGCCCATTTGACAAACACCTGCTGCCTGTTAGCAATATCATCAAAAAGCAGAGAAATAGTTTTATTTGCAATATTGAGATTTACCTCACTGCTATTCTTGAATCATTTCTTGTTGCTAAATTATCAGATTTTGAAATCCGGCATCTAGATTTGGATAAGAGATGTTCCTAAATTAAACATTAGAAGGCTGAATACATTTTTCTAACCCTGCTCCAAACTCTACTCCATCGCAATCAATTCCATTCCATGGTGCTGGCAGTGTACTCAACAATATGGAGTCTCTGAATTATTAAGTCCTTTCTCAGCACATCAACCTATTGATTCATAGAACAAAGAACAGTACAGCGCAGTACAAGCCCTTTGGTCCATGATGTTGCGCCAAGCATTTATCTTAATCTAAGATCAACCTAACCCACACACCCTTCAATTTACTGCCTTCCAGCATGTGCTTGTCCAGCAGTTGCTTGCTTACATGTCCCCAACAGTTGACAAAGGGCCTGTTATTGCGCTGTTCTGTCTGACGTTCCAAAAAATTCAGGTGTTACCAATGTGAAAAATCCCTGCCTTCCCTCAGTACAAATCAAGGCAAATGATTGAAGCAGGTTCAAATTCTGACTGAAAAATCTGTGTGTCAGGAAATGCTGGTTCACGTTTATGAACAGAAACTCTTACAGACTAATCCACCTGTCTTGGAAAATGTGAATTCCCAACCCCAACCCGCCTAGTGCAAATGAACAGTATGATGCGGCACATGAAAATCATTTACAGAAATCAGCCTTTATTGGTTCGGCTACCACTCCAAACATTCCAATTCAATCTGCTTCCTTAGAATTGCAAATCAAGATTCAAATGCTAATTACAGCGTTAACAGCAAGCCAATGGTTTGATAGCTGCTGTGCACTCAAAATGCAAGATCCCCCCCCGAACTCTACTTTGATTTAGTCCCTGCCCTCCCCTTCACTGTTTGATCACACAGGATTGCCCTTTGATGTGAAGAGCACTGCTTGTCACTGGCCACCCGGGTGTTTTCCTATCTTCTTGGTGGTGGAAACTGAATAAAGATTCGTGCACTTTGTGTGTCCCACACCTACACACACACATCATGGGTGCTGGGGAAAAATAAGCACTATCGCAGTTAGGCGGTAGTGTGGGGGTTTTTTAAAAAAATCAAAACGCAAGATCTAAAATACAAAATAAAGCCAAAAACTCAGTAAGCAAAACCTCAGCATCTGTGAAGAGAAAGCACAGAAAGTAACGTTTCGCGTCTAGTGACCCTTCTCCCGAAGGGTCCAGCAATTTCTGTTTCGTCTAAACATTAGAACCTGCAGCACCACGCATGAAGTCAGTGATCAACTGCTCCTTTATTCGATTGATGTATGTGCTCAGTAGCTACCAATGCTTGTATCAGGATGAGACGGAACCTGAAACAAAGGATGAAGGTTCTGAAGCCCTCTCCCATCCTTTCACACGCTTACATTCAATGTGCACTTGGATCCAATTGCTCTGCACAACCATCTGTAGTGCAGCCTCAATCAACAGATAGGAATCAGAAAGCTTCCCCACACAATCACACAGTACAGAAGAGGCCCTTTGGCCCTTCGAGTCAGCACTGACAGAGCTACTCTAAGTCTGCACGAGTCCCACTTTCCAGCACTTCGCCAAGTACTTTTTCAAGGTTTTGAGGCTTCCCACCTCACTACCCTCCCATGCAGTGCATTCAAGACCCCCACCACCTTCCGGGAAACAGCTGCTTTCTATCATGACCATAAGACCACTGAAGGTGGCACACTTGATAAAGTTGCTCAACCATTTGAACAAAACCATTTCTTTAAATAAGATATAATTAAGCATCTTGTTTCCCACTCTCAACAACAGACATGAAATTAAAACGGGGACTCAATTCTGCCAACAGGATGCACATTTCTGCACTTATGTCTTGAACTCATAACAGAAGAACAGAATAGGTTATTCACCCTGGCAACAGTATGGCGCAAAACTACTTTGTACAAATCCTTAGTGTCACATTTGACCCTAAAATGAATTAACGAACAAATATTCATGCCATCACTAAGGTAGGCTATTTGTATTTTTGTCACATTTCCCAAATTCAACCTGGTTCAGCCTATCTGCTGCAGAAACTCTTTGTTTTGCATCTTGACTATTCAAACCCCTCAGTATTGGTTGGTTTCCACATTCCCACTCCTCTAACCCCATAACTCTGACTTATCTACTCACCTACTTCTGTCTCAGAAATTCAAGATCTCAGTCACACAACCATTTCTTGCTTTGTCGCCAGCTACATAGGCCAGAGCTTTGGATTTCTCTCTCCACACATCTTCATCGTTTTATCTTTCTTTCCCTCCTTGAAGCTACTCTTTATAAGCAACCAGGCTTGACCAAGATTTTGGTCATCTAACCCAATACCTCCTTATGGGGTTTGATACATTTTACTTCATAACACTCTTGTGAAACATCTTGGAGTGTTTCATTAAGTATAAGTTGTTCTTATTAGACTATTAAGTTGATCGAGGCATTTTTATACAATCTTCACCCACAATATATTTTCCTCTTGTTTTCTCAGTGAGGGAACAGTATGACTCCTAACAGCTAAAATGTTATAGATGATTTAAAATTATGTACTTACATCTTCATCTTCATTGAATACAGCGGCAACTGAAGGTTTCTTTGGAGCTAAAACAGGTGGACTTTCTTTAGGTTTCTGGGAATAAAATTAAATTATAAGATTTCAATTCTAATTGTTCACTGCAGGTCAAATAAAACAAATATGGAGGTGTCTTAAACCAGTTTCCCAATCAGATGCAAAGGGATTGTGTTTTCGGTCTTAGAATAACCCAGATATAATAACCTTAACACAATTTGCGTAAGAACATCATTCCTCACGCATAAAAATGAGCACAGCGAACTTATTGATTATTCCCACTTGCAGGGGTTTTCCCCATTGCCTTCATTATATTTCCCTTCACCTTCTTACCCAAATGTCTTTTGAACCTTCCTAACAAATCTGCTTTCATCATTCTTTCTGACTGTGCATCTCAGATTACGAGTTACTTTGTGTAAAAACAAGATTTCTTGGTACTCATTCGCCAAACACTTTAAATGATGTTCCCTGGTTTCCATCTTGTCACTGGAAAGTCTTTATTTAATCAATTAAAATCATTCAAGACTTTCAAAGTCTGCTTCAGATCTCCTCTTAACCTGCTCAAGAAGAAAAATCCTAGCTTATGCAGTCTCCTTACATGACCAAAATCTGCCAGTGTTGGTAACGTTCAGTACTTTAGCACTCTCTCCAAGGTTGTCACATCATTCCTAAAATATGGTCTCCGAATTGAATACAATACTCTAGTTAAGGCCTAAACAATGTTTTTTAAGGTTTAACATGATTCCTTCTTTCTGTACCATATTTCTTCAAATAATGAAGCCTAGGCTTTCATATGCTTTCTGACGACAGTTAACAAACTTACATGCTCTCAAATGAGTTCTGATGTAAAGCCACAAATAATTCCGATTGAGTATTGCAATGTTCCATATAAAACAAAAAACTACTGCGCTAATTTTCCTTCTTGATGCTTTACCAATGATTCTGAGTTAAAACATACTCACCACAGGGAAAAACTGTGCTTTGTCTCCTCTATCAAACCACCTTGAAAATCTATATTATACCCTCTCCGAGCCATTTCATTTCAAGAAGAACAATTCTAATGTTTCCAACCTTTCTTCAGAACTTGGCAACATTCAGGTAAACCTCTTCTATATATTTTCTCATGTTTTTACTGAATCACGCTGACCAGATTATTCACAATACTTTAGATGAGATTTTCAAAGTTCAAACATAACTTCTCTATTTCACTTATTCTATCCTTTTCACCAAGCCTGACAATTTGTCCTGATGCCTTTAAGAATGTGTGCATACAGACAGATCCACTACTCTTCAAAAACCAGGCCAATCAGAATAGACTACCTTTCCTACTAATCCTCCCAATGTGCCAGTCAGTCAGGTAACAAAAACCCAATATTACCCAACTATAAGAAACTGCATGAAAAGGACCATTCTTGGCCAAGTGACGTAAAATTACATTGAAGTAATTTGGTCAGAATGCAAAAACATGCTTCACATCTTACAATGCTTCTTGACCTTTCAACTAGTTATCTAAATTTTCTTGTTTATCTTTTGGCCATTGTGTCACTGCCAAAAGAAGTCCTTTAATCCAGTTTTTAAGCTTAATGTGCAAAATGGTTTCAAATTCTAATATTTCTGACCAATAAAGAGAGAGCAAATGTGACGGTGCCAGTGACTTAGATTAGTGAAAGTATCTCCACTCTATATATGCAAAAACAAGTGAAATGGAATGTGCCAGGTTGGGTAGTTACAACAAGTGTAAAAGAGTACAATAAACTGATACACAGTTTTACATAAATAGTAATGGCTACTCATTTTGTTTTTACAGTGGTTACTGGCAGATTATTCAAAAGCAGATGTTCCAAGAATTATCAAATCCTAGTTCAGTGCCTGAACTAGAGTTGAGATAACTTAACTCAAAGTTCATGGATCAAGTTTGTGATCTTCTTGGTTTATAATGTGCAATGATATAAAGGATTACCATGCTCAGCTATTTAGAAAAAGGATTTCTTAAAGGAAGATGCAGCAAAGCACCTCTTTCCTCACCCTCAAAGCAAATATGAATATTAGCAATAGGTACTTATCATTCTAATGAGGAATAAATCTTTGCACTTGAATGTCTCTTAAGTCATTCAATCACTCAAACTTGTTTTATAATTCAATTACCTGTGGCTAAGCTGTTCCATAACTACATGTATCCACCTTTGCTCAATATTGCTTGGTATCTTTTACCTATTAATAATCTACTGATTTCCATCATGAAAATGCTTAGTTTGTCCTATTTTATTATGTATTCCTTAAAATAATCTGGAGGAATGCAATATAGCTTATGAATATTTTGAAAAGAATATTCCAGTGTATGTGTATATATTCAACAGTAAAGCAGGTATGATTCAATATGAAATTGCACACCTCATGTCAGCATCAAAAGTATGTTAAAGTGAATAAAGGTCTTATTATAATTGTATACTCCTAATTCAAATGTGTAGCTCTGCTTGCAATTCCTTTGTCCTACATGCTACATTTACTAAAGTTAAGCAAAGCATTTAAAAGGTAATATTCAAGACTTCTACTGAGCAAACCCTCACCTAACATCAACTGCCTACAAACATCCTAGAAATAAACTTCCTGACAATTCTCAGCATAACTGTGTATTACCATTTCTAATCTTTTACCAATTAAAATTCTCTCAAGTAGAAGGCTGAAGAGAACAAGGTAAAATCGTAGCAAGTTTGAAATAAGTATATATTTTATTTGATGCTGAATACAAGCATTTAATATTGCTTTAATGTTCATATGAGGGTCAGACTTTAATTAACTGCCCCATTCCAGAGCTCGAATTATGACTTCAGCTAAATTTCTGATCTAAATTCTTCCTCCCTTTTCGTGCTGAACATAAACAATTCAATGCTGCAAAAACGCATTTAACATCAAATAAAGAATGAATCTGCAATTAGAAACATCCATTATGATAAACAGTAAATAACCATTTGACACATTGAAAGCAAAAATAAATTACTTACATTTGCTCCTAATTTGATGGATATTGGGGCTGGTTTCTTTACGGTCATACTTCCTATTGAAAATCCAACTTTGGAAACTTTTGCAGGGGTTGGTTTGTTGTTTGCATCCCCGGAAGCAGAATCATCTTGATTTTTGTCATCAGCTGCTCTTTTCTCTGCACTTCGAGATGAACTTTCGCCTTCATTACTGGAAGAAACAGTCTTAGTTTTCACAGTTTTCTCTTCCTTCTCTTCTAGTCCTGGTGGAGTCGAAACAACTTACCAAGATGAGATACTTTTATCGAGCACTTTGGTGGATGCAGCAACCTCATTAAGTATTAGGGAGCTTCTGTGAGTATGCACTGACTGAACCAGTAGTCTCTTCCACTGTTTGTCAGATACAGGAGATGCAGGCACCGAGAAACCATTTCATAGATGGATGGACTCTATATTTCAGTTTCAGGGCAGGATTAATCCAGTGCTCCTGTTTCTTGGACCCCAAAGGAAAATTCACAGGACCAAAACAGTACAGATTTTGGTAGACCAAAGGTCCACAATGAGGAAATATTCACCAGTGACTGTAAAATTGCAGACTTTCAAGTGTTACATTATAAGCCATGTTGGGGGAACGCCAGAATGACAACATCCTAAAATAACTGATGACAAATATAGTGCCAAAATGGGCCGCATTTCAAAAACAATGGTTCACATAGTCAAGTTATGATCAATTACTTTAAGACCTATAGTCCGAGCAATTTCGGTTTCTACTTTGTGAATTTTAAAGTCATTTGTTTTTCATTTCTTACTCGTCAATAATAACAGCCAACAGAATATACATTGTTCCATGATCAAATATATTAGATAATTCTTCAAATCTCTGATATTTGAGTTTGAATTTTGATTAAAGTTAATTTTGAAGACATAGTTCAGAATGGCAAATGAGGCAAAAGCTTAATAAGATTAAATAATTTAATCTATATGGGTCATCTGCTCCAGAATAAAATTTATTCCAAATAGAATAACTTTAGTTAGGCTTGCTAGTTTTCAAAAAAAAGTTCCACCTGGTTTTAAACAAGTCACTTGCACAAATGTTTCAGATTCAAATGGTTTAATACATGCACTAACTGTCAGCTTTTATTTCAAAAGCACATACCCGTTATTAAATAGCTTCTGCACCCCTGATGTGGAATCAGCTATTGAGCCAAAATATTTTCCTTTCATTAGCCTTACAGTTAGTCAGCCAGAAATGAATACTATGATAGAGATTGATACCAATTATATGCATACACATAATACACAAACCATTAGAATTATGTTCTGCTTTCAACTAATCACTATGGTTTTTGGTATTTATTTACTGCTTGGTAGCTTTGTTGCCCAAGACTGAAAAGACTTAACAACAATTTAAGAATGCTAATCAGAGTGGTTTACTAAGATCGAGGTTGTTAACAGCCTAACTAAAAATGGCAGTATGGTAAGAGCATAACACATTTTTTTACAATTATTTACAGGATAATCCTACAGCTAACAATTGGAAATACATTATTTGTGCATTAGATGTTCTAAATTCCAAATATATCTGAGAACATGATTTACCTCAGCCAGATTAGATATTGTAATTTTTAAATACAGTATTATATTCAATTCTAGAGCAACGCAACAAAGATGCACTAATTTAATGTTTACTGATTAAACACAACTAGTACTGTATTGGTCCTACTGGATTTTTCGTGTTGCCAAAATCCTGAATCACTGAATGCATCCAGCACGATTTTCACATGGCGTTTTGTTATGAATTACCAGTCATTACATATATTAAGATATTTAAACATTCCTTAAAAAAACAAACATAAAATTTATGATTACAAATTATTACAGATACAATAAATTGGGCTGTTGTTATATTGCCATGTGTTATTCTTGATTGGGACTTAATCAGGTGTTTGATTTGAATTTCAGATACTATTTATAAATCATGAACATACATAATAAAAATTTGCTTCGATGGCAATTGGCAAAATTAAATCAATTATCAAAATTGTATATGGCAACAAAACTCTATACATACTCCATGCTGTCTTTATCTACTTTTTAATCAGAATCTCAGCCACGAATATGTACACTAGGTCACAATAAGATTTCCTTGTAGTTTCCATTTTGCTTTACAAGACTTTAGCAAGAGTTAAATTGCAGATTTCATAGCTTTAAGTTCTTTTTATAAAAAATAGCCAGATTTGTGTATTAACATACACAAGAAAAATTGCGTTTCCCAGCTTAATTTGTTTAAAAGGTCCAAAATAGTTATCGTTCTCAGTGAATGTTTTGTTAAAATTTTTCGCTCGAGGACCAGCAATTTAGTACTTAGGAAATTAACACCAATAAATCGGTACTTAAAAATTGAGTTTGAGATTTAAAATATTTAAGGGTGATGTAATTCTACAAACAGGATTAATGTATTGGAGCAAAAAAAAAGACACTAATTGCTCAGGGCTCGGAGCCTGTACACAGTGGCGAGGTGGAAAGAGACTCGAGGCCCGGCCCAGTCCGCCCGCCTACTGATCCCGCACTGGCTGCACAGCCTCCTCCGGAGCGGGGCAAGGGAACCTCGCTTTACGGTTTTTATTATTAATTTCGTCCTTTGGCTAATATGAAAACATGTGGATTTGTACATCCTGCCGCGCTGTGTGCGTAGTTAAAAGAGTATGAAGCGGCACCTTCATCTTGCAGTTTCTCGAGCTCCGAGCGTGTTTCCTCCGCCATTTTCAACCAACTTCAAACCGCCAACAGCACCCTGGGAGGGGCGTGACGCCACTTCCGGCGCCCCCCTCCCCCCTCCCCCCTCCCCCCTCGCCCCTCGCCCCGGGACTGCTTCCTGTTTGAGGAGAAGGGGAGAGCGGTATCGCAGTTGAGAAGAGGATGTAATGGATTGATATTCTTTCCCACTGCGTGGGTGGACTAGGAGCACTAGTAGAAGTTTAGCCCCTCCACCCTGCTCCATCACTTGATACTATAATGGCTTAGCCTCGACTCCACTTTCCTCCTTGTTCTCCACAGCTCTTCAATACATTACTCATTAAAATCTCTTCCACTCCTACTTACATTTACTCTCAACGTCCAAGGAGCCACTAGGGCAGTGCATTCCACAGATTCATGAGGATTTCATTGTCACGTGTACTCAAGTACAGTTAAATGTATGTAATGTAGCCACATATGGTGACATCTTCGGTACCTTGGTACAAAAAAAGCTGAGGTATAAAGTAGTAAGAGAAACGAGAATTAAAAAGTTAACCATTAAATAGTGGAAAATAAAGAAAGAGGTAATAGTTTGCATTAAAGTCTTTCATAGTTCCAACAGTAAAAAAATAAAGTAATAAGTTACAAGTTCAACAGTCTTTCTCTTCAACAGGACCCTTTGAGGGAAGTAATTAATCCTCATCCTTGTTTTAAATCTGCTACACCCCTCTCCTAAAACTGTTGAGAAGTGACATATGGAGTTTAATTTAGAAAAATGTGAGGTAATGCATTTTGATAAGGCAAATCAGGGCAGGACTTATATGATTAATGGTAGGGTCCTGGAGAGTGTTGCCAAGGGAACTTGGCTTACAGGTTCATAATTCCTTGAAGGTGGACTCACATGTAAACAAGGTAGTGAAGAAAGCATTTAGTATGCTTTCCTTTATTGGTCAGTGCATTAAGTATAGGAGTTACAATGACATGTTGATGCTGTACAGGACATTGGTTAAGCCATTTCTGGAATACTACATTTAGTTCTGGTCTCCCCTGTTATAGGAAAGATGTTGTTAAAATTGGAAGAGTCCAGAGAAGGATGTTGCCAGGGAGAGGTTGAATAGGCTGAGGCTATTTTCTCTGGAGTGTTGGAGGCTGAGGAATGATTCATAGAGGTTTATAAAATCATGAGGGGCATGGATAAGGTGAATGGCCAAGGTCTTTTTTTCCAGCATATGGGAGTCCAAAACTAGAGGGTATAAGTCTGAGGTAAGAGGGAAAGATTTAAAAGAGGCCGAGTGGTAACAATTTCTCAAAGAAGTGCATGAATGGGAATGAGCTGCCAGAAGAAGTGGTGGAGGCTTATACAATTACAACATTTAAAAGATAACTGGATGGGTACATGAATAGGACTAGTTTAGAGGGATGTTTGCCTTTGGTAGATGTGTTTGTTGAAGTGTTTCATTCTGGCTCTCTTCCTCAAACTTTAACTCAGGCATCAATTGTTTTGCTTTTAAAGAAAGGCAAAGATCCCTTACTGTGTGGTTCATACCATCCTATAAGTCTGCTAAATGTTGACTTTAAATTATTGTCAAAACTATTGGACCGACATTTGGAACCATCATTCCTTCTATCATATCCTTGGATCAAATTGGATTTACTCACAACAGGCACTCCTTTTTAATCTTAGGCAGGTATTTAACATTGTTTACAATTCTTTCTTAACCACTCTCCCTGAGGTTTTGAAATGTTTAGATGTTGAGAAAGCTTTTGATAGAGTGGAATGGAATTACCTTTCTTTTCCTTTGGAGAAATTTGGCTTTGGGAAAAAATTATTTCTTGGATCAAACTACTCTATGCATCACCGTAGGCCTCTGTTCAGACCAATAAGATGAATTCTGATTATTTCTACCTTTATCATTCCACTAGACAACGTAGTCCTTTGAGTCTTTTGTTTGCCGTTGTAATTGAACCTCTGTCTATTGCTCCACAGACTCATCCTGATTTCTTTGCCATTATTAGAAATGGTGTGGAGTTGAAGGTTGCTCTCTATGCAGATGACCTTTTGCTATTTGTCTCAAACTTATCTCTCTCCATTCCCACCACACTTTTAGTTTTAGAATCTCTCAGTAAGCATTCTGGGTATAAATTGAATTTTAGCAAAATTGAGATATTTGCTATCAATAAGCCTGCCAGGGAATACCCACTAGATAATTTACCATTTAAAATTGCCAACTTTGGTTTTGTTTATCTTTGTGTAAATGTGGATAATTAATGAGGCAATTTCTACAGGAAAAATGTTGAACCATTACTGGTACAAATTAAAGGAGACATCAAATGATGGTCTCTCCTTAATTTGTCTGTTGCTGCTAGAATCCCAGTAAAATGAATATCTTTCCACAATTTTCTTATTTCTTTCAATTCATACCATTTTTTCTGCCTCTTTACTTTTTCCGTACTTTTTCTTTCTTTATTTGGAATAAAAAAAACCATTAGGTTACAAAAACAGTTGTTACACAGGTGAAATGGCACTGCCGAATATTTTGTTTTATTGTTGGGCAGCAAACATTAGAAATTTGAATTATTGGCTCCAATATGAGAACCTTGATGCTCTCCCAATTTGGTTGACTATTGAGGCAAATTCCAACCATCCTGTAACATCACCTCTCCTTTCTTCAACCTCTACTTACATGAACATTGTAATTGTTTTTTCCTGTCTCAAAATTTGGTTTTGATTTAGACGCCACTTGGGATTTAATTTATTTTCTACTAAGGCACCATTGGCAGCAAATCATATTTTTCCTCCATCTTTAGTGGACAGTGCCTTTTCTGGCTGGGCTAAGTTAGAAATAAAAACTGTGTAAGATTTATATGGCGATAGCATTTTTGCATCTTTTCAACAATTAGTTGATTAGTTTTCACTTCCTAAAAGCCACTTCTTTAGATATCACCAAGTTTGCAATTTGTCTTTAGTTCATTTCAGGTTTTCACCGCTCTTCCTAATTATTCTGATTTTGACATCTTTCTAGAACTGCTTTCTTCATTAAAGGGGGCTAATTCAGCTAATTTTTCAAACATTCATAAAATATTGGTTTGATTCTATTAAAGCTATCTGGGAGGCAGATTTGGAGGAAGTAATTCCAGGTGATGCGTGGGATGAGATTTTACAAAGGGTGCACAGATAGAAGATCTGTGCAAAACATTGTTTTATTCAATGCAAGATTCTACACTGTGCCCACTACAACAAAGTTCAACATGCAAAAATATTTGAGGAGGTGTCTCTGTCCTGTGATTGGTGTCAACAAACCCCAGCAAATTATATGCACGTGTTCTAACTTTGCCCTTATTTAAATAGATACTAGACTGATATCTTTGACACCTTATCTGGTGAAAATCTTATTTCTAATGCTATTACAGCTTTTTTTGGGGTGTCATTCTCTTTACCTAATCTTCCTTCCTCTAAAAAAAGACATGATAGCATTCACTATCCAATTCGCCAGAAGATTGTTATTGTTAAAATGGAAATCCGTAATTCCACCTACCTATACACACTGGGTTAGAGATGTACAATATTTTCTTAAATGAGAAAAGGTTAGATTGTTCTTATCTGACTCCTCTAATAAATTTACAAAAATCAGGAACCCTTTTCTTTCATATGTTAAGGGTGTTGTCTTTTTAACTGTTCCAGACTGAGGTATCTTCTGTTGTGGAGATTGTTTCTTTTTTTGCTAATGCAGTTATTTTACTGCTGGTGTAATTTATTATAGTTTTGTGCTTTGTTTATGTTTATATTTATTAGGATTTTTTTGTCATTTTGTTTCCTTTGTATTTTGGGGGAGGTATGTGCCGTGAGGAGCGTGGTTGGAGTTTTGTTCACGTCATTTTTTGCTCGTGTTTGCACCTTGTTCTGCTGTTGTTTTTTTTTGGAGAAAAATCAATACAATGTTTTTAAAAAGACGGTTATGGGCCAAATGCCAGCAAGTGGGACTAAATTAATTTCAGATATCTGGTTGGCATGGATGATTTGGGCTGAAGGGTCTGTTTCTGTGCTATACAATTCTATGACTCTATTTGAAGCATAAGCCCAGCAGGAACAACAATGTACCACTTCCCAGACTGTTACTGGCTTTACTTCCTCTAGAGGAGGGTGGCACAGTGGTTAGCATTGCTGCATCACAGCACCATGGTCCCAAGTTCGATTCTGGCCTCGGGCGACTGTCTGCGTGGAGTTTCCACATTTTCCCCAAGTTTGCGTGGGTTTCCTCCGGGTACTCCGGTTTCCTTGTGCAGGCCAGGTGAATTGACCACACTAAATTGCCTGTAGTGTTAGGTGCCTTAGTCAGAGGGAAATGGGACTGGGTGGGTTACTCTTCGGAGGGTTGGTGTGGACTTGTTGGGCTGAAGGGCCTGTTTCCACACTGTAGGGAATCTAATCTAGTATAAAAGTTACCATCCTTTGACTCTATCCTCATTATTCAACAACCTTACAGAGCCTGTTTATACCTCTACCTCAAGATGTATCAATGTAAATACACCATTATTTGTCTGCACTTGTTCCACTAACCTAATTTTCGCCCAATTTTATCCTGATTCCTTATACAATCCCCCTCACCCATATCCATGACATTTCAGATGACCTCCAATCAAATCAATTTCACTTTAGTGGTCTTATTCAACTCCTTTCTATTATGGAAATCCACACCTCCATCCTCAGAAGACAACTAGCAGATGTCTGAATCTTCCTTGAATAACAACCCAAATGACATCACATCCCTCTGTGCAGTTGAACTCGCTATTACATTGAACAGCTTTTTCTTTAATCACACCAACTTAATTCTGATGTAGAGTCTGTATTTGAAATGGTAATTTGATTCACAAATGCCACTCAACCTCACTGCAGTAGCTATGGTTTTTAGGATGAGACGGCAAACTGACCCTTCATTTTTCTTCTCTTAGGGTGATGTAAGGATTTCATAGCACTACTTAAAAAAAGAGCAAGCCCTCCCCCTCCAAATAATTTGTTTCACTTCTTAATGTAATTCTACCATTCCTAAAGAACATGGTTCATACTGCCATGAAGTTCCAAAAACCACAAGTCCTCAAGTATCTTGTACCTTAGTTATTCTACTGATTCTACCTAATGAATTGCAGCAGGGGGAAGTGATTGCATAAATTATTAAATATAATCCCAATCATACGCTCATTCAAAATTCACACCCAAGTAATCTCAATAGTAGATCCTAAACAACTATCAACAGTGAGGAGCTGATTTGCTTTTTAAATCATTGTATTTGACCTCACCATCCCTCAACCAGACAATGTTCTCAGCTCCTCACTGAACTATTCTGTGAAAAATATGTCTAACTCAATCCAGATACAATTTGTTAAAGGCGTCATTTTATTTCCTACTAAGGTTGTCTGCAATTGATCATTCTGCATAAAATATGAAATGGAAGGGAAATGATATGATTCTCACCATTGGTTGTTTAAGTTGTTGCCATTGGTTCTCCAAGTTATCAAATTAAATTCTTGCCAGAGTATTTGCAGGGTGATTGGGTATGTGGAAAATCAGTTTGCCTAATCCTGTTCTTGGTGCCAGTAAGAGTTAATAGATTCCAAATTGGTGAATTTTGGCTAATTTTTACACAGTCAAAGTCCTGAAGAAGCAATCTAATTTGGAATATTGCCAACTGCCATGGCAGAAACAGCCTACTGACACTAGCTAGGGATTAAACTCAGAATGTCCCTAGTATGTATGCTTCAGCTAAACAGTGAATCATTCTCTATTTGACCTGTGAGCTAAATATACAATTTTTATTATAGTTTTTTTCTCACAATTATCATCTAGAATCAACACACAGTGGTGGACAGGTATGCACAATAGTCAGACTTGCATCTTCTGATATTTCAATGCAATATGAAAATCAGTGTACTAATTTCTTCCAGGCAAGTCAGTACTTCAAAATGTTTTAAGGATCTTTAATCTTCAATCAGCCACCATCTTTTTTTATCTGATGATTTTTCTACACCTTGATTTAAACTTAAAGTTGACTTTTGCCTCCTGGCTTTCTTTACTGGTCCATTGTCAATTCTTGTCTTGTTCTGGTGATTTTTAAATTGATTGCAGTATTTCTGTTCTGGAACTGGAAAAAATCCTTCATGTTTTCTTTTCGGAACAAATTTGAGAGCTTCTTGCCAGTTACCGGTTTCTTTCACAGTGAGCAAAATGCTGATCATTTGATTTAATGTAAGGTTTTTTGCACCAACATCCCATTTCAAATACTCATCCAAAGGAAGACGTGCAGTTGCCAACTTTAAACGCTTTGCATTTGCAAGGGACAATCCTGTCTGAATTGACTTATCAACAATTGACCCAATGATGTAGATTTTATCGTGCTGAAAACTCTTCAATACAGAAGGTGAATCTGCAGTTAAGTACACAAGCTTGTCTTTGGGAAAAATGTCAACATACGACTTTTCTGTTACTGTTATCAAGAGTCTATCCCAGGCATCTCCATAACGTTTCAAAAGCTCCTTATGATATGATCCCTCTGGCATCATGTTACAGAAATATAAGTGGAATGGGTCTAAAGATTTTCTGTTGAACCCCTCAGACTCCAGTAGCTGAGAGACAGTGTTCTCCATTTCTCGACGTGCCATGTATCTTTCATAACTCATATCAAATACCAGTGGCTGACCAAACAGCATAGACTGTGCAGCCCTCCAATTGTACATTACATCAAAAGACCGCTGCCAGAATTGTAAAAGGAATGTGTTCTTTAATTCAATTCCTCCACCATTTTCTTTTTCCTTTTGAAGAGACTCTGCTCCTTCTTGTTTTATTTTTCGTTTCTCCTTTGTTGCTTTCTTTTTGCCTTCTTTGATAGCTAGATACTTCAGATATTTTTTCTTTGCAGATTTGGAAGGTAGTTCTTGAACTATGCTCAGTTGCTCTTCAGTTATGTTCTCTGGCACAGCCTTTCCAGCCAGTCGCCACATTTGAACCATTTCTCTTGTAGCAGCAGAGGATGCATCCACAGGATCTTCAGAGGGGCATGTTTTGGGAGCTTCTGATGCAGTTTCTTTCATGATAGTCTTCCAAATATCTAGGTCTAATTTATCAGGGCTGACTTTTTTTTCCTCATTCTTTGTGCATGATGTTAAAACCAGCATCCTGTGGTGTGGCATAAATTGGCATCTGATCAAAGGCACTTTGTTCTTCACACAAGTCTTTAACTGCAGTCTGCAATGCCCAGCAAAAGTCTGGAAAATATGGGCAACACGGAACCACATAATAAGTTCCAACAAAATTCAAAAATTGTTGCAACACAAATATTCTCCACAATGTTCGAATAAATCCAAGGAAATGTTAAAACCTGTTATTAGAAACAGAAAAGTATTAGATGGATTATGAAATACATTTTCGAAATTAAATATAATTTCTTGCTGAATCTATTTGGTCTGAAACAAAACTCTTCATTTTCACAATCACCTGATGAAAGCTAGTTTGCTTCCACTATGACCTGGTCCTGTGTGATTTTTAACTTCATTTTCTAAAACTGTGTTAAACGACTGCACACAGCACTTTTTCATCCCTCCCAATTTTCTCCATTCCTACCTTGGAGAGACCTTGCCTCAATAAAATGGACATTCCCCCCACCCACTTGAGATCAGAGTATAATGCTTTCCGCAATTAACATCAAACCAGACGGACTTCCTAATGGGTGTCACTGGTTTACGGTTAACTTCAAGAACTTGCCTTGCTCGGTTTCCTTCTCTCGTCAGGCTACAGGGGTGCTTATAGGTATTTGAATTTCAATTAGACTTATACACAATAAATTAACAGACAAACGATGTCCAAGAGCAGAGGTTGCACAATAGACAATATCGCGCGAACCTCTGAATGAAAGAATGAAGTCCCAGTTCGAATTTGGAATTTGGAACGCGGTGTAGAACCTTGCCCGGATCTCATTCAGAAACACAGCAGCCGCCTCAAAGAGGGAAAGGTCACTGCGCCTGTTCATCTCTTTCCCCACTCCCTGAGCATATCCTGTCTTAACATTTAAAACAAAACTTCCACAATACATTAAAAATGCAGATTTATATTTAAAGCATAGTTTTTAAAATTCTGAAATGACAGGTGATTTGTAAAACCATTTTTTAATCAGCAACCGATCATAAAACACCTCCAGGGTAATATTAACAATAACATCGCATGTGTCCAATTTAATTTATTCGAGACGTTTTCACTTTTCACTCCTTGCTCACCCACAGAATGCATACAACTGGCATTATTTTGTGATGTCATTTATTATCGGATAATATATAGCAAACTTTGAGGCTTTATTTAATCACGCTGCTTGATTATTATTGAGAATTTCTTTGATAATTCTTGCTTAGTGTTTCA
This sequence comes from Hemiscyllium ocellatum, assembly GCF_020745735.1. Classification (NCBI taxonomy): domain Eukaryota; kingdom Metazoa; phylum Chordata; class Chondrichthyes; order Orectolobiformes; family Hemiscylliidae; genus Hemiscyllium; species Hemiscyllium ocellatum. The sequence goes on from NC_083412.1 coordinate 70,427,603, forward strand.
GGGGAATTATTTCTAAGTAGTCCTATGACAGTTTACATCCGGTTCGAGGCTGGCTTCTCCCGCCCATGCCGCTAATGAATTTACGTTTAACCGTTTATTTCGATTCGCTTTTTCTCTGAGAGAAAATGAGCTTCTTGCTGCCAAAGTTACAATCTAAGAAAGATGTTGACCACGTTATAAAGACCGTGGCTGAAAGGGTACTGGTTCTGCGTTTCGGCCGTGATCAGGACCCTGTGTGTTTACAACTGGATGAAATTGTAAGAATTGTTACCAGAGCTGCTTCACTTATTTTGAATGATTACTTTCATCGTGTTTCACTGTTAGCAGGTTAAATACTTTATAGTTTCAGCTTGGTTCAGATGGTAGAACTCTTGGCTCTTAATCACGGAAAAGTAAATACAGTTTCTAGAATCAGGTGCTGTGTAAATTAATATTTCATTGTTATTTCGGAAAACTAGTCTGAAAGAAAATAGGACCATTCCTAAAAAGGCTAAAGACACGAAAGAGATTAAGTGTGTGTCGTGCTTCATATTACTGTGGTGGTGCGCGCAGGTTGTGTTTGTTTACAACAGACGTTGCATTTAAAAAAAGATCGTTATGGTCAAGTTTTGAGGTGAGAAGGTGCTTGAGCTCAGGTTATTGCTGAAATAATTTGCTGCCAGTGCAGTGAAGCCTTCTTTGTCTTTAGATGTTTTTACAACTTCACATATCCCAATCTCTACTACCTTTTCTAGTCCAACTATTTACCCTGGTCTGTACCCCTCCAGTTCTGACTTTTTTGTGCTTTTAGTCTCGCTACCGTTAATAGTGGTGCATTCAGTAACCCAAACACTAAGCTCTGCATTTTCCCCACACCTTTTTTGTTCACCTCTTTTTAAATTATTCCTTAAAAGCCACCCTGTTGAGCAAGCGTTTGGTCATCTGTCCTTATATCTACTTCTGTCTCTTGGTTTCCAAAGGTGTTTCTTATCTACTGTGACAAGCCTTGAGATACTTTACTATGTAATGCTGCGATATAAATATGTGTTGTTCATTCAAAGATTGAACCATAATATGCTGCATAAGGACATCTCATTGAGTTTGCCAGAAATTAACTAGTGGTGTATCTCAGGAATCAGTGTTGAGACCACAATTATTTACAATTTATATTGATGATTTGTAGTTGGGGACTATGTGTATGGTGTCAAAATTTGCCAATGACACTAAGATGAGTGGCAGACCAAAGTGTGCAGAGCACTAAAACTTTGCAGAAGAACATAGATACATTGAGTTAGTAGGCAAAGGTCTGGCAGATGGAATATAATGTTAGTAAATGTGTAAGTCATACATTTTGATAGGAGTAACAGCAAAATAGATTATTACTTCAATGGTAAAAAATTGCAGCATGCTGATTTGCAGAGGAGAAAGTGAGGACTGCAAGTGCTGGAGATCAGAGTTAAGAGTGTAGTGGTGGAAAAGCACAGCAGGTCAGGCAACATCCGAGGAGCAGGAGAATCGACATTTCGGGCATAAGCCCTTCATCAGGAATGAGGCTTGTGGGTCGGGGCTCAGAGATAAATGGGAGGGGGTGGGTTTTTTGGGAAACGTAACTGAGAAAGCAATAGATGGATGAAGGTGAGGGAGAAGGCGATAGGTCAGAGTGGGGAAATGATAGACAGGTCCAGAGGGCAGTGCCAAGTTGGAACCTTGGGACTGGGATAATGTGGGGGAGGGGAAATGAGGAAGCTGTTGAAATCAACATTTATCCCAAGTGGTTGCATGGTTCCAAGGCAGAATATAAGGCATTCCTCCTCCAGGCATTGGGTGGTAATGGTTTGGCGGTGAAGGAGGTCCAGGACCTGCATGTCTTTGACAGAGTGGGAGGGGGAGTTGAAATGTTCAGCCACGGGGCGGTGGGGCTGGTGGGTGCGGGTGTCCTAGAGATGTTCTCTGAAGCGATCCGCAAGAAGGCGTCCTGTCTCCCTGATGTAGAGGAGACCACACCGGGTGCAATGGATGCAGTAGATGACATTGGTGGATGTGCAGGTAAATTTCTGATGCGGAAGGATCCCTTGGAAGTGAGGGGAGTGTTGTGTGCAGGTGCAGGTTTTGCACATCCTGTAGTGGCAGAGAAAGGTGACAGGAGTGGGGTGTGGGCTGGCGGGGAGTGTGGACCTGATGAGGGAGTCATGGAGGGAATGGTCTTTTCGGAACACTGTGTGCAGATTTGGTCTCCTTACTGAAGAAAGGATGTACTGGCACTGGAGGGGGTGCAGAGGAGATTCACTAGGTTGGTTCCGGAGTTGAGGGGGTTGGCTTATGAGGAAAGGTTGAGTAGATTTGGATTATATTCGTTGGAATTCGGAAGAATGAGGGGGTTGGATCTTATAGAAACATCTAAAATTATGAATGGAATCGATAAAATAGAAATAGATAGGATGGTAGGTGAGACCAGGACAAGAGGGCATGGCCTCAAGATTAGAGGAAGCAGGTTTAGAACTGAACTGAAAAGCAACTTCTTCATCCGAAGGTTATTAATCTATGGAATTTCTTGCCCAGGGAAGTAATTACACAACTTCAGGAATCGCATTTAAAGCTAAGGTAGATAATTCCTTTATTTTTCAAAAAAGTAACGGGTATGGTGAAAACACAGGTAAGTGGAGCTGAGTCCACAAAAGGATCAGCCATGATCTTATTGAGTGGTGGAACAGACTCGAAGGGCTGGACGGCCTACTCCTGCTCCTAGTTCTTATGTTTACATGTTTAAATTTTCAAATGTTCAGAATACATTTGAGCACCTTTTTGGCAGAGGAAAATATTGATTGGAAAAGATGTCATGTGTATTATCGCTTGCGATATGGAACAGATGACAACATACTAAAAAAGAATAAAACTGGTTAATGACAGCAGTAATGATCTTAACAAAAACATTTAGAAAATCTTTCAAGGTTTGTTCTTGTATTTTAAGATACATAAATTCCTTATGAAGGTGTAGAGATGTGCTGTATCTTTAAGAGGATTGAAGGACTTAGCAGATACAGAGAGTACTGGAAAATTTAAAATGTAACATTTGGTCGAACAACTAGATTAGCTGGGTTGCCTGGATACAAAACCAAATTCAAATTCACTCAATCAGTTTAAATTATGCCCCAAGATACCAAACTCCAATCAAGTTTGAATTTAGTATTTTGACAATATTAAAACCAATGAAGTGATCCGATGTTTTGGGAGTATAAAGTGGGAAAAAATTGAACAGTTGAGGGAGAACTGCCAAGCCACCACAATCTACAGACTGCCCGCAGAACAGCTGTCTTAAAAGGTACCTTTATCCATCAATGACCTGTGAAACAGAATCCCTAAGAAGAAATCTACAGACGAAGAAAGAAAGACAAGGTTCGTCAGCTGGTTGGTTTTGGAATATGAATTTTTCGGTAAATCTTAATTGGGGGTTTTATCAGACCAGTATTGTAGAGGGGAAAGTACAATATAGGTTATAGAAAGGAATTGAAAAGAAATTGTTAGTTAATTATTCTCTGTTAGACTTTTTAAAAAAAAAAGTTAATTTTTCTTTTTGGATAGTCCTTGGTCTCTAGAATTTTCACAGATTATTGCACGAGGTAAATCTTTTCCGTGTTGCTGGTTTAAATTGGCAGAGGCTGATTTGCCCCATATTGTAACACTATTGGCAAATTATAACAAGGTACAACACTTCATCATAGATTATAATCTATTTTTAAATAATTTTATTCATATTAATAAAGCATTTGTCTAAAACTAAAATTATTACCTCAAAATACCCTCAGATGTGAGTGAAGATATTCTTGAAATATATGCAGTCAAAAGAATACATTGCATTTTTGGGATAATTCTCTTTATGTTCCCTGAAACAAATTTCTATGAAAAGTTCTGACTTGAGATACTTTCTTGATCTTTGCCAATACAACAACAATCGCTGAAATATATGTTATGATAAGAAGTGTATTTTTTTCTCTTTGTTAATTCAACAGGTTATTAATGTCTGGTTAATCCCATTGTTGTTGTCTTTATTTTAACATTAAGAAACAGGTAATGGCTATTAACTGTCTGAACATATACTGTGTATATGCTTATGGCACACCTGTAATGCTGATGTGGAATAAAGAGTAAGACTGAGGAAGTCCCATAAACAGTCACCACAAAGAACAAGATTTATGAAACATAATTTCAATCTCTTCAAACTCGATCCAATTTGTCCAAATCTGTTGTTTAAATTCTGGTGAATATGTTTACATTAGTTTTCCTTGTGAAGCAAAATAATGATATTGAGAACTTAATCAATATAAAGTTTTTTTCACCTTTTTTTTCACTAGCTTTCAAAAACTGCTCATGACCTGAGTAAAATGGCAGCTGTTTACCTGGTGGATGTTGACAGTGTCCCTATTTACACTCGCTACTTTGACATCAGTTACATTCCTTCCACAGTTTTTTTCTTCAATGGCCAACATATGAAAGTGGATTATGGGTAAGATATTTTGCTTTATAAAACATTTATGATTCAGTATGTGGATGTACCTACTAGAGAGGTTGCAAAACTAGACTTATTCTTGGGAAATAAGGCAGGGCAGGTGAATGAGGTGTCAGTGGGGGAGCACTTTGGGGCCAGCGACCATAATTCTATTTATTTTAAAATAGTGATGGAAAAAGATAGACCTGATTTAAAAAGTTGAAGTTCTAAATTGGAGAAAGGTCAATTTTGACGGTATTAGGCAAGAACTTTCGAAAGCTGATTGGAGGCAGATGTTCGCAGGTAAAGGGACGGCTGGAAAATGGGAAGCCTTCAGAAATGAGATAACAAGAATCCAGAGAAAGTATATTCCTGTCAGGGTGAAAGGGAAGGCTGGTAGGTATAGGGAATGCTGGATGACTAAAGAAATTGAGGGTTTGGTTAAGGTATTGACAGGATAGATCGAGTGAATCCTTAGAAGAGCATAAAGGAAATAGGAGTATACTTAAGAGGGACATCAGGAGGGCAAAACGGGGACATGAGATAGCTTTGGCAAATAGAATTAAGGAGAATCCAAAGGGTTTTACAAATATATTAAGGACAAAAGGGTAACTAGGGAGAGAATAGGGCCCCTCAAAGATCAGCAAGGCGGCCTTTCTGTGGAGCCACAGAAAATGGGAGAGTTACTAAATGAATATTTTGCATCAATATTTACTGTGGAAAGGAATATGGAAGATATAGACTGTAGGGAAATGGATGGTGACATCTTGCAAAGTGTACAGATTACAGAGGAGGAAGTGCTGGATGTCTTGCAACGGTTAAAGGTGGATAAATCCCCAGGACCTGATCAGGTGTACCCTAGAACTCTGTGGGAAGCTAGAGAAGTGATTGCTGGACCTCTTGCTGAGATATTTGTATCATCTATAGTCACAGGTGAGGTGCCTGAAGACTGGAGGTTGGCAAACGTGGTGCCACTGTTTAAGAAGGGTGGTAAAGGCAAGCCAGGGAACTATAGACTGGTGAGCCTGACCTCGGTGGTTGGCAATTTGTTGGAGGGAATCCTGAGGGATAGCATGTACATGTATTTGGAAAGGCAGGGACTGATTCGGGCTAGTCAACGTGTATGGAAAATCATGTCTCACAAACTTGATTGATTTTTTTGAAGAAGTAACAAAGAAAATTAATGAGGGCAGAGCAGTAGATGTGATCTATATAGACTTCAGTAAGGCGTTCGACAAGGAGACTGATTAGCAAGGTTAGATCTCATGGAATACAGGGAGAACTAGCCATTTGGATACAGAACTGGCTTAAAGGTAGAAGACAGAGCGTGGTGGTGGAGGGTTGTTTTTCAGACTAGAGGTCAGTGACCAGTGGAGTGCCACAAGGATCGGTGGTGGGTCCTCTACTTTTTGTCATTTACACAAATGATTTGGATGCGAGCATAAGAGGTACAGTTAGTAAGTTTGCAGATTACACCAAAATTGGAGGTGCAGTGGACAGCGAAGAGGGTTACCTCAGATTACAACAGGATCTGGACCAGAGCGCCAATGGACAGGGAAGTGGCAGATGGAGTTTAATTCAGATAAATGCGAGATGCTGCATTTTGGGAAAGCAAATCTTCGCAGGACTTATACACTTAATGGTAAGGTCCTAGGGAGTGTTGCTGAACAAAGAGACCTTGGAGTACAGGCTCATAGCTCTTTGAAAGTGGAGTCACAGGTAAATAGGATAGTGAAGAAGGCGTTTGGTATGCTTTCCTTTATTGGTCAGAGTATTGAGTACAGGAGTTGGGAGGTCATGTTGCGGCTGTACAGGATATTGGTTAGGCCAAACAGGCTGGGGCTGTTTTCCCTGGATCGTCAGAGGCTGAGGGATGACCTTATAGAGGTTTACAAAATTATGAGGGGCATGGATAGGATAAATAGACTAAGTCTTTTCCTTGGGTCAGGGAGTCCAGAACTAGAGGGCATAGGTTTAGGGTGAGAGGGGAAAGATATAAAAGAGACCCAAGGGGCAACTATTTCACGCAGAGGGAGTACATGTATGGAATGAGCTGCCAGAGGAAGTGGTGGAGACTGGTACAATTGCAACATTTAAGAGGCATTTGGATGGGTATATGAATAGGAAGGGTTTGGAGGGATATGGGTCAGTGCTGGGACTAGACTGGGTTGGGATATCTGGTCGGCATGGATTGGTTGGACCGAAGGGTCTGTTTCCATGCTGTACATCTCTATGACTCTATTTGTAAATGTTGATTATTATGTTAAATATCTTGTTCAATGTGGAGTGAAGAAACACTTTCTCTTTGCCCTATCTGACAGGGGTAGCAATCACTTAAAATTAGGCTATATTCAGCAGTTTTTTTCAATTGAAAATGACTGCTTCAAATCTTTCCTTTTACCTTTTAGCTGTTAAATCATATCTTAAGCTGTCACTATTTCTGCAGTATTTAATGTCTGCCTTACTACCACCTTTTGAATCTCTTGTCTCAAATAAAACTTCTTTTTTCTCCAATCCCAGTTAACCTCATGTCTCCATTGCTTCATTTGCCAGTTTCCTTTAATGTGTATCCACATTTCTCAATCCTTACAATAGTGGAAACTGTCCAGAATTACTGCTTCAGAAGCTTCCCCACTACCAAAGTTAAACCTACTGACATGCAGTTGTTTTTAAACAAGTGTATAGCATTTGCAATTCTGAAGCCATCTGGCACTGCCTCCACCCTGGCATCTGACGAGGACTGAAAAAATGTTAGTGCCTCTAATTTCCAGTCTCCCTTGCTTCTGTATTTGGGTTATTCTAGTGACTTGGAGAACTGCAGTGAGGACTGCAGATGCTGGAGAGCAGAGTCGAAGAGTGTAGTGCTGGAAAAGCACAGCTGGTCAGGCGGCATCCGAGAAGCAGGAGAGTCAACCTTTTGAGCAAAAGCTCTTCATCTGGAATGAAGACCCCCATTCTCAATGAAGAGCTTATGCTCTAAACATCAACTCCCCTGCTCCTCGGATGCTTCCTGCTATGCCTTTCCAGCACCACACTCTTAGACTCTTATTCTAGTGACATATCAACTTTAATTGCAGAGCCATTTTGTAAAATTCTCCTCAACAGTCTGAAACATTTCCTATCTCTGAACCACATTGTCTTTTACCTAGACAACATATTTTTCCTTGGTAAAACTAGATGAAAAGTATTGATTTAGTACATCAGCCCTGAACCTCCAAATGTAAATTTCCAAGTTAATCCCAACTGTTCCCAACATAGCGCAATCCTCCTTTGTGTCATCTCTCTTATTTATAAAGTATATTAGTGTAAATTATTCAATTCCAGGGGAATGGGTCTGGGTGGGCTGTGCTTCGGCGGGTCGGTGTGGACTTGTTGGGCCGAAGGGCCTGTATCCACTACTGTAAGTAATCTAATCTAATTTAAATTCCATTGGGATTTTGAAAGTAAAATTGTGAACATTGGCAAAAACGTGTTTCCATTCTGTTTTGGTTTAGGTCTCCAGATCATACGAAGTTTATTGGATGTTTCAAAACAAAGCAAGACTTCATAGATTTAATTGAAGTAATATTCCGTGGAGCAATGCGAGGAAAGCTAATAGTACACAGTCCTATTGATCCGAGGAATGTCCCAAAGTATGACCTTCTTTATCATGGCATCTAAATGGACTGGCAGTATGCTGTGGTTTGCAAATATTTAAACAGAATGCAATATCAAGTCATCAACTGTTCTTCATTTGTTAAAGAATATTGAGATTTGATGCAAAATGGATAGTCCACAACATTAATCGGCAAGAAATTTCTTGTAAAAACTTTGCAAGAATCACGGTGAACAAACTCAACATGACAAGTTGTTCTATTGCTTAAAATTTCAGTATCCTGCAGCTGCAAATCTCAGCTCATTGGCAGGTCTGCCATCATAAACTTGCCTTAAAGATTAGCTTTGGAAAATGAGTTCATTTGACTGAGAACTGGTGTTTTCCCAATTAGCACTTGATAGAAATTCAATAAACAGGAGTTTTTCCAGGCTTTTTTAAAAATTATATCTAAGAAATAAACACTAGACATGGCAAACGCTATTGGAAAAGGAAGTAATAGTTAAAACAGGCAAAGGAGAAATAGGAGTAATGCTGTTTCTGCATGATTACACATCATTCTCGTACCAAGGTAATAGGCTTCTAATCCATTTATACACTCGTGCTCCTTGGAGTTCATTGGTGAATTTGTTTTAATCTCCAAGTTTTACTATGGTGTAAAAGTGCTTACTTCTGGTACAGGAATTTGAATCCAGTTCATATACAGTTCTAATGGATGGACATAAAGTTCATCACATAAAATAAGTCACCCTTACTGATTGTGGTTACTCTCAACCTTATTTTTCTGTCCTAAATAAGGTTGCTCCTACAGATTTGGTTCGCGATGGAACAGTAACTTTGTGCTGCATTGAGAACATAACTACTCAAGTCAAAACCTACTGCTCCCATATTATTTAATCAGCAAAAGCATTATGTTCTACTAATCTTGTCCCTCACACCTGGTTCTGTATGACACCTGCATCTTTTCGATCAGAGTCATGAACGAGAAGTTGGTGCTTTCTTCAGACTGTAGATGGGGCAAGGTGTAAAGCCCCTTATCACCGAGCCAGCTGATATCAGTTAACTCAGCATACACCTGAAACTTTGTCAGACATTCAGTAATGGGAACAATGTACTTTGCTCACCTTGCATGTGTTTTATAAAAGTGTATTCTGTATAATTTTGATTTGTATGTTGGCTCTTCTAACCAACTTCACATTTTGAAGGATAAAGTAAAATATTGCAAAATTAGAATAATTGTAGATTGATTCCTGATTAAAAGGTTTCCAAAAGAGACAGAGAGCCTGGGATTTAGTAATACTAACATCATCAGGACTTATAGTATTAATGGTAGTGGGTAGGGTTCTAAAACAGACCTAGGAGTTCAGGTACATAATTCTTTGAATTTTGCATCACAGGTAGACAGGATGGTTAAGAAGATGTTTAGTATGCTTGCCTTCATTGCTCAGATGTGAGCATAGGAGTAGTGTACAGAACAGTGGTGAGGCCACTTCTGGAGTAGTGGATGCAGTTCTGGTCACCCTGTTATTGGAAGGATATTATTGAACCGCTGAAGGTTCAGAAAAGATTTACCAGATGTTACTGGGAATAGAAGGTTTGAGTCACAAGAAGAGGCTGGATCAGCTGGAACTTTTTCGCTGGAACATAGCAGATTGAGGAGTGACCTTATAGAGGTTTATAAAATCACAACAGATATAGATACTGTGAAAGGCAGGTGTCTGTTCCCAAGCGCAGGGAATTTCAAGACAAAGGGTCTTTAAGGTGAGAGGAGAAAGATTTTTTTAAAAAAAGCAATGGTTTGTGTGTGGAATGAACTGCCAGAGGAAGTAGCAAATGAAGGTACAGTTACAACATTTAAGACATTTGGATAATTATATAAGAAGTGTTTGGACGAATGTAGGCCAAGCACAGTCGAGTGGGACTAGTTTAGTTTCGGAGAATGGTCAACATGGACTGGTTGGACTAGATAGTCATAGTCATTCAGCACAGAAACAGACTAAGAACTCCCACTAAAGGTTGATAAAGGATGGAAACAATTTTTCTCACACTTAGAGGCATCATTTCTTAAAACATTTAGCGCTTAAATAAATATTTAAGAATTGATGTGGTTACAGTTTGAATCTATCATTTTTGACCACAGCACACACCTTTAAAGAGGTATAGTCTTTGTTTGTATGTCTAACTTTTTTCCTGGAGATGTTGAGCTATACATTCAAATGTTAAATTTGTCACATGTAAATTTGTTTAGTGTCATTGAATGACAAACTTGCAGTCACATGGTGCTGTCAGCATATGAACCAATCAAAATGCTATCTCAGTGGTGTAATCAGACAATAGTGATGCCATTCAGAGATCAACATATCAAGTAGATTTTGAGAGGGTATTGGGTTAGGCCGAGGAAGGAATTTTGTAGCATAGCAGGTCAACCACTGAAAGCACAGTTGCTCGTGGTAGGGCCACTTTGTTTTATCATTTAACCAATTTCTTAATCCAGTGGATCAATTCAATTTTAAGATCACTGGATTTTAAATATTTTCCAAGCTTTTAAAGCGACAACAGAATTGTAAAAGTTTACAATGGCTTCATCAACTCCACTGACAGATTTTCTGTTGGCATTATTGGGGATTGTGGAGAGTCACAGGTAGTCTTACAAGTTAAGACTTATCTAGTGTAATTATTTTAGTTTGGATTCTGAGAAGGGACACGTAGCTTTTTTAAAAAAAATTAACTGTTTAAGTAAAATTTACTAACTTGAACAAAGGAAAGAGGCAGTAACAGGGAAGTGTGGTTTCCTACGTAGCCATTTTTATTATACAGGTCAGTCACCAACAGTGTTCACATTCAATAGTATCTCATGATCATTTGGTTCAAGTTACTGAACAAATAGCTATGATTTTAGAATTGTTTTTTCTAAATTCACATTGTGTTAAATAAAAACAAATTTAGTTGGAAGCAATGTTTCTTCCTAGAACATAGAACAGTACAAGCCCTTCGGCCCACAATGTTGGGCCGAGTATTTATCTTAATCCAAGATCAACCTAATCTACCCATTCCTCAATATACTCCCATCCATGTGCTTGTCCAGCAGTTGCTTAAAAGTCACTTATGTCTTCGACTCTACTACCACCACTGGCAGTGGTTGTCTTTAAGTTATAAATCAGGAGCCAAACCCAGAACTAGCCCTTATTCAATTACAATTACATGCTGCATCTACTGATGTGTCATTTTAATGCCTTTTTCCTTTCCTTAGCAAGCACAGATATGGGAGGAAATCAATTTTCCATTTACAGAATAGGAACATTGCTGACAAGACAAAAACTTATTCATCTTGTTTCCATTACCTATTTGCCCCTTAGAGGTTTCTTGGATTATAACTGTCAGTGTTGTGATGTTGATTCCTTAATGCATTTAGTTTGTGCCTGAGTCAAAATTCTGATGCACCCAAAGATCTGATGATAGATCTAATTCAGATGGTATATTTCCACACACCTGTTCCCCTTGTCCTTCTCTGGTGAAAGTTTCAGACTTGGGGAATGCTGCTGAAGATGCCCGAGTAACTTATTGTTCTAATTACTTTACAGTGGGAATGTAGTACATTGAGGAGTGGAACAGCAGAACCAAGTCCAAGCTACTCTTGAAATAATATCCATTATCCAGAAACATGGTGTATAGTAACCACGTGCATGAATCATGGTATTTTCACCTTCCTCCATCAGAAATGGAGACCAATTATTTCTTAGTCATAGAATCAGATATTTCAGTCCAACCACTGATCCCAAACTAAACTAGTTCCACATGCTTTTGCTGGCCCTTATCCTTCCAAACATTTCCTAATCATGTACTAATCCAATTGTCTTTTAAACATTGGAACTGTACCTGCCACTTCATTTCCACACACAAACCAAAAAAAAAGTTTCTTACCTTAACAGTATGCCAGGTCTTGAACTTCCTACCAGAGGGAAAAAGACACTTGCCATTCACCTTATTTATGCCCCTCATTGTTAGAAATCTCTTAAGGTTTAAATCTCCTCAGCCACCTATGCTCCAGTGAAAAAAATCCCAGCCTATCCTTATAATTCAAACCAGCAACATCCTGGTAATTTTTTTTTTGAACCCTCTCTAGCTTAAATGAGATCATTTCTATAACTACATGATCAGAATTGGAACTACTCCAAGAAGTGGCCTCAACGTGCGACATTACTACAAAATTAACACTTAATGGATTTTATATCATAAAAGAATCATGAGATCCTAGTGTCATCATCTTTTGCAGGTAGGTGTTGGGATGTTATGTTGAACTAATCAGTCAAAACAGAGATGAGGTTGGTTTAGTTTTATTCCAGTCAAAATTAAGCTACAACATAAAAGACAATAAATGTAATTTATTGACCATTCTAAATAAACTGTCCAGTTGGTCAGAATTATTGTGGTCTATGACATTATTTAGATACTTTTTTTTCCTCAAAGTGGTCTAATGTGTATTACGCCACGCCACTGACAGACTATAAAAGTTCAGAACAAAAAATTCTCGAAGTTCACACGAAACCAAACTGTAACAATCCGGTGGCGGCTAACTGAACACAGTTAGTGGCACTCGAACACCTGGTTGTATTTCGAAAGGACAGTTAAGAATCCGTTGAACACACACGCAAGTGGCAAAATGGAAAGCTTTAATTTCGTTGTAGAGGGGCAAGTGTTGAAAGATACTGAAAATTCGAGGTTTTACAGCAATTCCCCCCTACTACCCCGGCTCCTGTATATAGGAACAGGTCAAAGATATCAACATGAACAATCGAGTGACCAGAAAGAACTCTACAAAAATCACGTCTCCCTATTGTACTTTCACTGTAAAAGTAAAAGTCTTCATTGGATAGTTTGGAGTTAGTCTGGGCACGTGTTTACAACTTTGCTTTAAAGATGCCACGCAATCAACTGCTAGATAGCCCATAATATAGTCGAGAAAACAACAATAGAGAAACACGTTTCTCTTTAGAGTGCTTGGTATTCATGATTTCAAGTTACCAAATATTGTTGATGTATTTGACAAAATTCGGGAAACAACTCTACATCTTTCCTTGTTTTCTATAGTTTTTCTTACTTAAACTTCTTGTAAGAATTGGCGATCGAATGATGCGATTCGTTTTCTGCATATTTGAAACTTTCTTCAAGTGCTTGAAAATGGAGTGAAAGCAGGTCATCGGTGCCAAGTGAGGTTTTTCAGTGCCGGCGGAAACCTGCGCGCAGCCCATCCTCAGGGAGGGGACAGGCTTGTCCAGAGGTTTGGCACTCAGTAACCAATTACGGCAGTGCTTTTCAATCCAATCGCGACCAATTTGCCCGACGTTTTGGTGATCTGCATCATGAACGGAATTTATGAAGGCCACAGCATATACTTTACTCATGACATCTCGACGTTCATTTAGGAGATTAACAAATATCAACCCGCCATAGCCATGCGCTATAAAAGCTACACTGTTATCCGGACACTTTGATATAAACTGGTCCCAAATGTAGATGGTGTACGCTTCTGCACTTTCAACACCCCCCATTACTATCTGTTCAAGCTTTAATCCGCTTTCATCGGAATCAGGTTGCTTTTTCTTTTCAGCGTCATCGTCTTGGTTAACAGCTATGAAGTCATTAGAATTTAACACGATTACTTCATACCGCTCACTCAAAGCTTTCTTGATAAAAGGGATTTGAGTGCCGGTGTCCAGGCAATCGTGTAGAATCAATTGCTGGGACCAGCTCCCAGCCCTGATCACTCCACGGTCTTGCATCAGAACAATCAATTTGGAAGGATTGCTCAAAGCCCTTTCACTTATGAAGCAGAAACTTCTACCGACATTAACGGGAATATAGACTCGTTTCAGCCGACATTCTTTCTCCAAGAGTTCGTAGACATACTCGGCCAAAGTTGTTCCAAAGGCTTTGTACCATTGGTGGTTCCAGTTGGTTGCATTACTATGCTGTTTAAAGACAAACGGCTCGTTTGTTTCAGTATGCCTCAGCTGTCCTTTTTCATTGAAATAGTATTTGAACTTTTTCAATTTTTCAGCACTTTCTAATTGCTGATGAATCGTTGGTTCTTCCATTTTCTTAAACAAATTCAACCTAGTTTTTCGAATTACCCAATAATTCAGTAGTTAATCTACATTAAACAAAATATACTGTTAACTTCTACAATCCGGATCAGTTTCGGGGTGATATATACCGTGGCCCATTTGCTTACATCATTGGTTTAGCAATTGGTTAATTAGTTACTGAAAATGTGACGGTTTTAGAGTTCTTCAATAGCTACTAAGTGAAAGTGTATTTGAGTTTAGATAAGTCACCAATTAAGTTTTTACTTAAATGAATATATTAACTTGTCCTCCTTTCAAAGATTTCAGACTCAGGTGTTGCCATTTATTCAATTCTTCAGGAGCAAATTAAATGCAAAATTAAGGACATTTTGATTCAGCACTCATTAATGCTACTTAAACAATTAGTCAAATAATAAATTCAGCTGAACTTAAATAGATTTTTTTAACTTAATGTCTGTCTGCTGAGTATTAATATAAATTTAAGGGTGTAGTAATAGTGTCCTTACTCCCAGACTAAAATATGTAGGTTCAAATCTTGTATGCCTTGGAGTTTGTAGGTTGCTTTATTAAAAAAACAAAACTGAGCACTTACTTGCTCCCCTCTTTTTCTACTGTTTCTACTAATTTCTATCTGAAAATTCATTTTGTATTGAAATTTGAGAGTAAAGCATCTAATTTTGATGAATTACATTATATGTAATAACTAGTCCATTATAACTATTAACATTTTTGTCAATCACATTACCCTTTTAGATGTCTAAAGCAATGGGGTTATTAGAGTTGCTTTTGCCCAACTAAAAGATCAAAATCCCCAAGCCATTAAATGAATTCCTGGGCCATGGGAGCTGTGTGAACTTTGTCAGATTGTTGAGCTCATTTAAAAAATGATTCCTTACCACTGCACGGTTTGTTGTGTGAGCAATCCGGTAGATTTACTATCCACTTTTCTGGTCAGGATCAACAGACTCTGCTTGGTCTAATACAGCAGAAGAAAATTGCTTTCTAGTCTAACACGAAGAGATCATTATCTTAAACAAGATATTCATCTTATGGTTATTAATTACATATTACACTGATGTAATATTCATTGTTACAGGGACAATGAGGAAGATAAAGATGGCAATTATTCCTCTTCAAAGATCTGAAGATCATCTATCTATATGACATTGTACTAACAATGAAATAGGAGCGGAAGTAGACCATTTGGCCTCTATAGTTTGCTGTGATTCAATAAGATCATGGATGACCTGTTTGTGTCTTGAATTCAGAATTTTAAATGGGGAGAGTATTCTGGGAATTTGACCCAGTGACAGTGAAGAAATGGTGACTTATTTCCAAATCAGATGAGGAGTGTCTTGGGGGGTTACTTGCAGGATGTCATGTTCCCAAATCTACTGTCCTTATCCTTCTGGATGGTAGTGGTTATGAATTTGGAAGGTGGTGTTTAACAAGCATTCCTGAATTTCTGCAGTGTATCTTATTGGTATATTGTTCTAATAGATGAAAGTGAGGACTGCAGATGCTGGAGATTAGAGTCGAGAGTGTAGTATTGGAAAAGCACAGCAGGTTAGGCAGCATCCGAGGAGCAGCAGAACTGACATTTCGAACAAAAGTCCTTTATCAGGAAGCCTTTCATCATATTGTCCTAATCCTGAGTGTCAGTGGTGGAGGGAATAAACATTTGTGGATGTGATGCCAATCAAGTTTTGTTCTGGAGAATGTCAATTCAAGCAATGTATTTTTAAAAAAAGTTATCAGTCTCTATGCTTGAATGGTGGGATTATCCTATGAAGAGAGATTGGGCAAACTGGGCTGGTATTCTTTTAAGTTTCAAAGAATGATGGGGATCTTATTGAAATTCACAAAATACTTAAAAGATGTTGTGGCTGTATGGGAATTAGTTAGGCCACTTTGGAATACTGCATTCAATTTTGGTCATCCCTGCTACTGTAAGGATGTTGTGAAACTTGAAAGGTTTCAGAAAAGATTTAGAAGGATGTTGCCAGGGTTGGAGGGTTTGGGTTGTAGGGAAAAGCTGAATAGACTGGGGCCATTTTCTCTGGAGCGTCTGAGGCTGAGGGGTGACCTTTATAAAGGTTTGTAAAATCATGAAGGGCATGGATATGGTAAATAGTCAAGGTCTTTTCCCTGGGGTAGGGGTGTCCAAAACTAGAGGGCATGGGTTTAAAGTGAGAGGGGAAAGATTTAAAAGCTATCTAAGAGGTTTTCATGTAGAGAGTGGTGAATGTATGGCATGAGCTGCCAGAGGAAGTGATGGAGGCTGGTACAATTACAACATTTAAAAAGCATCTAGATGGATATGTGACAGGAAGGGTTTCGAGGATATGGGCCAAATGATGGCAAATGGGATGTTTAGGAATCTAGTCAGCATGTACAAGCTGGACCGAAGGGTCTGTTTCCATGTTGTATATCTCTATGACTCTATGAATATATAAGGTAGGTGCAGGTAAGGTTTTTTCCTGGTGCTGAGTTTTGAACAAGGGTGCACCATTTAAAAATAAGGGGAATGCCATTTAGGAATGAGGTGAGAAGTTATTTTACTCAAAATGAGGTGAATCTTTGGAAATTTCTATCACAACACTATGATGGTTCAATCTTTGAGTATATTTAAAGTAGAAATTGCTCTATGTTTATCAATGGCATGAAAGGTTATATGGACAGGTGTGGCTAAAAGGCAATGGTTGGTTCAATCAGCTGTGATAGTGAACAAGCTTGATCATAGAATCCCTACCCTGGAAAGAGGCCATTTGGTCGATGAGTCTGCACTGACCCTCCAACCACCCTATCTCCCTAACTCTGTATTTCCCATGGCTAATCCATCTAGCTGTAGTAAAAAGTGAGGTCTGCAGATGCTGGAGATCAGAGCTGAAAATGTGTTGCTGGTTAAAGCACAGCAGGTCAGGCAGCATCCAAGGAACAGGAAATTCGACGTTTCGGGCCAGAGCCCTTCATCAGGAATACCTGATGAAGGGCTCTGGCCCGAAACATCGAATTTCCTGTTCCTTGGATGCTGCCTGACCTGCTGTGCTTTAACCAGCAACACATTTTCAGCTCTAATCCATCTAGCCGTCACATTCCCAGACACTACGGGTAATTTACCATGGCCAATCCACCTAAAGTGAACATCTTTGGACTGGGGGGGGGGAGCCAGAGTACCCGGTGGAAATCTTTGTGACACTGGGAGAACATGCAAACTTGACAAAGCTGAATCTGAATCCTGGTGTTTTGAAGCAGCAGTGTGAATCACTGAGCCACCATGCCTCTCTGAGCTCCCTGATGGGCTGAATGGCCTACCCATTCCTATCTTACTTGCAGTATGTTTCCTAACCCTGGCTTCTAACCTGTTCTTATTGCCACAGTATGTATATGGTTAGTTCATGTCAATGATAGCTCCAAGGATATTGATAGTAGGAGATTCAGTGATAATAATGCTATTGAATGTCAAGGGATAGTAGTTATATTACCTGTTATTGGAGATAGTCATTGCCTAGCACTTGTGGACACAAATGTTACTTGTCAGCCCAAACTTGGCTATTGTCCAGGCCTTGCTGCATTTGGATGACTTCAGTATTTGAGGAGTGATGAATGATGCTAAATGTTGTGCAATCATTCGTGAACATCCCCAATTCTAATTTCTTAGAAGGAAGGTAATTGAAGCAGCTGAAGATGGTGGGCCTAGGAGACTATTCTAAGGAACTCTTGCAGAAATGACCTGGAGCTGAGAGATTGATCTCTAACAACTACGAGCATTCTTCTTTATGCTAGGTATGACTCCAGCCAGCAAATATTTTTTCCCCGATTCCTATTGACTCTAATTTTGCTGGGGTTCCTTGATGCCACATTCAGACAAATGTGTCGCTGGTATCAAGGGCAGTCACTGTCACATCACTTCTGAAATTCAGCACTTTTCTACATGTTTGATCCAAGATTGTAATGAAGTCAGGAGCTGACTGACCCTGACAGAATTCAATCTGAAGTAAATGCTTCTGATGATGCCCTTGATAACACTTTCTATCGCTTTACTCGTGATTGTATAGACTGAAGGGGTGAGAATATTTTTTGTACAGTACAAAACTGAGACAGTTTTTTGCATTTTTGGGTATGTGCCAGTATTGGATATAGGCATGACTAGTTCTGGAGCTCACATCTTCAGTATGCTTGCCAGAACGTTGACAGGACTTATTGCCTTTACAGTATGAGTGCATTAGAACCATTTCTTGATATCACTTGGAATAAATTGAGTTGCCTGAAGACTGGCATCTTTTGGAGGAGGCCAAGTTCAATTATCCACTTGGCATTTCTGGCTGAAGATTGCTGTAGCTGTATCTTTTGTACCGATGTACTGGGCTCCTTCATCATTGAGGATGGGGATATTTGTGCACTCCCCTCCACAGAGTCCACCACCATTCAGAACTGGATGTGACAGGATTTAAGAGGTTAAATCTGCTCTGTTTGGTTGTAAAACTGCTTATCACTTGTTACCTATAATGTTTGGAGGTATTCCTGTTTTGTGGCTTCACCTGGTATCTAAGTTTTTGGTATGTCTAATGTTCCTCTTGGTATGTCCTCTGCACACTTCATTGGACCAGACTTGATGGTAATGGTAGAGTTGAAGATGTGCTGGGCCATGAAGTTGCTGTTTGTGTCAGTACAACTCGACTGCTGTTGGCTCACGGATGTCAATTCTGTGTTGCTTGATCTGTTTTGAAGTTCATTTATCAGTGGTACTGCCACACATGATAGGGGGCATCCTCATTGTGAAGATGGGACTATCTGTGGTAAGCAAATTGGTAAGAATGAAGTCAGTTATGATTTTTCTCTTTTGCTGGCTCCTTCACCACCTCCTGCCAAACCCATTCGAGCAGCCAAGTTCTTTTGGACCATTACCTTCCTCTTTTGATTTTATTAAGAGTAGCATATCAGTAGATTACATGTGGTTTAGCTCGTGCTAACCACACAAATGTTCATGGAATACAGACGTTAGTTTGTGATACTTATATAAAAGAGAAGCATAACGGATACATGTACTTTTTAATAGTTTTTTAAAAATTACGTAGTTATTTTATTTAAAAAGAGGGACTGCAGTAAAACTGCAGGCAATGGCATGTTTCTGTCCGGACTGCATACTGTTCACCCTTCATCGTGAAGGCGGAGAGAAACTTGTTTTTCCCCAACATTTTGTCTACCAACTTGGAGGGACTTAATCTTTTTTGGGGGGAGTCTTAATCTTTGCTCCTCCCCTTCCGGCGTGATGAAGATTCCTTCCTTCCTGAGAGAGAGAGTGAGTGAGTGAGTGAGGGTTGATTGTTGGTCTTTTTGGCGTTGCTTCATTTTCAGTGACGGAGGGCTGGCTGGGGGGGCCGCACGGCCTAGGCCTGGCTCTGGGCCTGACTGTAGGCCGCGGGCCGGTTGTAGTCAGGTCGGTGCTGACCTGTCCTGGGGCCTGCTCTCTCTCTCTCTCTGTGTCTCAGTGTACCCGCGGCCTGTGGATGTTTGCTCTGACCGTTACCGAGTTTCCTGCCCGATGACGGATTGAAAGCAGTGAGCCCGCTCTGTGTGTGCTTTCGTTTTCTTTCTCTTGAATTTTTTATAAAATTTCGCCTGATAATTCCCCCGTCTAGATCCCAGCCGCTTGCTCTTCAGGTGAGTGCGGATCCCCTGCTTGTTGTTGATCATTTTTTTTGGATCAAGTTCAGGTGTTGTTGCTAGTTGACTGTCAACTGTATTTTGTTTTGGTTTATTTTCTTGTTATGCGAATGTAAATCTTTCATGTGGTGGGTTAAGCATCCGTTTCTGCAAATCCATAAAATATAACCTACGCAATCTTTAGTAACACGTAAACCTCCGATTTCTGCAAATTTATCAAATACATCAGCTCTTCATCCTTAACGCTTAAACCTCTGATTTTCATTCACTCACTCGTAAATCAGCATTACCTTGTTGGAAAAAGAGATGCAAAGTTTTTTTTGAATTAGGAAATTCACACTTGTCTTTTGTTTACCAAGATGTTGCTGGGTATGGCAGGTTTGAACTATAAAGAAAGGCTGGATAGGCTGAGACTTTTTTCACTGGAGCTATAGGGGGTTGAGCAGTGACCTGATGTTTATAAAGCGACGAGACATATAGATGATGGTAATTGTCTCTAAGATGGGGAATTTCAAGACTAAGCGGCACATTTTTAAGGTGCCAAGAAAGAGATTTTTAAAAATACGTCACAGGCAATTTTTTTAACGCAGAGGGTGGTTTGTGTGTAGAATGAACATCCTGAGGAAGTGGTGGATGTGAGTACAATTACAGCGTTTAAAAGACATTTGGATGGATACATGATAGGAAAGGTTTGGGGTATTATGGGCCGGGAGCAGGCAGGTGGGACTAGTTTAGTTTAGGATTGTGCTTGACACGGACTGGTTGGAGTGAAAGATTTGTTTCTGTGTTGTATGACTGATTTTGTTCAGTATTGTGTATATAAACAAATTCTCTGGAAATGACAATTGTTTGGTGTTGATGCTGCGCTTAACTTAAGAACTTTGTTCAGGTTTTCCACAGAGTTAAAGTGACTGACATCTAGCACTGATTTTGATCTTAAAAAAAACTGTAGTCCCTCTGTAGTACTGCTCACTGTGAGTCAAGATGTTTTTCGGATTAGTTTCTCCTGATCTACGAATACATTAAGGCCAAAGGGGTAACTAAGGAGAGATAAAGATTGGCAAGGCTGTTTAATTATGATCTCATAGGAGATGGGGGAGATACTATTGAGTATTTTGCAACAGTGTTTACTGTGAAGAAGGATATGGAAGATGGAAAATGGGAAATATATAGTGACAACTTGAAAAATATCCATATTACGACGGAGGAGATGCTGGATGTCATAAAATACATAAAGGTGGATAAGTCCCCAGGAGATGATCAGATATACCCTAGAACTCTGGGAAGTGATTGCTGGTCCCCTTGCTGAGATATTTGAATCATCGATAGCCACCGGTGAGGCAAGGACTGGTTAGGGCTAGTCAACATGGCTTTGTGCGTGGGAAATCATGTCTCACAAACTTGGTTCAGTTTTTGAAGAAGTAACAAAGAGGATTGATGAAGGCAGAATGGTGGACATGATCTATATGGACTTCAGCAAGGTGTTGACAAGATTCCCCATGGGAGGCTGGTTAACAAGGTTAGATCTCATGGAATACAGGAAGAGCTAGCCATTTGGATACAAAACTGGCTCAAAGGTAGAAGACAAAGGATGGTGGTGGGTTGTTTTTCGGACTGGAGGCCTGTGACCAGTGGAATGCCACAAGGATCAGTGCTGAGTTCACTACTTTTCATTGTTTATATAAATGATTTGGATGTGAGCAGAAGAGATATAGTTCGTAAGTTTGCAAATTAGACCAAAACTGGAAGTGTAGTGGACAGCGAAGAAGGTTACCTTAGATTACAATGGGATCTTGATCAGATGGGCCGATGGGCTGAGAAGTGGCAGATGGAGTTTAATTCAGATAAATGCGAGGTGCTGCATTTTGGGAAAGCAAATCTTAGCAGGACTAATACACTTAATGGTAAGGTCCTAGGGAGTGTTGCTGAACAAAGAGATCTTGAAGTGCAGGTTCATAGCTCCTTGAAAGTGGAGTCGCAGGTGGATAGGATAATGAAGAAGGCGTTTGGTATGAGCTTTATTGGTCAGAGTATTGAGTAAAGGAGTTGGGAGGTCATGTTGTGGCTGCACAGGACATTGGTTCGGCCACTATTGGAATATTGCGTGCAATTCTGGTCTCCTTCCTATCGGAAGGATGTTGTGAAACTTGAAAGGGTTCAGAAAAGATTTACAATTGTCAGTGTTGGAGGATTTGAGCTATAGGGACAAGTTGAATAGGCTTGGGCTGTTTTCCCTGGAGCATCGAGAGGTTTGTAAAATCATGACAGGCATGGATAGGATAAATAGACAAGGCCTTTTCCCTGGTGTGGGGGAGTCCAGAACTAAAGGGCATAGGTTTAGGGTGAGAGGAGAAAGATATAAAGGAGACCTAAGGGTGGTATGTGTGTGGAATGAGCTGCCAAAAGAAGCGGTGGAGGCTGGTACAATTGCAACATTTTAAAGGCATCTGGATGGGTATATGAATAGGAGGGGTTTGGGAGGATACGGGTCAGGTGCTGGCAGGTGGGACTAGATTGGGTTGGGATATCTGGTTGGCATGGACGAGTTGGACCGGAGGATCTGTTTCTGTGCTGTACATCTCTATGACCCTGAGGTGAGGTGCCAGAAGACTGGAGGTTGGCTAATGTTGTGCCACTATTTAAGAAAGGTGGTAAGGAAAAACTAGGGAACCATAGACTGATGAGCCTGACATCGGTGGTAGGCAAGTTGTTTGAGTGAATCCTGAGGCATAGGATTTACTTGTATTTGGAAAGGCAAGAACTAACTAGGGCTAGTCAGCATGGCTTTTTGTGTTGGAAATCATGTCTCATGAACTTGATTGAGTTTATTTGAAAAAGTAACAGAGGATTGATGAGGGCAGAGTGGTGGATGTGATCTATGTGGAATAGTAAGGCATTCGACAAGGTTCTTCATGGTAGACTGGTTATCAAGGTTAGATCACACAGAATAGAAGGAGAACTCGCTATGTGGAAACAGTACTGGCTCAAAAGTCAAAGACAGAGGGTGATAATGGAGGCTTGTGACCAGCAATGTGCCACAAGGATTGGTGCTGGGTCCAGTGCTTTTCATCATTTATATAAATGATTTGGATGTGAATGTAGGACATATGGTTCGTAAGTTTGCAGTTGACACCAAAATTGAGGTGTTGTGGACAGTGAAGAAGATTACCTCATTGTACAATGGAATTTTGGTCAGCTAGACTATTGGACCAAGGAATGGCAGGTGGAATTTAATTTAGATAAATGTGAGGTGCTGTATTTTGGAAAGGCAAATTGTGGCAGAATTTATACACTTAATAGTAAGGTCCTGGGGAATGTTGCTGAACAAAGACACCTTGGAGTGCAGGTTCATAGCTCCTTGAAAGTGGAGTCGCAGGATAGTGAAAAATGCGTTTGGTATGCTTTCCTTTATTGGTCATTGCATAGAGTGTAGGAGTTGGGAGGTCATTGGGTTGGCCACATTTGGAATACTGCCTGAAATTCTGGTCTCCCTCCTATAGGAAAGATGTTGTGAAATTTGTGAGAGTTCTTTTGTATTTGTAATTTGTAATACTTGCAAGGATGTTGCCAGGATTGGAGTATTTGAGCTTTAGGAGAGGCTGAATAGACTGGGGCTATTTTAGCTGGAGCTTCCTGAGGCTGAGGGGTGACCTCCTTGACCTTTGTAAAATCATGAGGGGCATGGACAGGGTGAATAGACAAGGTATTTTTCCCTGGGGTGGGATAGTCCAAAATTAGAGGGTATAGGTTTATGGTGATTTGAGATGTGGAAGGGATCTAAGGGGCAACTTTTTCATGCCGAGCATGGTGCATGTGTGGATTGAGCTGCCAGAGGAAATGGTGGAGGCTGGTACGATTACAACCATTTAAAAGGAAAGTGGACTGGTATTTGAATAAGAAGGGTTTAGAGAGATGTGGGCCAAATGCTGGCAAATGGGACTAGAATTTTTTCGGCTATCTGGTCGGCATGGCCAAATTGGACCACAGTGTCTATTTCCGTGCTGTATATCTATGATCAATATGAAACTGAATTTGGGTTGAAAAAGGCGTACGAGTAAAATGTGTTAATATTTTGCTTGCGGTAAAAACAAACTGGTTTTATAGGAGGAGTGATCAGAAATATAAAACACCGAACGTGCTATTATAGAAGTAAAATATTGCAGGTGCTGGAAGCCTGAAATGAAAATACATAACAGAAATTGTGCAGAGTAAGTGGGCACGAATTTGGTGGTAGCAAGGTGGCTTTCAGCAGCCTATGTCCCAACCTGACATAATTCCATGAGAGGCATCCCTGGACTGGATAGCATTTGAGAGGTTTCAGAGAACCATGCAGCTTCAGTTTAATCCCTCAGCCGCCAGTGCGTTTTTGGAGCATAGTCGATGACTGATCAAATTTGTTTTATTTTTGGGGTTTCTTGTTGATCGATTTAATATTTGGAATATATCATGGCCAGGTATCATACCAGATCAACTCCTTGGAAGGCACTGTACCACTATTGCTTAGCATCCTCTGCCACCAGTAAATTGTGATGGTAATTGATGTCATATTGCTTATTACTGAAACTAATTGACAATTCTGCAAGCAGATGAGATTCCTGCATTAAGCCCTTACCGCCTCCAGTTAACTGGGAGCAGTTTCTTTATTTGCCAGCAACCTGATGTGGATACTCCTGCCTAGTTCTCTTGGATCTTCATTATTGTGTCCACTCTTGTGTCAATTTTTTGTGTCGACTATGTTTCTCTTCAAATATTGCTTTGCAATTTGAGTGGTATTCTGTTCACACATCTAAACGTTAAATAATTTGATTAAAAAATTTATCTGCATGTCCTATTATTACAAATCAAAATGTTGTGCTAGATTTAGTGCAATTTTGGAAAAACAAAGTATAAAAATGTTCTGTTATGTTTTTAATCAATCTTTATTGTTTGCTAAAATCCCATTGATTGTTTTGCAGTTTGTACTGAGTATAGTAACACAAAATTCATAAACGTTATTTTAAGTCCCCGCAGTAAATACAACAGTCCATGAAAATTAAACTTATGATATGAAACAGTTCTTTGTTTTGCTTTGCTTGTACAACTTGATAGTTTTTTTTTGGTAAGCATGACCTTTGTGTTTTCAGTAACATTCCTTTAAAGTTAATGAGTTGAATAACATAACACAGACTTCAAAATACGTTTGTGGTAGCAGTATTTACAATTTTTGTGTAAAGAATTATGAAAGGCAGTATTTGATACATCATTAAACTTTTCACACTTAAAGTATATTTTCCATATAAGTGCTTCAGTGTATATTTCAGGATAAATCCATCTTTCACAGTTATTCATGGCCACAGATTGCGACTCTTATATTTGCCCCAACTATTTGGGCATTCTTATTTTGGGGGGAAAACCTTCAGTTAGTACTTGGTAGATATATAAGGTTACGCTAAAGTTTTAGTTTTTCCTCTCTTTTGAACCACATGCCATTTTCTGACAGGGTGAATCTGTCAAACTTAATGTGGGCTTGTGGGAAAAGCTGTTAAAATACCGTGAGAGAACTTGGGTAGCTTACTCTAAAAGGCTTTTACACACTTTACAATCTGAGAAATAATGCCTAATTTGGTGTTAGGAGAGTTTCTGGGAAAGGATGATTTTGGCACGAAGGATGATTTTTCTTCAAACACTAATTGTTTTGATATTGCAGTAAAACAACAAGCATCTATCGAAGTATAACTTAAAACATTACTGAAAATAGTTTGTAGAGGTTGCAGCATCTGTTGAGAGAGATAAATTAAATTAACAGATTTCTCCATTTAATTTGCTGATTAAAGGTGTTTTTCCAAATCATGGAATTTCTTGCTGTTTTCCTTACATATTCAACATTGTGATAGAGATTGCATTATAATTCTTAAATGATTGCTTTTATATTTTTGTGTACAGAGACTTATAGCTTCTATTCATCATTCTCTACGTAAGATGTTAGTGTCAAATCACTTCACTTTAACATTCATATTGTACACCTGTCCCACAGCTGGGTGTACAACTTTATGCTGAGAGCTTAAATTTCTAAGATTTGGCAATTCATTTATTTTTAAATTTTTAGCAGATGATTTACAATCTTTATTTTGTTTGATTTGGACTAGAGCTCAGATTTTGTTTTTGCATGCATAGTTAAGGAAAAAGAGCTGTTTTTGTAGTGATTGTAACCGTGATCCATGTGAACCTAACAGAATGAGCCCCCTACTTGGGGCTGTTAGCCTGGTCCAGTCAGGGAGCCCTGGCTGACAGATCTAAACAGGAGTGAGAGGTTCTGCTCACTGAGAGCTTACTCTGGGCAATCTGACCAGTGTCAGATGCTATGCACATGTAAATACAGGGTGACTTGGAGATGTGATACCAGCCTCCATGAAGTTATTTCAGTGGTGATGAGGGGAAAAGAAAATGCTCTTGAAGAAATTTGCTAATCACAGTCGTCTTAGGGTCAGTATTTCTAGCAGTATGGCATTATTTGGGAAGCTTGTCTTGTTCGATCCTGCTTTCAAAGTTTGGGCCCAATATATGGAAAGAAGTGTTAGGATGTTGGGGCAGATGAGAAGCAATGAGTAATTCTCTTGACAGTTTGTGCATGTGCAACTTTTCAGTTATTAGGAGTTGAACGTTTTCTGAAGAAACCAGAAAATAAAGCCCTTCCAGAGTTAACTGATTTAATTAAGGAATATTATGGCTTGGAAAGGGTGGACACTAGGAAATTTTTTCCGTTAGGCGAGGAGACTAGGACCCGTGGACACAGCCTTAAAATTAGAGGGGGTCAATTCAGAACAGAAATGCGGAGACATTTCTTCAGCCAGAGAATGGTGGGCCTGTGGAATTCATTGGGCAGAGTGCAGTGGAGGCCAGGACGCTAAATGTCTTTAAGGCAGAGATTGATAGATTCTTGTTGTCTCGAGGAATTAAGGGCTACGGGGAGAATGCGGGTAAGTGGAGTTGAAATGCCCATCAGCCATGATTGAATGGCGGAGTGGACTCGATGGGCCGAATGGCCTTACTTCCACTCCTATGTCTTATAGTCTTATGACCACAAGCCTTCTCTAATTCTGAGATGCTATCAGTTTTACTTGGCAGTTTGAGAAGCAGGGGAATGTGTTGGAATTTTTGGCTAGGTTAAGATGACTGGCAGAGGCATGGGACTTTGGTTTAACTTTTAATGAGATGTTGAGAGACCATTTGGTAAGTGAAATTAATGATGTAACCATGCAAAAGTGTCTACTAACTGAAGCCCAACTGGACTTCAAACAGGCAGTACAACTAGCCTTATCATTGATAACGCAACAAGTGGAGGATATGACTTGCAGGGTATTCCCAAGCTGGGGGAACACCACTTGAGTATAGCCTCACTCAGGACATACCCTAAACAAAAGGACATGAGTCAGTCCATTGAAAAAACCCCAAATAAAAGCGAAGCCTCAACCATCCGGTTAAAATTTTCTTTAGGATCCAGGCTGGCAAGCCATTGTAGTTGCTGCTGATATGCAAACCCACGACAGCAGAAGAGTTCTACTAGGTCTGAATTGAGTAAGAGGACTCACAGTTTGGTATCCAGGAGAGTGCATATCCTGGAAAGCCCACCTACGTCTGGCTTGGAACAGTTAAACTGCTTAGCAACATAAAAATTAGAACTGATCAGTTTAAAAGTCTAGTTAAATGGTCATCCGGTTCTCATGGAGGTCAGTACAAGTGCGGCTGTATTAACAATTGCAGAATCAGTCTTAAACAAAATGTGCTCTGGACTGCAACCCTTGCATAAATCCTCAGCTAGACTGAGAATCCGTAGCATGGAACCTTTTTACATATTTAAGGGTGCAACTTTTGCTCCACTCTGGTTTGAGAAGCAGCTGGTTCAGTTACCACTGATTGTAATAAAAAGGCTCCGGCTCAAGCTTGGTCGTGTGAAATTGATTGGAAAAAATTGACCTTGATCGTCTCAACATTTTTTGGCTAGAAAAAGGCTGTCTGAGTGAAATTCTAACTAATTACTTGGAAGTCTTTCAGGAAGGTCTAGGGACTATCAAAGGGGCCAAGGCGATCTTGCACCTTGACCAGGAAGCAATCCCATGATTCTGCAAAGCCCGCCCAGTGCCATTTGCCTTGTGTGCAAAAGTAGAGGCAGAAATTAGGGTGAAAAACAAAGGAATCAGCAAACCAGTCCAGTTTGGGACATGGCCAGCACTGCTCATACCAACTGTGCAGCCTGATGGGTAGGTTTGCCTTTGTGTGGATTTTAAATAAGCAGTAAACTGCTTTTCGCAGCTGGACAATACCCAGTTCTTCACATAGAGGACTTATATGCATAGTTGGCAGGAGTATTGCCCCTCATGAAGCTGGATATGAGCCATGTGTACCTACAATTGTGGTTAGATGAGTATTCCCAGAAGTATGCTACAGTTAATACCCATAAGGGTTCTTGCCCTAAATGGCGGTATATTAAAAATTGGTATCAGCCTGTGCCATTTTTCAGCAGACATTGCCGAACATTTTACAAGGTCTACCTCAGTCACCACTTAATTGGATGACATGCTCATAACAGGGACCACCAATAAAGAGGACTTGGAGAACTTGGACATAGATGTTTCTCCAAGGTGGACATTTTCTCCTTCCAAGGCACAATGTGTTCCAGGCACCCCAAGTGACCTACTTGGGCTACAGTCGACAAGACTGGGCTACACCCTTTGGAAGATAAATTGAGGGCGATCAGAGGTGCCCTGGCTCCCACATATGTACTGGAGCTTAGGTCTTTGGGATTGGAGAATTATTATGGAAAACTCATATGCAACCTGGCCTCCCTTGGTTCCCCTATTGGAAAATGGACAGCCTTGGAAATGATCTCATCGCCAAGATGTAGCCTTTAGGGAAGTGAAGAAACAGCTATCATCTAAGGTTTTGGTACACTGATCACAATTGAGGTCAAGTGTTGACGTGGGTTGCCTCCCTGCACAGTATTGGGGTAGTGTTTGCTCATAGATGGCTCAGTGGAGAGCAGCACCCAATAGCATAAGATTCCGGAGCACTGTACAAGTATGCCTAGATAGAGAAAGAAGGTTTGGCTGTCATCTTTGCTGTGTGAAAGTTCCACCAATATCCTTTTTCTGACTTAGATTTGTAATTGTAATATACCATAAACCCTTGCTACGGCCATTTAGAGGATAAGTCCATGCAGTCCATAGCTTCAAGTCAAATTCAACATTTGGCTCTCATTCTAAGTGTGTACAATTTCAAGTTGGAGCATTGGCTGGGAGGCCAAGTAGCAAATGCAGATGCCTTGAGCAGCCTTCTGTTGGCAGATACGCCACTAGTGGTGCCACCATTGGAAGAGTCTGTGTGGTTTTAAACTTTCTGGACACCGTTCTGGTCACCACTGACAATATCAGACTGTGGACATAAAAAGGTCTGGCCTGACAAAACTAAAGCAACTGATAGTGGTTGGGGAAATAAAAGGACTATCACAGCCAGAATTGAAACATTTCTGGATCTGGCGAGAACAGATCACCATAGAGGAAGATATCTTATTTGGATGTGTGATTGTCCTGAGTAAAGGTTGCGAGACCCTGAACTCCACCAGACTCCTCTGAGGTGTCTAAAATGAAGATGTTGGCAAGAAGTTATGTTCTGGTGGCCAGGCTGGATTCAGATATAGCTGTGTTAGTGGGGCAGTGCCCAGAGTGCTAATAAGGTCACAAATTAACACCAGCAGCTCCCTCTTGCGTGGGAATGGCGGGTAAACCCTGGACTCGGTTACAAATTGACTATGCCAACCCTTTTTCATGGGTTCAATGTTCTTAGTCATTGTGGGCACTCAGTGTTTGGACTTGCATAGTAGGGTTCATAACTCAAACACATGTATGATGATAGAAAAGCTGCCAGCATCTTATGCAATGCGTGGATTCCTTCCAGAAGTATTGGTCCCAAACAATGGGCCATCATTTACCAGCAGGGGGTTTGAGTATTTCCTAAAGTCAAATTGAATTTGACATAAAAGGACAACTCCATATGATCCATCATCCAATGGTCTGACAGAAAAAAGTCTAAACTTTGAAGGCGGGCTTAATCAAACAGGAAGTGGGACAGTTTGTTATCTAGTAAAGGCTGTTTCTTTATCAGGCAACTTGAGGGATGTATCCAGCAGTGTTGCTAATGGGAAGAAGACTCCGCAGCAGTTTAAATCTGATCTCTGCAAGGTCTGGGCAGTAGGGTGTGAAACAACAGCATCCAGAATGCTAATGCCAGACATAAGATCTTCGAAGCGAGAGAGACAGTTTACTTCAGGGGATGAAGTTGAAGTTTGGTGCCAAAACTACAGGAATGGCTCTGCATGGGTAAGAGGCATGGCCGACGGGAGGTCAGGTCTCATGGTATACAAAGTTCAGGTTGGTAAAACAGTCCTGAACCAGACCACATGAAAGCTGTAAACGTGCATATAGGATAGCAGCAAAAGATATCTGGCCCCTCAGAACAGCCAGATATCTTTTTCCCCCCTCTATCTAGCATCTGAGAAATATCTGAGTTTGAGATGGATTGCAGATATTGCAGCCTTGGTGCCATTAACACCTGAAGAAGAGGATTAATTTCTTAAATGTTCAAGCTGCAAGAGGCGAGCTATGGTCTGGTAGAGCCTACCCATATTCAAGGCGGAGTCAGAGGAACTGGACCTGGTGCAAAAATGCCTCTAGAAACGCTACAAGAAAAAAAATAGGCCAATGTTCTAGACTTGGAGGGGAAGGAATGTATTAATTGTAACAAGGTCAGCCATGTGTATTTCAGTATATGACTTCCCTGATTGGGGCTGCCAATCTGGTCTAATCGGGGAGCCCTGGCTGACAGAGATAAACAGGAGTGTCAGAATTCTACTCATTCTGAGAGCCTGCTCTGAGGAAGCCGGACCAGTGTCAAGTGGTGACCAGCGTTCGGGCATCTATATACATGGATGCTGAGATCTCTCTGCTTATCCACACTACCAAGAATCTTACCATTAGCCTAGTACTCTTTTTATTCCTGCTGCTCCTTCCAAAATGAATTGCCTCACACTTTTTCTGCATTAAACTCCATTTGCTACCTCTCAGCCCAGCTCTGCAGGTTCCTTCAGCACAATCCACAATTCCACTGACCTTGGTGTCATCCACAAATTTACTAACCCATTCTTCTATGCTCTCATAAAGGTCATTTATAAAAATGGCAAACAGCAGTGGCCTCAAAACAGATCCTTGCCGTACACCACAAGTAATTGAAATCCAGGAGGAACCACCACCCTCTCTTCTTTCAGCGAGCCAATTTCTGATCCAAACTGCTATATCTCCTTCAATTCAATACCTCAGTATTTTATGCACTAGCCTCCCACTGGGAACTGTATCAAGCACATTGCTGAAATCCATATGCACCTCATCAACCGCTTTACCCTCATCCATCTATTTGGTCACTTTCTCTAAGAACTCGGTAAGGTTTGTGAGGTATGACCTACTCTTCACGAAACCGTGTTGACTACCCCAGTCAACTTATTCATCTTTAGATGATTGTAAATCCTATCTCTTATAACCTTTTCCAACACTGATTGTGGGTAAAGCAAGGCTCACTGGTCTATTGTTGTCTCTACTCCCCTTCTTTAACAAAGCGGTGCATTTGCTATCCTCTAGACTTCTGGCACTATTCCTGTAGACAATGGCAACATAAATATCAAAGCCAAAGGCTCTGCAATCTCTTCCCTGACTTCTCAGCGAATCCAAGGATGAATCCCATCCAGCCTAGGGACTTAATTATTTTCACATTTTCCAGAATTGCTAACACCTCCTCCTTGTGAACCTCAATCCCGTTTAGTCTATTTGTGTAGGTTGTTTTATTTTCAGGTTAGTTTACTGAAATATCTGAACAACAACTCATTTTTATAGAGCATATTGAGCATGGACAATTTTCCCAAGGTGGTTTTGAAGATGTGACACAAGAATGGATATTGACCCAAAGAAAGTCATGCTCAGGCTAACGTTTAATTAAATGGGTAGTTTTTAAGGAATATCTAAAAGAAGTTTTTTCTCAAAAAAAAAGCATCCTGTTTCCTTCTGAAAATGTCAATTGTCTTTGCTCCCAGTACTCGCACATGCAGTAAGTTTCAAGTAAGAAATGCATTTTCCTGAATTCCCTTTCAGTTGGAAAGTAATACATTGTGATCCCAGTCAGAAAAGATCTTGTAGATTCTGACTAGTTTTTAATTGAGGCATTTTAATAAAAGTTTATAAATTTGGTGCTGTTTGCACAGATTTCTTGGGAAGGCGTAATGGGAAAAGGTATCTAATATGGCCTTGAATACTTTGTATAGAAAAACAAATATTTTTCTCACCAAAGTATTGCCATTTGTGAGAACTCTCTCTGGAACCCTTTCGGTTGTTCCATGGGGATTCTTGAGTGCCTTTGACATGGCATCAAATACTAACTAACTTCTGGGAATTAAGTATTATTCAGTAACATTCAGGATGAATAACATATCACGAAGGAGAATTTCATTAAGAGAAAAGTAAGAACAATTATCCGAAAGACCAAGGGGATTTGTTTACCCACAATTGACATCAGTTGAAACCTTCACATATTCAGCTAGTAACAGCTCATGAAATATTGAGTTAATGACTTAAGCATGTTTGTGACATTGCTACTTCTATAATTGTTCTTTGTGCACAGATTTAAGTGGTAATGTTTATTCAAAAGCTCCTTGATACGTTGCAGGAAATAAATCCAAATGCTGTCTTGTTTGCAGTTTGATAGTTGAAGCATTTGGTTCATTAATGAATTGTTTTATTTTGTTGAAGACTGTGTATTGCTTTGGGATTCCTCTCTGTTACTATCACATAATTGACTATTACATCAAACGTAAAGGGTGTTGCAAGTTTCACTTTGAGTGTATCTTTGCTAACTTCCTATCCAATTGCTATTGAATCATTTTCTATCTGTGCCACCTCCCACAGTCTATTTAATCAGACACATTAAATCTAATGTGGCATTATGTAATAAGACCAGAGTCATAGGATCTTGTGCAGTGGTAGTGTCCCTACCCCTGAACCAGGAGGCCCAAGTTCCACCTGTTCCAGAGTTGTGTAGTAATATCTCTGAACAGGTTAATTTAAAAAAATGTCTCACAAAGCTAGAATCATAGAATGGTTACAACACAGAAGGAAGGCCATTCGACCTTTTGTATCACAAAAAAGAGCTACTCAACTAGTCACACTCCCTTAGCTTTTCCTTGTAACCCTGCATACATTTTCTTTTCAAATAATTATCTGATTTCCTTTGAATTGAATCTGTTTCTGTGAAGCTGTATGCTGCATTGTATTGCATGTTGTGATTCTCTTTTCCTATATGCTTAGTAATTTTTTAAAATAAATTCAAGCCGATTTATCTAGTTCATGATTATCACATTATTTACAAACATTATGAGGTACGTATCACATTCTCATTTTCTGTTTAAAACCTTCAGTTATGTTTTTGCCAGTATTGAACTCTTGGATGGCTAACGTACTCTCTCTTCAGAGATATTTAATGTATGTTAAACTTTATGAAGTACCTTCTGGAAAAATCACTTATTACCTCTATTCAATAATATATTTAAGCAGATTATTTATTGAACACATTCTTTGTGTTAAATAATGCTTTGTTTATCCATAGGTTAATTTCATACTGCACGTTCTTTTGAGACATTTTAAGGCTTTCACTGTAACAAAATAACAGGCCATTTATATTTTCTGTGATACTTCAGTTTACAAATACTGACAAAAATGCTTGTAACCTTTTACTTTGACATTCAAACACTTTTGTGTAAATTGTATTCTTGTACATAGTGATCGTACTGCTGCCCAAATGGAGAGACGTAGGGCATCAACTCAACCTGCTCACCAGGATGGACCAGGGACATTAAAGGTATAAACGTCAATTTCTTCATTTGGTTCTGTAAGTTAGACTTCACTATGAAGTCTTCTTTTGCCTCTTTGGTTTATTCTGCCAAGCTTTCCTGGTGAAGGCACTGAATGATTATAGAATCCTTTTTTTTAATGCTGTTAAGGTGTCAATTGTTCACTAATTGAGTTTTATGTAATATTCGTTTTAGAGGGCTGTGAAGACAAATTTTTGAGGCAATCATCAATTTAAAAAAAAAATAAATGTAACCAGTTTACACTTTTTCCAAGTATAATTTATCTATGATTGGCAAAACTAGTGTAAAATATTCAAGAAGTTTGAACACAAGGTGCATCTGGTACCAATTTAAGTTTGTGATCTTTTATGCTGATATTTTGCTTAAATAAAAATAATTTTGTTGGAAGCCAACTTTGATCATTAAAATTGGTCACACTGCCAGACTAATCAAGTGAGTGTTTGCTAATTAGGTCCATTTGTAGCACTTCCAAGAAGGTTCTTAGAATTGAGCTGTTTTGATTTCGGATACAAAAACACCGGGCACTGTTTAAAATTTTTCGGCTGATTACTGTGTACATTAATGATTTCCACGAATGATTCTTTATTTTTTAAAAACATTTTCAATTACAGGGAATACACTGTTTCACCTTTTGAGTTGTTTCACAATAAATTATTTCTTTATTATGTCAGTTCACCACCTTTTAATAAAGTCAAATTTCTTAGAGCTGTACAGCATGAAAACAGATCATGCTGACCAGGTATCCGAAAT
The DNA here is from genome assembly GCF_020745735.1 of Hemiscyllium ocellatum. NCBI lineage: Eukaryota > Metazoa > Chordata > Chondrichthyes > Orectolobiformes > Hemiscylliidae > Hemiscyllium > Hemiscyllium ocellatum. Next base: position 70,462,102 of record NC_083412.1, read on the forward strand.
AAACCAAGCCCCATATCACTCACAACTACAGGTACAATTGCAAATACTGAGATGGCACTGGTGGACCCTCCTCTATGCTCTCAAATCTCCCCTCACCAAGACGTTGCAATGATTTTCAAGCCTTGGAATGGATTCTCAGTGGGAAAGGGTTTGTGAAGCATTACCCTAGAATCGGGAATTTCCTCCCTGGGCATCTCTACCTCACTCTCCCTGCCTCCTTTTGAGTTGCTGCTGAAAACCTGCACATTTGATCAAGTTTTAGGCCATGTGTTAATTGTCTTATGTGGCTCTGTGTCAAATTTCATTTAATAGCTCTCCTGGAAGATAGTTTGGAGCACTTCACCTGTATTAAAACTGCTGTATAAGTACAAGCATTTTGTTGTTATATTTAAAATATCCATTATTGTTACATGTACTCAAATTCAGGAGTACAGTGAAAAGTTTTACAATGTCGCCTCTGATGGCGCCATCTTAGGTACAAGTGCATAAGTACAAATCTTAGATACAAAGAGGAGTAAAAAGAAAAGGAATTGCATTACTTTAGTGTTGATAGAATAAGTTCAAAATAAGACATAGTCAAAGAATTTATGTTACAGTCAGATTAAAAAATTTGCACCAGCTCAGCACAGGCGGCATCCACGTGTTGACCGACTGCCTGAGCCAGACCACTGCCCCAAGCCTCCAGTCTGCTCTGTACTGGCTCTCAGCTGTGCCAAGACAAGTTGCAGGACTGCTTCCCCTGCACCGGCTGCTGCTCCAGGCGTGTTTTCCCCGCGCCAGCCTCCACCTGGGACTCACTTTTCATGCCAGCCTCTGTCCCAGCACTGCTTTCCCTGTGCTGGCCGCCACCCCGTGACTGCTTCCCACGTACCAACCTCTGCCCCGGAACTGCTTCCCCCGAGTTGGCTGCTGCTCCACGATTAGCCTATGGAGCTTGTCAGCTCCTCCTTTCCCCTCATGCAGAAAATGGGGAGAGATGGAGGGGAATAAAAGAAAAAAGAACAGATGGAGCAGATGAGCTCCAGTTGAAGCATCTTATTCTGCTGCCATCTTGCCGACAGGTAAATTCCTATCAAAGAACTAAGGAATTCAAGTTGGTGCTTTTATTACCCCTCCTAACTCTCCAGGAAGATACTTTCCTTCTGTATTTAAGTTTAAAGTAGGCAATTCTTTTGAACAATAACAATTGAATTTTAAGGGTTTGAGTTTTTTTTTGGAAGTGAAACCTTGTGTTGGATTCCTTCAGAATTGCTTTAACTTTCTATTTTGTAAAGAGCTGTGAGATCAAGATTACCCTTCCTTTAATCATTTCTTTTCACTTTGGCATCCATCATCTCTGACCATCTTATTTTGCTTTTGTTCTATGTTGTGTTATCTCACATCAAGTCAGATTTCTCCGGCTTATAGACCCTTTATTAAGAAAGCAAGCAGTGATCCAGCAATCTTACTATCTAGCAACACTGATGTTAAGTTCAAATCCTACCATTGAAACTGAGAAATTATACTTGATAGTTAGCATCAGTAGAAGTAAGGATCACAAAAGCTTTTGCATTTTTGTAAAAACTCAACTGCATGGTTAACTGTAGAGACAATTGGATGGGCAATAAAACTGTTTTGTCAGTATCTCCCATACCCCAAGGACCAAATAAATGACACTGCTTATGTAAAACTAGTTAGAAATGCTTAAACCATGTTGGTTTGGAACCAGTATGACCACCCTGCTACCAGTACCACCCAATTTTTGTGGATGCTTCTTTTGGTCATGTTGTGATGGAAAATTGTCATCTCTGTGCATTAGTTTGCTGCTCATAGATGATGGTCTGTGTCAACATTGTTCCTTATCTCAACTTAGTTCAACATTTTTACAATTATGTGGCAAAATTCAAACTTTCTACATTGTGAAGTGCCGTAAATATGCTCATGAAAATTGTACTTTATGAAGAGTGATTCAGAGTTTAAAATTGCAGAAGAGGCCCTTCCTGGCCTGATTCATTACTGTAATTGTCGATGTTACTAATTTCTCGTACAGTGACATCAAGATTTCATGATGATTATAGCAGCAATGTTTTCAGTATCTGCCACCATTATTGACAATTTCAGAGTTATGATTTCTGGAGTTGGTAGCACATTTGCAGTTAGATATCCAGAAGTTGCTTGGCTGTATTCCCATGCTAATTCAGAGGGTGTATCATTGATGTTTCCTTCAATATCATTTAATCAGAAGTAATTGAACTGATGAGAACTTCCATTGCTGTATTATTCATATCTCACTGTAAAGACCTTTGGAAGAAGTTATGTTGTTAAATGAAGAGTTATTGAGTTTTTAACTGAGTACTAAATTAATAATTACTACTAGGGAGCATCATTCTAGCCATGAAAGGTCAAATTTATATTCAGGTTGCTGATTATTTCAATTTGCTTCATGAAGTCCAGCCTGTCATGCTGTAAAATATTGATCTGTCTGGGTACCCATACAAACGCTCTTTAAATGTGCTTATCTAGATTGCACTGCAAAATGATTTTATTTCTTTAACTACACCGAATTGCAAAGTATTTATTTTTACTTTCATTTAGAATGTCTGTTTCTTTAAATTCCAAATTAATAGATATTTTTATATTAAAACTTGTACTAATTTGATGAAGTGTCTTGGCATTCTAATTCTTTTTGAAAATTTTATTTCAACACTGAATGATTTTCTTCTGTTTCTAGTCTGGGGACAAATTTAAAATTCCAAAGAAGAAAAAAGTCTCCGAGAAGGACAATGTAGAGACTCATTCTCCTCTATCCCGACTTACTGAATCCAGAATTGAAAATTTAAGACCGTCGCATGTGAGTTGAAGTAGAAAGACTTTATGTATCTTGTCTAAGTTTCTGATCTTCATGCTTTCTTTGTTCTTTCATGGTTGATACTGGCATAGCCAGCGTTTTATTGTCCACTGTAATTGCTCTTGAAGATGGTGGTGACAACTGGGTGTTATTTCAGAGATCAAAAAAATCAGCTAGTTGTTGTTTATCTGGAATTACTTATGTAGTCTAAGGATGAGTAGTTTATTTTCCTAAACATGATTAATATACCTATTAGTTTTTAAAGAGAATCTAATAGTTACATGCTCACAATTACTGATAAGTGCATTTAAACCAGATTTATTTAATTTGAATTCCCAATCTCCAGAATATTGGTTGCTAAACCAGGAACATAGCTACAATGCTGTCATATCCAATGTGAGCATAGAGACTGAATGTTTACCATGGCTATGGGACTTTGGGTGGCCCAATAGCCGTTAGCCCAGTCTTGTTTTTAACTTGATAATCATGCATTTGTTTTGTAGCTGAAATCATTACATTGTGATTATGAGAGGGAAGCTTTCATTTCTCTATCTTTCACTGTCTTTTTCTTCCCTAAGGCTCGACTGTGGACAACTGCACTATAGCATTATCACATGGTTGATACCAACTCAGTTGGCTTAAAAAAACAAGTAGTAAGCATGAGCCTAACTTACAAATGTTGTTCACTGCATAATTTGGTGCACTTAAAAATTCAGTGGTTTAACTCCATGAGACTGCCAAAAGATTTAAGCAAATTGTTAGGATGGTACACAATAGTTGAAAAAACCAATTTTTGGATGGGTGCTCAGTGTTGCTGACAGTTTGGAAATCATTACTTGATGTTAGAAGGCGAAACTCAGCACACTTACAAGATATTTGGATAAACACATGAAGTGTTTCAATTTATTCAGCTGTGGACCAAAAGCTGGAAAGTGCAGTTGGATATATAACTCTTTTTGAGCCAATGCAGAAATGATGGGTCAAATGGCTTCCTTCTGTGCAATAAAATTTCTAACTTACTTGACCTTGTTAAACATTTGTCTGTCTGAGGTCTCTTTCCTGTACACCCTTCCTCTCCCTCTTACCGCTATGAACATTTTACCATTTTGTACGCAATTTTTGTGTACCGTTTTTATTTCTTCTTCTGAAGTGTGTTGATATATTTCTCTGTTTGTTTCCCTGAACTGTTTTCAGTCCTATTTCAAAAGTAATTATTTATTTTATGGCCAGCTGTCATGCAGGCTATGCTTTCCAGTAGCAAGCATGTTTTCAGGTGGGCGGTAACGTGAAAGCAAAATGCTCCAAATGCTGCATATGTGACACAAGAATAGGAAATACTGAGTTGTTGTCAAAGTATTTTGAGAAAGAAACCCAGTTATTGTTTTAGATGTGAATCAGAATTTGTCACGAAAGATCACAGACCTGAAACCATAACTCATTTGTCTGCTGAGAATTTCTGTGGAAATAAGAGTTGGCTTCAGACAGTTAGAATACAGATTAGTTTCGCAACGTATATTGTTGAAAGGACGATAAAAATGTTTTAGACATTGTTTGTGGAAGTATTCTAACTGGTATAATGTGTTGTAGTCTGTTATACATAATGCACAGCAATCTATAAAGACACTAAGCAATTATCAGACTCTTGTGTTTAGTGAGACTTCAACTTATTCACAACTTAATGTAAAGAACTTCACAGAACACAGTCAAGCTCTGCTTCTGAATTTCAAAGGTGAACTGAAACGTAGGCCTTTGTTGTGGAACTAAAATTCACAAGATTCACCCTGAAGTAAGAAGGTATAGTGGACAACAGGATCTTGATCAGATGAGCCAATGGGCTAAGAAGCAGCAGATGGAGTTTAATTCAGACAAATGTGAGGTGCTGCATTTTGGGAAAGCAAATCTTAGCAGGACTTATACACTTAATGGTAAGGTCCTAGGGAGTGCTGCTGAATAAAGAGACTTTGGAGTACAGGTTTATAGCTCCTTGAAAGTGGAGTCGCAGGTAGAGAGGATAGTGAAGAAGGCATTTGGTGTGTTTTCCTTTATTGATCAGAGTATTGAGTACAGGTGTTGGGAGGTCATGTTGCGGCTGTACAGGACATTGGCTAGACACTGTTGGAATATTGTGTACAGTTCTGGTCTCCTTCCTATCGGAAAGATGTTGTGAAGCTTGAAAGCGTTCAGAAAAGATCTACAAGACTGTTGCCAGGGTTGGAGGATTTGAGCTATAGTGAGAGGCTGAACAGGCTGGGGCTGTTTTTCTTGGAGCGTCAGAGGCTGAGGGGTGACCTTCTAGAGGTTTACAAAATTATGAGATGCATGGATAGGATAAATAGGCAAAGTCTTTTCCTTGGGGTGGGGGAGTCCTGATAGAGGGCATAGGTTTAGGGTGTGAGGGGAAAGATATTAAACAGACCTAAGGGGCAAATTTTTCACGCAGAGGGTGGTACGTGTATGGAATGAGCTGCCAGTGGAAGTGGTGGAGGCTAGTACAATTGCAACATTTAAAAGGCATTTTGATGGGTATATGAATAGGAAGGGTTTGGAGGGATATGGGCTAGGTGCTGGCAGGTGGGACTAGATTGGGTTGGGATATCTGGTCGGCATGGATGAGTTGAACTGAAGGGTCTGTTTTCATGCTGTATACCTCTATGACTGTGTGACTTTGGAGCAGAATTAGGCCATTTGGTCCTTTGTGCCAACCTCCAATATTCAATAACATCATGGATGATCTGGTGTGGTTGTATCCCCACTTTGTTGTTTGGTCCCTTATAACGCTTGACTACCTTCTCCACAAACTGTTCCTTGAATAAGTTCAATGACCTGCAGTCTAGCACCGCTGGGGCACAGAATTCCACTTACTTACATCCCTTTGGGAGATAATGAAAGTAGGTACCGTAGATTAATATTGTTTCTCTTCAGTAAATATCCTGGATATATATTCATAGGCTTTTATGTTATAATGGATTAACTTTGTTTAAAACATTAGATTTTGGGTCTGTTTTCAGAAGCGCTGGCCATTCTCTTATAATACTTTCAATAAAACAAGAAATCGAGACTCGATTGCTTATAGTCAACGGAGGAAATGCCATTCAAAGCACAACTTCCAAGGAGATGATGTTCAATTGAAGTAAGAATATGATCAATTGTCCTTTTTTTTAATAAATGTGTTTATCCTGGTATCTTTGTTTCCCTTTGTTTTGTAGTCATAATCATTCTTTGTTTTGTAAGGTTAAATTGATATTGAAACAATCCACTATATTTGACACTGAGTCTGCTTAAATGCCAGTAGAAAATAACTTCACCATGAAATGGTTGGAAGATATCACTTTTTTTCTATCTTCCCTAAGCTGCCCATGGTCAAAAATGTGTTTATTATCTGAACTGTAGTTAATCTCAATTTGATAATTGCTTATACTAGAAGTTCATGGTAATATTTACTTTTCTATGCTTTGTTGCTAAATGCTACCTCTTGTCCACTGAGGTAATCCTCTAATTTCTTGTTGTATTATTTCCACAGCTCTTTTACTATTTTATTTTTAGCTTTTTACATGTCATTAATTTATCTTTTCATTTGCCTTGATTGTCTTTTCAGCACTAATGCCATTTCTGTCTTTCATTTACTTTCATTAGCTCTGTAGCCTTCCTGCGGTAATCAGAAGGCTTTGCTCTATTTTATGTTTGCTTTATTTGTTAAGATTGTCTCCAGTAACTAACATTCAATTGGAGCCAGCTACACTGATTTAGTGAGAAAGCATGAGTAGTATTTTGAGGCAGTGAAATTCTCTTCAAGAGTAGATAACATCAGGTGCTTCAACAGCAGGTACCCAGCTTTTGATCTGGATGAGGTTAAAATAATCAATCCGACTGCAGGCAAGCAATCTGCTTTGAATATTGTTGACATTGATAGACTACCTTTAACATTTGGCAATGGTTTGTGGCCTGAATGTGCAAGTTACAAATTCAGTTTTTTTGTAAACACTTTTTTTTAAAAATGAGTTTTGAACTGATGTCTCTGAAACTCTATTCTAAACCTTCCTACAGCAGAAGGAGGACATTTGACAGCAAGAGGCTCATGTATTGCAAAACTGGAATAGATGTTCCAGAATACATGGTCCTGCTGTACTTCACCTAATAATATTGGATCATTTATAAAATAGTAACTCCTCCTCTATTGATATACAAAATCATAAATTTCTACAAATGCATTTTTTCTCTTTTTTTTCTTGTCCAATGGTATTTTCATTAATTCCTTTTTAAACATTTGTGTTTGTGTTGCACTTTGCCAGGGAAGCCAGAATTGTACTCAGAGATGTGCTGATGACAGATTCAGGAAGACAACATTTGCTGCACGTAAAAAAGCAAGACTATAGTAATGTCGAAAGTACTGACACTTCACATGCAAAAAAACATCACACATCAACAACCAGTGAACTAAAAGATAATTGTTACGTGGAAACCAAAACATCTCACCAAGATAGTCAGTCCAACATTTTATCCAGCAGGTGGGTTCTTGAGCTGTGCTTCAACCAGCTGCTGCATGCACAAATGCATCAGTTTTGCTTCTCTCTCTTTGTGAAGTCTCCAAAGACATCACCTTGTGCACTGATGAGTTTTCTGTGGACTATTTTTTGTTTAATAAAGTTTCTGTGTATATGAATTGCCATCCTCTGCACTTAGAATAGATGCATTGCCCCTTGGATATCACCTAGGATGATTCCCAGGCGATTAACTCCTGAGGTGATTTGCTCTTCACCAGTTTCGTAACTTCATTAAAACAGTGATACTGATTTTTTTTTTCCAGCTACATAATCATCAACGGAATTTTTTGGAAACAACAAAAAATGCTGGAAATCACAGTGGGTCAGGCAGCATCCGTGGAGAGAAAGCAAGCTAATGTTTCTAGTCTAGATTACTCTTTATCAGAGCTCCAGCAGAATGTTTTGCTTTTCTTCCAGTTGGAAGATTTGTGTTTGATTTTGGTTTGAAGTTGAATGATTCTATTAGGTCTCAATTTGACAAATTCTCCTTGTTGAGATGTTCGTTTTATTTGCTGGATTGTTTTCCCATGCTGTTTTTGCCTGTACTACACCACGCATTCTGCATACCTTTGGAGATTTAGTTGATAGGATTTCTTTTTACCTTAGACATCTCTATCAAAGTTCATTTAACTGATAATACAACCAATCTGTAAATAATGTTAGAATAATAATCTTGAACTCAATTTTCTTTCACATTTAAGGTTTTTGGCCATGTTTTTTCTGTTTGCATTAAAAAATATAATCAAATTCTCATGGGAATTCCGGAGAGATCCTTTTGGATGTTGTAGTTGCAAGCTGTCACCACTAGATGATCTACCTATCTTGTAATCTATCTTGTGTCCTTTGACCCAGTGAGCAATGTCACTGGAGAACTAATGTTATCTTGGTCATTCTCGGTTCTGCAAGAGGGAAAAGATTTTCCAGCACAAGGGCATAGCAAGCATTAATAGGTCTGATCCAAGGTTAGTTATGGGTGTCTTAGCTGTAATAAGGGCTTTGGATTCTTTAACACAACACAACAATACGACTTTTACCTTGAAATCACGAAAGATACGTGTATTGACTATTTTAAAAACTACCGTTCATTGGTACTTATGCTCTGGTATATCTTCGAGGGTAGTTTTGTACGGCACTTTGGTAAAGTGTCCATTGCAAATTTGATCTTCAGCTGACAGTACCCTGATGGTTTTGTCTTTTTTAAAAAAAAGTCCATGGTACTGCTCCAGTTAGAAATTCAGTATTGGAATTTGCTGGCAAGGTCTCAAGTCTTCTGCTTCTGAAAGGTATTGTTTATCTTGATAAATAACACCCATCTTGGGTGTACTCTTGGCTACTGCCTCTAATTTTAAGTTGGAATTAAATTCTGGCCATTGAGAGAGTTCACAAAAACAGAAGAAATAGGTGCAGGAGTAGGCAATGTAGTCTGTCAAGTTTGCTCCACCAATCAACTTAATCCTGACTTCTCTTGGGCTTCGACTTGCTTTCCCTGCCGGGTCCAAATATCCTTTGACTCCCTTAGAGACCAAACATCTGACCACCTAGCCTTAAATATATTTCAAGATGTAGCATCCATAACTGTCTGGGTAGACATTCTTAACCGTTTGACTGAAATAACTTGTCCTCATTTTGGTCATAAATGATCAATCTCTAAATGGAGATGAAGCTATGTATTTTAGATTTTATGACTGGGGAAGTGATCTCTCCACATCTACTCTATCAAGCCCCTTCAGAATCTTTTATGCTTCAATGAGCTGAACACTCATCCTTCTGAAACTCCGAAGAATATAAGCCCGATATACTCAGCCTCTCATCATGAACAGCCCATTTTTCCCAGGATCAGTTTATTGAGCCTTTGCTGTACAGCCTCCGATGCAAGAATATACTTCTATAAATATGGAAACCATACCTGCTTAATATTCCAAATACCAAAGCTTTGGATAATTGTACGACAACTTACTTATTCCTGTACATCAATTCCTTTGTAATAAAGGCAAACATGCTGTTTGTCTTCCTACTTAATTATGTGCTGTTCCTGCATACTAATTTTATATGTTCCTTGCTCTTTGTACCCTCAGAAATTTCACATCTTGTAAAAATATTCTGTTTTACTGTTCTTAACACCAAACTAAATAACTTCACATTTTACTACATTACACTCCATCTACTATCTTGTTGTCCGTTCATTTCACCTGTCTTTATCTCTTTAGGGGTTGTGACCTTTTCATCTAGGTTTGTATCATTAGTAAAATTAGTTTCTGCCTCCTCTTGTTATCTAAGTCATTAATGGAAGCCATAAATTGTTGGGCTCTCAGCACTGATCCACGTGCCAATCTGCCAGTCTCATCCAACCAACTTAAACATGCATAATTTCTAAAGACTCTGCTTTCCGTCCATTAACTTTTTTTTATACATACCACCTTCAACTCTAAGAGCCCTTAGCTTGCCTATTTCTTTGGGAATTCTTGAATTTCTTTTATAACTTTATGGAATATCAACAAACTATTTTGTGAAGGTACAATACAGTAGCTGCAAGAACAAATCAAATACTAGGAATACTGCCATGAGTAACTCCCCTCCTGACTCCCCAAAGCCTGCCCATCATCTATACGTCAGGAGTATGATTGAATACTCCCCACATGCCCTACGCTTCATCCATGACAAAGACACCTGCATGATTAGTCCAACTTCCACTCCCTCTATTATCAATACTCAGTAGCAGTAGTATGTACTATCTACAAGAAGCAATGCAAAAATTTGCCAAGTGTCCTTGTGGCTCACCTTCCACGCCCATGATCACTTCCATTTAGAAAGCTAGTGGATATATGGAAACTGTACCTCCTTTAAGTTCCCCTCCAAGCCATTCACCATCCTGACTTTGGAAATATGTTGCAGAGAATTGTGCATTTTACTGCATCTAGTAATGGTGCTTTGTAAACTTGGTTTTAACATAGTACAGTAATAGTGAGAGATTCTTGGACATAAGAAACCAGTATAGTTCCAGAGGGTAGTCAGTATCTGGAATTAGTTTCCCTAGAATTGTGGAGGCTGGATCACTGAAGGTATTTGAAGAGGAGGTGGATAGGTTTTGGAAGTATCAGGGTTATGCTAAAGTGGTACAAAAGCAGATTTGAGTCCAAGGTCAGATCAGCCTGAATACTAAGGCAGGCATGGAGGGGCTGAATGATCAATTCCTGTTTCTATTTCTTTTGTTCTTATGTCCAGTTTTGCAAGGACTTGGTGCCGTACTGTACTATCTTAATAGCAAAGGCATTCGCTTTAACTATACTGTGAAATTTAGCTTTCTGTCCATGTTTAGAGTAAAGCTGGTACAAAGTCAGGAGCAGTTGTCCTTGCAGAACTGAGGACTAGTTAGCAATTTGTTGATGAACAAGTGTAGCTGAATAGCACTGTAGATAACACCTTTTTTTTTTGCTTTGATAATTATGACAGATTGAGGGGTGAGGGATTTGGCTGTACTCCACTTAACAACTTTCTGTCAGCCAAGCACAATAATTTTTAACATTTACTTTTAGCACACAGCTATCACAATTCATTTAGAATATAATTAGCTAGATCAAAATGAAGGAGCCAATTCTAAGGTTTTCTTGAGTGAAAGAAATTTTATTACATTCGAACCCTGAGGGAAAAAAACATAACTTTAAACTTGTATACAAACATATGTAATAAGTTTGAAAAGGATTCCAACCAGCAACATAAAAGCAGATCCAGTTTTAAATTTGAGACCTTGACTTGTGAAGGCACAATACAGTGGTTACAAGAGCAGGTCAGATGCTTAGGAATATTGCAGTGAGTAACTCCCCTCCTGACGACTCAAAGCCTATCATCAATAAGATACAAGTGAGAAGTGTGAAAGTGAGACCTGTATCCACTGTTATTTAGCTGTTGTCCAGTTTGATCAACTATCGTGAAATTTGTAGAATCCTGGCATTTTTAGTTAATCGTTCTATTTTCAAGCTACATTTTCACTAGTTGCTCCTTTTGAGACATCAAGGGAGTGAGAGCAAGCCTTTATGGTTCTGTGTGTATTCATCTGTTTTCCTTTCTGTGCTCTGCCAAGCAGGCTCATTTAGCTGCAACACCCTGAGCAGGTAACCTTTCATCTCCTAATATGTGAACATATGCCAGTGCAAATTCAATGGAAAGTGTGAAGTTTTGAAATAGAATTTAATTCTGTTTTGATTGCCTTTGGGAGGAAATGGACATTTCAGTACAGTTGGTTTGGTTCCATCCATATGATTCCTTGGACATTGTTATGGGGAGAGGACAGGAAGATGGAGTTGAGAAATACATCAGCCAACACTGCCTGGGAAGGTAGTGGATATTGGAAACTTTAGAACCTTTTCAAAAAAAAATGTTTGGATGACTACTTCAAATTACATCAGGATATGGGACAAGTGCAGGAAGTCGGGATTAGTGCACTTTTAGTGATAGTTATGTTGAAGGGCCTTTTCTGCACTTTATGAATCTGAGTGTATATGAATCTATGATAGAATGGTGGAGCAGACTCAATGGACTGGCCTAATTCTGCCCGTAAATCTTTTAGTATTATGGTAATAGCTGGGAAACCTCAGCCTTGTTTATCAGTCTTTCATTTTGAGTCTTTCTCAAGTCGTTGTCGCCTTGTCAATAAATTTGCAACAACTTAAATCCAAATAATATTAACAATTCTGTTTTTTGGTATCCTTATTGGAAATGACATATGTACAATAATAAATAGACTTTTCTAACTTGTGTCCTACTTTTGCTTCTCTATGCCCTGCTTCTTTTAGATCCCTCTGGGAATCCAAAGATGGCAATGGCAAGGTAGCATTAAGGCCACTGATCAACTAGAATCATATTGGATGGAAAGCAGGTTCGAGAGACAATATGATTTGGTCCTGCTTCTCTCATTCTTAAGGGTGTAATATGTTGCTGAATGATCTAGTGAATGGACTTTGGTCAAAGGAAAACCGTATCCAAGTCGGTGATTTATTTTTCTGGTATGGAAATTAAACCCGTGCTGTTGGCATCACTTTGCATCACAAACTATGAAGGTCCCATCTTCTTAACATCTCCCTTTGTGGTGCCCTGCGGGTTAAACCACCATCAATACTCACTCCCGCTCCTTTAGGGAAGGAAACTGCCATTGTTACCTTGTCTGATTGACTCTTGGCGATGACCAGTAAGTGATGTCCATATCCCATGAATGAATAAAAACAAACCTAGCAATTTCACTTCCAGGCCACAAGGTGGCAATTTTATCAAATCGAAAACCAAGGGTTGTTTCTGTAAAGATGGGGCTCTGGTAGCTTTACTCTCCATCTAATGCGTAGTATTTAACATTGGCGCAAGATATTAAGATGAGAAGCCTTCCATTCTTAAGGCATTGCTCTTGAAACGTTTTATTCTTCCAAAAGTCTATAGCTGCACTTGAGCTGGTTTGATATTCTCGCATAAAAGCACAAATAATCTGAGTCCTTTCTTGCCCTGCAGAACATATTATTGTTAAATCATGAGTGTTGAGAATTCTCGTAATGGATGTTTCAAGTGTGTACAGTATTCTTAGGTTATGTCAGTGGCATTCTGTAACCGAATGAGTCGAAGTTGAAAGTTCAGGACCTCTTCCAAAATGTAGGTAGATTAACAGGTTTAAAGCTTCAACGTAATTGTGAGACATTGCTACAATGTCAAATGTCATGATCTTCAGATAAAACTTGAAGCCTGTTCAAATAGACTAAAGACTCATACTTCACTCCTTTTAAAACTGGTGGAGGGAGTCGAGTGTTGAAATACGATGCAAACTGTTAAACCAGTTGTTCATCGAACCAGATTTTGTTGTGTGCAAGTTGTCATAGATGTCTACATTGCAAAACAAGAATTGAAATGCTTCTTAGAAGGGTTTGGAGCATGACTTTGTCTTTATTTGAATCAAGGGAATAAAATGATTTTACTCTTTTTTAATGCTTTCAGCACTTCATCACATAAAATTAAATCTGTGTGGGATATGATACTGAAAACCCTCTGTTGTTTCACCCTTTCCCATCTCTGTAACTGTCTCCATCATTACATCTTTCCAACATTGACTTTCTCTAACTATGGCCTCATACTTTCCCCACTTGCTTGGCTCCACCATTTTGGTAACCTGCGTTTAGCCACTGAAACCACAAACTCTGGAATTCCTTCTCTTAGTCTCTTTGTATCTCCTCTTTCTCCTTCACTTAAAACCTACCGCTTTGACCAGTCTTTAGTTATCTAACAGCTCCTCATTGGCTTTGGTTGATTTTGATTTCCTGTAAAGCACCTTAGAACATTGATAATGCTAAAGGCATTTTATAAATGTAAGTTATTATATGTTGCACCTGAAAGAAGTTTAAATGATACAGCTATTTATGCTAATCTTTGCTTTCCATGTAACTGATTATTTCAAATATATTTTAATAAAGGTTTGTTTCACTCTACCCCTTTATTCGACAGCTCTATGCTCACATCCCACAGAAGAAAATATAAAAATAACTTTTAGATTTTAAGAGCTTGTCGATACCATCTAGTGGTGTGAATTAGTTACTTCAAGGCAAAGAGAATTTTGGATATTTTGCTGTCCTGTGTGTTATAGTTACAGAACTAATTACGTTTTTCATCTGAAGTGCTGTGTGCCAATTTCTCTGTCTCCCCTCAATCAGCGGAAACCTCTTCTTTCTTCGATCTGTCATGTTTAAATTTGATACCTTAGTTTTTGTCTAAAGTTCCTAGTACAGATTACCCATTTCTATTAAATATTATGATTATTTTTATCAATTTTATCCTTTTTGAGAATTCCCTCTTGCTCTTGATTTGTTCATTTTTACTGCCATCTTTTGTGTGACCTCCTGGTGCAATAACTCAGGCATGCTCGATATAAAATCGATACAATAACAGGATGTGGGAGATGACTCAAATCCATGTGTGCATCTGTAAGTTTGTTCCCTAGTTGCTGCACCAGGTGGTAGAGTCTAAATGTTTAATGTCATCCATTAAGGCTTGGGCCAGTTGCTGGAGTGTATATGTCCTATTACTCATGCCTCACCCTGGATTAGGTTGAGATGTTTAGTCAGTGATGGGATAACATATGAGAACTGGTTTATGTGTTGCATCAGGTTGTCTTTCATGCTTTCCCCAGCTTGCTTCTGTATCCTTCAAAAGTTCTATCTTTCCCATTCTTGCTGGTATCTGTGGTTGTAAGCACATTATAAGTAGGGCATGATTGATTGTTCCCATACCTCAACCCTGCCATATGGTATTACAGTATCTCCCATAACCCATGTATTTGACAGGCATTGGCTCTTTTGCCCCTATATAGTCTCTATTAAAGCCACATCTTGCGCCTCTGCTACATATATCAGATGGATGTATTCTACTTAAAACGTTTTAACACTACATCTATACTAATACTTATATTTACTCCTGGCTCTAACCCATATGGTAGGATGCTGTTCTACCTCACGTAATGCATTCTCTAGTGAACCCAATGTTGTCTATTTTATGAAATGTCTTAATGGATGTTGTAGGAGAAAATAAGGACTGCAGATACTGGAGATCAGAGTCGAGAGTGTGGCGCTGGAAAAGCGCAGCAGGTTAGGCAGCATCTGAGGAGCAGGAGAATTGATGTTTCAGGCATAAGCCCTTCATCCTGTACTTTGGTATACATGACAATAAATAAATCAATAAAGGAAATCTTGGAAAAAAGAACAAGGATCCAGGACAGATAGTTGAGTACGGATCAAGACCTGACAGGGTAATTCATTCCTGAGGAAGGTCTTATGCCCATAATGCTGATTCTCCTGCTCCTCAGATACTGCCTGACCTGCTGTCCTTTTCCAGCATCATGATTAATGGGCGTTGTCTCTGGTATAACTGAGATTGCCAGAGTAATGCTGATCAACAGGTCATCTATAATACATTCACCTTCAGTTTTGTATACATGTTTAGCATCCGAGCTGGTAGCGGTACAGAGGTAACTCGCCCTTAATAAATATGTCTCCGATCATTCCCTCATCTGATTGAGGATCCACAATTTGAAAGATTCATTCTTCATTTGAAAGATTTTCCTGCACATTGATTAAGTTATTAATAGATTAGGCATCATTCTCTAGTGCTGTGGTCAAATTCTGAATTACCTATGTCAGGTCTTGATCCGTGCTGAACGATCTGTCCTGGATCGTTATCCTTCTTTTCCAAGCTTTCCTTCATTGATTTGTTTATTGTCGTGTACACCGAAGTAGTGAAAAGCTTTGTATTCGAGCAGTACAGGCAGATCACAGTAAACATTATGTACAGAACTAAAGACTTAGACGGAGGCATTGCACAGGTATCCAAGAGAGATCAATGTTACAAGATCAGCATTATTTGAGGGTAGAGTGTCCATTCAGTACTATTATAATGGCCGAAAAGAAGTTGTCCCTAAACCTACTGGTGCGTGTGTTCAGGCTTTTCTATCAACTGCCTGATGGAAGAGGTTGTAGATCACTACTGGGTGTGAAGGGTCTTTGGCAATGTTTCCGCAGCAGCAAGTTATGTAACTGGAGTCTAGGAGTGGAAGTTTGGCTTTCACAATGGCCTGTGCACGTCATCCTCTGTAGTTTCCTACAACCCTGGACATTCTAGGCTGTTAGGCACCTGGACAGTATGCTGTCAATTGTGCATCTGTAGAAGTTGGTGAGGGTCCTTATGGACATGCCAAGTTTCCTGAGCAGCCTGAGGAAGAAGCGGCATTGTCGTAACACCTTGATGTCACAACTACGTGGGAAGACCAGGACAGATTGCCAGTTATCACCACTCCAAGGAACATGACGCTCTTTACCCTCTCGACATGCATTTTGTTGATGTAGATGGGGACATGTTCTACTTCTTTCTTACTGAAGTCAGTGATCAGTTATTTAGTTTCACTGATGTTGAGAGAGAGGTTCTCATTGCACCACATCACCAAACCCTCCATCTTCCTTCTGTATTTTGATTTGTTGTTAGATATCCATCCTCTTGTGTTGGTGTCATCAGTGAACTTATGGATGGCGTTCATTCAGAATTTGGCAATAAAATCATGGGTGTACATGGAGTACAGTAGGGAGCTGAGGTCACATCCTTGGCGGTCTCCAGTGTTGAGTGTTATTGTGAAGGAGGTGCAGTTCTCTATCTTCACTGATTGTAGCCTGTGGGTCAGAAAGCTGAGCATCCAGTTGCAGAGAGTGGAGCCGAGACCAAGGTCCTAGAATTTTGTGATCAGTCTGGAGGGGATAATGGCGTTGACTACAGCTCCGCCTTCAATCAGCAGGAGTCTGATGTAGGTGACCTTATTGTGCAGATGCTCCAGGGATGAGTATAGGACTCGAGATATGACATCCACAGTGGACCTGTTATGTCAGTAGGCAAATTGTCGAGGATTGAGGCCATCTGGAAGACTGGAGTTATTGTGAGCTATGACCAGCTTCTCTAAGCAGTTCATGATTATGGAAATAAGAGCCACTGAGCAGTCGTCATTCAAGCACATTGCATGTGCTTTCTTAGGTATGGGGGTGGTTTTGTTAAAGCAGGTGAGGACTATAGCTTGTAGGAAGGAGAGTTTGAAGATGTTGGTGAATGCCTCCGCCAGTTAGTCAGCACAGGATCTGAGTGCTTGACTGGGGACACTGTCCGCGCTCGTCACTTCCTTGGGTTGACGCTCAGAAAAACTGATCTGACGTATGCAGTGGTGACTGAGGGAACAGGTGTATCTGGGGCTGTCGTGGTAGGTGTCGTCGCGCCACTGGCATCCCGTTCAAACTGAGCATAGAAAACATTGAGCGCATCAGGGAGGGATGTCTTTGTCTGTTATCCTGTTCTGCTTCCGTTTGTATCCATAATGTTGTTTCGTACCGTCATAGGAGGCAGGCGTCTGTTTGGTAGGTATGGGCCTCTAACCTGTCTGTTACTGCCTCTTGGCATCCCTGATGGCTTTGCAGAGACCATATCTGGATTTATTATATTGATCTGGGTAATCTGACTTGAATGCTGCATAATCTGGCCTTCAGTAAGAAGTGGATTTTCAGTTTCATCAAAGGTTTACGTTTGGAGAACAGTCAGATTGACTTCTTTGGTATGCAGGAGGCGAAAGTGAGGACTGCAGATGCTGAAGATTGGAGTCGAGAGTGTGGGGATGGAAAAGCACAGCAGGTCAGGCAACATCTGAGGAGCAAGAAAATTGATGTTTTGAGCAAAAGTTTGCCTGAAATGTCGATTTTCCTGCTTCTTGGAAGCTGCTGTCCTGTTGTGCTTTTCCAACACCACAGTCCTCTATGCATTTGTGAATAATGTCCTTGATGGTGGTGTACCTGTATAGTACTTGAATACGGTCCAGTCCACGGCATCTAAGCATCCAAGGGACTGTCTTCCACAGCCTCGGACAAGCATTGTCCTTTTGTGGAGGGTTCTCCCATTTTAGCTTCTGCGTGGAAACTGAGAGGTGGCCCATGGCACTGCAGTCTGATTTTCTGAAATGTGGGTAGGGGATGGAGTGGTAGGCACCTTTGGTTGTGCAGCAGTGGTCCAGAATGTTCGATCCTGTGATTAGGGAGGAATGTGTTGGTGATACTTTGGCAGCACCCTTGAAGTTGACTTATTTGAAGTCACCAGCCACAATGAATAGGGCCTCTGGGAATTTTGTCTCGAGTGTCAGTTGAGACCCTTTTAAGTTCTTTAATCTGAACCTTTTGGTCTACTGTAGCCAAATCAATTAAATTTACTATCGAGGTCCTTGTGTTGAATGCTGAAGTGATATTGTTGACCTGACCAATTTTCAGTCAACCTTCCTGGACTGGGAACCAATCTCTACCATTAAAGCAAGTGGCCAGTGTTGTTGCTTGTTTAACCAAAGTTGTATAAAGTGCTCCAGTTTGACCCAAATATCATCAGGTAAACCGATATTAGAAATGTTTAGAACAATAATACATCATGAGCTGGTACCCATTAGCATGCAAGATCTCATCGTTGTTAATTTGCATAGGTCAACTTTGTAGTAATCTAAAATTCACGAGTTAAATTCAGGAATTTAACAAATGAGTCAGTCTCTCCAGTCTGTTATTTATCAGTTTGTCAAATGCCTGGTGGCTTTTACTCTTTCTATTATGCTCATTGTTCTGTTGAGTGGTGTATTCCTATTATTTGTGTTTTAGTTTAGTCAAATCTGTACTGAGGGTGTTTGTTGAATGGTACTCCTTGTTCCTGCTGCTGAGAACAGCAATGCTAAAAGAATTGCATGCCAGACAACATTCTCTAAATTTAACGATTGTCACCAGTTGATGAGGATTAGTTCTGCAAAACAAAATGAAGAAATAATTAGTAAACTGCTTCAGTTGTGACAAGTGTTTCCAAAGCCCCTTTTCCTTTTACCTTCAAGCAAGCACATCCATCACTGTTCATAATGACCTTCTATGGTCCCACTTACCTAGGTGCAAGCTTTAACACTCACACTGGGTGCCCTTGGCCTATTCTGCTTTCACTTCGACCTTTCTATCACACAGATAGCTGACCTTATAATCTGTTGTACCTCGTGCAGCTGCTTGTACTGCTTTCTCAAATCATTTAACCTTTGCACTTGTGTGTTCTGCTTCATTGTTACCAGTTGCAACATTCCCTGGCAATCACCTCGCCTTTCTATTATCACCTCCACTGAAGTTAATCCAATTCCTTTTCTGGGTCTTGCGCTCAGTCACATTAGGATACCGACAGGCCCACCCATCTCTTGTATAGCATTTAGCTAATGCTTTCTTTAGTGTTCTATTCACGTGTTCTCTGATGTTTGAGCTGTGTGGGTAGTAGAGGATGTGAATTTTGTTTCTCAGTAATTTATAAGCATCATAAAATGCAGGCAGCATAAGCAACATGAGTAGGTGATTTGCTGTCCCTCGATCTGCTGCAGGGCTGCGGTGAAGTTCTTGTAGAATTCTGTAAGGCAGTAGGTAGTACTGGTGATCATTTCCCCCTTCAGTTCATTATGATCCATCCACCAACCCCTCTGTTTCCTGGGGATTCCCTTTGGGTTCCACTCTTCTTTCAGCATCCTCTTAATCGCTTTTGCCTGTTGTTCTGCTATAAACCTGGTGATGGAGCTCTCTAACACTTCTCAAAGTTTAGTCTTTCCGAGTTCCATTAACCTCATCCTGCCTGACTCTGACATGAATAACTTATTTTGCATGCCTGCACTGTCCTATCTTTCTGATTAGTGCGGCTTTGGTCTCACTGTCTCGTGAGTTGTGCCTGAGGGGTCTGCCCTGTCTGCGCAGCTCTTTAACTCTGACTCTAGTTACCTGATACTCTCCTCTCCTGTCCTACCAGCCCAGTCCTTTGTTTGCATCCAGCACCTCTTATCCTGAGTTCTCCTTCAGATTCTTTGTATCGCATCCACAACTGTCCAAACAACTCTATGCTGTAGCTTTTGGTATAAAATGAAAACCAAGATAGCAGTGCTACCTTGAGTATGATACAAGATCCTGACGACTATGCTAAACTGGTTTAATGATGGAGGATTCCAGTGGAAGAGATAAAGGTAATTCATGCGCACATGTAGAGCTTGTCAGAGCTTGCTTTGCCAAATTACAGAATTCCTTCAAGCTCTATGCAGATTACAGCATACGTATTACAAGTACAGTTACAGTTTCCACACTTCAACATCTGCGTTACTTTTTCCCACAGTATTGTGGGCATTGTCTTTTCCACCCAAGGAAATTTAACATTCCGTAGTGATTAAATTAAGTCTTAACTCAGACAGTAGATAAAACTGAAATAAGTAAAATGTGAAGTTGTTATAATTCTCAGGGAAATTAGTGATTAACTTAGCTTCTTGAGGCCATTGATGATTGGGATGTTTGCACTTTATTCTGATGTTCTTTTGCTGTTTTCTGACAAAAAATAAAAGTTACATTACATTGGACAAGGTATCATTTTTCAAATGATTTGACTTTTGTTGGTTCCCATGTACTTTATTAGCTTGCTTGTTACTGATTAAAATGGTTAAACTTTTAACCCTTGCTAATTTAATCATTACCTGCAGTTTAAGAATTTGAAGCTCACCCCAACACAATCATACTAGAAACTTAAACCTCTTGCAGTGTGTTTTTTGCTCCTGTTCATCTCTGAACTGTCAACAAATTTCCCTTCCATTCTGACACACTCTACTATGTACACACAGTTATGTGGCTCTCGATAGTTAGTCAGAGATGTACAGCATGGAAACAGACCCTTCGGCCCAACCTGTCGATGCCGACCAGATATCCCAACCCAATCTAGTCCCACCTGCCAGCACCCAGCCTATATCCCTCCAAACCCTTCCTTTTCATGTACCCATCCAAATGCCTTTTAAATGTTGCAATTGTACTAGCCTCCACCACTTCCTCTGGCAGCTCATTCCATACACATACCACCCTCTGCGTGAAAACGTTGCCCCATAGGTCTGTTTAATATCTTTCCCCTCGCACCCTAAACCTATGCCCTCTAGTTCTGGACTCCCATACCCCAGGGAAAAGACTTTGTCTATTTACCCTATCCGTGCCCCTCATAATTTTGTATACTTCTATAAGGTCACCCCTCAGCCTCCGACACTCCAGTGCAAGTTCTTTTTTTTAGCTGTTAAACTCAAACTATGTTGATTCTGTTTCCATGTTTGTTCCCAACAGTCGTCTTTTCACCTCCAAAGTTGGCACTCCTCTTGCCTTTAGTGACTTTGATTCTCTTAAAATATTATAATGCTATATGATTAATAATACTCCTTCCCAAATGGCAGCCAAGCTCCTGCAGACACTACGTTAATTCCCATCTTGCTGTGATAATTTTCTTTTAATTCCCACAATTTATTATCCAAATATTGAGCAGTCCAGTCTGTTTGGCTATTTTTTTCCCCATTGTTTGATTTAACGCTACTACTTTCCCTTGAGTTTTTTTCTGTTTCAGCTAAAGCTGTTTCCTCTTCCTTATTTTCTTCCCCTACTTTGAATCAAGGACTTTGACTTTCCCTGTGCAATTTCTTCTGCTGAATCTTGTTTTTTTTAAAAAAGATTTCATGTATGGGCCGGGCCAGCATTCTTTGCCCATCCTTAATTAACAGAGGGCAATTAAAGTCAGTCACATTGTGGAACTGGAGTCGCATGTAGATCAGACTAGTTATGGTAGGTTTCTTTCCCTCAAGGCTGTTAGGGAACCAGATAAATTTGTATGTCAACCAACTGTGGTTACATGGGCATCATTAGGGTATTTTCCATTTTAAAAAGAAATTATAGACCAGACCCCCTCAAAATATTTTAAGGTAGCCAGGACCCTAACCTCTTATTTTAAAGGCAAATGTAAAGTGTCTGTTCCAGATGCAATGTGACTAATCAAGCTATTTGGAATTAAGCAAAACACAATTTATTTAAACACTGTAGTTAAAATACAACCAAAGAAAGAGGAATTTAGAATAACAGCTCTATTGGAAAACTTATCAGAATAATAGATGCAGTAACTAATTAACTGTTCCAATGTAGTAACATCTCATAAACACACCATTAGCAAAAAAAGAAAATTCAGACATAGATTCCCACATGCAGTTTTCCAATCCAGGAGGAAAAAAGAAAATCAAGAAAAGTGAGAGAGAATAGCAGTGAGGAGATATTCACGGAAGCTTCCAACTCTGTTGAGACCCCAGTAGTTTCTGATGCTACTCAAAAACCAAAACCCAGAAGTCTTAATCTGTGAGAGTTGACTGCACCCGAAAGGCTGTCTTTAAAATAAACCCACGGCTTCCCAACCTGTTTACCCAAGTGGCCTTTGGTTGCTAGCTTGGCACCACTGCCTTACAACATCTCTTCAAAAAACATCCATGACAAAAATGAACTGTTAAAGTGACAGCATCATCACCAATTGAATTCAAATTTCACCATTAGCCATGGTGGGATTCAAATCCATGTCCCAAAACATTTGCCTGATATTCTAGGTTTCTTTCCTAATAACATCGCTGCTATGCTCCTCCCTATAAATTTGCATCTTGACATGTGTTTCTTACCTATTTTATCTTCTGATTAATGTTTATTTTTAAGATTGCTCTCTGAATATAAATGTTTGTGACTTTCCTATTGATCTGTATTGCCAGTATAACATCCTTTCTGTCAAATATAACCCAAATTTATATTCAGTTTAGAAGAAGTCAAACACGCGTTTTTGATTTAAATCATGAATTGTGGGAAGGAATGTATTTCTAAAGCAGTCTTAAATCATTTCAATAAGTTGTTAGAAATGGAATCTTCATTCAACATGCTCACTTTGTACCCAAAACAATTTTCAAGCACAATTGAATGGCTCTCTATTATATGCAACTGTTATTTCACAAAAGTAGAAAGTGTACTGCCATTTTACTTTCCTTTATCTTGCATTAATATTAATTCTATTTAAAAAAAATACAAAATAATTAATTAGCAGATCTATAGTCAATTGGGTGATTGCCATTGTAGTGATACTTAAAAATTAAGTAACAATGTATTTATTGACCCAGATGATGATGTTAGTTAATGGCTTTTGCTGCTGATTTTCTAAAAATAAAACTGCCAACAAAAGTAAGTGATCTCTGTGGAGGTTCTTTATCATTTCCCAATGATATCTGTAGCCACTCAATGAGATCTATTGATGTGCAGTAACAGAAATGATAGCAAGTGAGCACCTTATCACGTCGAAGAATTCATATGCAGTGAGCCAAAAAAAAATTTACTTTATTCTTTGATTGAATGCAAACTTTAGATAAGGGGAAGAAATCATTTAAGGCTTAATTAAGATAGAAGATAAAACCAAAATAAATAAAATGTGAAGTTGTCACAATTCACTGGGAATTTAATTATCCTTCAATATTAAATTAGCTTCTTCAGGCCATTGTTGGGGGATGTACTTCATTCTGAAGTTTTACTGTTTTCTAATAAAAAATGAAGTTAAACTACATTAAAGAAGGTATCGTTTTTCAAAGGATTTTACAGCGAGACTAACCGTTCAAGAGTTTAAGTTTTAGTGAACTCAGCTAATATTTATTTCATTGTGGTCGGATGAATGTTTACATGAAACATCCTTTCATCTAGAAGAAGCATTGAATCACTGATTGATTGTAACTCCTGGATTATTGCATTAATGTGTGCTTGCATGCCCACTAGAGGTTTCTGTCTTTTTTGCAGGAGCAAGATGATGAAAGCTGTTTTTGTGTTGGTAATAACATTAAAATTATCTCTTCCAGTATTCAACAATGGTGATGACCAGTGTTTCCTCTAAGGTGCACGGCAACTTGCCTGTTTCTACACTGGCCACACATTAGCTGTCCTTTTAAATTACTTGTAGTCATTTAAAAAGTTGAAACGGCCATGATTCCTAAACAGATCAGTCAGGACCATATTTATTGGGAGTTGATATATTTTGCATGAATGATTGCATCAACTTCTCTGTTTCAGGGGAGTGCAGTCTGAGAAGAGATTAGAATGTAGTATCTCAGAACAGAGTGAAAACGTAACCAGACTGAAGGAAAGTAGTACATCACCCGGAAGAATATCTGGGAAAGATGATAAAGGTATGTAGGGTTTATTAGCCAATATTTTGATGCACAAATTCCAATTGTTTGTATTGTACTTTTTTTCTTTTGAAAGAGAGGACTATGTTACCAGAAGTGTTATTAATGCCAAAATACCATCCTAAAAATTAATACCAATTTAAAGACTAATAATTTGGGAAGGCTCTATACATAGCTAATTCTTTATCAGTTGTTTATCTATTGAATGGAGAACTTGCAGCTTTGAATTTATCCCTGCAAATTGTACAGAAATTGACTGTGGTTGGTAATGAGGAAGAAACCTGTAGACTGGTAGAAAGATATTGATGGACTGGTCAGGTGGGCAGAAAAACAAAATGGATTTCAGTCTGGGGCAACTTAAGGCATTTATGGAGAGAAAACAAGGCAAGACAACTGTAAATGAGCAGGGAGACCGGGGGTGGGAGGTGACGGTGAGCTGCTCCTTCAACCTATCTTCCTTAGAAAGAAAGTCTGCATTAAAGTGATGGATCTAAAAGAAGTCATTGCTATAGCCATAACCTGCTGTTGATTTTGGCAATTGGTGAGCCTCTATTAAAAGAATTAGCTCAGAAGTGCCTGAGAACATGGTGGGTGAGATATCCGGTCTACTTTGTGCCATATGCCAAAATATACTGTACAAGGGCAGGTGATATTTAATCCACGGTCCCTTTAGCTACTAGTTAAATGTAAAAGGAAATATTGAAGGTACAGCATTGTTGGACTATTTTCCCAAGCCTTTGTCTGTTATATAGAAACCTCATTTGATCTGTGTTTTTAGGATCAGAAGACATTTTGCGAATTTGATTCTGAAAGTTAGGCAATGGATGAGATCAGAACATCAGTTGCAAAATTGTGGTGCCTCTGTTTTGATACAGCCTTTGTTAGCTTTAGGTTATTCTCCTGCACCAGTGTAATTTGCTGTTTTGAAAGTGAGCTGCTTATGTGACCTCTCTTTGATGAAACTCTAATGTTGCATTTTTTTGACATGATTTCCCTGTGGGTGGTCTCCTGGTGCTTAGTTAGATTAACACGTCATAGTTAGGTAGAAGTAAAGTATTGAGGATGCAGGAGATATGAAATAAAAACTCACTGTTGGAGAAGAGATCTTGCAATATCTGTGGAGGGAGCAGGAGTTCATAGAATCATAGAATCCCTACAGTGTGGAAACAGGCCATTCAGCCCAACAAGTCCACAACAACCTTCTGAAGAACAACGCATCCGGACCCACTCTCCCACCCCATTACTCCACATTTATAATGCACCTAAGCTACACATCCCTGAACACTATAGGGAATTTAGCATGGCCAACTCACCTAAACTGCACATCATTGGAGGAAACCCCCGCAGGCATGGGGAGAAAATATGCAAACTCCACACAGACAGTCACCCGAGTATGGAATTGAACCCGTGTCCCTGCTGCTGTGAGGCAGAAGAGCTGACCACTCAGTCACTCTTCCACCCGTAGAGTTAGCTGTTCAAGTTTGGAATGTCTTCACAACTGAAAGGGGATGGAAAATGTTGGCTTTTTGTGTGTTATTGACAGAGCAAAAAGAAAAATGAGTGGAACAGAAGGAGGTGGTCAGAGCAAAAGGCAAAGGGAGTATTTATGGTGGTGATGGTGAGATTGAGATGTAATAAAAGTAAATTATAGGTGGCGAAAGCAGAAATTGGGTTTGCTGTATGGAGAACGGAGCCAACAAGATACTGGTAGGGTGGGGCAGTTAATGAGGATGACGAATGGCGTGGACTTTCCAACTGCTTTCTAATTCAATAAACCATCTCTGTCCATGCTATGATGTCTGTCTTAGGAATGCTGCAGTGTCCCAGCAGAGCTCAACACAAGCTCGAGGAACTGTGCTTCATATCCACTTAGGCACTTCACAGTCTTCAAGATTCAATATTGAGTTCACCACTGCAGACACTGAGGTCTATCCTCTTTTTATTTTGATTAAAAGCACTTTGTCTTTTGCACTGGGTAATGTCACCATCTGTTCATTCACATCATCTCCTCCTTTGTCAACAACAGAAATCCACCATTTTCCAGTCCCTTTCAATTCTGAAACAGTAACTGCCAGATCTGCTGAGTTTCTCCATCACATTTGTTTTATAGCTAGGTGTTTGCAGTCATCAGGGAGAAGGATGTGTGTATTATTTCCAAAAAATTAAAATTCAAACCTTGACCCAGTGATGGTGCCATTCAAAAGTCTTTTAGATTGTGCCATTTAATTTACAGTCAGATAGTTTCTGCTAATTTCAGATAAAGTTCATTGAAGTGCCCACAATGGAAAGGAAGTTCAATTTGTGGTTACTATTCAAGTGGAGGGGTGCCTAGCTCCTCCTCAGCTCATTGGGAGGTATCAGGTTAACAACAGAAGTGATCCGCCTGTTCAGGCCATGCCTTAGAGCCTGGTCCTGCTGTAACCATGCCTGTCTGCATGCCTTCTGTGAAGATATTCCAATAGCCAGATAGTCATTTCTGCAATGTAGACTGAAGTTGAATGTTGCATCTCAGTGCAGCTGACTTCAAGGGAATTGCTGGGAAATTGAAAACCATTCTCACCCAGGTATCTAAGCAGCCCTATCTACCTAAATTTCTTCGGTCTGTCAGTATGACTTTGGGGCCTTTTGAATTATTGAAATTGCTGATGTGGGCTGTAAATGGTGTATTATAAAAAGGTTACATCTTGGCCTACGTCATTACTGCCATGCTGAATGGGATTTTTCCCTGATTTCCTCTAATGCATTTGGTGCAGTCCAGACTCTGATGTCTGACAAGAAAAATTGTTGACTGGTAAGAAGGTAAATCTAAAGAGGACCAAGGGTAATCCGAATTTCTGTGCTATTACCTCTGCCATCTCAAAATAGAACCATGCCTACCATGTAACAAGCTGTTCTGCGCATGAAAGCTGTTTTGCAATCTTTCACACGCTTTGACCTACACTTTGTAGATTTTATATTTCATTTTTCAACAAAAATCTAGCAAGTAGCTGGTTTTGATCAGCTGTCTTTGGTGACATCTTGTTAGTTCTGGAAGCTTTTGAACTCATGATGTCTAGTATGTCTGTGGAATGGATGCAATTGATTTATATAAATACTTGAAAAGCATGACTGAATTCTGTTTTTTTTGAAGTTAAGTAGAAATGCTATCAGTAGAAAACTAAAGTATTGACTTTTGTTTTCAGGTATTTATGCAATAGAACAGACAGAAAAAAGAGGTCAGTTGTGTGAACAGAATAAAATAAATAAAGGCACATCAACAGAATCACCTCTTTCAAGCCCTAAGAAGAAAAGATTATGTACTAATCTTCAGGATCATTCTAACCAAAAAGATGTTAATAGTGCTGCACCATCACAGGTTAGTCAACATGTTTTTGTCTGTTATTTTATGTCTGTCATCTTTTTAAAAACATGTACCATTGTGTAGGTTTGATTAAAACAATGTCATAGAGTTATACAGCACAGAAACAGACCTTTCAGTCCAACTTGTCTGTGCTGACTAGACATCCTAATCTGACCTAGTCCCATTTGCCAGCATTTGACCCATTTCCCTGTAAACTTCCTATTCACATACACATCCAGATGGCTTTTAAATGTTGTAATTGTACCAGCCTCCACCACCATCTCTCATCCCTTGTAGATGGAGGGTTCCTAGGCGGAAGATGAGGCGCTCTTCCTCCAGCCGTCGTGTTGCTATGGTCTGGCAATGGAGGAGTCCAAGGACCTGCCTGTCCTTGGTGGAGTGGGAGGGGGAGTTGAAGTGTTGAGCCATGGGATGGTTGGGTTGGTTGGTCCGGGTGTCCCAGAGGTGTTCTCTGAAATGTTCCGCAAGTAGGTGACCTGTCTCCCCAATATAGAGGAGGCCACGTTGGGTGCAGCGGATGCAGTAAATGATGTGTGTGGAGGTGCAGGTGAATTTGTGGCTGATATGGAAGGATCCCTTGGAACCTTGGAGGGAAGTAAGGGGGGAGGTGTGGGCGCAGCTTTTGCATTTCTTGCGGTTGCAGGGGAAGGTGCTGGGAGTGGAGGATGGGTTGGTGGGGGGTGTGGACCTGACGAGGGAGTCACGGAGGGAGTGGTCTTTTCGGAACGCTGATAGGGGAGGGGAGGGAAATATATCCCTGGTGGTGGGGTCCGTTTTGGAGGTGGCGGAAATGACGACAGATGATACGATGTATATGGAGGTTGGTGGGGTGGTAGGTGAGGACCAGTGGGGTTCTGTCCTGGTGGCGATTGAAGGGGCGGGGCTCAAGGGCGGAGGAGCGGGAAGTGGAGGAAATGTGGTGGAGGGCATCGTCGATCACGTCTGGGGGGAAATTGCGGTCTTTGAAGAAGGAGGCCGTGTGAGTTGTACGGTATTGGAACTGGTCTTCCTGGGAGCAGATGCGGTGGAGATGAAGGAATTGGGAATATGGGATGGCGATTTTACAGGGGCCAGGGTGGGAGGAGGTGTAGCCTAGGTAGCTGTAGGAGTCGGTCAGTTTATAGTAAATGTCAGTGTTGATTCGGTCGCCTGAGATAGAAATGGAAAGGTCTAGGAAGGGGAGGGAGGAGTCTGAGACGGAAATGGAAAGCCATGTAGGGGAACAAGCTAAGAAACAAACTGAAATCCCATCCAAGAGAAGACCTGTTCTTGTTCAAGGTCAACATTCCTGGAAATGAAGCAGCAGTGAGTTAAACAATGAGGCAAAAAACAAAATATTGTGGTTGCTGAACACCTGAAGACCTTAACCTGAAAAGTTAACTCTTTCTTTCTCCGCATTTTGTCAGACCTGCTCAGTATTTCCAGTGTTTTGTAGTTTTATTTTAATTGACAAATATATATTAGGAAACTTAGTAAAGGTTAACTAATTTTATTCAGCAAAAACAACTGTCAGTTATATTACCTTTTCAAATAGCAAAGAATTCAAAGCAATTTAGGGAAGTGATGGCCTAGTGATATTCTCACTGGACTGTTTATCGAGAGACCCAGCTAACGTTCTGGAGACCTGGGTTCGAATCCTGCCATGATGGATGGTGGGATTTGAATCCAATAAAATCTGGAATAAAGAGTTTAATGATCAAGAAACTATTGTCGATTGTCAAGGTAATACCTATCTGGTTCACTAATGTCCTTTATGGAAGGAAACTGCCATCCTTACCTGGTCTGGCCTACACATGACTCCTGATCCACAGCTATATGGTTGATTCTGAACTGTCCTCTGGGCAATTAGGGATGAGTAATAAATGCTGACGTCATCTGTGAATTAATTTTTTAAAAAGTTTGACCCAAGAATGAGTGTTAGAGCAGATGGCAAAAAGTGTTGTTGGTAGGATAAGGCAAATTCCAAACTGTAGAAGTAAGATGGCTGAAGGCTTAATCACCATTGATAAAATTAAACTTGGGGCCAAGACTGATGTGGGATATGTAACAGAAATAATGGGTTATGGATGCATTTGAAGACATGAAAAGAGGTTTTGAATTTGGGGATGCCCTTGGAGAAATTTCACAAACATACTTCTAAATTCTTTTGCACTAATCATAACTCTTTTTCCACACCTAGAACTCTCTCTTTCCCTATTGTGCATGTATTTAAAATTGAAGTAAGTATTTATATCACCAGAATGGCCCCTGTGCGTGCTCGGACACAGCCTGTGACATCAGCTAGCCACATCAGGTTGCAGGAGATGTTTTTGTGCTCATGTTTCCATGTTTGATGTCACCAGACTGATGTGAGAAGCCTGCTGAGGCTGGAGCAGAGGTGGAGGATTGGGCTGGTGAATCCAAGCTTGTGGTGTCTGTGGAGTAAGTGACCTTGGCTGTTGCTCAGTCACTGCACTAGTCCTACACAAATACATCCAGTTGCTGCACTGCTCAGGAAGGGCTCCTTCCTGGAGCTGGGATCATATGTTTGAGGCCAAGGCTGCTGCCACACCCATTGTGTATGTGTGTCTTTCGCGCTCTCGCTTAAATTGACAAAATCCATTGCCCATTTAAACTAGCTTTGTTCAAGGAAAATTTCTGATTTGAAAGTTTAAACTATATGCTGGCTACGAAAGTATTTAATAGTGCTTTTCGTCATTCTTTACAATAATAACTTTTAATGTGAAATCCTATTGTAATTATTAATGAGCGGTTTAAAGACAGAAGGAGCACTTAGAATTTTAAAAATCCAAAACTATTTCATGAGATACGGACGTTATTGGCTAGACCAAGGTTGCACATCCTTAATTTCCCAGAGGGCAGTTGAGTCAATACTTTGTAGGTCTGGAGTCACATTTAGATCAGACCAAATAAGTATGGCAGTTTCTTTCACCAAAGAACATTAGTGAATCAGCTTTTTTTTCCAAACGTGGTTTCACAGTTACCATTAGACCCCTAAGATTTTTTTAAAAATTGCATTTAAAGTTTACCATCTGCCTTGGTGGGTTACAAACCTGGGTCCCAAGAACATTGACTGGATCTCCTGGATTAATAGTCTAGTGATAATACCATTAAACCGTTGGCTCCCTGATGGCATTCTCTCCTTACTGAACAGTGATGCTGGGTCTTTGAATATATTCAAATTATATATATTGAATATATATAATTTAAACTGAGGATCATTGAATTTGCAGGAAATTGGAGTTGGGGACACAATTGAATCAACATGGCATCATCCAATATTAGAGAATTCTCAAGTGGTTGAATGGTCTATTCCTGCTCTATTTCTTGTGTTGTATTGAAGAAGTTTGAGGAGAGCCCTAAAGTTTTTTTTGGAATTTAATCTGGGAAATGGGGAGGTGATGGCCTTGTGGTATTATTGCTGAACTATTAATCCAGAAACTCCAGCTAATGTTCTGGCGACCTGTGTTCAAATCCCACCACATCAATAATAGAATTTGAACTTGCGTGAAAAAAACATTTTCATGGTTCATAGATTCTTTGTTTTCTGACAATATCAGAAACTTTGTCAGATGTCAGAAAAATGCATCTGGCTCATTAATGTTCTTCAGGGAAGGAAATTGCCATCTTCACATCGTCTGGTCTGTTTGACTCCAGAGCCACAGCAATGTAATTGACTGAATACGTGGTTTGGCCACTGACGTGGCCTAGTGAGCAACTCTGTTCTGTAATAGCTACAAAGTCTCAACAAAGAAATGAAACTGGACAGATCACCTAACATCAACTGAGACACCAGAAAAGATCACAGCAGAAACAGCCCTGTCGACCCTGCAAAGTCCTTTTTACTAATATCTTGGAGCTAATGTCAAAATTGGGAGAGCTGTCTCACAGAGTAGTCAAACCACAGCCTGACACAATCCTACTCATGGAATCATGCCTTAAAGATTATGTCCCTGGCACCACCATCTCTGGATATGTTCTGTCACACTGACAGGATATACCTAGCAGATATGGTAGCACAGTGGTATACATTCAGGAGAAAGTTGCCTTGGGAGTCCTCAACATTGACTCTGGATCCCATGAAGACTCATGGCTTCAGGTTAAACAGGCAAGAAAACCACCCGCTAATCACCATGTACCATTCTCTCTCTGACGAATCAGTACTCCTCCATGTTGAACAATGTCTGGAAGAAGCACCGAGGGCCATAAAGTCATTTAATGTATTCTGTGTGGGGGATTTTAATGTCCACCAGCACCATTGATTATACTGGTGTTATGGACCAGACCAAATCCACTCAATACATCAAGGAGATAGCCTCAACCCTAACTTTTATCGCATTTAGAGGCAACTGTAAGGTGTTATCTTCCTGATTTGATTGATCAAACTAGTAGGCTTTATGCAAAACACATTTTACTTTTATACCACAGTTAAATACAAACAAAAAAAATCAGGGTTCTTAACAAGGTAATGTATTTTTTAACTGTTCCAATGTGGCAACATCTCATAAACACACCCTTGAGAAAGGTAAATTCAGCAAAACAATTTCAAGCACTTGCTTTGTCCTCCATTTCAGGAGAAAGGAATGAATCTAGCAGCAGAGAGCGAGCTTCAACCCCAAAACCCCAGCTTCAATAAACTGAAAGCTAAATCTAAAGCCCTGGGTGTCTGTGACACTGACTCCATCCACTTATGCTTCTGTTGTCAAATTTAGAAACTAAAGCTATTTACTTTCCTTTCCATGGAGCAGACACATCCAGGTTTATAACATCCCTCTTCAGGAGAAACTGGATAAAACAAATGCCTGTTAATGGTGCACATTATCACGCTAGTCAGGTCTGAAATGGCAGGCGGTGAGAGAACCAAGAAGAGGGGAAAAACATACTTGACCTCATCCTTAACAATCTGCCAGCTGCAGATGCATCTGTCCATGACAGTATTGGTAAGAGTGACCACTACGCAGTACTTGCAGAGATAAAGTCCTGCATTCACATTGAAAATACCCTCAATTGTTTTGCGTGGCACTGTCACCGTGCTAAATGGAATAGACTTCAAACAGTAACTCAAGACTGGGCACCCATGAGAAGCTGTGGGCCATCGTCAGCAGCAGAATCTGCAACTTAATGACCTGGCATATTCTCCACCACCACCCACCGCCCCCCCAACTCAACCTTTAGCATACTGGCAAATGCAGGAAAGCATGACAGGGGCAGCATCGCGCATGTCTAAAGATGAGCTATTGACCTAATGAAGCTACCAATTAGGGCTACTTGCATGCCCAACAGCATAAGCAGCAAGTGAAAGATTAGAGCTAACTGATTCACAACAAACTGATCAGATCTATGCTTTGCAGATCTGCTGCATCTAGTTGTGAATGGTCAAGTAAACAACTAAGTGCCGAGTACATAATCCATCTCATTCTCCTCTCTGGTCCCCAGCAAAACAGATTCCGGTCTTCAGCCAATAGTTGGAAGTACTGGATAATGTGAAGGCTGTGGGCCCTGATAACATTCTGGCAATAGTATTGAAGACTTGTGGACCAGAACCTGCTGCTCCCTGGCCAAGCTCTTTCAGTTTGGTTATAACACTAGCATCTACCCAAGAATGTGGAAAATTACTTGTGTATGTCCTATATGCAAAAAGCAGGACAGATCGAACACTGCCAATGACTGCCCCATCGGTCTACTCTCAATCATCAGTAAAGTGATGGAAGGTGTCATCAGTGGTGCTGTCAAGAAGTCTCTGTGCTGGTTTGATTCTTACATACTGCATTGTGTCACAAAGCTGCTTCCTTTTTTCCCTAAAAGTTGCTCCTTATCTCAAGGAGACTCTGTCTTTGATTTTTTTTTCAGAGGGGCAATAAACCGGGCCAGGCTCCAATCAGTCTGGTTTGGTACAGAGATGAAAAGGATTTTGAGAGGCCTTTTGTTTATATGTAAACAGATGAGATTTCAGGCCAAAGTGGTCATGCTTTAGAAGTGACCTGCACAAAGAGAGGTCACCTCTCTCTTGCTCTCTCATCCCTTTAACTTCAACCTGTAAGCATGTGTTCCATTTATACTGGTTTTTAAAAGGAGTTGCTTACTTGGATTGTTGTGTATATTCAGAACAGCATAATTAAGTCTAGTTGGATAGGTTGAGTTCTGTAGGGGTTCTTTATTCTGTTCTTTGTGTTTCATTGTATTATTTTGTGAATAAATTTGGTCTATTTTAAAATCTCTTGGTCAACCTAGCTAACTTAATCCAGGTAATTTTCTTTGTACGCTTACTGAAACAAATTGCAAAGTTATGGTCTGAGTTGCCTGCTTAAGAATGTTTTGAGTGGTCTGGCTTGTTCCATAACAATGGGAACAGGTTGTGTTTGTTGGCTCCAGGACATCTCTGCAGGAATTTCTCAGGGTTTGGATCAACTATCTTCAGTTGCAATGACCTTCCCTCCATCATGAAATCAGAAATGGGAATGTACAATCATCGACAAACAATATTTACTGCTATTTGCAGCTGTTCAGAAACTGAAGCAGTCTGTGTTCAAATGCAACAAGATCTGGATAATATCCAGGTTTGGCCTTGCAAGTGGCAAGTAATATTCGTGCCTCAGAAAGACAATGGCCATCACCAATTAGAAACAGTTTAACCATTGTCCCTTGACATTCAAAGGTGTTACCACCACTGAATCGCCCACTACCAACATCCTTGGGGTTGTTATTGACCAGAAACAGAACTGTACTTGTCACATACACACAGTGACTGCAAGACCAGATTAAAGACAAGAATATTGCATCAATTAATTCACCTTCTGAATTCCCAAAGCCTGCCCACTATCCACAAGGTACATATCAGGAGTGTGATGGGATACTTACCGCATGCCTGGATGGGTGCAACTCCAGTAACCTTCAAGAAAATTGACATCATCCAGGATAAAGCAGCGTGCTTGATTTGATGCTTGTGGATGTGGTGCCCATCTTCACTACTGATACTCCGTAGCAGTAGTATGTACTATCCACACAAAGATACTTAGATCACACCTTCCAAACCCTTGACGAATACCATTTCGAAGGACAAGGGCAGAAGATACATGTGAACACCACCACCTGCAAGTTCCCCTCCAATATATTCACATCTAGACTTGGAAATATATCACCATTCCTTCACTGTCGCCCAGTCAAATACTTTCTAATGGCATTATGGGTCAACGTACACATGTGGATTGCAGTGGTTCAAGAAGATATCTCACCATCACCTTTTCAAGGCAACTAGAGATGGGCAATAAGTGCTGGCCAGTATGATGAGAGCAGTTTAGAGATGGACAATAAGTTCTCGCCTAAATGATATTCCTATCCATTGATGAAGAGAAAAGAATCCTCTGTAACATGAGCTGATTATGTCTGCATCTCCAATCGGCTCTTGCTGAAACACTTACCCATAGCTTTATTATCTCCAGACTTGACTGTGCACTTGTGGCTGAGGTCTCATTTCTCGCTCTCTTCAAACCTGACAGTCCTAAATCCTGCTATCCATGTCTTAAAATCACATCAACCAACCCTGTATTTGCTGACCTATACAGACTCTTTGTTAAGCATGCCTTGATTTTTAAAATTCTCGTGTGGTTTCAAATTATTCCGAAGTGCCGCTGCTCCTTGTCGCTAATCTCTTCAGTCCACTCCTTCCAAGATGTCGGTTCTTATCGTGGCCTCTTAAAGTGTCCCAGGTTTTGTTCACTCCACTATTTAGTCTTGATTTTATTGTCAAGGTCCTAAATTTGAGAATTTCCTCCCAAATTTCACTGCTTCTCTTACCACTTTTTATGTTGACCCTTTAAAATGTGCCTCTTTTGATCAAGTTTTTGGTGAGCTAGTTTAATATTATTTTGTATAGCTGCATCTCAAATTTAAAAGATAACTTTTTGCCAAAATGCTTGATGATATTTTACTCATTTAAAGATGCTTTGCATAAATGTGTGTTCAAGAACAGTTTTTAAAATAAGGTCAGAACAGCTTTTTTCATTTAAAAAGAAATCTCAATCTACGGAAACCCGGAAATGTCAATGAGCAGAATGTTTTCTGTTTTGTCAGCTGCTTAAATTATACTAAGAATAAAGTTACTGTGAATTTTCTTTCAAATTGAGACTCTGCCAGTATTCTCTACAGTAAACAATGAGAAAATCAAAAGTTATTCTGATCACCCTCTGGCAGGGACTCCATATTCTTGGCTTAGTTCGACCTGCTTCCTGAATGCCCACTTAAGTTTAAAAAGCTTTTCACATTGATGAATGTGCTGCTCTACTCCAACCTATACTTCAAATCCATAAGCATTCTATCACCAATACAACTTATTTGCAGTTTATACATCATCTTCGTTCCCACATCAAATCTGAAAACCTTGCCACACCTTCATTATCTGCAGAGTTCACTTTTTAAGTTCCTTCTCTCTCAGTACAAGAAAAACAAATAGAAAAGCCGGAGTGGGCCATTTGGCCCCTCAAGACTTCTCTGGCATTAGATGAGATTATGGTTGATGTTGTAGCCTGAACTCCATTTTCTGTCTGCACTCTACAACTTTACTGAAAGAGGAACTTCCTCAGTGAACCTCTACAGATATAGCTACAAGACTAGGAATCCAGGATTTTTGACTTTATGATGCAGCGGAGCAACAATTTATAAAGGATTACTTGAATGTTATGGTATTCTCTTACATCTGCTGATATTCTCCTTGGTGGTAGAGGACATGAGTTAGAAGGGTAGTGTCAAAGGAACCCAAAGGTGCCTCAACCATTTCCTGTCAATTCCACAGGCTCAGCACTGTCTGGATGAAAAAAATTCCTCTCCTCTCGGTACTAAAAGGTTTACTTCTTATTGTTAAACTATGACCCCTGGTTCTGGATTCCCCCATCATTGGGAGCATTCTTCCTGCGTTTAACCTGTCTAGTCCTATTAAAGTTTATTGATTTGTTTTTTGAGATCCCTCTTTCTTTTCTAAACACCGTGGTGGGCGGCACGGTGGCACAGTGGTTAGCACTGCTACCTCACAGCACCAGAGACCTGGGTTCAATTCCCGCCTCAGGCGACTGTGTGGAGTTTGCACGTTCGCCCCGTGTCTGCGTGGGTTTCCTCCGGGTGCTCCAGTTTCTTCCCACAGTCCAAAGATGTGCGGGATCTTTGCAGGTGAATTGGCCATGCTAAATTGCCCCTAGTGTTAGGTAAGGGGTAAATGTAGGGGTATGGGTGGGTTGTGCTTCGGTGGGTCGGTGTGGACTTGTTGGGCCGAAGGGCCTGTTTCCACCCTGTAAGTAATCTAATCTAATCAATCCTAACCACTGCGATCGCTCCTCATATGTCAGTCCGGCCACCATTGGAATTAATTTAGTAAGCCTTTGCGCGCTCTCCAGCAAGAACATCTTTCTTCCGACAAGGAGACCAAAAATGCGCGCAGTTTTCCAGATATGGTCTCAGCAATGCTTGTATAATTGTAGCAAGACATTCTTGTTGCTGTACTCCAATCCTCCAATATGATAGCCAACATGCTACTTGTTGCCTTTACTGCTTGCTGCACCTGCATACTTACCTTCATGCTTACCTTCAGTGACTGGTGCACAAAGACAATCAGGTTTTTAAAATGCCCCTCTTAATTTACTGTGATTCAAGTAAGAATTTGCCTTCCTGTTTGACTTCCAATGTGGGTAACCTCACTTTCACCTACATTATCCTTCATCTGCCATGCATTTGCCTGCTCCGCCTGGCCAAATCACACTGCAACATCTTTCCATACTCCTGAAGCCTCACCCTTCCAACCAGCTTTGTATCATCTGCAAATTTTGAGATTCCATTCCATTCTTTCATTAAATCATGAACTCAAGGATGGCTGAAGTCATAGTACCAATCCTTGTGGTACACTGCCAGTCACTGCCTATCATTTAGAAAAAGACCTATATGCTTCTACTCTGTTTCCTGTTTGATAACCAATTTCCTATTTATCTCAGTACAGTACCCCCATTTCATGCACTTTCATTTTGCACATTAATCTCTTTTATGTGGAACTTTGTCACGAACCTTCCGACAGTCCAAATAGACCACATCTACTCTCCCCGATCATCTCTACTAGCAAATCCTTGAAGTATTCCAGTGGATTTGTCAAGCATGATTTCCCTTCTGTAAATCCATGCTGACTATCCATGTTTGATTCTACCATTGTTTGCGAAGTGCTCTGCTGTAAGATTCTTGATAATGGGCTGTAGCATCTTGCCCCCTAACTGATGTCAAACTCACCGCTCTTAATTCCGTTTTCTCTCTCTACCTTTTTTTAAATTGGATGGTAGCTAATGCAATCTGTGGAACTGCTCCAATGTCTAAAGAATCTTGGAAAGTGACTATCAATGCATCTATTACTTCAAAGGCCACTTTCTTAGGTATTCTGCAATATAGATTATCAGGTCCTAAGGATTTATCTGTCTTCAATTCCATCAAATTCCTCAACATCATTTCCCTACTAATACAGATTTGCTTCAGTTCCTCCCTCTCATTAGTCCGAGTCGTGTTCCCCATCGTATTTGCTAAGTTATTTCTGTCCTCCTTTCTAAAAACAGAAGAGAAGTATGAATTCATTTTGTCAACCATTTCTTTGTTCCCCACTATAAATTCTGTAGTTTCTCACTGTAAGGGACCTACATTAGTTCACTAATCTTTTTCTCTTTTTCTGGCCTACAGAAACTTTTACAATCAGTTCTGGTGTTTCCCCACAAGCTTACGTTCCTACTCTATTTTCCTCTTAATCAATCCCTCGGTCTTCCTTTGACTTCTAAACTGTTCCCAAGCCTCAGGTTTGTTTTCTTCTTGTCAATTTGTCTGGCTTTTTTTTTGTTGCATCTAATACTGTCTCTCACTTCCCTCATAAACCATGGTTTGGCCACTGTTCTCTTCTGTACTCTTGTGCCAGATAGGAATAAACAATTTCTGTGATTCACCCATTTGCTCTTTGAAAATTTGCCATTGCCTATCCCTGTCATTTATTTCAGTAACATTTTCCAATCCATCACTGTGAACTCATGCTTCATACAATCAGAGTTTCCCGTATTAAAATTGAGAACTTTAGTCTAGAACCTACTACCTTACTTGCCATCTTTATGAAGAATTCTATCATGTTATGGTTACTCAGACCCAAAGGGTCTATCACAACTATATTCCCAATTATTC
Organism: Hemiscyllium ocellatum; assembly: GCF_020745735.1. Taxonomy (NCBI): domain Eukaryota; kingdom Metazoa; phylum Chordata; class Chondrichthyes; order Orectolobiformes; family Hemiscylliidae; genus Hemiscyllium; species Hemiscyllium ocellatum. Next base: position 70,500,591 of record NC_083412.1, read on the forward strand.
TCCCCTCGTTGTATAATGCCCAGTCTAAGCTGGCCTGTTCTGTATTTAGTTCCTCAATGTACTGCTCCAGAAGCCATCTTGCATGCAATCCAGGAATTCCTCTTCTATAGTATTGTGACTAATTTAATTTGCCAAATCTATATACGTAGATTAAAGTCCCCAAAATCACAGTTGTTCCTTTACTGAATGCATCTCCACATCGCCACTACAGTTTGAAGGCCTGTGTAGCCCCACAGTCCTTTAATATTTTCTGTCCCTTGGTATTTCTCAATGCTACCCACACAGGTTCTACATTGTCTGAGTAATACATACCCTCAATATTGTGTTTGATGTCATCTTTAACCAGTCATGTAATTCCACACCTTTTTCCCTTTCGTCTGTCCTTCCTAATTACTGAATACCACTAGATGTTAAGTTCCGGTCCGTGGTCATCCTGCAGCTATATCTGCATAATCCTAACTATATCATACCCATTTGCATCTGTTTGCACGATTAATTCATCCACCTTATTTTGATTGCTGTGTGTATTCAGACATAAAACATTTTGGATTTTCTTTTTACCATTCCTTGTCCTTTTCCCACTATTTCTTGTGGTCTTGTTTGATTCTGGTCTTTTGATTCCTCTGCCTATCAATTCACTTATTTTCCTTTCTGTCTTTTGCTCTTGTCCTTGATGCCCCTGGATTTCTCTTTCATGGCTGGACCAGGTAAATTTCTGTTCATCAATGGCCTTCAGAATGTTGATAAGATTCATTTAAGGCTAAAGCCTTTGAGATCAAAAGAAAGGTGGTTAGCATCTCTCATTGGAAATGGACATTGCCTGGCAATTGTGTGGTATGCATGTGTTTGTTGCTTGTTAGTCAGAGCAAGTCTTGCAGATGGACTGCTGTTGAGGGGTTATGAATATGATTTGTCTAATGATTGCGCAGTGTTATCTTCACTTCTGAACCTTTGGTGAAAGAAAAGTAATTGATGAAACAATTGAAGATGTTTGGGCATAGGACACTGTCCTGGGTTGATGGCCTGATGGGATAACTGCCAGACTATTAATCCAGAGTTCCATGTAATATCCTGGGGATCTAAGTTTGAATTTTCTAAACATCCAGAGTGGGAGAATGATGGGTTGCTTGAAGCTCCATATTAGTGTTGCAGTTAGTAGCCCTGCCTGCCCTGTGGGAGACTAGGGTTCATGTCGCTAATCTTTGCGTGTGGAATGTGAGTAAATATGGTTTCTTTAGGTTCCTTCTGGTACTAGTTTCTCTACTTGTGGGCCAAGAAGTCCAGGTTAAAGTCCCTTCAGTTCAGAGGTGTGTAATGGTTTGTATTTGAACATGTTGATCAGAAAGCATCAGTGTTGACAAACTCCAGCAAGCATGACTGAGTACAGAGATGTTTGGGTTACAATAGTCACAGCCATCTTTCTTGGTTTGGTTCCAACCAGTGGAGAACTTTCCCTCTAATTCCCATTGACTTTAATTATGCTGTAGCTCATTGATACCAAGTTGAATCAAATGATCCTTCAATGGTAAGGAAGAACTCTCACCACATCTCCGAAATTAAGTCCTTTTGGACTATGGCTGTAGTGAGGTATGATGTCAAGTGGCTCTGGAAGAACCAAACTGAGGATCACTGAGCAGTTTATTGCTGAGTAAGTGCCATTTGATAGCATTTTTGATGACCCTTTCTATCACTTTAATATTGAGTAAACTAATCAGATGGCAGTAGCCAGTATGGATTTTGTGGGCAAGATATAGCTGGGCAATTTTTCATATCGTAGGGCAGATGTCAGTTGTAATTGTACTTTGATAACTTGAAGTCTTAAGCACTGTTGTTTGTCCTTTGAGTTGAACATAACTGTGCATATCATCTGGGGTGTTTGGTAGTAGTTTAATGGGTGTGTCTGTGACTGTTAAGGCCACTGTGTCCAGAAATTCCTGTTGCAAACTTAGGAGGACAATGCAGATGATTGAGTTTATTGAGGTCATGGCCTTTGTATCAGAATACATGGCCCTTTTAAGAAAGAAATTACAGATATTATACTGAATTGATTGAATACTGTTATATGTGATGCCATGGATCTTGAGAAGAGGCAGCGTTGGATCATTCATTCAGCATTTTGGCTGACAATGGTTGCAGATGCTTTAGTCTTGTTGTTTTCTACAGATGCGCTGGGCTTCACGCTAATTCAGGCTGTGTAGGAGCCACCTCCTCTAGTTGTGTAATTGTGTGTTATTTTTCACAACTGGGTGTTGTAGAACTACAAAGCTTTACCTGATCTGTTGTTTGAATTGTTTGACTATGTATTTAGTAAGTTGTTTCTACTATTTAATGTTTTCAATCATTGTTAAAAATCAAAACACCAGGTTATAGTCCAACAGGTTTATTTGGAAACACTAGCTTTCGAGGTGCTGCCTCTTAATTAGGTTGTTGTGGAACATCACCATACGACACAGAATTTATAGCAACAGGTTTACAGTGTCATGGAGTTGTAATGATGTATTAAACAACTTTAGTTAAAAATCTCACAATCCTAGATTATAGTTCTTAAACAAATTTAGATTAAGTCTTTCATCTTTTAGAATGGGATATGGTGGTTTAGGTTCTTTTAATAAGCCTGTTGGACTATAACCTCGTATGTGATTTTTAACTTTGTCCTCGCCAGTCCAACACAGGTACCTCCAGATTGTTTTCCGTCATGTTTTAGTGCTTCTCCAAAGATTGATCCTTGAACCATACTGCGGGTAACATTTGAGAATGGACAAGAGAAGTTATTGCAGGCAATTCATAGGCTACAGTTAGATCAAAGTGGAACCATTGGAGTGTAGTCTAACCTAGCTGGCCAGACTATTATTTGGTCAGTTATGTCAATGGCTGCAGACAGATCGCGCACAATGGGGAATGATAAGTTTGCCACAGACAGGTGATGTAATTTGTCTTTAGAGCGCTATTTAAATATTTTGACAAGGGCATAAAATTGATAAGACGAGGGAAGGTGGACATGGATTTGGGAAGCCACGTCATGTTGAAGGACTCTGTAGAGGGGGAGGTTGCTTGAAGGAGGGCTCAAGGATTTTTTTTGGAGTTGGGGCTGATAGCAAATTTAAAGGAAAGGGTGAATTAGTCCTCAAAAGAGAGAACAATTCGTAATATCAGTTAATGTGGGAGACAAGGGAAATGGTTTGTTATCTGTTTATTGGGAAAAGAATCAAAGAAGCAAGAGAGAGATCTCGTGGAAAAGAGGGGAAATAGGAGAGTAACCAGAACAACTGGAGTTTAGATGATGGTCACCTTTAAGATCCTGTTCTTGTAAAATTGTCCATTTGGGTTGCTACCAATTTGGTGAATCTTTAAAACATTAAACCCTGGGATTAAATGGTTAAGAGTGGATAAGAGACAGAAAGCAGAGAGTAAGGTTGAATGGATAGTTTTCATACAGAGGGAAGTGTCCCCTAATGTTTATTATTCAGACCATGCCCCCCTTTGATAGATGTTAATTGTCTGATTTAACTATGAAGAGCAGTATCTTAAAGTATATAGCATCCATCAAAACAGTGAGGAGATTAATAAACTTAAGTTACTACATGTCTGCTTACTTAGTGTAGAGAAATGTAAGTTGATGCATTTGGAAAGGAGAATGTAGAGAGGTAATGTAAACTAAATGATGCAGTATTGAAGGGTTGCAAGAGTAGAGATATGGGAGTTCACACGTGCAAATCTTTGTCAGAACTAATTGACATGCTTTTTCTTTTTAAAAATAAACCCAACCTGGATCTAAAACAGAACTTGTTGGAAAAGCTGAGCAGGTCTGGCAGCATCTGTGAAGAGAAATCCGAGTTAATGCTTCAGGTCTGAACTATGTTCTGAGGAAGGGTCACCGGACCTGAAATGTTAACTCTGATTTCTCTTCACAGATGCTGCCAGACCTGCTGAGCTTTTCCAGCAACTTTTGTTTTTGTTTCTGACTAATGGCATCCACAGTTCTTTTTGTTTCCATGCTAGATCTAATTTTATGAATTGAATAATTGAGTACAAAAGTAATAAAAATTAAACTGAAATATTCTAAATCACTGGTTATCTGGAGAATGTTGTCATTGTCTAGAGAGGAGGCCAAGACTTGAGAGGGTATAGTAGAGAATTACTGAACTAAAGGGTGTTGTTAGCTTTTATAAAAAGGCAAAGCTATTTCTACTCCGATGTAATGAGACAGATTGTGCACGTTATGATCTGGAATTTACTGCCTGACAATATGGAGATAGCACATTCAATTGTAGCTTTCAAAAGAGAAATGAGTTATCTGTTGGAAAAAGCAAGGTAATGGGACTAATTGGGGAGGTTTTTCAAAGAGGCGCTACAGACATAGTGAGCTGAATGGCCCATTGTTTTCATTCCCTTAGCAGTAAATCCACCTGAAATGGGATTTTTATTTTGTCTCTAATCAAAAGTGTCAGTGGTGGCAAGTATGAGTCATGTTTGCTGTTTACACCAAAATTGAATTGCACACTGAGGTCTGATCCTAGGCAGCCAACTGCATAAGACAGTTGCTTTTCATGGCACACCTCTGATTGATGGGCAGCTTCTGTTGCCAACCAAACAAATGTGACTATTTAGTATGAGCACAAATTGTATGTGGGACCACTAATGTGAATGGTGTCTTTGAGAGAGTTGTCTATTTTTGAAGTTTTCAATTGTTCCTGGATATCTTTTCAGTTTATAAAAAACAAAAGATTCAGCAGCCTTGATATTGGCACAGTTATTCAATAACTTCTATTTAGTATATTCTTGGGTGATGGTTGAACTAGTAAAAATGTATTTATTGCTTCTCTATAGTTGTTTTAACTAGATATTGTTGGGCCTCCAATACCACAGTGGTTCCTGTGCTGCTCCTGTACTAGTGTTAGTTGTTGAATTTCAGGATTTTTGACCCGCAATCAAGAGCAGGAAAATTCAGAAATTAAAATGCTATATGAATACAGTGTGGTGCTTTGCAGTAAAGGAAGTACAACTGTGACTACACTTTGAAAGTAATGTAGGAACGTGATGTATTAACAAGTCATATCGCTGTATGACTTTTTGGGGGGATGGGGAGGGGGAGGTGGTCGTGATCATGTTCATGTGAGTTTGATGCTCATACTATTACGAGCAGTAGGAGGTATTGCTGACAGAATTAAGAAGCCTTAAACAATATATCTTGTAATACGGATGGAGTAGGTAGATATTAATTACAACAGCAGAGATACTAATTGTGGACCGCTTTCTCCTGGATTCTGTTGAGGTTTGAGGTGTTATTGTTCACTCAAATGGGTGTAGTCATAGATTATTCAAATTCATCTTTGTTGCTTGAGGTTGGAGAGGCTTTTGGGGACAATGAGGGAAGTTACCTCTTGTGAAGTGCCCAGTCTTTACCTTTTTCTTTGTTGTGGTATGTGTTGATGTCACTGGTGATCCTAAAGTGATGATTGCAATGGAATTTAGCACTTTGCAGTTTGAACTCCAGCTGTAGGTTCCTATCACTTATTTGTACTCTTGATCAGTTGAAGTTTTTTTGTCTTTTACTTGTTGGAGTTGGTCACTTAATTGGTAAAATATCATCTGTCCCCTGTTAGCGCAAGTCTGATGTAACCTTCCTAAGTTCTGTTGTAGATCACTTTAGGCTCCTTTATTATTAGCAGAGATTCCCTGAAGAGCGTTGAACGGAATTAGTCTTTCCTGACAGAAGGAAGACTAACAAATGAAACAATCAAAATGGTTATGCTGAGAACATTGCTATGGGAAATTTGTGCAGGGATCTCATGGGCCTTAGAATTAATTTTCAAACTATGATGATCTTCCATGTGACCTAAGCCACTGGAGGATATCACTGGAACATAGGAGCACTTCGGTTCCATTACCCTTGGCACATGTACCGAACAAAAGTGGACAATGGAATTGAGTTACAGATTTGCCATTATATAATGGAATGTTGAGCAGGTTTAAGAGGCGAGATAGCATTCGTTTGCTCTATGTTCCTTCCTAACCAAAGCAAAGTTCAGCACCTTGGGCCTGATTCTTTTTTTAAATAAATCATGGCTGATGTTTGCCTCAACTCTCTCTGTCTTTGTTCCCATCTCCTGCTGTAGCTTTCTAATAATTTTAACAATCTCAGTCTGAAATATCAGTAGGTAACCATTCCTAATTAGCAACAAATGCTGCATGGACAATGTTTTTGAGAAGATGATTGCAAATTGATGACCTTTTGTTTATAAAAATGCATACAGTATACACACTCCTATACATACTCACACTCACACTCTCTCTCTCTCTCTCTCTCTCTCTCTCTCTCTCTCTCTCTCTCTCTCTCACACACACACACACACACACACACACACACACACACACACACACACACACACACACACACACTCACACTCTCGCGGGGGATATGTTCTAAGACCTACTGCAGATGGTAGTGAACCTATTCATTTAAATGGGAAATTTACCTCCCTAGCAGCCCCCGATCCCTGGTTCTGTAATGTTCCATGTAATATGTTCAGGCTGCAGGTAACTAAAACCACGGAAACAGACTCCCCGGATATGAGGTTGCCCTCTACTGATTTACATTTATCCTTTCTGAAAAAATTGATTCCTGATTTCAGTCCAAAATGGTCTATATTTATATTATTAGATTATGCCTGCTTGCTCCGGATTCCCTTTCCAGAGCAAATGTGCTTTTTATTGAACCCTACTAAATCCATTTATTAATTTAAAGAACTCATTCACTCATCAACATTTTTTAAGCTAAAAAAGAAGTAAACTCTGGTTTTAAGCAGATTAGTCCTCATAAAATAAGTCCTGATATCATTTTGTTGAAGCTACACTATATTCCTGTAAAACCAGTACAGCTTTACTGAGATTTGGTATCCAAACTGAAAGTAGTACTTCAGGTGCTGCCCGACCAAAGCTATGTTGCTAAAGTACCATATCCAGTGTGAGATGAGTGTCAATATTTCATGTTCCGTTATTACTTTGACAGTTCAATGGAATTTTTTTACACTGGAAATAATGGCAAATTGTTCCCATCAGCATTTCAGTAAAAAGGCTCAGAATTAAAAATGTTTTGATTTTGGTTAATGGTCCGGACCACAATCTACATTTTGGTAATTCAGTGCAGTGGTTTCAAACTTTTAGTTAAAGGTCATCCTTTTCGAGTTGGTTATTAATCACAGAGCCTTATCTAAAATACATAACTGCACTGCCAATAATATGAGCAAATATAAAAAATATTCTAAATGTTCTTCAGAAAACATGTATAACAGTTAACTGTGAGTGAATGTGTTGCTTCTCTGTACAGACTCTACCAATCCTTGGTTTAATTTTTAAGTGACCCTTCCATTGGAGGTGGCCCAAACAAGGTTCACTCCATTGATCCCGGGTGTAGAGAGACTTTTCAATGACAAGAGATGGAATGGTTTAGGCTTGTACTACAAGAATGAGAGGAGACTGTGTGTATTAGAACAAATAAGATTCTTGGAGGGCTTGATAGAGTAGACGCAGGGAAGTTGTTTTCCATTGTGGGAGAGTCATGATCTCAGAGAAAAGCTGATCCATTTAAGACTGAGGTAGAGGAATTTATTCTCTCTGATGAATCTGTGGAATTCCTTACTACAGACAATTATCAAGTCTGTTAAATATGTGCAAGGCTGAGACAAAATTTCTAACCATTAATCGAATCATGGTTGTGGGGATAATGCACAAAAGTGAAGTTGGGATTTGTTAGATCAGTCATGATCTCATTGACTGATGGAGAAGACTTGATTGACGGAATGGCTTGCTTCTGTTCCTATGTCTTACAGCCTTAAGGTCGCTTGTAAATTAGACAGTTAGCTACTATATCCCATAAATGCGCTCAAACAATTAATCCCTTGCCATTCAGTGGAAAAAAAAGCAAGATCACGCCATACATTTTGAAACCTATAACAAGAGACATAACCATGCTTAAAAATGTCCATTTGTGTACTACAATGATTAAGTTATAGTTGGATGTAATCCAGAATTGTTCCAATTGGTTAAAATTGAAGTTTAGTTTTTAAAGAACTATTCTGTCTATTTCTGTCTATTCCTGTCTACAAGCTTGGTGCTAGCATGTCATATGAGTAACACATTAAAAAATTAATAAATAGTGAATTATTGTTTGAAAAGCCTAGACACAGACAATTATAGCACTGCATTGGAATCTATAATTGCAAAGCTTAAATATTTTGGGATCGATTCTAATTAAAAAAGGAAACCGGAAACAAAGACTGAAGTTGAGATTAGAAGTCAAAACTTCTGGTTAAAAATGAAGAATTCAGAACCATCAGAACTCAGTAGATATTGATGATCCCACTGGTGTGGTATAAGTAGACTGAAGAAGATCTTGAAACTCCGTAGAAGCAAAGGTACAGTTGCTGCAACTGTTTCTGTTACATGAAGGTAACATGAATGGGTCTATGCCATTCAGACTGTTGTACGCAGAGTTAAGGGTGTTCTGCAGATGTGCATAGCATTTTTGTTTAAGACCATCTCCAAGGAACTGTACTTGGTTCTGTGACATAGTCAGCAGTGGGATCAGACTTAGTCAGAGAAGAGAAGCTAAAAATCTTAGTGATGAAGCTTTGAACAACTTGATCTAAGATTGTTGACGTGCTGGTTGTCTTAAAATGTGTAATTTATAGTTTAGAACGAACTGAAATGTGCCTGTTAATTCATATTTAATTTGTTGATTGTTTTACAACATAGGTTAAAATAATATTTAGTATTTGCTTTTATTTGATGCCAGTATGGTCAATTTTTAAAATTTAAACTATGAAATCACGTGGCCTCATTCTTTCCGTAAATAATTGGAATTTCAGACAGTATTGTCTTTCTAAAATCAAGTCTCGACTGAGATTGTAGCAAAAGACACATGTAAATTGGTGGGAGCTACATTGTTATTAGCGTTTGCATTTAATTTATCATTCACTTGAAGCAATCTCTGGATAAAAATCTTTTAATTTCAGTATATTTCATGAGAAACCTGTGACTGAGATGACTTAATTTGTGAATTCCCTGTAATGTCTCTATAGACCTCTGTTTGAAAACAGCTTGTTCAGGAGAGACGGGAAGGGCAAAAGAGTGGTAGAGACAAGGAACAGGGAAAATAAATTACATGCTAGTAATGCACATTTGTGCAAGACTATGACATGCTGTATTGGTAATCAGGATAGGTATTCTTTGAGTTCTTTTGAGGTTTAACTCTTGTTCTTTCTTGATTGTTTAGTGAGATATGGGTGTCACTGGCAAGATAAACATTTGTTGCTCACCCCTTCTTGCCTTTGAAGTCTGTGACTTGCTGCAACATTTCAGTAGGCAGCACAGCAGTAAAAAGGCAGTGGTATTGCAGTTAGAAACAAAGAAACTGGAAATGCTGGAATCCAAGGCAGACAAGCAGGAGGCTGGAAGAACACACCAAGCCAGACAGCATCAGGAGGTGGAGAAGTCAGCGTTTTGGGTGTGACCCTTCTTTAGGACCTAGACAGATTTCATTCCATAAAGCATATGAGTAAAACAGATGGATTTTTACAACAGTTGGCGATTAATTCACAGTCCCTAATACAGGTAAATTTAAATTCCAGTGTTTTGCATTGTTTAAATTCTACCAGCTCCATAGGTGAGATGTGAACCTCAGTCCTCATGAATTAGTTAGCATGTGCCTCTGGATCGGCAGTGCTTGTCACTGCACTGCCAGTTCAATCTGCCCTTCTACATTTCTGGATCAAGGCTGCAAGGTTTGACACTTGTGTGTTGGGAAGGTGCCGATTTCAAGGTTAGGGGCAGCTAGTTTGTGAGAAGGAGAAACTATAGTCAGTGATTAAAGCCTCTTTTTTTTTTAAATGTTCATCGCATCTTAGCATCATTTGGAGTGACTTGATCTCGACCTTAGAATCTGTAATGGTGGGGACCTCAAAGCTGAGTAGATTTGTCTGAATGTAGTTTTGCCTTTTTGCTTGCATTTCATTTGTCAGGCTCTGCTAGTTTGAGATTGAGGATTTTCATTTCATATGACTGTTACTATGCAGTAAGACTGCAAAACTTTGCTGTGATCTGTTAAATGTGGGTTGCTTTAGCTGTTTCAGTAATAGCTTGTTAAAGAAGTACACATTCTTAATGTGCAACCAGTCTGGAGTTCATACCCATTGCAAGCAATTTCACTTTATTCAAAATTTTATATTCATTCATGAAATGAGGGCGTTGCTGCCCAGGTCAGCATTTATTGCTCATTTCTTGTTGCCCTTGAGAAGGATTTGATGGTAGTTAAATGCCTTCTTGAGCTGCTACATTGTATTTGAAGTTTAATGTTTTCTCTAAGACATATAACCATGCAGCGATGCAAACAAACCGACCGAGTCCATGCATAGAATGGCTTCTATAAGTTACTGCTTGCATGGCAACACAACAAAATTTAATGTTAATTGAATACTAGAAAGAAAAAAAATCAGAAGGTCTGTTGTATTGTTTTACTGTGTTTTTTTTAAGAAAAGAGGGTGAAAGAAGGAAACCCCAGGTGAGATTGATGACAATTTGAATTAATCGTGTATTCATGTTGTAATTTGGTTAATCTATAGTTTTGGGGATTAATTGAATGCTCAATTTTAGGTGTGAATATTATACACCTAAAATAACTAATGGATATCTGTGTTTTAACTAACCACACTCTCTGTTTCTGTTTCAGAAATATGGTGAAGATTTGTTGAAGAAAATGCTTGTATGTCTAACTTGCAAAGAGCAAACTGAAAACTGCCATTGCTTCAGTACAGATAGCAATAATGGACAAGAACTGGATGTTCATTTTATGGAGATAGCACAGGTGGAGTCATGTCTACAGCAGGAACAGCTTTCTCCCTTGAGACAACAAAACTCCAAATATGTGGACCAACAGTTAGTCGATGCCAACCCTTCAGTCCCTGATGGGAATTTTCAACTAAGGGAATCTCTACATACTTCAGTAACAAATGAACAAAAACTTGGTGAAGAAATCTTGAACACTCCTATGTTGAGTAGCCAGGTTAAGCATTTGAAATCCACAGTAGTTTCAAGTGAACCAAGTGAGTATTCTTTTATCCTTAAAATATCTGTAACAGTACGTAAACAATATGACCTTGTTGAGTAGCTTTTAACCTGACAGAATTGGTTAAATGACTTGTTTGTTTGTTTGTTTGAATATATGAAATGATAGTCAACTCTTCAGTCTATGAATGTTTCAAAAGAATCTTTGAAAGTCTGTTGATTAATATCTGCCACAGAATATTCAGCTTTGTGATTCTCCAGGAATTATTGAAACTAACTAAAAGGCCATATTTTAATACAAATTTGGCACATCCAGTAAAGAACGGCAGTTGAACAGGATCTAGAAAACAACAATGTATTACTAAAAGAGTAATGAGGGTAAAATTGAATGACAAGAAAGCAAGTTGGAAATATGCCAGCAGAAATATAATAAGGATGTCTATATATGCTTAAAACAGAAAAGAAGTTAAAGTGTTGGTCTTGCAGCAAGTAAGATTGGGGGATTAGTAATAGAAACTGAGATGTCAAATGAATTGAACAGGTATTTTGCATTGGTCTTTTCTGTAGAGGATGGAAGTAACATCTCAAGTTGCTATAGATCAGGAAGTGGAAGGGAGGAAGGACCTCAAGAAAAATTATAATCATCAGAGAAGTGGTATTGGGCAAATTGTTGAGCTGTAGACTGACTAGCCCCTGATTTCTCATGGACTTAATTTTGGGCTAATTGAAGTGGCTAATGGTTAATGCATTGGTTTTAATTTTCCAAAATTCTTTAGCTGTGGGGAAGATTCTAATGGATTAGAAATTAGTGAATGTAACTTCTCTTGGAAAAAGAGGGAGACAGAAAGCTAGAAACCACAGGCCAGCTAGCTTAACGTCTATCAGTGGACTAATGTTAGAACTTATTGAAAACATTATAGTACAGCACTTAGAAAAGTTGAAGGTAGTAAGGTAGAATCAACATAGTTTTGTGAAAGAGAAATCATGACTTGTGAATTTTTGAGTTCTTTGAGGAAATAACAAATGCTTTGAATATTGTAAAGTTACTGCATTGAGACTTCCAGAAAACTTTTGTGAGGGTGCCACGTCAATGGAATATGTTCTGTTAGCTAGCCAGAGGTGAAGTAACTGCACAGAGGCTGGTATCCCATCAGCAAGTAACCCTTTATTTACACGTGGGGAATCCATGACACTGATCCAGCTTCCTCAGCCAGCTCTCAGAGTGAGCAGAACTCTGACACTCCTGTTTATATCTGTCAGCCAGGGCTCCCTGATTTAGGCTGTTAATCTGATCCAGTCAGTAAACTCATATTCTGTGAGGTCCACCTGGCTGATCTTGTTGCAATCATGATAAGAGAGTGGGCATTAATTGCTACTTTTCATGTTGGCAAGATATTATGGATCATTGTGTCACAGAATTCAGTCCCGGGGCCTCAACTTTTTATAATTTGTATAAAATTATTTGGATAAATATACCATAAATATAGTTGCTGATAGGAAAATAAGTTGTGAAAAGGGCATGAGGAAGCAAAAGATATAAATAGATTGCGGGTGGGCCAAGATGTGACAAATAGTGTATGTCATAGGAAAATGTAAATTTGTTCATTTTGTTAGGAAGAGTAAAAGAAAATTATTGCAAGCGTGAGAGATTGCAGAACTCTGAGATGCCAAGGGATCTGGTTGTGTTAGTGCATGAATTACAGATCACATGCAGACAGAGAAAATAATTGGGTAGCTAATACAATGTTTTCATTTATTGCAAGTGGAATTAAATAATAAACAAAAAGGGAGGTTGTGCTTATACAGAGCATTTGTGAGACTACATCTGGAGTATTGTGTGTAGTGTTGCTCATTTTTTAGGGGATGATGTAATGTATTGGAAGCAATTCAGAAGAGATTTATTAGATTAATGCCTTGAAATGGCAGGTTGTCTTATCAGGAAAGGTTGGATAGGCTAAGCTTGTTTGGCTAGAGTTTAAGAGTTAAGATGTGCCTGGACTAAAGCATGCAAGAACCTGAAAAACCTTGACAACAGGATGGATGTGGAATGCCAGAGAGTCTAGAACCAGAAATCATTAAATAAAAATAATGAGTCACCATACAGGACTGATGAGAAAAAGATTTTCTCACAGAGAGCCATCAATCTTTGGAACACTTTTTCTTCCTCAAAAGGCAGTAGAAGCTAATGATTTCAATGTTTTTAAGGCAATGGTAGATATGTCCTTGATAATCAAAGGGATAAAAGAATATTAGTGGGGTAAACAGGGATGTGGAATAATTAGATCAGCCATGATGTTTTGAATGGTGGAACAGGCAAAAAGAATGGATTTGGCTCTGTCCTGCTGTTAATTTGCATGTTTTTGTATATATATTGAATACTCAGATTTATAGCATTTGTTTGTGAACAAACACACATCCTCAGTTTCAAATTAAGTTTAATGTTAGAATTAAAAACTGTTTGAAGAATCTTTTAGTTGCTCCTCTGATTTTGTTGCAGCTGGTCCATTGAAGTCATAAGTCTTAACTTTATTAGAGGAAACAATGAATGGAAACCTTATCAACTTACTGCAATTTGTGATAATGCATTGTAATTTTTATTTAATTTCTTGATTAAGAACATTCACAACAAAAGAACAAACTCAATTTCTGGCAGGTGGTGCAGGGGGATTTAGCACAGGGGATGTGATATTTGGAGTGGATCTTACTTTCTGAAGGGACAGATTGGTATTGGTTCCATTTGGAATGAAGGTTGCAAGCAAGTCACCTAATGCACCTTTTATAAAGTGGATGTGTCTTGGGGTTCATTGAGTGCTGCTAGGGTTCTATCCATTAGATTAGATTAGATTACTTACAACGTGGAAACAGGCCCTTCAGCCCAACCAGTCCACACCGACCCGCCGAAGCGCAACCCACCCAGAACCATTCCCCTACATTTATCCCTGCACCTAACACTATTGGCAATTTAGCATGGCCAATTCACCTAACCTGCATATTTTTGGACTGTGGGAGGAAACCGGAGCACTCGGAGGAAACCCACGCAGACACAGGAAGAATGTGCAAACTCCACACAGTCAGTCGCCTGAGGTGGGAATTGAACTCTGGTCTCTTGCCCTGTGAGGCAGCAATGCTAACTACTGTGCCACCTTGCCGCCAACACGGTAGCCTCTTGTAAAGTTCTAAGAGATCTCTTGGCTCAGTTAATTTTAATTTGGATCCTGTCCATATTTAGATTGTGTATTTCAATTACATTTCTCAGTAAGATCCCAAATTCTTTCACAAGTGGTGTAAATAATTCTTATATTCAGCCATTCTAGGCATCTACCATTAGAGCAACATCATACTATTCTAATTCTTCCATGTCTTTAGTCTGCTGCTACTAGCACAGGGTGCCTTTTCTGGTTATTTAAGTAAATCCATCTCAAGCTTTAGAATCTAAAGAAGAAAGTTGAGCTCACAACAGATGATAGCAGAATGAAACTTAAGACCATGAGATATAGGAGCAGAATTATCCTATTCGATCTATCAAGTCTGCTCTGCTGTTAAATGACAGATAATGTTTTTCTCCATTCCATTCTCTTTTCGTTTCCCTCTGACTTTTTGATCCCCTTACCAATCAAGAACCTATCTCTTTCTGTCCTAAATACAGTCAATGACTTGGCTTCCACAGCCTTCTGTGGCATCGAGTTCCTCAGATTAATCACTCTCGGGTCCTTGGGTCTTAGTTTCTCTTACTCATGGAAATGTCTCCTCCATGTTCACTTTATCCAGGCCTCTCTATTTTGTAAGTTTCAATGAGATATCAGCTCTTACCCTTCTGAACTCCATTTGAATACAGACCCAAAGTCCTCAACTGCCTCTCATATGACGAGCCTTTCAGCACTGCGATCATTCTTGTGAACCTCTGTACCTCCTCCAAGGCCAGCACATCCATCTTTCGATACAGAATGTATGTGCTGATATTGGACATTTTTAGCCTCCATGCCTGTACAAATATATTCCACATCAAATCATCAGCTTGAGGGTTAACTTTAGCTGTTGTAAAATTTGCTGTTAATTTTATTGCTTAAATGTAGAAATTGGATGATCTCTTATTTATCTATATAATACAATAGGTTTGTGATTGAAGATTTTCCACTGAAGACATTAGTCTGTCTTAAGGTTTGCAGACTGTGATGATGCTGCTTCTTTAACAAGATTATACTGTCATTAGCTTTTTTTCTTCAGAGAGGTCATAAAAGCACCAATTCCAAAAGGTCTGGCTTGAATGGGTTTTAGGGCCAATTTGATTATAGCTGAAAATGTGTTGCTGGTTAAAGCACAGCAGGTCAGGCAGCATCCAAGGAACAGGAAATTCGACGTTTTGGGCCAGAGCCCTTCATCAGGAAATCAATTTGATTATAGCTAACAAATACTGCCTTGGGAAAAAGACTTTCAAGTTTAAAAAAAACACTTTATGTTGAAAGTGGGATGGCCAGTTCTCCCTGCAAGTAATGCCTGTTTAGCACACCAAAAGACAGAACCTGTACCCTTTTATAAATATTTTGAGGATGGAAAGAAATCCTTAGCAATGAGTTTTTTAGGATTATTGGGCCATGTGTTTTATATATTCGTGAGTTATGTTTTATCCATTTCTTTTCTACATAGAAGTGCTTAATTGCTGCTAATAAGAACTATTTTGCAAGTTATTGCATTTTACTAATTTTAATAATCATGCAGATCTTGATTTTATTGCCAAATACAGTGTGGGGTATGTCTTATGTCTGCATTTCCAAAGCATTCTAGTGTAGGAAAAAATACCTAATTTATTTTGCAGTTCGAGAATACCAGTGCTACCTATGGATTCTCAGTTTTAATGTAGGTTGGCATACCAATATTTTATTCCTGGAAATATGGAACTGTTGAGCTATATCTTTCTCCATCTGAACATAAGTTAATGAATTTACCACCTATCGACTGAATAAGCAGCAGGAAACAAAATATTATTTACTCTGAAATAAATTGGAATGATCCTTAACCAGCTTTAATTTTTTTTACACTCAGTTGTCCTTTCCAGTGATGAAGAAGATACAGATAAAATAGACGCTCGTATCCATTGCACCACGTTAACTCCAGAAATTAAGTGTTTACGTCTGGGAAGTAGACTATTGTCAACTGAGAGCAATAAAAGAGACTCTGAGATTGGTTCAGCAAGGCTGGAGCCAGAGAATATCAAGGCATGTGTAACACCACACTTCCTAAGAATTTAAGGAACTGTTTTTGCATTAGAGACCTTTTAATTGTGTAGTAACGCCGCAGATAACCCAATTGTTAACTTAATAGAGTTTGATGAAATATTTATGTATCATAGAATCCCTACAGTGTGGAAATAGGCCATTTGGCCCAACAAGTCCATACTGACCCTCCCAAGAGGAGCCCATCCAGACCCATTAACCTACCCTATTACTGTACATGTACCCCTGACTAATGCAGTGAACCAACACATTCCTGAACACTATGGGCAATTTAGCATGGCTAATTCACCATTTTTGGATTGTGGGAGGAAACTGGAGCATCAGAGGAAACCTACGCAGACGTGAGAATGTAATAACGTATCTCTTCTCGTTTGCATTTTAAGGAATTCATTACTGTGTTCTGATATGATTTTTTTTCAGTGTGTTTTGTGCTGTCACAAAACAGGTACAAGTATATCCTGTTGCGCACAGTTCATTACTTTTAAAAGCTGCTGTTTGTTTAGAAAGATTTATAAATAAGTAATATGCACAGTAAATTTCTTTATGATTTTAAAAACATCTATATATTAGAGGGCTTCACTGAAGACTTGTGACTGATATTTTGAGATTTCATTAAACCTAAATCTAAAATCCGTAATTAAAAATGGCTATGCCTTCTGATCAGTGTTCCCTTTTTTTAAAGTGTAATTTTTATCTTCATTTTTGGGAGGCCAGAAGGAGTTTAACTTTGGCAAAATGCTTTTGTTGTATTCCAGGTATCAAGCAACTGGTCATCACCTGTTCCCACCATAAATTGCAATAGAGATCATAGTTTTATTCTCTATATTGATGGTAACAGGCAGGAGCTTTGGGCACCTGTAGGCAGACAGCTTTAAAAAATAGTGTTGCTGCATCACTGGTGTTAGCCAAGTTAACACTTGGAGACCATTGCTTCTCTGTTCATCTCAAACACAGCCAGTGAAAATTAACATCCTATTTAGTAAATAAAAAATTAACAAAAAATGAAACAGATGGAAAATTTTGCTTGTATTTCATTAATGTTGTTTACATGTTGTATTTAGGGTGCACATGAAGTAACCGAGAAGAATACATTATTAGATATGATCCAAAGTATGGATTATTGTTTGGAAAATAATTTTGCAATGACTGAAGCAACAATGGATCTAGCATTTGCTGCCATGCATATGGGGGAAATTGATGGAAATGAACAAGGTTCTGTAAAGGTATGCTATTTTTATAAATGTCATTTTAATGTTTCAAGACCAGGGTTAATAGGGAGTGAGAAGTAGGCATATTATCCCTTGCATTTCATGTGAGAAAATATACAGTGTACCAAAAATGTACTTTGATACTGATGTTGTACTCTGTACGGCCACTGGAGGCCCACAGTGAGAAGCTTTATTGAAGCTTACCCTAATCATGCAGTACATTAGAACATAGTTTACTTATTATTCACATGTTAGTATTTGCAGTCAAAAGTTTTCTTAATTTGTAGGTTTTAAGCCTCTTCATCAATTCACCTTAATAATATTGCTGTTCTTCCCAACAGCTCTCAGGCAACCTATATATACAGCACTAAAGAATGAAATCAGAGCTATGTCAGTGCTGGCCATACTGGAAAACTAAAAATTCTAAAGCCCAAATCTGGATTAAACGACTTAGTAGTGAAGGTTTCTTTTAAACTAACAGACTTTGTGCTGATGGTACCTGCTGCAAACAATCCAATGCAGTAACTTATCAATGTTTCTTCAAAACCGCCTCAGCGCAGACTTTATCGACTAGGGTAATAGCAACAAGTTCATCTGAGCACTGCTGCTCCAAAGTCTCTCTCCATCCTAACATGGGAGTGTGCTGTCTTCCTTCATTTTCGCTGAGTCAATATCTTGGAACTTAGCAGCACTGTTAAATGGTGTAACTACATGGATTGCAGTGGTTCAAGTAGCTTGCTCTCAACCTTGAGGTGATTTTGGAATGCAATACTGCCAACAATGTGCACACCCCTGAATGTATTTAAAAGAAAACCAATTTTCTACATATGAGGATGGAAACAAAATCCCAGTATTAATAGAATAGTAAATTGGTTTTGCTTAAGTGAAAAGGTTATGACAGCTGTTCTGAAATCCTGAATCTTATTGGATTCGAGTTATTACTGTTAAAAAGGAAAACCGCTTGTTTGAGGTGAGGTGTTTGGATTTTCTTTTGGCATTTAGAAAGATCCTGGGGTAATAAGAGATCAAAAAAGATCAGGGGCAGAAATGCTTTTGAATGTAAAGAGGAACTAGAATGATTTGGGCCACTTGTGAGCAAGTTGAGCTTGCATAACTGCTAGATTTTGTATCATGAAAGTCTATGCTTCATGTATCTTTCTGTTCCATCTAATAATATCATCTCTTGAATATGTAACTGATTCTCCACTCTTTTTCTTCGGTCTTGTTTTGTGCCCAGACCTAGCACTGAGCTTAGTTTATATCACCATGCGCCTATGTGTATGACCGTATGTGTAATGCACTTTGCTGATCTTCCTCCATCTCTCTGCAATAATCATTCCAACTCCTTCAGTACCTCTTGTCTGTGGAACTGCTCTTGAATGGTTTCATTCTACTTGTCTGAGGTGTAACTTTGTCTTCAGCATCTGTGTAGTTACGTCCACATTTCCAAAGGTCTATCCTTTGACTCCATCAAATGCACTGCCATCTCTTCTCTCTGTAGTTACTAATCTACATTGACTTCCAGATCCTTAATTGATCAAACTTAAAATCTTTGCCTTTGTCTACAATGCCCTCCACAACCTCCAACCATTTTACTTCTGCAACCTGGAGATGTGTGAGGCAAGTTTGTTTACACAGAGGGTGATAGGTGCCTGGAGCATGCTGCCAAGTTAGGTGTTAGAAGCAGATACAATTGCAAAGTTTATGACACATTTAGAGAGGCATATGAACAGGAAGCCAATAGAAGGGTAAGGACCATGTGCAGGTAGATGGGTTTAGTTTAACATGGCATCATGGTTGGCACAGACAAGGTGAGCTGAAAGACCTATTTGATGTTGTTCAATGTTTTAATTGTAGACCACTTGATCTGTAAATTTGTGTTTTTACCCCTTCCAGCACTTAATTGAATATTGAATAAAGCTGCAACTTAAGTCATGACAAGACACACGTTCCATTGCTTTCTTATTATCTTTTGTGACAGGCAGGGGTTTTGGTTTACATGGGAAATTGAAATAAATAATGAAATATGAATTCCCAAATTCTCGCTGGACCCAGTAGAAGTGAATTTACCTTACTGTGAAGTAGCGTCCTTTGTTAAAGCACAGGTCTTTTGAGGGATTGTGTAGCTTTTATTGATGATTTGAAAGTTTTCTAGATTGGTTTGAATGTACAAGTGGTCTCCAATTTATGAATGTTCTTACAAAAGAGATCCCACATTACTAATACCAATTTTAAGGTCCACCATGCAAACATGTTTTCGTGTTTATGAACAGCTGTTTTATATTGCACTGTATTCCGACCTCGAGTATAAATGGACTTATGAATGTACTCAAGAATGGAATCCAGTTGTTACCCAGGAACTGCCTGTACATCTGTAATTAAATGGAGTCTAATCCAGCCAGAACTCGTTTTATGGCAGTACAAACATATTTGAAATGTCTTTTTCATTTCTTTAATGGTTTTTTGCTTTGTTTTTCTTACAGTTTAGTCGTAACAACATTGCAATATCCTTTTCAGGTAATTAATGTGTATTAGATGTGCTTGTAGATTAAATTAGAAATGAATACTTTTTTTTACTGTTAACTGGAAGAATGGATTTTATTAACTAGGTGATCTTATAATAGTGGTGTAGCGAAACATTTAAATAGCAAATGCATTTAATTTATTATTGTGAGATTTGAGACTTCTGTGTTTGAAACTTCTTTTTTCAAAGAAAAGTCAGTGAAGACTTATTTTGTGCATTGAACAATAGAACAATTCTAGGCAATAGAAATGGGTATGTTTCGAATTAATTATTTTTAAACATGCTATTTTCAAACCTAATTGTAATTTTATAATATGCATGTTGATACATGGGTTTATTAAATAGAAGTGCAAAATCCATGGTCAGTAAATTTTAACTGAGTTTTGCATTTATACCTAAATCTGCTTTTTAATCTTTATAGGGTTGATTTTGACTTTCAGTATATTTCAGTTTTTATCTTTTTCCTCCAGGGAATGGTTGAGCCATAAAAATCATGAAACTGCCAGAGTTAGTCCATGACAAAAGCAGAAATTGCTGGAGAAACTCAGCAGGTCTGGCAACATCTGTGGAGACAAAGCAGAGTCTAGTGACCTTTCTTCATGTTCTGAAGAAGAGTCACTGGACCTGAAACATTAACTGTTTTGTCTCTACAGATGCTGCCAGGCTTGCTATGTTTCTCCACCTTCAGTTTTCTCCTGCTTTAGTTTCTGATTTTCAGCACCCGCAGTTCTTCAGTTTTATTGTTCAGGGTTCACCCATGGTCTGGAACTCCCTGATTTCTGCTAGAGTTGCTGTACATTTAACCTCAATGCTCAAGTTAGGTAGGGGAATCAGAACTGATATAGTTGAGGAGATAAGTTTCTGGCTGCAAATGTGTTGCTGGTCAAAGCACAGCAGGTTAGGCAGCATCTCAGGAATAGAGAATTCAACGTTTCGAGCATAAGCCCTTTCCTGATGAAGGGCTTATGCTCGAAACGTTGAATTCTCTATTCCTGAGATGCTGCCTAACCTGCTGTGCTTTGACCAGCAACACATTTGCAGCTGTGATCTCCAGCATCTGCAGACCTCATTTTTTACTCGGAGATAAGTTTCTGGGCCAAGAACACGCTCTTTGATAGGCTGAGTGAATTGAGGCCGCACTGTCTGGAATTTAGAAGAATGAGAGGTTCTGTCACTGAAACCTAGATGATGAAGGGCTTCATAAGGTTGACAATAAATATGTCTGAGAATCTGAAACATAGGACAGTCTCTTGATAGGAGTCCATGATTTAAAACGGAGAAGAGGAATATTTTCACTAAAAGGGCTGTCAAACATTTGGCAATCTCTATCCCAGAGGATTGTGGATGCTTTAGTATTGTCTACCAAAGCTTGTGTATATTCAAAGACTTTTATCTGGGAAACAAAATTCGAAATTGCTGGAGAACTTCGACGGGTCTGGCAGCATTTGTGGAGAAAAAGCAGAGTCAATGCTCTTTGTCCAGTGACCTTTCTCCAGAGGGGGCAATCTGGGAATAGGGAGAGTAGATGGGAAAGTGGATTAAAGGTGTAAAGTCCTGCCCGGAACTAACTGAGTAGAAGCCTGGCCTAAAGAGAGTGGGCTTACAGTCAGCTTTTTGATTGTTCTTGGGGGTACAGTGGCCTTAGCACAAAATCTTGGCAATTATTATTTTAGTCTATTTTTTTAAAGTAATTGATTAACTTTGGGAGTGCCAGAGTCTTCTATTTTCAGTGCCCTTGAATAATGATTATAATGTTAGTATGTTACTTCAATTCAAGATATGGAATTTGTCTTTTGTTAACAGGTCCTTGTGATATAAACCATTCATTACTACTGGATACCTTTCACTTAAAGAAATACAGCCTGTTTGACACAGTTTGTGAGAGTCATTCTGTTATTTTCTTATGGTTTGCTGCGGATTATATAGATGAACTTAACAAACAGCTACAAACCAGTTCTTCAAAACATGCTTGTAAGTATACACTTGTTCTCCTACTGGGATCTGTGTTATTTTTTTTTAAGTAATGTAATATTTTCCTTTTTGGGTGTACAACTTTTACTTTAAGACACGTTTCTACTTTAAATAAGTCTTTGGCATAAGCACCAGAAGTTGTGCTGTGGAATTGGACTAGTTTCCGATTATACCAGCAAAACAGGTACAAAATTTGACTGTCTGTTAACAGACTTCCTCCTAAGGCCAGGGAGTTACAATGGCTTAAAGCTGTATATTTTTGGGCAAGAAGTGAGTTTTGAACTCATTCCACAAAAGATTTGTCCCAAGTAAATCTCACAACCATATTCTAAGTTTGATTTCCATAAAACTGGGGAGAAGTTTTTTTTAAAAACTGCTGCAGCTCATATATCTGAGATTGTACTCAATTTTTTTTGTACATAATCCACATTTTCAAAGTAGTAGGTTAAGTGGGAAAACTTATTTTGTTTTTGTTTGTTCCTGTATTTCATCATAGCTGTTTCTCTTGGCAGGTAATTGCAATGAATTTATCTTCATTCAACTTTTCAAACCTTTGCAAGCAACAGAAATAGCAACTTTGAAGAAAATCATGACTGATATCGGTGAAAAGAATGAGACTACAGACTTGTGTGATATCATGCCATTGGATGAAACTTATCAGCTACTGTCTAGATTTAGTTCTGAGCAGAGCTCCTTTCGGTCATTGTGCTACAAAACCTTACAAGAACAAATGGATATGGCTTCGTTCTCACAGGAGTCCCATTTGTCTCAGGTGACTTAATTGATTAAGACAATTCCACAACAATTATTGCAGTTATACAAAAAAATGAGGACCCTCTGAAATACTTGGCAACATCTCAGTTCATTTGAGGCTGTAAAAAGCTAATAAACCGACTTGCAATTTTCCACAGCGGAAGGAGGAGACAATTAATCAAATGTGTTGTCTTCTTGATGACTATCCTGGTCTTCCCACCATGGAGAGCTATTTGAGACCCTTAACCAAGTAGGAGCCACTTGAGGATTTCACTCCCCCACCACAGGTACTCTGTCAGCACTGGGAACCCATGCCACTTGGAGCAGCCTACCTGAAGGCTTGGAAAACTGAGGGCCCTGCCAGAGGTGAGGAGTCACCCCTGAAAAGGCCCAACAACAAAATGCCATGTAGAAGTCTGCATGCTTACTGGAGTCTGTATAACGCTTGCAAACTCTCATACTGACCATTACCTTCTGCACTGTTCTTGGTCTAGGACCTACAGTAGTTGCAGCAGTGGCAACCATCCAGCTGGTACAGCTGTCACTGAGGAGCTCCTGACCTCTTGAATTTTTGCTTTCAGTGTTTTGAAAACCTTGATGCCAGGCAGCA
Source organism: Hemiscyllium ocellatum (assembly GCF_020745735.1). Classification (NCBI taxonomy): domain Eukaryota; kingdom Metazoa; phylum Chordata; class Chondrichthyes; order Orectolobiformes; family Hemiscylliidae; genus Hemiscyllium; species Hemiscyllium ocellatum. The sequence continues at coordinate 70,523,949 of NC_083412.1, forward strand.
AACTGTCTGTTAAGCATTTTATTTTGACTGGGCTCCAAAAAAGACCCTAGTGGTCTTGTCACCCGCTTTCTAACTCTTGGGTAGGGCCTGTGTTACAACCATTTCCCCTAGTGTAGAAAGCACAAGTGTAATTATTGAGAAACAGAGTTGTATAAATTTTTCTGTTAAGTGAATTCTGGACCACTGAGATTAAATTTACTTCTGTGTTTGCATACTCTGGTTTTAACTAGCAATATTTAATGTGTATCAATAATTTTATTAAAACTCTGAAGATTAGTAATATAACTTTCTGCACATTTGCCTCAAATACTGATGAATAAAGTGTAATGCAGTTGATTGCAAGTACATTTAAAAAGTGCTTAATAGAACTTAAAATATTTGAATATTGAATTTGCATGATTTTTGTGCCTTTTTACCATCTAGACCTGAATATACCAATTGCACTGAACTAAGTTAGAAATTACATTTATGCTTTACGAGAAGCAGCAATGCAGTCAGCTTCAGTTTCTGCTCGGTTAAAATGAATTCTGTTGGTATCTTAGAAATGTACTATGAACTATAGTGTGGTAAATCAGTGATCTTGGCAAAAAATCTGTAATGCAGAATCTTCCTGAACAAAAAATAATCTTCAGATTTGCATTTGTCTTGTTCTGCATTCACCTCCTGTAGGAAGAAAATGCAAGCTCAATGAAGTCAAATAATTACACCCTGTGTCATATACGAAGGAAAGACCAGTATATGGTTTCAATTGCTTCAAAGCAAGAGAAGGAGAAGCACATATTTAAGCAAAGTGGTCCAGTTCAGAAGTAAGCTGGTTTGTTATTCATGTGTAATAGTAAATGTGCTTGCATAATTATTCTATTATGAGTGTACATGAATATATGTTCTCTAAACTCTATTATTTTATTTGTTCACAATGTGAACATCATTGACAAGGCTGGTATTTGTGTCCCATCCCTAATTTTCCTTGAAGATCAGATTTGAGCAATTTGTGCATCTGATCAAATGAGTGAGTGAGTGCTGGCTTATAAGAAGCCATGATGTGGAGGTGCTGATGCTGTGATTTTAACTTTATAAGAAGCTAGCTTTACTAATTATTTGGCGCGTTATGATAAACCTAATACATCCATCTTGACTGGTCTGGACTCAACTGTTATTCTACTATTGTTAGAATCTACAAAATAATTTATATTATGTCTTTAATAATTTTGGCATATCTTAAGTTAATTGTAGGGAAATTGATTACTATCATGTAAAGGATGATCTTATTTAAACAAATAAAATTTAAAGGGGACTTGATATGATCGATATTAAGAAGGTACTTTCATTAGTGCAGGAATCTCAACTTAGGGTATAGTTCCAGAATAAGAGGCACTCATTTTAGAATTAGACTTTAGAGGTGCGAAGGATTTCTTCTCCCAGAGAGTAGTGAATGCCTGGAATTCTCAATCTCAGTGTGTCATGAAGGCTGGATCACTGAACGTATTTAAAGGAGGTAGATTTTAGAAATATCACAGAGATGACAGCTAGACTAAGCTGATACAGAACAGGAATTGAAGTCTGGTGCAGATCAGCCAAGAATTTGTTGAATGGTGAAACAGATTTGAGGGACTTAATAGCCTATTCTCTCCCTATTTTCTCGAACACATAAGAATGCAAGAAATATATAGGATTTTCTGTGGGCTAGACATGTCTAATTTTGCTGCCAAAGTTCTAATTTGACATTTTATTTTTGCTATTATTTTTGTTTTTCTTGTTCACTCTGTCTTCAATTTAATTGAACATCTTGATGAAAAGTTCAGTGTGAGATATGCATAGATCTTTTGTTTCGGGTTCTATTTATATTGCAGCATATTTTTCATATAGTTTTGGTGATCCAAACAGTGCACAATAACAATCCATTTCTATTGTACCCTAACATTGGAAGCCATTAATGACCTAAAGGAAAAACTATTGTGATTGTACTCTACCTCCCTGTTTCTGAAGAATCTTGACTAATATCAATAGGTGATACTGCTGCCTCACAGCACCAAGGACCCAGGTTCGATTCCAGCTTTTGGCGACTGTGCAAACTCCACACAGAGATTCTCCCCATGTCTGTGTCGGTTTACTCCCGCAATCTAAAGATGTGAAGATTAAGTGAATTGGTTGTGCTAAATCGCCCATAGTGTTCAGGGATGTTTAGGTTAGTTGCATTAGTCAGGGGTAAATATAGAATAATAGAGCAGGGGAATAGGTCTGAATGGGATACTCTTCTGAAGGTCGGTGTGGACTTGTTGGGCCGAAGGGCCTGTTTCCACACTGTAGGGATTCTATGATTCTACTCGAGACAAGTTAATTTGAGTCACATTTTGTTTATGTTATATCTCATGTTTGTCATTTTCACATTACCAAGCATTTCTGCTAGTTCAAGTGAATATGAACTGTTGAATTCTATATTTCTTGCAAAGTCTGACTCCACTAAGAAGTACTTATGAATGATTTAGTTTTTTAAAGTGGCATGTTTTGAAAGTGTTTTGATAAATTGTAAGCAATTTTAATGCTCACAATATAGGGGCTTTTATACAAGGTTGAAATTTCTCTACAGCTGTGCTGGTCTGAGTATTTTCTGTTGTACAGGGCCATGAACTTATGTTTTTGGCTCTGCTCTCAGACCTTGGGAAATTTGAGTTTATAACCTGACCCATATTCTTTAATCTTGTGGATAACCCCAGCTATGACCCAGTATTTCATAATGGTAGAGAAGATGATCAGGCTAGGTTGACTAATTTTCGAAAGTTTTGGAAATACCAGAGAGGGCAAAGAGAAAATGAGGAACAGAGAAAAACGACTGAGGGAAGGCTAGAGTATTGATAGCAAACAAAGAGCTGGTCCACTTCCAATAGACAAGAAGGGTTAAATTGCATGTCTGTAAATGTATGGAGTATAGTGAACAAAATTGAGAAAGTTGAAGCAGGAAGTGCTAAGGGGAATGTGACATTGTAGCGTTGATAGAAACTTGGCTCAGGCCAGAATAGGACTGAATACTTGACATTCTGAGTTATGAGGCAGGATAGTAGTCTTGATCAAATTGTTGCCCTTGAACAAGATGTAGTTCTTGAATTCCAATCTATGTGGTTGAAGGTGAGAAACAGAAAAAGAGCAGTGACCTTGTTGGGTATTTATTACAGAACTTCAAATAGTGGGGAGGAATTAGAGAGCATTTGTAGACAATTCTGGAAATCTGGGGAAAAACAGGACTATGATAGTTGGTGATTTAAATTACCTTAGGGTGGACTGGAAAATGTGGAGTGTAGCACACAGAAGTTGAGATATTCCTACAACAAATACAGAAGAATTTCTAGAACAATACATTTCCAGCCCTGTGGGGTAGCATTTGTGAAATAACACTCATAATAATATTGAGAATTATGTTAAGTTGGTAAAAGATAAAGATCAGTCAAGGATTAAGATTCCAGATGAGAAAAGGATACATATTAGAGGTCTAAAAGTTCAACTGGAGTAGGTGATTGATTGGTTGGAATTGCATTTGTGGATAAAACAGTGGATAAAGAATGGGAGAATTTCAAGTGATTAACAAGGTGCAAGCTAGGTACTTACCCATAAGAAATAAATATGAGGTATCCAAAGCTGGAGTATCCTGACCAACTAAGGATATTGATAAGAAAATAAGAATGAGGTTGGAGACAGTACAGAAACAGACCCAATCCAACTCTTCTTTGCTGACCAGATACCCTAAACTGATCTTGGCCCTTTTGCCAGCAATTTGGCCCATATTCCTCTAAACCCCTCCAACTCAAGAGACCCATTCAAATAGCTTTTAAATGTAATTGTACCTGCCTCCTCCACCACATCGGGCAGCTCGTTCCATTAATGCACATCACCATATGCATGAAAAAGTTGCCCCTCAAGTCCCTTTTAAATCTATGCCCCCTCATTTTGGACTCCCCTATCCTGGAAAAAAGACCGTGGCTATTCACCCTTTCCATGCCCCTCATGATTTTATAAACTTCTGTAAGGGCACCCCTCAGCCTCTGATGTTCCAGGGGAAAAAAGCCTATTCAGCATCTCCCTACAGCTCAAACCCTCCAATCGTGGCAACATCCTTAAGTCTTTTCTGCACCCTCTCAAATTTCACAGACTTGAATTCAGTATTCCAAAATTGGACTAACCAATATCCTGTATAGCTGCAATAGCTCCCAACTCCCTACATTCAATGCATTGATCAAAAGCCAGCTTCGCCACCATGTCTACGTGTGACTCCACTTTCAAAGAACTGTGCACTTACACCCCTAGGTCCCTTTGTTCAGCAACACTCCCCAGGGCCCTACCATTACTGTCTAAGTACTGCCCTGATTTGTTTCACCAAAATGCACACCTCATATTTTTCTAAACTAAGCTCCACCTGCCACTTCCAGCCCAATGGATCAAGTTTCCATTTTAGTCTGAGATAAACGTCTTCGCTGTCCACTACGCCACCAATGTTGTTGTCATCTGCAAATTTACTAACTAAATTCACATCCAACTCATTCTATAATCAATGATGAAAAACAGTGGACCCAACACTCTTCCTTGTAGTAACATTTAAATAATGTTGTAGAGTTAGTTAGAGGAGCAAAATAGCTTAGTTTCCATCAGTTTTAATTTTTGGAACTAATAGTAGGGTTCTGTAGAACTCTATGACTCTATATATGGTGCATACCAGAAGAGTGATAGCACTAGAAATCAGGAAGAGTGTCTCAAATGCAGGAGAGAGGCTAAGGCTGGAATAAGGAAGAATAGGAGGAAGCAGAAAGAAAGGATGGCAGGTTGCGCTGAAAACAAATAGTAAAATGTTCTTTAAACGTCTTACTATTAAAAGATTAGTGAAGGATAGCATTCGGCCCATTCGTCAAACAGGGTAAGCTGCTCACTAAAGCAACGCATATGATACAGATACTAAATAAATACTTTTGCTTCTGTCTTTACCAAATTAGAAAATGGTGACAATGTGGTTGAAAATGTGAGTGTTGAGCAACTGAGCAGTATAGAGATAAAGAAGAGCTGCAAAAAAGGCTGACAGCATTCCAGGTAGAGAAGTCGCCAGGCCCAGATGGGAAGCATCCTAGATTGCTACTTGAGCGAGGTAAAGGAGCAAATTGCGGAGCTGTTGACAGAAATTTTCCAGGCCTCTCTGTACACAAGATTAGTCCTGAGGAATGGAAGATTGTAAATGTGATACTGTTGTTTAAGAAAGGGGCCAAGTATAACCCGGAAATTATGGACCTGTCAGTAGTGGGAAAACTGACAGAGGCCAGAATGCAGGTTTAGGTAAACATACACCAAGAGAAACATAAGTTAATATTAGTCAATCAACATGACTTTGTCGAGGGTAAGTCAAGTTTGCCAAATTTGATTCCTTTGAGAATGTGACAGAGGCTGTGGATGATACTGTGCCATGTGACAGGTTGGTTAGAAAAGTAAAGTGTTTGGGATTGATAGATCCTTAGCAGCTTGGATTAAAAGTTGCCTAAAAGAAAGGAAACAGGATAAGTGTAGATGAGGGGAGTGTTCTGACTGGAGGCAAGTTGACAATTGTGTTTCCAAGGGATCGGTGTTGGGACCCTTGCCTTTTCTTATTTATAGAAACAATTTTGAAATAGGTGTTGAGGACAAAATCTCCAGATTTGCAGGTAATACTAAGTTAGGGAGAATGGTGAATTGTGAGGATGATGCTAAGTGACTTCAGAGGGACATTAAGTTGGCCAAATGGGCAGATGCCTGACAGATGAATTTTAATGTATAGAAACATGAGGTTTGATATTTTGGTAGAAGAAACTTAGACAATACAGGGATAATGGTACAACTTTGAAGGGAGTACAGGAGCAGAGGGACCTCAGGGTTCATGTGTATAATTCTCTGAAGGATGCCAGGCAAATTTAAATAATTGTTAAGGCTGCCTGCAGCATCCTTGGATTTATAAATAAAGGCCCTGAGTATAAAAACAAAGTGATGCTACACCTATATGAATCATTGGTCAACCATATTTAGAGTATTGTGTTCCGTTCTGGGTGCCTTATTTAAGGAACAATATTAAAACCTTGGAGAGAGTGCAAATGAGATTTGCTAGAATGATACCAGGATTGTGGGATTTTAGATACAAGGAAAGATGAAAGAAATTTATCTTATTCTCCTTGAAGCATAGAAGTGATCTTATTGAAGTGTTCAAGTTATGAATAATTTTAACAAAGTAAAGAAGGATATTCTGCTTCCATCTGCACTTCACTCGGTATAGTCTACTGTATTTGTGGTTCACAATGTTGTCTGCTATATACTGGGGAGATGAAACGCAAATAGGGTGGACGCTTTGCTGGACATCTACGATCTGTCCGCAAAAATGACCCAGAGCTTCTAGTTACCTGCCACTACAACACACCACCTTGTTCCCTGACTAACAACTCTGTCTTGGGCTTGCTATTGTGCTCCATCAAAGCTCTGTGCAAGATGGAAGAACATCTGATTGAGGTTTACAAAATCATGAAGGGTATAGACAGGGTGGATAGAGACAAGCTTTTTCCCAGGGTGAAAGTTTCAATAACGAGAGGTCACTCTTTCAAGATGAGAGGTGGAAAATTTAAGGGGGATTCATGCGGCAAGCACTTCACACACAGGGTGGTGGACGTACTGAATGCTTTGCCAGCAAAGTTGGTAGAGGCAGGCACGGTAGATTCATGAATCTTTTTTACAATGTTGTTCGGATTTGGAATGCATGGGAGAGTGGTAGAAGTGGATTCCATTGGAGGTTTCATGAGAACTGGATATACATCTATATTTCAAAGTGATGAATTTCAAGGGCTACGGAGAAAGAGCTGGAGAACGGGACTGGTTGGGTAGTTCTTTTGGCAGCCAGTGCAGACACAGTGGTTTGGCCTTCCATATTGTAAAATCCTGTGATTCTGTAAGATGTAAGTGCAAATTTGATCTTGACCATCAGGGTGTAGGTCTGCATGTATATTTTTAATACAACTAAATTTAATGTTATTTGATTTACTAATATTAGGCAAAACATATAATTCATGAAATTCCTAGCTTTATCTGGTATATAAATTGTAAATACCCAGAGGCGCAGATAAAAATGAATAAATTAATAAATTAATATCTTTTGCTAAATGTATTCCATTCTCATACGTTTGCTGCCATGTTATTTATTCCTATATATGACAAGTGAACATTGATATCATGTTTAAAATGATTTTATTCTGGTTATCGATTTTATTTTTATTTCAAAAAGGCAGTAATTTTAATGTTTCTTCTCATACAGAATAATAGTATTCCCCCCTCCTCCAACTAAAGGAGGACTTGCAGTTACTACTGAAGACCTAGAATGTTTGGAAGAGGGAGAGTTTCTCAATGATGTTATCATTGATTTCTATTTAAAGTAAGTATTTAGGTCTTTTTTTATTGCAGTCCTTTAATATTGTACAGTAAAAATATTGGAGGTGAAACAGCCAGTGGTAATTTTGAGAAGATTGATTCAGCAATCATAACAATTGTTCTTGTTTGGATATTCACAAAGAATATTAACAGCATATTCATAAATTGTCCCAAATATGAACCTGAAAGCCCCTTTTCTGTGTTGAAATCTGCTTCCAGTGCATTTTCCTCTTTGGAAGGAATTTAAGGTTTTCAAGATTATCAAATCTTAAAATGGCAGATTTGAATTGGTTGACTGTTCTCATGGCAGATCAAACGTCAGGAGTTACAAGTTAAAATTGAGTAAGGTAGCACATCTTCATTCAAAGATTAGTTTGTTTTTATGAAATAAGTTACCAGGTAGGATTTTGCAGAGAATATTATCAATGTACTTGAGGACACAAAGACATGATTGAGAAATATGTTATGAAAGTCGAGAGAATATGGAGTTAAAAACCTGACTCAACTCGGTTGGTGCAAAGCCTGACTGGTTGTCTCTATAACTGTTTCTTGTTATCACAGCCAACAGAAGCTTCCAAATTCAGTGAATGTAATGTTTATCAGTTGCAGACACATGCTAATAAATATCTTTTGCTAGATTTTGCTGTTAGTGAAGACCTGCTGTCTGCCTTTGACCAAGAATGGTTTGGAGGTGTCGGTGTTGGACTGGGGTGGACAGAGTTAAAAATCGTACAACACCAGGTTATAGTCCAACAAGTTTATTTGGAATCACTAACTTTTGAGTTGTTGCCTCTTTATTAGGTGGTTGACCAAGGAGAAAATACTAGTCACAAATGTCTAGTGAGTTCTGTGGCATGGGTTTCACCACTGCTAGATAAATTTTATTCTGGCATCAGCTATAAGTATATTCTAACATTCTACAACTGCGATATAATCAAGCAGACTAAATAGCTAATCGAACTAAAGAATTCTCACAGTGCAAATCACAAATTAACAAATGATTTTGCCAAATACACATTATAATTTTCTATGAACAAAAATAAAAATTGAATTAAATGGAGGTAGAATACCTTAAATATGAAGTTTGTTTTTAAAAAATTGATTTTTTTTCTCTGAGGCAGTTGCCATTGCACAAATACACACATTTATTTTATAGGAAAAAGGTTGTTCAGCTGCAATTGCAACTTATGACACTATTAAAAATCAATTTACACTTCCTTCAGCTAAATTTAACTTTTTCAAAGACTTTACAATATAAATGAAGTGTACAAAAAAACTCACAACAGTTCAATAATTTCTAAAAGAATCCCGTTTTCAATGAGGGAAAAGACAACCTAGAGGGACATGTAGCAAAAAATGTTTGATCCACTGGCAGAATCCGGAAATATTAGAAGCAGCATCTTTGCATTGAGAACAAATTTCTCAAACCAATTAGTTATGGAAATTGTGTTTTTACTTTGCTGTGTAAATAATAGTATCAGTGAGTGAGCCTTTTTTATGCATAGTGTAAACCAAGGATTAATCTAATAATTTTAACTGAACAATTCAATAAAGCATGAATTATATCAAAGAAAAAAGCATTGGCTATGCATTGAATAAAGTTCTCTGTAAAGTTTTATATTAACTAGTGTTGTTTATTTTATCTAAGGTATCTTTTACTAGAGAAAGCACCCAAAGAACTTGCTGAGCGCACTCACATTTTTAGTAGCTTCTTTTATCGACGTCTAACCCGAAAGGATAATGCTGGATCAGAGGAAGCAACTAACCTCTCGTAAGCAAAGTTTCTACAAGTCAAATGGATTATATTTCTGGTCCTTAGTGAACTGTTTGCTTTCCTGTTGCTGTGTTTCTCATGATGTAGAACTATTTTAATGCTACTGTTTCTAGGTTAATAGGTTTTTTTCCAGCAATTGAAGTGAACATGCTGCATTCACCAAGATTAGCAGCCAGGAAACACCACCTATTTTCATTGTCCAAGGGCTGATAATTCTGTACAGTTTTGAGTTATTTATTTTGGAGCAGGGAACACAGTCATGGTGTTATTGGATCAGGAATTGGACTCATGCATCAAAGACACCAGTTCATATGTCAGCAAAGCAGCTAGGTTAATTTAAAGTAAATAAATAAGTGTGGGGTTTAAAAGCTTCAGAGAAGGAAATCTGCCAGCCTGACCTAGTCTGGATGAGGCATGACTTCAGGATTAAACCAGTGTAATTGATGTTCTGGATGTAGGTTTGCTCGCTGACCTGGAAGGTTCGGTTTCAGACGTTTTGTCACCATACTAGGTAACATCCTCATTGAGCCTCTGAATGACACAGTGGTGGTGTAGACTGCTTTCTATTTATATGTTTGAGTTTCCTAGGGTCTGTGATGTCATTTCCTGTATAACATCATTTCCTATGGTGATGTCATTTCCAGTTCTTTTTCTCAGGGGTGGTAAATGGGATCCAAGTCCATATGTTTGTTGATAGAGTTTCGATTGGAATGCCATGCTTCTAGGAATTCTCGTGCATGTCCCTTTTTGGCTTGGCCTGGGACGGATGTGTTGTCCCAATCAAAATGGTGTCCTTTCTCATCAGTAGGTAAGGATACTAGTGAGAATGGATCATGTTGTTTTGTGGTTAGTTTTCTGCCTGTTTGTGCAATGTAGTGTTTATTACAGTTCTTGCAAGATGTTTTGTAAATGACATTAGTTTTGCTTGTCTGTATAGGGCTTTCAAGTTTATTAGCTGCTGTTTTAGTGTGTTGGTGGGTTTGTGGGCTACCATGATGCCAAGGGGTCTGGGTAGTCTGGCAGTCATTTCTGAGATGTCTTTGATGTAGGGGTGAGTGGTAGACGCTGCTTTGAAGTTCCCCATTGGCTGTTTGCTCTACTGCGACCTCTCAGAATGATAGTTTGTCACAGTAAAGCAAACAGCCAATGGGGAACTTCAAAGCAGCGTTTATAGGAAAACAACACATACTGACCAAATATTGAATTACAGAAGCAATCGTCTCAACATTCACAAACGAAGCTGCATTAGAACGTTACTCCAATGAGCCACCTCACACTGCAGCACAGAGGAACTACGCAGAGCAGATGAAACTCACCTATACAGTCTCTTCAAAAAGTACAGGTACCCAACGAACACAGTCCATCGATTTCTGAGCAACAAACCCAAACAAGCAGATGAAACATATCCAGAAACACTAACCACTCACCCCTACATCAAAGACATCGCGGAAATGACTGCCAGACTACTCAGACCCCTTTGGCATCATGGTAGCCCACAAACCCACCAACCCACTAAAACAGCAGCTCATGAAGTTGAAAGACCCTAGACAGACAACAAGCAAAACTAATGTCATTTACAAAATACCTTGTAAGAACTGCAACAAACACTACATTGGACAAACAGGCAGAAAACTAGCCACCAGAGTACATGAACATCAACTAGCCACAAAATGACATGACCCATTCTCAATAGTATGCTTACCTACAGATGAGGAAGGACACCACTTCGACTGGGGCAACACATCCATCCTTGGCCAAGCCAAGCAGAGACATGCATGATAATTCCTAGAAGCATGGCATTCCAAACGGAACTCTATCGACAAACACATTGACTTGGATCCCATTTACCACCCTCTGAGAAAAAGAACGGGAAATGACATCACCAACCCTAGGAAACTCAAATATATAAATAGAAAGCAGGCTACACCACCAGTGCATCATTCAGAGGCTCACTGAGGATGCTACCTAGTATGGTGACAAAACGTCTGAAACCGAACCTTCCAGCTCAGCGAGCAAACCTACATCCAGAACTTCAACCTGAGCTACAAATCTTTTTAAAACTCGCCAATGTAATTGATTCTTGACTGCCTCCGAAATAGCCTAACAAGCTGTGCATTTGAGTCAAACCACTGTAGAAAAGTTGAAGGAGAATGAAACTGAATGAACAACCTTACATTGACCAAGGCATTGGAAATGATAACAAAGGCAGTTAACCCTGCAAAATCATTATCACAAATGTCTGGTGAGCTATGTCAAGATTGAGAGCTAGTCTACAAATTAGTCAAGTAACAGCACAGTCAGACTCATCAAAGCATACTTTACAGCAAACGTCCGAGTTTGTTGTGCTACCATCCAGCCAGTGGTTCACAATACTACTGAAAGGTGAGAGGAGTATAAAGTGGAGGGATGAAATCGCTTTGTCAAATGGGCCCTTCATGTCAAGGCTAGTCATTGTCATCTCACCTTTGGGAATTCAGTTATTGTGTGCATGTTGAACTAATATTATAATGATGCCAGAATCTGAGTGGCCCTGACAGTACCCCAACAGAAAGTCATTGAGCTCATGTTTGCTTAGTCAGTGCTGAGGGGAAATTTAATTGAAATGTAAAACATTTTGAGAGACCTAGATTGAGTGGTTGGAAATTGGGCTTATTTACCAGAGCAGTTAGTTTAATGAACAGCGAGCATTGATTTTAAATTGATTGTTCGTAAGATTATTGCAGTTTCTTGTAATGTTATAAGCCTTCCTTTAATCTAATGCATTTTTAAAATCCTTTTTAGTAAGGAATTAATGGATCTTTCTTGTTGAACTTTTTGTTTTCCATTTTGAGCATTTTGAATTGTTTTTTTAAATGTTTCTAACTTCTAATTTACCGTCTTCTATTCTGCTCAATCAATTTAGACAGCTCCCTCTCCTAAATCCTTGTTTTAGCTGTTCGCAAAGGCTATTAAATGCTTTGTTTAAAACTCCAATGTTTTCAATTTGTTCATTTTAAGAAAATATTATTTCTCAAAATTGTGGTTCTGTGACTTATGTTAATACCAATAAGCTGATTTTCTTTTTTGTTTTAAGAATGCCTGTAGTTAACTGGGCGTATTTCAAAGATAAATTGTTATTCTATTGTTTTCTTTTGAGTGCAGTGTTTATTTGGTTGCTGATTTGCACTCATTTACCAACTTTGATTAAAAATACATTATATTGCCCTTGTAGAATACAGCACAAGAGACACCAGCGCGTGAGAACATGGACACGACATGTAGATATCTTTACAAAGGATTTTATATTTGTCCCTGTTAATGAAGAGTAAGTGTTCTTTGCTTAATCTGTTGCACATGGTTCTATTGGGATAAATTAAAGCCATTTATTTACATAGTACAATGGTATCATGATCAGGTAGGTCAATTGGCTGAGGGGTGGCAGATGAAATTTAATTTGAGCAAATGTGAGTAGCTGCACCTTGGAAGGCAAATCAGAGCAGGACTTATACACTTAAAGGTAAGGTCCTGGGGAGTGTTGCTCAGCGAAGAGACCTTGGAGTGCAGGTTGATAATGCATTGAAAGTGAAGTCTTAGAATAGTGCAAAAGGCATTTTGGTACGCTTGCCTTTATTGGTTAGAGCATTTGGGTATAGGAGTTGTATTTGGGTATTGCAGCTGTACAGGACATTGGTCAGGCAATTCTGATCTCCCTGCTATAGGAAGGATGTTGTGAAACTTGAAAGGGTTCAGAAAAGATTTACAAGAATGTTGCTAGGGTTGGAGGGTTTGAGCTTTCAGGAGAGGCCGAATACGCTGGGGCTATTTGCCCTGGAGTGTCGGAGACTGAGGGGTGACCTTATAGAGGTTTACAAAATCATGAGGGCGTGGATAGGGTAAATAGGCAAGGTCTTTTTGGGGTGGAGGAGTCCAAAACTAGACTGCATAGTTTATGTTGTCAAGGGAAAAATTTAAAAGGGACCTAAGGGGCAACCTTTTCACAAACCGGGTGTTGCAGGTATGTAATGAGCTGCCAGAAAAAGTGGTGGAGGCTGGTACAATCTCAACATTTAAAAAGAATCTGGATAGGTATATGAATAGGAAGGATTTAGAGGGATATGAGCCAAATGTTGGCAAATCGGGGTGGATTCATTTAGGATATCTGGTCAGCATGGACGAGTTGGACCAAAGGTTCTCTTCCTATGCTGTATATCTCTACTGCAGGGAGCTGTATAAAGTAAACTATTGGTAACTTTGGACTCTGAACAATCACAAAGTTCATATCTGTTAACTTTTTGAATGACCCATTTGTTTGCAGGTCACATTGGTATCTTGCTATTATTTGTTTTCCTGCGTTAGACAAAATAGTTTATGAAACTGATGTTGCCTCTGAAACAAAGGCAAGCAAATTACTTCCAAATCCATCTTCCACACACTTACCTAGTGAAGAAAAAACAAGTCAAGAACAAGAGCCATCATCTGATGAATCTGATGGGAATACCACTCTGAATTCGCTGTCACAGGATTCAACAAGTAAGCTCTTGCCTTTTAACTGGATATATATTCCTATGTATTAAGCAACTATTATTTCAGGATTTTTTTTAAAAACAGTACCTCCTCACAGCACGATTGCTGTACAAAATTGTAGGCTTAAAAGATGATCTTGAAGGATAAAGTCAGCTTTTTTTGAGGTTTTGTAATGTTTGATTTTATGCAATCAAGTAATAAGTTACTTAAGATCCAAGTGTAACAAATTAATTTCACCAAAACCTCAGAACTCCTCACTTTTTTTCCACAAGAAATCAAACCTAAACAATGTAACCAATGGATAAGGTGAATATTGTAAGAATTTTTCAAGCTTTAACTTTCTGGTGTCTCAGTGTTAACATTTTAAGGATGTTAAAAATGTGGTTTAGATATGTTTCACTACCTCTGTTACAAATGACAACTCTAAGTACTGCCATTTTGGGCCAGTAGGGATTGCTAGTAAGTGCCAGCAACCTTAGAAGTTTTGATATCCCAAAAATGAAAAATACAAATTATATTTTTATTTATTGTGATTTCCTGATCTCTAGGTGTTACCTGGTAGTTTTGAGCAGATGTGCAATTATTCACTCAATGCAATGATCTTTAATGAACATATCAATCCAAATTACTGTGCATTGATATGAATTAGCAAATAGAATGCATGCATTGTGATGGTTAAGATTATATTTTGTTCTCTTGCAGATATTGACTCTAGCAGTGTTCCTTCCATAACTTCAGTGTCCAGCACGAGGATGCAGGTAAATAATACAATAATTAGCTTATATTCTTATATTCGGCCATGCTCACCTGACTCCAGAGCCACAGCAATGTGGTTGACTCTCAACTGCCCTCTGAAATTGCCTAGCAAGCCACTCAGTTGTCCCAATTGCAATGAATCTCAACAAAGAAATGAAACTGCATGGATAACATGGCATCGATGCGTGTGTCAGAAAAGACAACAGTAGAAATAACTCTATCGACCCGGCAAAGTAGTCCTTACTAACATTTTGAGGGTGGTGCCAAAATTGGAAGATCTGTCTCAGACTAGTCGAGCAACAGCCTGACATAGTCATACTCATGAAATCATACCTTACAGCCAATATCCCATACATACCATCACCATTCCTGATATATCCTGTCCTGTTGACAAGACAGACCCAGCAGAGATGGCAGCATCTTGGTACACAATCGTGAGGGATTGTCCAGGATGTTTGTGCATTGAGTCTGGACCTCATGAAATTTCATGGCTTCAGGTTAAAAATGGGCAAGGAAATTGACTGGTTACCAAGTACCATCCTCTCTGAGCTGGTGAATCTGCACTCCTCCATGTTGAACAACACTTGGAGGAAGCACTGAAGGTGGCAAACGTGCAAAATGTACTCTGGATGAAGGGCAACCTTTTCAAGCAGAGGATGGTGTGTGTATGGAGTTAGAGGTGGTGGTGGAGGCTTGGTACAATTACCCATCCAGATGCCTTTTGAATAATGTATGTGAATAGGAGTGGTTGAGAGGGATATGAGCCAAATGCTGGCAAATGGGACTAGGTCAGTTTAGGATATCTTAGTCAGGGCAGGTGAGTTGGAACAAAGGGTCTGTTTTCGTGATGTATAACTCCATGACTCTTACTTGCAAATATCTAGGATTGGATTGACAAATGGCAAGTAATGTTCACATCAAACAAGTACCAGGCAATGACGACTTCCAATAAGAGACAATCTAACCACCACCTCTTGTCATTCAGTAGTGTTACCGCTGCTGAAGCCTTCAGGTTAATGTTGATCACAAACTCAACTGGACTGTCCTCATAAACGCAATGTTTCCAAGAGCAGATCAGGAGCTAGGAATACAGTGACGAGTAACTCACGTTATGAATCTCCAAAGCCTGTCCTCCATCTACAAGGTACAAGTCATGAGTATGAAGCTTGGCACCATCAAAGGAGGGTTGCAAATCTGCTCCCAGTCCCACAGGGTACCAGTCTGCCCCCTGTCCCACAGGGTACCAATCTACTCCCAGTCTGACAGTCCCAAAGTCTGGAAACTTCAGCAATGAAAGGTGAATCAATTGAAGATGTTAGAGGCATCCTAGGTATAAAAGTGATTTAAGGAAATGTTTAATCCAGAGCACGTTTACTTAATATAGTGATCAGGATAATGTGATGCACGCACACAGTGAAGACAAGTTCAGAAGTTTTGCTTGGAAGCATTTGTAGATGTTTAATCTTTGATGGAACAGGTGATATGTAAATTTTTGATTTATTATACAAAAGACTATAGATTTCTGTGAGGTGAATGTTTAAAATTATATCTAGGTGGTAAGTTCCAGCATTATTTACAATAATAATTTTTAAGGCGAATGTTAAAATCAAAGCTCAAAAACAATTGCAATGTAAATACTGGGTTTTTGCATTGCTTTTTCCATCTAGTTCTGACCTTCTCCTAATTACTTAGCTTCTTGGTTGAAATTAGTTAATTTTGCATATACTGAGATTGAAACTTTGAGTCATTTTACATCTGCATTTACCAGTTGATTCATCAGTGGAGTTGGAATTTAGTTTTATTTAAGACCACATTTAATTTCTTACAGGGATGTATAAAGGCCCCCATCAACCTACACCAACAAAAAAAAAGGATACTCAAACAGTAAGTAACATTGACACTATAATTTGCTAATTTAAGTATTTTTAACATGTTTTGATTCTAACCATTGTTACAAAGTTGATTTTTTCATTTTGGAAGTAATTAGGAATGGCTTCCTTAATGTGCCCTTGTATGATTCCAGAAATAAATACGACTCAGGTAGTGTCTGCTTTGTGTTCCACCCTTCTTTCTCTCACAATGAAAAAATCAAATGCTTTCTTCCCTCCTTTCCTTTCCTTTATTTTCTCTTTTACCATTTTTCTTCCTTACTTTGATTTTGTTTTTCTTGCTCTGTCATTCTCCTAGCATCCTGTCTTCTCCTTTTCTCACATTTATTTTCTTAGAATTTAGTTTGTATGTTTTTTTTCAGAAGCCAGTGTCAAACAATGATACTTGGTATATTAGTTCTGATTTCATAAGGATGGTGAGTTGCATCGCACTTTCATAGCTGCTAATGGCTTGTGTTTTCACCAAAATTTGTAGTGGGACACATAACAAAAAGTAGTCTAGAGGAAGTGTAAAAGGTGAAGAATGAGAGTTGTTGTTGAAATGGAAATGAGAATAGTAGACTCATCAACAGCTGCCATCTGAAAAAATGAGGATAGAGGTTATCTTCACAAGCAGGTGAACTTTGTGGTGAGTCCAGAAGGTTGTGGAGATAATCAAATGAATGTAAACAAAAATCTGCCCTTCAGAGTTGCTGCTCTAGTCGATCTGATCATGGCTGATCATCTACTTCAATTCTATCTTTCAGACTGTTTTCATAGCCAGCGCTTTTTTTCTAATTTTTCTTCCCAGCTGCGCAGGTTTCCTGGACCAGTGCATGACAGTGACTTTCAGAACCAGACGTCAATGCCACGATCAGTACGCTGACATTGATTGCCATGTGCAGAACATTAGAACGAGGGTTGTGTGAGCATGTGGACTTGCAGCTTAGAGGAAATGATGTTCATATTCTTTAATAGCCCAAAAAAATCTCTTGATCTGGGTTTTGATATATCTGTAATCTAATCTATGCATCCACAGCTTGCTGGTGTAAAGAATTCAAAAGATTCACAACTCTTTGGGTGAAGAACTTCTTCCACCTGTCAGACTGAAATGGCCTATCTCTTTCAGTCATAACACCTTGTTCTGGTTTTCCAGGTCAAAGTAACGCTTCCTCAGCATTTAGCTTTCCAGGAGTCTCGAAGAATTTTGTCAGTTTCAATTAGAGTAAAGGATAATTCGTCTGAACCCTCAGGAATACCGGCCTAGTCTACTTAACCTCTCCTTGGTGAATAATTCCCTCATCGCAGGAAGCTGTCCAGTGAACCTCTGTCTGCATTCTCTCTATGGCAAGAATATACAGGGTATTTCCTTTGGTAAGGTGATCCTGAAGTGTGGTCTAACTCTGTTCATAAGAATCATACAGTTGCAAAGAGGCCTTTTTGGGGGCCTACAACTAGTTCCATTTTCCCATACTAGACCCATAGCCTTGAATGATAAGACACTTGAACTGGTCATCCCTGTACTTTAAAAAGTTGAGGTTTCCCTCTTCAACTACCTTTCCAGACAATGCAATTCAGACCTCCAGAGAAATTCTGGGTGAGAAAAGATTTTCCTCAAATCCCCCTTTACCTCCCACCTTCCACATTAAAATCTAAGGAGAACACTTGCTTTTTCTATTCATCCTATCCATGACATTCAGAATCTTATACATCTCTATCAGCACCCCTCAACTTTATTTGCTCCAAAGAAAACAACTTGAGTTTATCGACCCTCTATAACTGAAATGCTGTACCCAGGCAACATCCTGGTGAATCTCCTTTGCACCCCCTTCAGTGCTATCACATCCTTCCTATAGTGTGATTACCAGAACTGCAAATGTATTATTGTAGTAAAACATCTTTGCTCTTGTAGTCTAAAAATATTTGTAACTGAGTGGACGCCCGTAAGTCTTTAAATTCTGGTTGAAGATTTGTAGCTTGGGTGTCCGTAGTTGTGGTTCTGTTCGCCGAGCTGGAAGTTTTTGCTGCAAACGTTTCGTTCCCTGGCTAGGGAACATCATCAGTGCTGTTGGAGCCTCCTGTGAAGCGCTGCTTTGATGTTTCTTCCAGTATTTATAGTGGTTTGTTCAAGCCAGACAGAGAACAGCCAGGGAATTCCTAGAGGCATGGCATTCATCCACAAACTCCATTAACAGACACATGGACCTGGACCCCATATACAAACCACTGCAGCTGAAACTGACACCCGGAAGCGGCAAGAACATCCATCAACAGACACATCGACCTGGACCCCACATACAAACTACTACAGCTGAAACTGACACCCGGAAGCGGCAAGAACAAACCACTATAAATACCGGAAGAAACATCAAAGCAGCGCTTCACAGGAGGCTCCAATAGCACTGATGATGTTCCCTAGCCAGGGAACGAAACATTTGCAGCAAAAACTTCCAGCTCGGCGAACAGAACCACAACAAGTCTTTAAATTTAAGGCATCAAGTGGTATGGAGCAGTAAAGGGAATATGGTATTAAGATAGAGGATTAACGGTGGAGCAAGATGAAAAGCAAAATATCCTCCAGATGTCCCTGGATTCCACACGAGGACCTTAAAAAAAATGTAGGAAGGAGAAAATCTTAACGCTGTTCTTCTGGGAAGGGGGATGTGGAGGGATTGAATTTTTATTGTGAAAAGCAGGTAGTTGGAGCAAGAATATCAGAATAACTTGAAATGAGTGGTGAGAACATTAGAAGAGTCCGTGACACTCAAGCTTGACACCATCCAGAACAAAGCAGCCA
Organism: Hemiscyllium ocellatum; assembly: GCF_020745735.1. Taxonomy (NCBI): domain Eukaryota; kingdom Metazoa; phylum Chordata; class Chondrichthyes; order Orectolobiformes; family Hemiscylliidae; genus Hemiscyllium; species Hemiscyllium ocellatum. The sequence continues at coordinate 70,543,060 of NC_083412.1, forward strand.
CTTGACTGGCACTACATCCGCAAGCATCCACTTCCTCCACCACTAACACTTAATAACAGCAGTGTCTACTGTCTACAAGGTGCACTGCAGAAATTCGCCAAAGATCCTCAGACAGCGCCTTCCAAACCTGTGACTACTTCCATCTAGAAAGTCAAGGATGGCAGATATATGGAAACACCCAACCTTCAAGTTCCCTCCAAGCTACTCAACATTTTGACTTGGAAATAAATCACCATTTCTTCACTGTTGCTGGGTCAAAGTCCTGGAATTCCCTTCCTAAAGGCATTGTGGGTCAACTCTCAGCAGCTGGACTGTAATGGTTTAAGAAGGCAGCTCACCACCACCATTTCAAGGCCAACTAAGGACTGGCAATATATGCTGACCAGCCAGTGACACCCAATCCCACAAATGCATTTAAAAAATTAATGAATGCAGGTAAGAAGAGACTGAATAAGAAAGAAAAATCTCATCAAGATGGGAACAAGTTCATTCTGTGGGGTGAGAACAAAGTTGTTCAGTGGGTTTACCAAGGGAATCCTGTTTGTGGATCTTTGAAGGAAATAGAAGTGGGATGTGTGCAATTGGAAAGATGCAAATTGGAGACCATGCAGCAAGGCTTTCTAGGTTCTTATGAATTTACTTCATTTCATTTAGACAGCAATAAGTTGGTGTTCAGTAGTAAGGAAGAGATGCCCAAGAGTTGGGTTCATCCTCAGCTAGGTAGAAGTAATTGTGCCAAACAACAGCACAGCACAGCACGCTTGTCTGCAAGTTCAGTGACAGAGTTCTACAACTAAACAAAGGCTAGAGAAAATGAAGGGACAGAGAAATGTTATGATTTGTGTCATACTAGCAGTTCTCCATTTAACAAAATGGAGAGGGTTAGAGTGGTTATTTAATAACATATAGGGAATGCAAGTTGCTGACTTTAGCAAGTTTGAATACATGACTCCAATCTCAAGCAACTTGGTTGATTCCTAATCACTCTCTAAAATGGATCACAAGTTTCTCAAATGTTACATATATTCACATAGACTAAAGCAGTTCAAGATGAAAATTCATGCTATCTTTTTCAGGGCAATTAGGAATGGGTTGTGGAGCAAGATGACAGTGGAATAGGGCTCATGAGCCAGGGCTCCTCCACTTCAACTGCTTTTCTTTTTTCTTTTTCTCTCTCTCCTCTTTTTCTTTACTTACCTCTGTCCTGAGTTTGGACAGTTCAGTAGCAGCGAGGGATCCCAGCATGTACTCATGGCAGCAACAAGAGAGCCTTTACTTACTTTTCTGGGGTGAGCACAGGACCTGTCATCGGAATCAGCAGAAGTAAGGTAAGCCCAGCAGAAAAAGATGGCGTCTGAGGAACAGCGACTTAGTCATTGGTCGAGTCCAGTGCTGGTGACGGCAAAGCTATGGCAGAATAGCATCATGAGATGTCAAGATACACCCATCAGCAAGGTTTGTAACTGACATTGGTGGGTCCAGCATAGACTGCATTGAGATGGTGGTGGAGAATTAGTGAGTGGCGAAAAATCATCCCTGAAGAGTGGTGACTTCAACATTGGTTGGGTCCGCAAACATTGTTTGTGGTGAGACAATGGAGGAGGATTGCAGTGCGGACATCATTGATGATGAGCTAGCTTAGGACTGGTGGATTGTCTTAAGCTAAACCTTTTCAATTTTTTTCTTATTCTTAAAACTATTCAAAATGGCTCAGATCATAGTGACCAGTGGAAAAGCTTTTTTTTTAATTTCTCACTGTAAAACACATGTGACAATAAAATGACTCATTCCTAAATGCTGGTATTTCCAGCCACTTCCATGTTCAGAGAATGTCTAGAATATTTAATTTTGTAAGTGCTCTTAGGTACTTCCAAGAAGCATTATCAAACAATGTTACAAGAATATAATGAGAGCTGGAGTCAGTCATTCGGCCCTTTGGGCTTGCTGTATTCAGTAACTCGGAGGAGACAGTAAGGACTGCACATGCTGGAAGTCAGAGTTAATAGATGTGAAGCTGGAAGAGCGTAGCAGGTCACAGCATCTGAGGAGCAGAAAAGTCAACATTTCGGGCTGAAACTCTTTGTACGGACTTTATTAGGATAATGGCTGATTTTTTTACATTGACGCCTTCTTTCCACCCAGTTCCCAGATCATTTAATATCTTGGTATACAAAAAAAAACTGTCTTTCTGTGCCTGGAGAATATTCAATAACAGAACATCCACAGCCCACGAGGGTAGAGAATTTCAAGATTCTCAATTCTTTCAGTGTAGACATTTATCCTAAGCTCACGTAAATCATCAACCCATTATTCAGAGACAAGAACCTCATATTCTAGATTGTCTATTGCCCTGTCAACACCCTAAAGAATTTCATGTTTAAATTAGATAACCTTCATTGTCTTTTACCTAGTTATATACTCTCTCCACATTGCACAATGCCCTAATCTTGAGAATTGGCCCAGTAAATCTTCATTGCACTCCCTCTGAAGCAAATACGTCATTTTGGATAAGCAGACTAAAACTCCACAGAGTACACCAAGGCTCAACCCACCAATGTCCTGTAGAATTATATTAGGATTCTTTACTCATATACTATAATCCCTTTTGTGATAAAAGCTAACATACTCTTTGTCTTCCTCATTGTGCATGTACTGTATAGGATTGCAAGTTGAGTAAAAGATATGAGTTAGAGAATGAGCTGCACAGATTTGGATGAGTTTAAGTTTGTGGAAGGTGGGAATTCAAACAAGTGTTTTGGCTAGTCTATAGCCATGTCTAAAGGTACCAAAGGCCTGAATTAAGGTTTTAACAGTAGTTAAGCAGGGTCAGGTCTAGCAGCGTTTTGGATATGAAAGTTGTGCAATCTTAATGGCATAGTTTTATGGCTGATGGTACGTCTCGAAGCCAAGTATGGCATGGATGTTGCTAATAATCTGGTTGAATTACAGATATTTGTTGGGAAGAGGATTGGAAGTAGGTAGTTAGGAACTGATGTTTATATCAGTGGCCAATGACAGTCACTTTGTTCTTCCCGGTATTTTGATGGAGGAAATTGCTGCTCGTTTCATATTAAATATTGTACAAGTGGTGTGATACGTGGAAGGCAATTGAAGGATTAAGAGATGTGGTGACATATCGACTTGGATTTATTGGTGTGCATGTGGAACCTAGTGTTTTCAGATGATTTTGATGATGAGCAGCATCTGGTTGAGAAATAGGAAGATGCCAAGGATGGATCCTGGGGTAGAAGAGACCGCAGGTTTACGTGCCATTGCATTTGATTCTCTGGAGGAGAGACATTTGAGGAAGAGGAGGAGCGGACAGAAAGAGACCAGCAGGCAGTGCAGGGATCCCCTGTGGCCATTCTCCTCAACAATAAGTATATCATTTTGGATACTGTTGGCGGGATGAGGGGTGGGGGGGGGGGGGGGCGCGGAGGTGGAGGTGAGACTTACCAGGGCAAAGCAGTATGGTACAGGGCTCTGGCACAGACTCTGAACCTGCTGCTCAGAAGGGAAAGAGGAAGTGGAGAAGACCAGTAGTTATTGGGGACTCCATAGTTAGGGGGACAGATAGGAGGTTCTGTGGGGACAAGAGAGACTCACGGTTGGTGTGTTGCCTCCCAGGTGCCAGGGTTCATGATGTCTCTGACCATGTTTTTGGGATTCTTAAGGGGGAGGGGGTCCACATAGGCACCAATGACATAGGTAGGAAGAAAGGTGGGGATTTAAGGCAGAAATTCAGGGAGCTAGGATGGAAGCTTAGAGCTAGAACGAACAGAGTTGTCTCTGGTTTGTTGCCCGTGCAACGTGCTAGTGAGGCAAGGAATAGGGGGAGAGAGGAGTTGAGCACATGGCTACAGGGATGGTGCAGGAGGGAGGGTTTTGGATTCTTGGATAATTGGGGCTCTTTCTGGGGTAGGTGGGACCTCTACAAGCAGGGTAGTCATCATCTGAACCAGAAGGGTACCAATATCCTGGGGGTGAAATTCGCGAAGGCTACTGGGGTGCGTTTAAACTAATCCAGCAGGGGGATGGGAACCAAAATTGTAGTTCGAGAATAGAAAAGATTGAGAGGGAGGTCAAGTTTCAGGGATGCAAGATGGCACCGGCATGCAAGAAGTTGGTTTGAAGGGTGTCTACTTCAACGCCAGGAGCATCCGAAATAAGGAAGGTGAACTTGCAGCATGGGTTGGTACCTGGGACTTCGATGTTGTGGCCATTTTAGAGACATGGTTAGAGCAGGGACAGGAATGGTTGTTGCAGGTTCCAGGATTTAGATGTTTCAGTAAGAACAGAGAAGATGGTAAAAGAGGGGGAGATGTGGCATTGTTGGTCAAGGACAGTATTACAGTTACAGAAAGGATGTTTGGGGACTCGTCAACTGAGGTAGTATGGGTTGAGGTTAGAAACAGGACACCCTGTTGGGAGTTTTCTATGGGCCTCTGAATAGTTCCAGAGATATAGAGGAAAGGATAGCAAAGATGATTCTCGATAGGATTGTGAGAGACAGGGTAGTTGTCATGGGGGACTTCAGCTTTCCAAATATTGACTGAGAATAGTATGAGTACTATAGAACACCGGTTTTTGTCCAGTGTGTGCAGGAGAGCGTTCTGACACAGTATGTAGACAGGCCAACAAGGGGCAAAGCCACATTAGATTTGGTACTGGGTAATGAGTCCAGCCAGGTGTTAGACTTGGAAGTAGGTGAGCACTTTGGTGATAGCGATCACAATTCTGTTATGTTTACTTTAGTGATGTTCGAGTAAAAAGTGAGGTCTGCAGATGCTGGAGATCAGAGCTTAAAATGTGTTGCTGGTTAAAGCACAGCAGGTCAGGCAGCATCCAAGGAACAGGAAATTCGACGTTTCGGGCATAAGCCTGATGAAGGGCTCTGGCCCGAAACGTCGAATTTCCTGTTCCTTGGATGCTGCCTGACCTGCTGTACTTTAACCAGCAACACATTTTCAGCTCTTTCTTTAGTGATGGAAAGGGATACTGGGCAAGAGTTACAGCTAGGGAAAAGGCAATTACGATGCGATTAGGCAAGATTTAGGAAGCATAGGATGGGGAAGGAAACTGCAGGGGATGGGCACATTAGAAATTTGGAGCTTATTCAAGGAAAAGCTCCTGTGTGTCCGAGATAAATATGTACCTCTCAGGCAGGGAGGAAGCTGCAGAGCGCAGGAGCCGTGGTTTATGAAGGAAGTGGAATCTCTGGTCAAGAGGAAGAAGAAGGCAGCTTATGTTAGGATGAGATGTGAAGGCTCAGTTAGGCTGCTTGAGGGTTACAGGGTAGCCAGGAAAGACCTAAAGAGAGAGCTCCGAAGAGCCAGAAGGAGACATGAGAAGTTATTGGTGGATAGAATCAGGGTAAACCCTAAAGTTTTCTATAGGTAATTAAGGAATAAAAGAATGTTGAGAGTAAGATTAGGGCCAATCAAGGATATTAGTGGGAAATTGTGTGTGGAGTCAGAGGAGATGAGGGAAGCACTAAATGACAGTATTCACGCTAGAAAATGATAATGTTGTCGAGGAGAATACTGAGATACTGGCTACTAGACTAGGTGGGATTGAGGTTCACAAGGAAGAGATATTAGAAATCCTGCAGAGTGTGAAAATAGATAAGTCCCCTGGGCTGGATGGGATTTAACCTAGGATTCTCTGGGAAGCCAGGGAGGAGATTGCCAAGCCTTTGGCATTGATCTTCAAATTGTCATTGTCTACAGGAATAGTGCCAGAAGACTGGAGGATAACAAATGTGGTTCCCCTGTTCAAGAAGGGGAGTAGAGACAACCCTGATAATTATAGACTAGTGAGCCTTACTTCATTTGTTGGTAAAGTGTTGGAAAAGGTTATAAGAGATAGGATTTATAATCATTGAGAAAAGAATAATTTGATTAAGGATAGTCAGCACGGTTTTGTGAAGGGTAGATCGTGCTTCACAAACCTTAGAGTTCTTTTGAGAAGGTGACCAAACAGGTAGATGAGAGTAAACCGGTTGATGTGGTGTATTTGGATTTCAGCAAGGCGTTCGATAGTAGGCTATTGTACAAAATGCGGAGGAATGGAATTATGGGAAATATAGCAGTTTGGATCAGTAATTGGCTTGGTGAAAGAAGACAGAGGGTGGTGGGAGGGTGGTGGTTGATGGGAAATATTCATCCTGGAGTCCAGTTACCAGTGGTGTACCACAAGGGTCGGTGTTGGGTCCACTGCTGTTCATCATTTTTATAAACTACCTTGATGAGGGTGTACAAGGGTGGGTTAGTAAATTTGCAGACGACACAAAGGTTGGTGGAGTTGTGGATAGTGATGAAGGATGTTGTAGGTTACAGAAAGACATAGAGCTGGGCTGAGAGGTAGCAAATGGAGTTTAACGCAGACAAGTGTGAGGTGATTCACTTTGATCAGAGTAACCAGAATGCAAAGTACTGGGCTAATGATAAGATTGTTGGTAGTGTAGATGAGCAGAGAGATCTCGGTGTCCAGGTCCACAGATCCTTGAAAGTTGCCACCCAGGTTGATAGGGTTGTTAAGAAGGCATACGATGTTTTAGCTTTTATTAATAGAGGGATCAAGTTCCGGAACCATGAGGTTATGCTACAGCTGTACAAAACTCTGGTGCGGCCGCACTTGGAGTATTGTGTACAGTTCTGGTCACCGCATTATAAGAAGGATGTGGAAGCTTTGGAAAGGGTGCAGAGGAGATTTACTTGGATGTCGCCTGGTATGGAAGGAAGGTCTTACGAGGAAAGGCTGAGGGACTTGCTACTATTTTCGTTGGAGAGAAGAAAGTTGAGAGGTGACTTAATAGAGACAGATAAGATAATCAGAGGGTTAGATAGGATGGACAGGGAGAGCCTTTTTCCAAGAATGGTGATGGCAAGCACAAGGGGGCATAGCTTTAAATTGAGGGGTGATAGATACAGGACAGACGTCAGAGGTAGTTTCTTTACTCAGAGGGTAGTAAGGGTGTGGAATACTTTGCCTGCAACGGTAGTGGATTCGCCAACTTTTAAGTACATTTAAGTCGTCATTGGACAAGCATATGGACGTACATGGAATAGTGTAGGTTAGATGGGCTTCAGATTAGTATGACAGGTTGGTGGAACATCGAGGGCCGAAGGGCCTGTACTGCGCTGTTATGTTCTATGAAGAGGATGGGGTCAGCCATGTCCAAGAATGCAAACTGGTTGTAAAAGGTAAATGTTAATAACTGCTTTTGCAGTAACTAAGGATGTGATTTGTGACTTTGAACAGATCTATTTCAGCACTGTGACAGAGTAAACTTTTTGATTTACTGAGCAATTTGTTAAACTTGATTTCAATAGCACTTTCTTATTCCCTGATCTCTACCTAATATGAGAGAAGCACCTTGACGTACGTTTCTCTCCAATTCATTCAAGATCCTAACATTGTTTTCTGTATCAAAGCCACTACTTAATTGGAATTTGTTGGTAACGTATATGACCATTCTTTTATTGTGTTGGTTTAAAATGCTAGAGTTTATAACAAAATTAATGGAAAATTTCAATTAATTTCAACACTTGTTTCTTGTTTTAAAAATAAAATTCAACTGCTGTTCTTGGGCAGGATACATTGCCAGAACTGTTACAGAAAAAAAACCAAAATGTAGCTATTTAGGGATTGGACAGGAAAGAATCTGTGCTCTCTAAGTTTACTGCCTAATGGTTTGAAAATCATTTAACAGGGTGACTTGATAAGTTGTGAGCTGAAAATGTGTTGCTGGTTAAAGCACAGCAGGTCAGGCAGCATCCAAGGAACAGGAAATTCGACGTTTCAGGCCAGAGCCCTTCATCAGGAATCGGAGCCCAAAACGTAGAATTTCCTGTTCCTTGGATGCTGCCTGACCTGCTGTGCTTTAACCAGCAACACATTTTCAGCTCTGATCTCCAGCATCTGCATTCTTCACTTTTTACTGACTTGATAAGTTACCAAGGTCAATAATATTTGCATAAACATTGTTGTGAAAATCCACTTTGTGTTTTAGTACATATTCCATAAACTAAAAGCCATAACTTTTGGGTTGGAGCTGAAAGAGTTTTACAAGAAAAAAGGGCACTTGATTCAGAGCTATAACTCCATCAAGGCCTGGGTTTATTACACTTGAATGTATTTATCTTGCAAAGACAGAATGAATAGTGAATATACTTGAATGATGAGTGATCTGTCTCTAAGCTTGTAATAGAATGAGGAAGTCTGGTAAAAGTGATGTAAAACTCCATTAGCAATCTAATTAGTTTAGTTAAATTCAGAGTTTAGTTAAAGGTAGACTAATCTCTTTACATAAACAAAATACTGTGAATGCTGAAAATTTGCAATAAGTATAAGATATGCTGTATTTTCCAGAATTTTTGTAGGTAATTTGTTTATATTCCTCTGAGCCAATTCCAAAGCATGGCACGGTGTCTGAGGCAGGATGTGGGGCAAGTTCTTTTAACTAATGTATCTGTTTGCTGAAAGAAGCAAGCAATTCGGTTTGGGAACTGAACGAGATGGTTGCCGATTTTTGGTCTTTTCTATGCTGCAGCTTACTGTTTGAAGAGTCTAAGGAAATTAGTTATGTCGCCTTTCAAGAGAGAAAATACTAACTTTAGTATTCCCCGTTTAAATCATGCATATATCTTAAGCTCCATTTGTGTTTCATAGCAACATGGAACTTCGGAGAAGGCCTATGCCTTTCCACCCTTGAAGCTGCTCTGCCATTCAATATGTTCATAGATGATCTGGTTATGGTCTCATGTTTTTTTTCCTGTCTGTGGCATATGAGCTTTGACTCCCATATCCAGCAAAAATCTATCAAACTCGACCTTAAATAGATGTCATGTTCCAGCGTACATTGCTTTCTAGGGAAAGAGTTTCATATTTTAATGACGTTCTGAGAGGGGGGGAAACAAATCTATTCGCTCCTTTATAAGAGAAACCTCATTCTTTATGTATTTACCCTAGTTTTCGATTCTTTCCCCAACTCCCACAGCCACCCCCCCTCCCCCCATCTTGCCAACCCCCATGACCCTAAACCAGACAAACTCTTCCAGTATCCACCTTATCTAGGTACCATACAAGATCTTATAAGTTTTGTTAAAGATAACTGCTCAAAGAGTATAACCTTAATCTTCATTAAAAAAGCTCTTACTTCCAGAAATGAGTTGAGTGAACTGTCTCTATATTCTTTTTCAACCCAATTAGGTTAAGCCTGCACTATACTCCAGATCTGGTTTCTGGAGCAATCTGTAGCTGCAGTAAGCCTTCCCTGCTTTTCTGTTCCACTCGCTTTGTAATAAGCAACTGTATTCAATTTGTCTTTCTAATTTCTTGCCATATCCGCGCACTAATTTTGACATCCATTTATCAGGGTATCCAAGTCCATTTGGAGCATAGAGTTCTGCAGTCTTTCTCCATTTAAATAGTATACAGCTTTTCCTGCTAGGATTGGATAAGTTTACATTTCTTCACATTTTGACCACGTTATATTCCATCTGCCAAATTTTTTAATGATATAAAAGTATTAGGCAGATCTGTTCTGGCTTTCGGCTTGTGGAAGAAATCTCCAGTGGTCCTCAGAGATTTGTGACAGCAAATAATTTGCAGACTTGGCCACTGAGAAACTGAGAGAAAGCAATTGGGTATCTGCCTACAACCCAAAGGAGGAGAGGCATTGATGTTCGTGAGAACGAGGGTGGAAGGTCAGGTAGCCAAAAATAAAAATGGAAGGGCCTCCAAAGAATCCTTCCTCAGAAACGTGGAACACGGAGGAAAAATTAATTCCAGGAGGCTATGGCATATCTATTGGGTTAGTCCCCTTTTAAGTGAATGAGCCTTCAAGAATTCTGGGAGGATAGCAACAAGTAAAAGTGAGTTCATAGACTAAGTAATTGTTTACTGTAAGTATTTTTTAAAAAAAATTTTGATAGGCCAGATAATTTGTTTTTTGTTTTAAAAATGTGAAATTTTAGAGCATTGTTCTGCCAGTTGATTGCTGGGTGTTTGGATTTCTTACTTAAACGTTAACGGTCCATAATAACATATTTGAAGTAAAAATGCCAGGAAGCAAACTTACATTTTACTAGTTACTTTTGGTTTGTTCTCTGTTTTTGTTTGATAAATGGGTTATCTGTGTCTGTGCTATATATTGAGCTTTTTTTAACTTTTGGTAAACTGCATAAGAGTTTAAAAGGCAATGAAAATATAGCTTGAATTAATAGGCTTTGAAAGTTGAATATAAACCTCACGATGTAATTTTATTTTTCATCAGGGATTTTTAATCTGCCACAGTAAGAGATTGAGGCTAAAACGTGTTTTCAAGAAGGAACTAGATATAGCTCCTGTGGCTAAAAGGACCTAGGGATATGGCAAGAGGTCAGGATTAGGGGGATTGAGCTCCACGTACAGCTATGATCATATTGAATGTCAGAGCAGACTCGAGATTGAAAGGCCTACTTTTGCTCCTATCTTTTGCTTTTGTGAAAGTAGTTGTACAAGAGTAAAGCATGAATCCTCTCAGCTGTGTCAATTTTCAGTCAGTGTTGTTGGTAGTGGTGGTCATTCATATATACCACACTGGTGATTTTAGCCTTTCAAAATTAAGCAATCAAACTGAAGTATGAAGTGATAACTGAAATTTTTTTTTTCCCCTCTCAGGCCCTGCATTCTTATTATGGATTCACTAAGAGCAGCTTCACAATTACACACAGTAAAAATTTTACGAGAGTGAGTATTAGTAATGTATATTCTTAGTCACTTGGTATGCAGATCTTTTGTCAAACTTTTTTGTCTTGCACTTGTCAGGACAATTCACAGGATTATCAAAATAAAGAGGAACAATATTTTTATACTGAATGTGCAAAGCATGTTATTCTATCTATTAGGGGTCATAGAAGTAAGATAATTTATTTGAATTAACAGGAATCCTCAAAGTATGAAGATCCTTTTCAGTTTGCTTTACAACTTGTGTTTGATAAAATGTTTTGGATATTTAAAAGGCTCATTTAATTGAAAAAGGTGATTACCATTCAGTTGGATCTGGACCATAATGTATAAAATTTAAATAAAATTAAGAAATTAAACTGGATTAGCCATATAAATACTGAGCATGCTAGAGGCTCAGAATCCTGCAATGAGTAACTAACCTCCTCACTTCCCAATGCCCAGCCACTGTCTACACTGTCAAGAACATGATGAAGTATTTCCCACTTGCTTTGAAGAGTGCAGCTCCAGCAACACTCAAGTTTAATATTATCCAGGACATAACAATCTGCTTCATTTGGAACACTCCGGAAGTGCCTTTTCCGAGTCTTTACATCGCTCGTCGATGTTTGTACACTCTCTAGCATCACCACAGACCAAGGACCAGGTGATACTGGTGGTATATGAGGCTGGTTGTTATTGCCATTATTAGCCGGGACCTACTGATGTTGGCAATGTTGTAGGATTTTGTGGACCGGCTTCCCCCTGGTTTTATTTTTTATTTTTATATATTTTTTTTGGTGGGGTTCGGCTGGTCCTTGGCTCGGTGAAGGATCTTATCTCACCGTTTATGGTTATTTGCTCACTTGTCACTGAAGAGTTGTAAGAGTTCAAGTGTCAGTGATAGAGTGAGTCTTGATGTCCTTTGGGCGAACGTATCTCGATGCCAAGGAATTTCATGAGGCAGTCATTCATATCCAGCCACTTGCCTTGTGTGCCCATCACGAAGCCAAAGTATTTGGGGTCCATGCCTCCCATCAATTCTGTGACCTCGGCATTCAGATGTTTATATTTCTCTTGTTTTTCCAGCCATGCTGTTTCCAGTGTTTTACCATCATTCTCGTACTGCACTGTGATATCTACAAAGGGGATCTTTTGGTCTTTTTTAAATATGAGATCCGGCTTCCATAGGGAGCCGTCTTTTGTCAAACAGCCTGGGCTCCACATACGATGTCCAGCCGTACTTATTGACATGTTTCTGCAACTGGTTAGCGATCTTGTTATGGTGTTTTATTCGAGCATTTTTCACGAATGGGCAGCATCCTGAGATGTGTGATATGGTCTCGTTTGGCGTCTCACACCTTTGGCATGGTTTGTTTCGGTTTGGCCTTCCTCTAGATAATGTGCTTCTTGTCGGGTATAGATTACACCGCAAGAGCACGCTGTTTATGAATCTAGAGGATTTTTGTTGTACTCTGGCTTTTGTCCAAGAATTAGAGATCTTGTCATCTCTAAAGTACTGGATGCCTGCCCCTTGACATTCCAGCTTTTTCCACTTTCGAATTCCAACTCCCTCCAGCTAGCATACCTATTGGGTGGTTTTGCTCGCCCCGCGTTTGCCTCCTCCACAAACATTCACACCACCCTTCCCCTACCTTCACCAGCACTGGTGTAGACTAGCAGCAGTATATGTCATCTCCAGGATGCACTGAAACTATTCACTAAGCCTCCTTATTCAGCACCTTAAAAAACCCAACCACACTACCATCTTGAAGGACACAATGGCAGCTACATTGAAAGACCACCTCCTGCAAGTTCCCCACTAAGATGCTCAACTGTCCTGACTTGGAGATATATTGACTGTCAGTGTGATTGGGTCAAAATCCTGGAATTTCCTCACTAACAGCACTGAGGGAGTACCTACAGTAATTAGGCTGCAATGGTTCCCAGAGGCAACTCTCTATTACCAAATCAAAGGAAACTACAAACGTAATTGGCCAGTATTTATTCCCCTCTCCCCCCATGATTGAATAAACAAACCATGGAAGTTGGGTGTTCTTTATCTGTTGTGTATGTAACTCTGTTACTGTAACCTGAAATCCACATCCATGCTCCTGTCCCTTCTCAACTTGACTTCAGGACTCTCATGCACTCCCTTGCATAAACTCAAATTCATTCAAAGCATCAGTACTTTAGGACCACTGAATTATCATCTTCTGTCACTGGCCTATTGAGTGTTAGTAGCTGATGTGTTGGTTCTGGATTCCTTTCTACAAACTTTGCAGTTGCTTTGACCATTTGAATCTCTACAGTCCCTCTCACGCTGTGCTGTTTTGATTCTGATTTACTTGTTTGCTTCTATTTATTTCCTTTCCAGCATCACATACTGCTCCTTCAACTTTTCACTTACTTTGAAGTTTTATTTCCTCATCCCTTTTTCCACCAATTCCTTGAGCCCTATTTGTCTGTCCAATCCACCTACCCAGTTTTTTTTGTAGTGTTCTTATGTTTTGCTTCTACATTTTTAAATATATATTTTATATATTTATATGGTTTGCATATTTAAAGTGCTGGACGAATACAAATTGGTAATAGTATTGATCTACTTTGGGTCTGCTGAATGTTATTTTAAATCTTACTACAGTTCTGCTGTTTTAATACATTTCTCATTTTCTTTAATAGGTATCTACAGATTGAGTGGGAAGTGAAAAAAAGAGGACAGCGCAGTTTCACAGCAGAAACCATGAAAGGCTCAGTTCCTAGAGTTCCTAAGCAAGATAACAGCAGTGACTGTGGCATTTACTTACTGCAGTATGTGGAAAGCTTCTTTCAGGTAACTTTTTTTGATCAACTGGGTGTTGCTTAAGCATTGGAAATTCAATCATGCTGAAATTTTCAAATTAACTTTCTGAAGCAATCAATAAAAAACTTGCAGATTGAATTGTATGTGGAAAATAAAAGTTCTGTGTTTATAATATGTGAAATTACAATGTTCAAAACGGGGACATTGTTGCATTCCGTTAATGGAACATAACCTCTCCACAAAAGAAACTAAGCAAGTGCTAATTGACTATTTTTCTTCGAAATGTAACTTTAAATTCATTGTCTATGTAATTTTGCGATGTGGTTTGAATATGAACATAATTGCTATGAATATGGCAGTAAAAAAACCCGTTCAGAAACAGAATGTGTGAATGGAAGCGAAGAGCAATAGAAGAAATGGTTCATAATGTTTTGGCAGATTAGCCAAACTGTAAACTAATGTCTGTAGTTGTATCAACTGTCCATGCTAACAATTTGCTGCAGGTTGTCAGAGGATGTAGTCCCTTTCAGTTAGTTTTTGATTGAAATCCTGAAGTTTCGTCAGTAATAAATTTGATCAGAACTCAGTATGAGAAGTGAGTACAATTGTCTGTACTTTCTTTTCAGCATTTCAATGCATTGCATGCAGGTAGAGAAAGGCAGTTGTTAAAACTAGAATCTCAAAGAATTTGGTCACATACTTGTAGGGTCTTTGGAAACCAGTTTCAATTGCAAAGACATGGATTAGTATAAAAGGGAAGAATTTAGAGTGGAGATGCCTGAGAGAAGTTCTTGGTAAAAGGGAATAATAATTAGTGTGCAACATGGGGATCAGACTGGGTATGCTCTTCAAAGTTTCTCGGTGTGGATTATACATTTGCAGTTTGTAAAGGAGTTAGCATATGTATGTATATGTGTTAGGTACCTTTCTTGGCCATATTTTGCACAGCTGCAAGGATCAGACTGTCACAATTAACAGTCTCAGATGAAGGGCATCTTGGTTCTACTGATCAAAATGAGATTGTTGTTCCAAAGGGCAGCTACCAAATATGGGTACTAAAGTTAAATACTTATAGTAAGAAAAGTCACTGAAAATAGAACAAATGTTTGAATGTACAGGATGAGAAGCAACAGGTTATGTCCATGGATTAGTAACATGAAGTATAAAAATGAAAGGCAAATAAATGAAGTATAAACTTTTGACCATGGCTCTAGGAATTAACATGCTCCTAGAAAGGGATTATAAACATTTAAAAGGAATCCTGGTATTAATAAAAATGCAAGATCAAACACAGAGACAATGCAGGAAAAACAATTTTGAATATTTTTATGGGTGTGATGGCAACACATACTTGGGAGTGTAGGTCAACTTATATTATGACTGCATTTTTGCAAGGATGTCAGATCAAAATGCAGAGGAGACACTGGAAATTAATTGTGTATGTGGCCTAATTCATGCCTCTAAGTTTGGTAGTTCTTAGTTGGTCTTATGGAAATTGGATGGTCTTCAGTTGAAAGCACACTGTGCAATGTTTTACTGGCATTATAGGAGTCAGCTTTTAGGCAACTTTATGATTCATAGTTTTTTTTTAATGAGAGGAGGGAACAGTGAATTTGAAAGCAAAAATTCAAACTGGGACATCAGCTTTCAGGGTCTTTTAAGTGCATTAGATTAGAAATTGGGTAAGTGGATCAGGAGATTTGTTTGCAGCAGCAATCTCATTGAGAAAATGTTAGTGTCATTGTTGTTAGTCAAAGTAGCGTCTCATTTGAAAACACAGACTTCCAAAACTCAAACTCAAAGGGAAGAATTGTAAAGCCGAATTGGCTCGACGCCCAAACAACGCCTGAAGCCTTAGAGTTAAGTATGGTCATGCAAACACGCCAAGGTGGGAGATGTTATTTGCACAAGAAGAGCATTGATTAAAATTCAGCATGAGAAGTGGGTACAATTATCTCTACTAAAAATTAAAAATAGAGCATTGTACTTTGAAATTTCCATTATTGTGAGATGCCCGTTATAGGAATTGTTTTTAGAGAGTCTCTGCAGGTTCTTGGGTCCAGGAGAGTTATAATTTTTCTTTTGAGAGATGGAGGAAATGTTGCCCTTCAGTGTGGGAAGCTAAAACGATCAGAAGAGAAATAAAAAGTACATTTTGCATCATGGTTCGCCACGGGTAAGGTCCCGGAAGACTGGAGGGTAGCGAGTGTTCTGTCATAATTCAACAAGAGCTCCAAAGAAAAAGCCTGGGAACTATAGACCAGTAAGCCTAACATAGGTAAGTTACTTGAGAAGATTCTGAGAGATGAGATATACAGAGTTGGAAAGACTGAGTTTGATTAGGGGTAGTCAGTATGGCTTTGTGAGTGGGAGATCATGCCTCATAAATTTGTTAGAGATCTTTGATGAAGTAACCAGGAAGGTTGACGAGGGTACAGCGGTAGATGTAGTTTATATGGATTTCAGTAAGGCCTTTGGTAAGGTTTCACATTGTAGGCTGCTCTGGAAGATTAGATTGCATGGAATTCAGGGCAAGCTGGCAATTGGCTTGATGGTAGGAAGCAGAGGGTAATAGTGGATGCTTGTCGGACTAGAGGCTTGTGAGTAGTGGAGTTTCTCAGAGGTTGGTGCTGGATCTATTACTCTTTGTTATCTATATGAGTGATTTGGATGAGAGTGTACAAGGCATGATTAGTAAGTTTGCTGATGACAGTAAAATAGGCGGTATATTGGAAAGGGAGAAAGGTTATCAGAAATTGCAGCAGGAACTTGATCAGCTGGAGAGATGGGCCAAGAAATGGCATATGGAGTTTAAAATAGACAAGTTTGAGGTCTTGTATTTCAGAAAGTCAAATCAAGGTAGGAGTTTCATGATAAATGGTAGGGCCTTAAGGAGTGTAGTGGATCAGAGAGATCTTGGAGTTGAGGTTGACAGTTCTCTGAAAGTGGTCACAAGGCAGTGAAGAAGGCTCTTGGCACACTGGCCTTGAACATAGAAGTTGGGAAGTTATGTTTCAATTATACAGAACATTGGTGAGGCATAATTGGAGTATTGTGTTCAGCTTTGGTCATCTTGTTATAGGAAGGATGTTTATTAAACTAGAAAGAGTGCACAAGAAATTTACGAGGATGTTGCCTGGACTCAATGGTTTGAGTTATCGGGAGAGCTTTTTTTTCTTTAGAGCGTAGGAGACAGAGAGGAAACCTTTATCAAGGTGGTATAAGATCATGAAAGACATGGATAGGGTGAATGCACTTAAGTCTTTTTTCCAGGGTTAGATAATCAAGGACTGGAAGGGATTAGTGTAAGGTTAGAGGGAAAAGAATAAAAGGGAACTGGAGGGGCAATTTTTTTACACAGAGAGTAGTATACATATGGAATTGGTTGAGGTGGTTATATTAACACCATTTAAAAGGCGTTTGGACAAATACATGGAAAGGAAAGAATTAGAAGGACATGGGCCATGTGCAGGGAAATAGGATTACAGTGGGTGGATATTTTGGTCGGCATGGACCAGTTTGGGCCAAAGGGCCTGTCTCCATGCTGTAGGGCTCTGTCTCTTAACAGCAGAAACCCTTGGTAGTAGCTAACGTGGTAATTTTCTTGGTAAAGATATTGGATGGAATTCAGATTCAGTTATAATACTCACGCTGCATCAGTAATAGGTTGCAATGGGATAATGTCGAGAGTGCGTTGCTGGTAAAGCACAGCAGATCAGGCAGCATCCAAGGAGTAGGAGAATCAATGTTTCACACCAGAGTCCGTCATCAGGAATGGGATAATGTACATATTGTATAATATTAATTATATAATGCATAATCCTGCCTGCGGGCTGTATTTGGAAAAGTATAGTGAGGATCAGGGAATGGTAAAGGTAGGATTTTGGGATGGGATTGTTCTGGTTCATTTGAAAACCTTGACCTCTGTACTTTTGTACTTTGCAAAATACATGACTGATCAATTTTTTATTTATATCTGGCATCTTTGTCGCTTCATCTGGGGGGTTTGCAATTCGATCTCGTGCTGCCTCACTAAACTCCATTGTATTTCATGTCCCTTGCAGATTGCCCATGTTCTCCTGTGAATCCTCATATCCAATCATCCAATATATACTACAGACAGTCTTCAGGAACTATGTACACATTCAATTTGCAAACAAAAAAAAATCACATTTAGTTTTATTCTGCTATTACCAAGTTTTAAGTTTCTCATATTGGATTAGTGGATGGCCTGCTGAGTTGATGTCATTAATTGCTTTTGATACTTAGCTTGGAATTCATAATAGCTACAGCTGTCATAACAAACTTTCAGCTAGAAGTCCTGAGATGTACAGAACAAAATAGTATCCCATTTCGACATTAAAGCAGAGGACCTGTCAATCAATCGAGAGTAGATGCAGAGTTTTTTTAATTTTACGAAAGAGTTTTATTTAACAGCTAGAGCTGTCAGTTTGAAGCACAAAGCATGTCAGCAGAACCATATGCCATTTTCTTTATACTTCTATGATACTTTCTGTAATGGCACAAATACTGCAATGCATGGCACAACTTGCACAATTGTGATTAATGTAAACATGCACTGACCTTTGCAGAACAGATCCTTGATGAATCATAGCATCGAAAGCCACATCAATATCGAATCTGGTAGTGACACTTGAAGTTTTTGCACTTCAGAAAATACACCAGCATGCACACATAGAGTGCGGGAAGAAATGCAATTTCTTGTGGCCCTCACAATGGGATTCCAAGTTTGGTGGATTATGTGTGCATAAATGATGTGGAACAGAAAGTGTGAAAATGACTTATCTGACAATAAAAACCTCTGTTCAGAGTTCACAACCCAATTCGCAGCTCTGTGGGGAGGCAAGGCTCTGGCCTTTGAGATCCACTGGATACAAGTGGATATGTAAGAGATTATGTAAATCAGTGAAGTATATCAAGCTGGTCAACAGAGGAAAGATGATGAAAAATGATTATCTAAGGTTGCAGAGAGAACTAAGTGGTGCAATGTACCATTTTCATCAGGATCTTTGTAATGTTGGGATCACTTTTAATTTTAGATGATACTTTATTGATCACTAGAGTAAAGTTTTGTTTTGGTACTTATTCTGAGCATTTTTGAGTCTTGGGCCATTTAGTATAGCTTTGTGATGTATTCAATTTATTAACTGAGTTTTGTTTAAATAAGTATTGAGGAATTAATTTCAGAACACTGTTTACTCTTACTTTGGCCTGTTTTCTTCTTTGCAAAATTTGTTTCTTTTTCTCTTTTTCACAGAAACCCATCACAAGTTTTGAATTACCTTTGCAGCTGGATAATTGGTTTCTGCGAGAGGAGGTAAAGAAAAAGCGGGAGGAAATACAAGATTTAATTCTACAGTTACACAGCCAGCAGAGAACTGATAACTAATCAACCTGCAAATGAAGGACAGATATTGTAACCGATCATTTCAAAGCTGCTGATCATCAAGTATCCACACATCTTGGAAATATGAAGATTTTAAATTCAACTGTAAATTTTGAACCAGCTGACCAATAATGTGTAGCACATTCAATTAGCTCTGTTTATAGTGGTGTACAGTTTAATAAATTATACTGTTTGACTTTTTGGCTTCTTGCATTGTTTTTGGTTATTCCATTATTGAACCAACGATTCATTTAGTTCCATTGCCCTGGCAATTGTTAAAATGCTTATGCATGAATTGGAACAGGGCAAAGGAGGTGAGGACTCTGAAATTGTACATTGCAATTTTATCTTGAAAGAAATGATGCTATTTTAAGGTACAAGTTTCTAGTTTTAAATCAATGATGACTTTTTCTCTTCATAACTTAGATATCTTTCCATTAGAGTGCTTAAAAGAGACCACGTTAAGTCGTAAACATTTTAACCATGATGCAGATTGAGTAATGACTACCGGTACACGGGCAGGCTTTGCTGAAAGGAACTTTGAGCCATTAAGTTTTTTTTTCAAAAAGATGCAGCAAGGATGACCATTTATTATTGCTGCTGTTGTTGAATCCTTTGAGCCAGTGCTTATTGCAAAACAAAATGTGTCCCGGTCTAGGCTTCCATCATCCAGTTGTATAAAAGCTCATTTGTGGCATCTAATTGTAACTAATTTTATTTTGGCTAGAACAAATGTGCATAGCACGTTATCAGACCAAACGCTGAAACTGGTATCTGAGTTTCCTTGTAAAGTTCCCATTCAGTGTGTTCTTCATCCTGATCTAACCTTTGAGATGGGAATATGGGTCAGAAGGCGGGCAAAGGAGAGAATAAAGGAAGAAGCTGAGCAGAAGTTAATTATTATTAAAGAAGACGTGCAAACCTGAGCGATTTTATTTGAGTCATTGTGAACTATCCACTATGCTTTAGCAGACAATTCATTTTAAGAGCAAGTTGTCTGTCTGAATTGCAATGTTTGGAATGATAGATATAAAAAGACCTAAAGGAAAATCAAAGACAAAAATATTGTTGACCATTTCTTATTTTGGTTTTGAAGACCTTTTTTTGTTGATTTCAAGTTTGTGATGAGTGAGGGGAGGTAGAATATCAGCAAGTAAGAGGGGCATGGAGCAGAAGAAAGAATAAATAAACCTTTTGGAAAGTCTGTTCATCCTCTGAGAAATGTTGATTCTAGCTGTTCCTCCAACATGTAGTTTTCATTGCTCTTGAAACAGGTCTGAAAGATTTTATCTAGTTACCTAGAAAACCAAATGTGTAAATATAGAAATAGTATACTAATTTTGAATGTTTTGCAAAAACAACTGACAGCTGAAATGAAAATGAAGCAATTAAATTTCATAGGACAATGATATTAATTTTAATCATGTAACTGTTCAAATGTTATATTGAATATTTTAATTTTTCTCTACTAAACTATGAAGGCTATTACATAGATCAATATTGACATTTAGTTAGAATAACCATTCAAAGAATTGCTGGACACCTCTTGTGTGGTCAAACACTGAATTAACAATGCATGGACACACATGTGTTTGTAAATAACCTAATTGGGAACCAATAAGTTGGTATTTTCTCTGTGCTGAATTGATGTGTTGATGATGAGTTGTGGTTGAACGTAAGTCAAACGTCATGAAGAGGCAATCAATGTTATACTCTTCACTTCTCACTAACCTCTGACAAGTCTACAACGTACAATAACGTTATTACACTTCACAGTGAGACAGCAAAGTGCCACATTAACAACAGTTCAGATTAGTCATGACTTTTTGTCCAAACTAGTAGGATTTTATTCTAGGAAGCTGAGCATGGGAGCAGGGAATAAGATTTCAGAAATAATAATCAAAACTGTTCTATTCTCTTCCACTAAAACCAACTTGAAAGAACAGCTCCAATAAAACCATAACATCAGGAGGGAATAATGCTTTACTATTAGGTACATCTAATGGGTGAAAACAAAAGTGAAAGTGAAGACTAGATCACTGAATTACTTTAGAAACAAAAATCAAGTACCCGGAATACTTACTAAGCTGAAGCCAGTTGCCTACAAGGCAATGCCAATTATTATTAAACATGTTAACATAATGCATATCAAAGTCTTGTGACTAATGTTCATCATTACACTTTGTATGTGTCTAAAACAGTGTAAAAGGAAATAACTTTGCTTCTGTCTCTTCTTAAGTATATGAACCAAGGCTGCCTAAACAACTACCAGTCTTAAGCAATGCTCTCTTCAAATGGCTTTTTATTTGATCTCTTTATTTGCATCAGTTTCTTTTACTCCGCTAGTGTAGTGGTCCTAATTGGACAAGACAGGCTAAATGCAAATATATTCAGTAACACTATTTGTGCTAAAATGCTGTAGGAGAGGCAACAATTTGAATAGCATTATCTATAAGGATACTGTGTATAAAGGTTGTAATCCACATGTAAAGAATGATTGACGTTGGGGGACATGTGGTATATTTTGAGAATTTTCAAGGCAGAACCATGCAGCCAATGGTGACTGTTATTAAAGCCTGCGGTCATTCATTTGAATTGTGTCCCTGGATCAATTCTACAAAGTTTATCTTGTTATGAAAATTGTGCTGCTCTGTCTTTGGGAGCATAATCATATTGGAGTGAACTGCATCCACCATACATAATCCTACTGGAGTAAATTAAACCTGCCACTTCCAATCCAACTAGAGTTGGTAAAATCTATTGATAGGATACATAAACATTAAAACTAATGTAGAATACATTGAAAATATAGTCAAGCCATTCAAATTACAAGTTTCTTCTACATAACCACAACATTAAGTCATGGAAATATGCCACTCGTGAATGTCACCAAGATGGAATTTGTGGTTAATGCTGAGGAAGATTATGACGAAATACAAGTCATTAACTTGTAGAATGTGTGTATAAATTTTAGTTGAATTTCAATGTAGCTAAGTATTTTGTCTATTTTGTTTGGAATATGGAGGCCACATTTATTGGAAAATAACGTCTAAATAAGGTAGAGATCTAAGGTAGGGATCTAAGGTATGGATGCACAAATTGCTAAAAGTAGCAACTCATTAACAGTTTAAAAATGTAAACAAATGTTAGGTTCAATTCTTCGAAAGATATAATTGATAAAAGCTTTGTTGAACTTAAATCTTTGAGTAAACAACACTCAACAGTTTCAGTTGCCATATTTTAAAAAAAATGAGCCAATGGATTTTGCTTGATACCTTTTTTCTGTGGTAATGAGAGGGCTGAGGAGGGCTGCTCTGAAAGACGTCTTTCATATTATGACACGATTTGAGAGGGTAGACATGAAATGTCACTGGCTAATATAGGAATATTAAAGGGAAACTGGGTGGCACACTGGTGGAAACAGGATTGGGAGCAGGAAGTGGGTCTTTCAGGTAAGAACTCAAAATGAGTGAAGGTAAGGATCTAGAGAAAGATGAGAATTTATGGTTAGTATAAGACAAGGTGAGAGATGCAGCAGAAATAGTTGAATGGATGATCTTTAAAAATAGTGTCTACGTTTATACTTGTTGGAGGTGGAGGGTAGAAGGAATGAGTCGCCATGAAATCACTAGTAATGGGGACAAGGAAACTGGGAATTACCTCTACATTCCAGAATTATCCTAAAATGAGGAGTATGTCTGACAGAATATTGAATCTGAATGTGGTTTTTTTTTAAGAAATGCAGAGGTGCCAGTGTTGAATTGGGGTGGACAAAGTCAGAAGGCACATAACAACACTAGGTTATAGTCCAACAAGTTTACTTGAAATCACCACCTTTTAGAGCGCTGCGCCTTTGTCAGGTGCAGAATACTTCACCTGACAAAGGAGCAATGCTCTAAAAGGTTGTGATTTCAAAAAAACCTGTTGGGCTATCCTGGTATTGTGATGCCGGGTTTTTAGAAAAACAGTACTTCCTTGGTCTAGTCAAACTGGAAATCAATGCCTAAACCAGCCATATGCAATAAATAGCTATGTCTGCACCAGTTAGCATTAAGGGAGCTGAGCACATCTTGAAAGGAAGCTGAATGGCCAGTAATTTGCTGTAAAAGGCTTGAAATCAGGAGGTGGGTATTATGCATGAGCTAAGCTCAGAATGAGCGGAGGTGAGAGAATCTAGAGAACGACGAGTATTTATGGTTAGCACAAAGTGAAAGGGAAGTCTTTATTCAAAGTTTGTGCGAAGATTTGTAGCTCGGGTGCTCGTTGTTGTGGTTCTGTTCGCCGAGCTGGAGGTTTTTGTTGCAAACGTTGCATCCCCTGGCTAGGCGACATCATCAGTGCTTTGGAGCCTCCTGCAAAGCGCTTCTTTGATGTTTCTTCCGGTATTTATAGTGGTCTGTCCTTGCCGCTTCCGGGTGTCAGTTTCAGCTGTCCGCTGTAATGGTTGGTACATTGGGTCCAGGTTGATGTGTTTGTTGATGGAGTTTGTGGATGAATGCCATGCCTCTAGGAATTCCCTGGCTGTTCTCTGTCTGGCTTGCCCTATGATAGTAGTGTTTTCCCAGTCGAATTCATGTTGTTTGTTGTCTGCGTGTGTGGCTACTAGGGATAGCTGATCGTGTCGTTTCGTGGCTAGTTGATGTTCATGTATGCGGGTTGTTAGTTGTCTTCCTTTTTGTCCTATATAGTGTTTTGTGCAGTCCTTGCATGGTATTTTGTATACTACATTCGTTTTGCTCATGTTGGGTAATGTAGTATAGGGACAACACTACTATCATAGGGCAAGCCAGACAGAAAACAGCCAGGGAATTCCTAGAGGCATGGCATTCATCCACAAACTCCATCAACAAACACATCGACCTGGACCCAATATACCAACCACTACAGCGGACAGCTGAAACTGACACCCGGAAGCGGCAAGGACAGACCACTATAACTACCGGAAGAAACATCAAAGAAGCGCGTCGCAGGAGGCTCCAAAGCACTGATGATGTCGCCTAGCCAGGGGACGAAACGTTTGCAACAAAAACCTCCAGCTCGGCGAACAGAACCACAACAGATAGTCTTTATTTTGGTAAAGGAAAGTAACCAGGATAAAAGTAACCATTAGGGCATTATAAGCAGAGACTGGAGTTTGAGCATATTTGGAGCAGTAGGCATAACAAATCTTACCCAGATAGTTGGCTATTGAAATAATTGTAATTTATTTTATGGAGTGATTTCAAGGACATTTATAGAGCAATTTGGATTGGAAGTTAGAAGCGAGTAGAGTTTCAAGTAAATAATTGGAGGAGGCCTTATCTTTGATAGCAATGAGGAAGGTATAGGAAAGGGTCAAGAGGTTAGCAGTGAATATGGTTCAGAAAGTTTATATGGAAAAAAAGATTGAGAGACCAGTGAACTCAGAGGAGAGTACAATATAAATGATTGCAGGAGTGGGCCACTCAGCTTCACAAGGTGAATTGTGATGGTATTAGAAGTCACCTCTGTGCAAGGATAGTTTCAAAATATCTTGATGAAATGTTTGTCATAGAATGTAGGTTGGCAGATGTGTGTGGAGGGTGTGCTGTCAAAAGAGAAAATGGAAGAATACACTAATGGCTTGGGTGGAACATGTGGAGAGGCTTCAGTAAGAACTAAATTTCATCCATGATCATGAGATGATTCCTTCTGAACTATGATATCTAATCATATCTAGCAAAACATTTGTAATTTTTTTTTACATTTTCCTTGTGTCCACAGATGGTACAGTTGCTTATAGTTTCCTCTAGGATCTATACTTGAACTTCTGAGCAGCTGCATTCTGCCCCTTGGTGACATCATCCAAATACACGCCTGTTGCCACATGTGAGTTATAGATACTCAACTTTACCTCACCATGCTCTCTCTGCTGTCGTTAAATTGTCAGCCTGCTTGTCTGACATCCAGTATTAGATGAATGGCAATTTCCTCCACTTTATTATTGCAAAGATTGAATCATTAAATTTGGTCTCTTGCACACACTTCATCCCTCTGCTTAGCAACTAGCTGAAGTTGACCTAGACTGTTAACATCATGTTGTGTCATATATGACATTGAGACAAGCTATTGACCATTCATGGTCATTAAAAATGCTAATATCCACTGCCCTAACATGTATGACTCTACCACTGCCTCAGCTCATTTGCTGCTGAACCTTTATTTATCCCTTCAGAAGGAAGGTGCAGGGAGGGGATCTAAGTGAAACCTACAGAATATTGAATGGCCTGCAAAGGGTAGTTGTTGGGAAAACGTTTCCATTGATTGGAGAGACTAAGACCTGAGGGCATATCCTTTTGAGTAAGGGGAAGACTTTTACAATGGAGATATGAAGAAACTTCAGCCAGAGAGTGGTGAACCTATGGAATTCTTTGCCACAGAAGGCTGTGGAGGCCAGGTCATTGAGTGTATTTAAGATTGCGATAGGTTCTTGAGTATCAAGGGTTACGTGGAGAAAACAGGAGAATGGGGTTGAGAAACTTATCAGAGTCGAGTATGTGTTGCTGGAAAAGCACAGCAGGTCAGGCAGCATCCAAAGAGCAGGAGAAAAGACATTTTGGCCCTTCCTGGACCTCTACATCTCTGTCACCAGTGACCGGCTCAACACAGATATCTACTTCAAACCTGCCAACTCCCACAGCTACCTGGACTACACCTTCTGCCAAGCACCCATTAAAACGCTATTCCTTACTCCCAATCTCTCCGCCACGGCCATATCTGCTCCCAGGAGGAGCAATTCCACTCCAGCACATCCCAAATGGCCTCCTATTTCAAGGACTGCAATTTCCTCTCCCACATGGTCAACAATGCCCTCCAATACGCCGCCTCCACTTCCCACACCTCCACCCTTGAACCGAAGATACAACCCTCCTGTTCCTCACCTTCTACACCACTAATCTCTGGATACAGCGCATTATCCTATGCCAATTCCACAACCAAAAAAGAGACCCCACCAACAGGGATATAATTCCCTCACCACCTCTAACAGCAGTCTACCTCTGCGAATCCCTTGTTAGGTCCACACCCTTCACCAACCCCCCCCCCCCCCCCCCCCCCCCACACTCCTGGAACCTTCCCTTGCCACTGCAAGAGGTGTAAAACCTGTACCCACACCGTCCCTCTCATGTCCATCTAAAGCCCCAAAGAATCCTTCCACCTCCAGCAGAGATTTTCCTGCATCTCCAAGCACCTCATCTACTGTGTCCGTTGCTCTCGATGTGGTCTCCTCTACACTGAGGAGACCGGACACCATCTCTGGAACACATACTTCATACAATCCCACTGCGCTGTGGCCAATCATTTCAACTCCCCCTCCCACTCCACCAAGTACATGCAAGTCCTGGGCCTCCTCCACTGCCAAATCCAAGCCACCCAACACTTGGAGGAAGAATGCCTCATCTTCTGCCTTGGGACCTTCCAACCACATGGCATCAAAGTTGATTTCACCAATTCCTCATCTCCTCTTCCCCCCACCGCATCCCAGATCCAATCTCCCAACTTGACACTGCTCTCCTGAACTGTCCTACCTGTCCAACTTCCTTCCTACCTATCTGCTCCATCCTCCCCTCCAACTTATCACCATCACTCCCCAACTGCACCTACGTATCGACTTCCCAGCTACCTTCCTCCAGCCCCACCCCTCAGATGCTGCCTGACCTGCTGTGGTTTTCCAGTGCCACACTTTTCGACTCTAATCGCCAACATTTGCAGTCCTCACTACCTCCAATACAGTATTCTGTACATTTCAATTAGATCTGCCCTCATCTTTCTAAACTCAATTGAGTATAAACCTAGATTCCTCATATCATATGCTTTTCATTCCTGGGACCATTCTCATGAACCTCCTCTGAACAGTTCCAGGACCAACACATCCTACCTCAGATATGGGACCCAAAACTGCAAACTGTATTCCAAATGTGGTCTGACCAGTGCCTTAGAGAACCTCAAAGTACATCCTTGCTTTTATATTCAAGTTCTCTCAAAATAGGATAAATAGACAAAGTATTTTTCCTGGGGTGGGGAATCCAGAACTAGAGGGCATAGGTTTAGGGTGAGCGGGGAAAGACATAAAAGGGACCTAAGGGGTAATGTTTTTCATACAGAGGGCGGTGTGTGCATGCTGCCAGAGGAAGTGTTGGAGGCTGGTAGAGTTGCAACATTTAAAAGGCATCTGGATGGATATATGAATAAGAAGGGTTTAGAGGGATATGGGTTGAGAGTATATTGCTGGAAAAGCACAGCAAATCAGGCAGCATCTAAGGAGCAGGAAAATTGATGTTTCAGGCCAGAGCCCTTCTTCAGGAATGAGGCTGGGAGCCTCGGGAGTGGAGAGATAAATAGGAGGGGGTGGGGCTGGGGAGAAGTTGCTGAGAGTGCAATAGGTGGATGGAGGTGAGGTAAAGGTGATAGATCAGAGAGGTGAGTGGAGCGGATAGGTGGGAAAGAAGGTTGACAGGTCGGACAGGTCATGAGGACGGTGCTGAGCTGGAACTGGGGTAAGGTGGGGCGGAGGGGAAATGAGGAAACTGGTGAAGTCCACATTGATGCCATGGGGTTGAAGGGTTCCACCTTCTGCAGACCTCATTGTCTCCTTAGATGTATATGGGCCATATGCTGGCATATGGGACTAGATTAGGTAAAGATATCTGATCAGCATGGATAAGTTGGACCAACGGGTCTGTTTCCAAGCTATATAACTCTATGACACTAAATGCCATCATTGTATTTGCCTTCCTAACTACTGACTCAACCTGCAAGCTCACTTTGGGAGAATCCTAGACAAGAACCCCCAAGTCTCTTTGCATTTCAGACTTCTGAATTTTCTCCCCATTTAGAAAATAATTCACTTTAGTTCTTCCTACCAAAGTGCATGACCTCACACTTTCCCACTTTCCGTCTGCCACTTCTTTGCCCACTCTACTCACCTGTCCAAATCCTTCTGCAGCATCCCTACATCCTCAATGCTACCTGTCCCTCTCCCTATCTTTGTATCATCTGCAAACTTAGCCAGAATGCTTTCATCTAGATTGTTAATATATAAAGTGAAAAGTTGTGGTCTCAACACTGAGACTTGCAGAATACCATTTGTTACCGGCTGCCATCCTGAGAAGGATCCTTTTATCCCTACTCTCTGCTTTCTGTCAGGCAGCCAAGCTTCTATCCATGCTAGCACCTTACTTTCGACACCATGGGCCCTTATTTTACTCAGTAACCTCCTGTGTGGCACCTTGTCGAAGGCCTTCTTGAATTCCAGGCAGATAACCTTTTCCAGCACCACTCTAATCTAGATAGCATTCATTGGCTGTCCTTGATCCAACCTGCTCTTTACTTCCTCAAAGAGTTTGAGCAGATTTGTCAGGCATGACCTCCCCTTGATGAAACCATGCTGACCTTGCCCTATTTTACCACACACCTCCATCCTTCACAATGGATTCCAGAATCTTACCCATGACCAAGGTTAGGAAATCGGTTTGTAATTTTCTGTCTTTTGCCTTACTTCCATTTTAAGCAGGGGTGTCATGTGAGTGATTTTCCAGTCCTCTGGGACTTTTCCTGATTGTAGTGATTCCTGAAAGATCACCACTAACGCCTTCACTATGTCTTCAGCTATCTCCTTCTGAACTCTGGGGTGTAGTCCATCTCGTCCAGGTTATTTACCCACCTTCAGGCCATTCAGTTTTTCTAGCACCTTCCCCTCGGTGATGGACACCATACTCAGCTCTGCCCCCTCGCTCTCATGAATTTTTGGGATATCACTAGTGTCTTTCACAGTGAAGACCAACACAAAGTAATTATTCAGTTCCTCAGCCTTGTTCCCCACTACTATCTCTGGGCCGTTGGAAAATGATGCCTCTCTTTTGTCCTTTATATATCGAAAGAATCTCTCACAGTCTTCCTTTATATTACTGGCTAGCTTACCCTTCTATTCAATCTTCACCCTCCTTATTTCTTTTGTTGTTGCCCTCTGTTAGTCTTTGTCAGCTTCCCAATCCTGTTTTCCCACTGCCCTTTGTCACATTATATGCTTTCTCTTTTGCTTTTTATGCTATGGCTGACTTCCCCAGTACCATGCTTCTTTTTCGGGATGAAACTCTGTTGTGTTTCTTGAATTACTCCCAGAAATTCCTGCCATTGCTGTTCCGCTGTCTTTCCCACTCTGCTCCTCTCCCAGACAATTCTACCCAGCTCCTTCCTCGTGTCTCTGTAGTTGACTTTTTTTTTCAGCTGTAATACCTGATTCTATCTTCTCCCTCTTAATGTAAGCGAAGGTTCGAATCTGAATCGCACTATTCGGCAGCTTCAGTTGTAAGTTTCCAAAGGGAGTTGGATAAGCACTTAAGCAGAAAAAGAAACACTCTCGGAAATGAAAAGCAGGAGAATGGATATTTAAAAAAAAGTTGGTGGAGAGCGGACTCTGACTTAAAAACCTGGTAAAATACCTCCCCAACCATATAGTGTAATTTCATGTTTAAATTGAAAGCTGCCATGACATAGAAACATTCTGACAGAAAACAAAATCGAGAAGGCTTAAATAATTACATTCGTCAGTCAGGTTTGTAATTGGAAAAAAGTGTCACCTTTGTTATTTAGCAAACAATTCCCAGAATTGTGACTTTGTCAGGAATGGAATACCATTGACACCAACCTATTATTGACATGCTAATTATATAATACAATATTGAGGAGCATTGCCACGGTAGTGTTGCAAGTTTTGCCGTTATGATTTTTGAAAGATACACATTAAGATAAATTGCTGGCATGCGTGCTCATTTCTGGTTAAACCAGCTAACACCCGTACCTGAAACCTTCGCTATCATGGGAACAGCTTAGGAAAGCCGATTAGAGAGACAGCGTTGTCACTGAAATCGCGTCCAGCAGCAAAAGCAGCTCACTTCAACACCAAATCTCCTGGGAGCTTTCTTCCACTTCCATTAAAATCATGAACACACATTGAGAAGGTGAGCTACAAATATGGATGGGATATTTAACAAGGTTGTCTCAGATCCTCACTGCTAACGAGCAAGGTGCTATCAATGAAGCTTTTGTAGAATTTACACATATCTCGTTACCAGCCTGTGTTGCATTTCTTTCATTGTCTCTTGATTCCTTTAACTTGTAGTGAGGCTGAAAAATGTTTGGTTCTTGGTGGAGAGTGACCCTGTTAGTCGTTTTATCTAATTTACTGGCGCATTCAGGTAAGAGATTTTCAGCTCATTTCAACTGAAAAGAACATATAATGTATCATCATAAAATAGTTTATATCTAAATTTGACATTGTTGATGCAGCCAAGAAATTGTATTGTTTTAACAGACATGCATTGAGATCAGTACAAAGCCCCACTGCAAGAATTGAGCACTTTGCCTGGGAGGGTGGTGGAGGCAGAAACCTTCATAACATTGAAGAAGTATTTAGATGTACACGTGATGCCATGGCGTACAAGGCAACAAGCTGCAAAATGGGATTAGAACAGTCAGAGTGATGTCTTTGCTTGTGCACACAGGATGGGCCAAAGGGCCTTTCTCTGTGCTGTAAATCTCTCTGCTTCTATGACACAAGTCATTGAAAGTTGGCACTCTGGTGCAGTGCTGATGCAGTATTGCACAGTCAGAGCTGCTGCCTTTTGGGCCAGACCTTAAAGTGAGGCTTTGTCTGCTCTTTCAGGTGGAATGGAAAGATTCCATTAATCTATTATCAAGAAGAACGGGAGAATTATTCCGAGTGCTCCAGCCAAAGTTTATTCCTCAATCAACACCACACAGAAAAAAAATGTCTCTGGCTTATGTCAGACTGCTGTTTGTGGGAGCACCTTGACAGTTATGGCTGGGCTTCAAAAGTGCCTCAGTGTTTGTAAAGCACTTTGGGAAATCCTGTGCCTGTGAAAAACACATACAGTAAAAGTCTTCAATTTGAGCATCCAAATTGTGCCGAAGTAAATGCAATTTTATTTTTTAAATGCCTCCTTTTTAGTTCTCGGAACAGATTTTCTTTTGTCCCTCGCCTCTCCTGTATCTGGCACAAACTGACTATGAATCATGTCTGAACCTTGACAGTAAGTGTTCTCAGCATATTACTCTGTGGGTTATACCACAACCAAGCCATGTGTTGTCTCCACCCTGAGTCCATTTACCTGGTTTTCTGGCTGGTGATGATCGTGAATGGAAAACCTGGCCGTTTTCCTACTTTTATAGACAGGAAGATCGAGGCTAGCTAACATCACAGTTACCGCCCTGTCTGAAAGCAGGCAGCTCAGTACAGACCCAGGAGAATGAACATGGGACCTTTATATCCTGTATGTCTCTATTATTCACCAAAAAACCTGCTAAAGAAATTCATTTCAGTCAGTTCAAAATGGAAACAGAAGAAAGTGCACTTTCTATTGTACAGATTTAGAGCAGACTTTATAGCAGTTGACTAATATTTATCAGGTTAGAGCATTTAAAAAAAACTATAGTGAAATAAATTCAGGTTGTTTGGTAATCAGTCGACCCTTCATAGGCTGGAGTTCTGATTAAAAGATTCAAAACAATCTCACAAGTTATGTTCTGGTGTTATCTAAAATGCTGCTCATTTATAAGTTCTGCTTATTTTCATTCTAATGATTTTGATAATCATTATAATTACAAATGTTAACAATTTGATGCCATAAATAAATGAACATTTTAAATTAGGCAATTTTGAGTTATTTTGATTACAGGACCTGAGAATTATCAAAATTCTGTGAGTACACTTTAAAATTTAATTTGTCTTTAAAATGTGCTGGAAAATCCCAGCTGGTCTGGCAGCATTCAGAAGAAGAGTCATCTTGAACTTGCAAGATTAGCTCTGCTTCATTCTGCACAGATGTTACCAGATCTGCAGGGTATTTCCAGCACTATTTTTATTTCTAATTAACAGCATCTGCAATATATTTTCCTGCCTAATATAAATTAGTTTAACTGTATTAGCATTTCGGAGTTGTTGAATAAGTTGAGAAATCCAATATGAATGTTTTGTTGTTAGTGATTTGATGCACTTTTTTTCAAAATGTGGCTAGTACTGTGACAATGAGGTATTCTTGATTAACATACACAATTAGACACAAAATATTGAAGAATAGTGTTCTCCAGTGACACCTCAAGCCATACTGTCCTTTTAATCACATAGGATTTTGCAACTTCTACAAATTCTTTGAAGGAGATTGCATTTTCTTACTCTATCAATTCAAAAATCAAATTCTATCTTTATTTAATGCAGCTGTTAATTCTTAATATTTTTTCTGGTGCGGTTGGGGAGTTCCTCATATTTTCTGATTTCATTTGTTATTTTTTAACTCTGTGAATAGCCTTGGTGGTTAAAAATTCAGGCGCTGTAAACTAAATATTCAGAGTGGAAATGCTGCTGTTTACAGTACAATGCGTTAACAACTAGATCAACAGAATGACCATTTAAATTTGTCTGTTTCAGTTGTGTTAAAGACAATATCAAATGAGAGTAGACAACACAAAGGCTCCAGAAGTCTTTCTCGTGGCAACATTCAATCTTCTGTGACTGTGAGCGATGTGCAAATGAAGTATTTGGTTTACAGACAAAAACGATCCTTTTTATTTCCGAATGGTGTTAAACTATGTCCAGAGGAAACAATTTCACAAGCCATTGGCAACTATCTCAAATATTATAAGCTGAGAGGTAAGAAAATTCCCGTTGCCTTTTTAATTTTTCCAAGTCCTCATCAATGACATCTCACTATTGTGTAATACTTTTGCCCATTTCTGAGTCCCTGTCATATTTTGAAAGTTTTAAAAGTTTATTTATTCACAGAAATTATTTAAGAATGATTTGTGCTTTAGTCTTGCAGTTTTTTAAAAATACGTTTTACAGATTAAAAGAACTCTGCTGACACTAACAGCATATATTAGAGCCAGTTGAGTTAGATTGTGAAATGTTGCAAATAGTCTCTTGCAGACTGATTTGATCAGGGTCAAATGAGACTCCATTAAACCAAGATGTCATTTATTCATTCTGTTAACAGCAAGAGATGCTTTGGATAGCAGTAGGAATAGGCCATGCTACACTTCAAGCCTGCTCAATCATTCAATAACATCATGGCTAATCTAAAATAGAAACAGAAAATGCTGGGGAAGATCAGCAAGTCTGTCAGCCCCTGTGGAGAGAGTAATAAAGTGAATGGTTCGAATTCAATGTGATTCTTCTTTGGATCTGAAGTGGACCGGAAGATGATCATTTTAATGCAATTGGCAAATAGGAGGGAGGACCAACTGAAATAGATAGTGAGAGTATCCGGAGCAAAAGACAAAAAGAGTGATAATGGTATTAGAGGAAAGATATAGATGCAGAATGGGTGTTAATAGTATGCTACTGACCTAAATGACCTCTACTTTCATGCCCAACTCTTATATCTCGTGATCTAACTTCATACCCAAATGATTTATGTATTGAATAAACTCATTGACGTGAGATGCCATAGCTCCTGGAATAGAGGATTCCAAAATTCACCACCCTCTTCATCACAGTCCTGAATATTGAACCACTTACCTTCCATTGCCTAGCCAAAGGAAACAGTCTCTCAGTATCTATCCCGTCAGAAGTCTTCATCAGTATGAAGAGCAAATGCTCGAAACATTGACTCTCCTGCTCCTCGAATGATGCCTGACTCACTGTGCTTTTCCAGCACCACACTTTTTGATTCTGATCTCCAACATCTGCAGTCTCCTATGCATCCTGTCAAGCCTGCCAGAATTTTACATATTGCAAGGAGACAGCATTTTAGTTTTCTAAATTCCAATGATAATGGGTTATTAATTTCTCCTCATAGGACATCCCTCCCAACATTGTTTAAGTTCGCACTTTGAATAAGCCAGCTACTACCTCCTTTTTTAATGTTTCTAATGATGAGTCACTGATTCTGAAGTAGTCAGAAGTTATCCCTCTCACTGAGTTAGGTATATAGAGAGAGATATATAGAGGCACCTAGCCTGTGTACATGGCTGTGCAGCAGCTTAGAAGTCACTGTGGTTGGACAAAATATTTTAATGGAGTTCTACATTGACAAAGCTGGTCATGAACTGTAAACCTCCAGGCACAGATAAATGGCCAATTAACCCACCAGCTGACTGATGATGAAGAATTATACCAAGCTCAATATATTAACTCAGTTTATCTCTGCACAGATGCTGCCAGACCAATTCAGTTCCTTTAACATTCTCTTTTGTTTGTTTGAGACTGATGAGGAAGCTTTGCTCAGTGGAGCATATCTCAAAAACAAAGTCAGACAGAATCAGAAGTCTAACTAGGAAAAAGTTAATAAATCTAATTTGTAGAGATAATGCGATGTACTTTTCAATATCCCTGTTGCTAAGGAGGCTTCTGTGATTAGTAAAGTTAAAGTGAGATTTAATTACCTCTGTTATTCTGCATGATCAGTCGTGTAAACAAATGAAACAAAACCACAAAATTCAGGAAAAGCTCAGCAGGTCTGGCAGCAGCTGTAAAGAGAAATCAGAGTTAGCGTTTTCAGGTCCAGGACTATGGACCCAAAACATTCACTCTGCTTTCTCTGCACAGATGCTGCCAGACCTGCTGAGCTTTTCTAGAAATTTCTGTTTTTGTTTCTGATTTACAGCATCTGCAGTTCTTCTGGTTTTTATATAAAATAAAATGAAATGGCTTAACAGTTTATACCTGGCCTGGCCTACTAATTGCTTATGTCCATCTTCAGAGTAATTGAAGAAGGGCATATATGAAAGCTATACCATCATAGGTTTGGTTCATAGGGAGATTTGATGTCATTTCACTCAGGTTGTTCTGTAGTATCAGGTAAAACTATAGTATAATTATATTATTATCATTACGTTGAGTAGGCACAGTCCTGAATGTAAGCTGCTCAGATTGCTTACAGAGGGGCTTACTATTACTGTATGTGAAAGAACCTTCCATGCAGTTGCAAATTATTATTTTTATTTATTTATTCATAGTATATAGTTAGCCTGTGGCAATGTTTGTAGAGGAATAAGACAGGGCTATTTTCTGGATCTACAGATTGGAAGAAGCAAAAATGGCCCTTAGTAGAGTGATATGCTCTTGTCGGATGTGGGAGTTTGGGGAAGTTTACGTGTCACTGAGGATTATATCTGCAATAAATGCCATTGGTTGTGAATCCTATCAGATTGAATGGAACGGTTGGAGTGACAGTTAGAGGCAATGAGCAATTTACAAGAGCAAGGGGGTGTGATGGATGGAAGTTATAGGAAAGGAGAAATGTCACAGCTACAGTCAACAAAGACTTTGGAGTGCAGGTTCATAGTTCCTTGAACGTGGAGTCGCAGGTAGAGAGGATAGTGAAGAAGGTGTTTGGTATGCTTTTCTTTATTTGTCAGAGTATTGAGTACAGGAGTTGGGAGATCATGTTGTGGCTGCACAGGACATCGGTTCGGCCACTTTTGGAATATTGTGTGCAATTCTGGTCTCCTTCCCATCGGAAAGATGTTGTGAAACTTGAAAGGATTCAGAAAAGATTTACAAGGATGTTGCCAGGGTTGGAGGATTTGAGCTATAGGGAGAGGTTGAATAGGCTAGGGCTGTTTTCCCTGGAGCATTGGAGGCTGAGGGTGTTTTGGAGAAAATGTAGAGAATCACCAGGATTCACAGAGAGTTCTTCAAGAAGTAGGTCTTTTATTTGCAAACAAAAAACCGTGACACTGAGAAAGCAGATTCTCGAATGCCCACAAATCTCAAGATCCGTGGATGTTTATTTTTTTTTAAATCATGTTTCTGTTAGCTTATCAGCATGTCCAACTATATTAATCAAAGTACCTCACTCCAGCTACACAATAAACCAGTGATATTAGTTCCCATTATCTCTAAATTTGTACATTCTAATTAATGTTATTCTAATGTCATGGTTAGATATTTAGTGTCAACGTTTTGCAACAGTGGTCTTTCATTCCAGACCCTATTTAACATTTTCCTAATGTCATGATTAGATATTTATTATCACCTCTGCTACAGTGATCTTCTATTCCAGACTAACCTGTCATGATTAGATGTTTAGCTATTCCATCAATTACAATAGTGTCCTGTCTCAAGCCAACTCTACTAACTATTAATTAGATATTTAATGTCATGTCCCAAATATTTATGGTCCCAATCTTGTCATAATGATACTTAACAGGGAAACTTACTTTACTAATTGTGTTATCTCATCTCACCATAGGGACCCTTTCAGCCTCAACCTTACTCTGCTAATTGGTGTTAGAGCATTCCACTATTCTTATCCCATCCTGCCTTCCACAGACTCCTTGCAACAGATTGCCAGTGGTCTTCATGCTTTAACTCTTCCCATACTTTCATGCTCTTTATTTTCCATAAGGGACGACCTTATAGAGGTTTATAAAATCATGAGGGTCATGAATAGGGTTAATAGAGAAGGTGCTTTCTCTGGGATGAGGGAGTCCAGAACTAGAGGGCATAGGTTTAGAGTGAGGGGAAAGATATAAAAGAGACCTAAAGGGCAAATCTTTCACGCAAAGGGTGGCGTGTGTGTGGGATGGGCTACCAGAGGAAGTTGTGGAGACTGGTACAATTGCAACATTTAAAAGGCACCTGGATGGGTATATGAATAGGAA
Source organism: Hemiscyllium ocellatum (assembly GCF_020745735.1). Taxonomy (NCBI): domain Eukaryota; kingdom Metazoa; phylum Chordata; class Chondrichthyes; order Orectolobiformes; family Hemiscylliidae; genus Hemiscyllium; species Hemiscyllium ocellatum. The sequence continues at coordinate 70,579,620 of NC_083412.1, forward strand.
GGGTTTACAGGGATATGGGCCAGTTGCTGGCAAGTGGGACTACATTGGGTTGGGATAGCTGATCAGCATGGATGAGTCTGTTTCCATGCTGTACATCTCTATGACTATGACTCTATTTGTGGGATGTGGGTGTTGCTGACTGGCCAGCATTTATTGCCCGTCCCTTAGTTGCCCTTGTGAAGATGCTGGTGAGCTGCCTTCTTGAACTGCTGTGGGTTGACCACGAATGCCATGAGGGAAGAATTCCAGGATTTTGACCCAGTGACGGTAAAGGAATGGTGATATATTTCCAAGTCAGGATGTTGAGTGGCTTGAAGGAGAACTTGAAGGTGGTGGTTGCCCTTGTCCCTCCAGACGGAAGTGGTCATGGGTTTGGAAGGTGCAGTTTGAGGATCTTTGGTGAAGCGTTGGTGGTGGAGGGAGTGGATGTTTGTGGATGTGGTGCCATTCAAGTGGCTGCTTTATCCTGGACGGTGTCAAGCTGCTTGAGTGTACTTGGGACTGCGCTCCTCCAGGCAAGTGGGGAGTAATCCATCCCACTCCTGACTTGTACGTTGTAGATAGTGAGCAGGCTTTGGGGAGTCAGGAGGTGTGTTCTTAGTCTCTGACCTGCTCTTGTAGCCACTGTGTTTATATGGTGAGTCCAGTTGAGTTTCTGATCAATGAGAACCCTCATAATGTTGAGGTGGGGGTGGGGGGGTGAAATCATAATGAAACCAAATAACTGTTTGTCTTTACTCATTACATTTGGCGAAGATTTAGACTTTATAACAATATGAATTGAACATGCATTGTTGTAAATTCCAGTGAAATTCATTAATTTTCATATGATAATGGTGTACAGGGGCAAATTCTGTGTGTTCTAATCGAATTTATATTTATTCCCTAAAAGCCTTCTACTTGATTTCCATCTTGTATATAAAATAAAACAACAAAGCCAGTATGAGAGATTATGCAAGATCCTGCTAAATACACAAGATACACAGACATTGTAACAGTATCACAGCCTATGAACTTGTTCAGAACTTGAGTACAGACAGTAGCATGCTGATGCAAAATTACCCTATCCCCATTGATTCTGATGTCGGCAACATGTAAATCTCATGCTGCCTCCTAAAGTAGATCGTTGTAGTTTGCTGTCAGTTATCGGCTTATTCTTGATTGGTTGTGTGTCTGAACAAGAAACACAAAGTCATGGGTTCAAGCTGCGATGGATTAAAGGTAGCTCATTCTGCTCAGTGCCATCTGGCACTTCTTAAAGGAGGTGCATTGCAGCTAAAGGAAGTTCTGGAAGTCTTTTCAAAGGGAAGTCTTTATCACAGTGAATGCTCAAAATTGGCTGGCAATGGGCTCCAAGACCTTCCAACTGGCCTTGGTGCTGAAGCTGGTGAGGAAGAAAGCTGTCATCTATCCACAGGTGGCCTGGAGTTCCTCCAGACTAACGTTGTGAAGTTTGTAGGTCCAGGCAATACCAATAGTCTAGCCCCAAGGACCTGGATGCAGTGCTGCAATAGGCTCAATTACCTTACACCAGTCATGTAGGTCATGTAACTTCAAGCATCACCTGCCACTTCACTTCTAACTTCCCACGACTGTAAAATGCATCACATCACCATCATTCACCTATCAATGACTTCTATCAATCACAATTTATAGCTCACATTCATGGCTCTGCTTACCCTCACATTCTCAACACTGCTGCAAGCCTCACACCTTACAGTTTATACAGACTGCCAGCTATTCAACCATGTCAGCCAGAACATATAAACACATTGCATCTCATTCATTGATGCAATTCCCTCTCTGTTGCATGACAAAGGAATTCATTACCTGAAGCAGTGGCCTGTATTCTGGGAGGGCAATATGACTGCTTGTCCTCACCTCAGTGGAGGAGATAGAAGCTGTTATCATTAGAAAAGCCAAGGCTATGGCCTTGGCAAGTTGTGAGGCTGACAATCTGAAAGCTGACAGTATTGTCATACCTAATACTGCTTTACACATTTCATTTCTCAGTTAATGTAAGCATTCATTTCTTGCTTCTTCCCTCCCCCCAATCCTATCTGTGTGCTGCTGCCTCCTGTTGGATATCCAATTGTAACCTGGTCTGTCAATGGTGAAAAAACAAGAGGTGGGCTGCAAGATGATGCAGAAGAAATACTGTCACATGTTCATAGTCACCAGCCCAGATGCTCTAAATTTGTTAGAGAATGGCTTAAAAGTGGAACCTGCATGTGGGAAGACATTGGGCACAAGTGGTCGACAGCCAGATAACAATGGTCATGTCACCAGAGGCTGTGGGCATACATGATCAGTTTGGCTGCAGAGGGTTCAAATGAAGGCTTGAATGTAGCAGGCAGCAGAACAAGGCTGATGAGTCTGGAAGTTGAGATTATGGTGCTGGAAAAGCACAACAGGTCAGGCAGCATCTGAGGAGCAGGAGAGTCGATATTTTGGGCATAATGCTTTCATCAGGAATGACCTGATGAAAAGCTTATGCCTGAAATGTTGGTTCTCCTGCTCCTTGGATGCTGCCTGACTTGCTGTGCTTTTCCAGCAACACACTCTCGGCTCTGATCTCCAGCATCTGCTGTCCTCACTTTCTACTACCTCATGAATCTGAAAGTCCACAAGGAAGCCCATAATTAATATCTCAGAGTATGGAGGAGTCTAGCTCCAACTTGGCACACAACTTTGTGTTGAGCTTCCTGCTCATCCTCACCAACATTGCAGATAAACTTGAGAATTTAATCAGAGTATAGCATCAGGCTCATAGAATCATAGAATCCTGACAGTGTGTGTTTCCAATGCAGTACAAGCAGAAGTGATAAAATCCATTCAATCTAATTAATTGTTAGTAGGCATAGTGACTCTGTGAACTTTAAAGAACATGTCATTTTGTTAATGAACCTGAACAAGGGCCAAGCAGTTAGTGATAAGGGAGGTGGTATATGGGTCTACAACATTAAATTGACTGGCGCTTTATTAGCTCTTCTGCACAAGTCCTTTAATGATACCGAGATTCAAATCATATTGCTAATGAGGACACCTGGAACTTTTGTTCAAGGGCTGCTGGAGGGCATCGTTAATTGTTGATTTCAAGATCATAGAACAGAGGTCTGTTGTCTAAACTGAGTGGGACTAAAGGAACCTGACATTTTCTATTGAACTGCATTCTCCATATTCAACACCTCTTGTAGGCAGTCCCTCAGGATTGGGGGTGACTTGCTTTCCCTCCAGTTTGATGGGCTCTGAGAAGTTCAGTATGTGCTCTGCAGACTCTGCTGCAGGTCAGGCAGGTGGTGTTGGAGAGGTTTGGTAGGTTTGTTGATTGGTAGTTTGTGTGATCCCTCCAAAGCCTCGTCTACCCCTCTGTACTTTCCTGATGAAGTCCGTCGATAAATTCAGTGCATTGCTGAAAGGATCTCCTCCATTTTGATTGGTCAAAAGCTGGGATTTCCCTTGCGTCGGCGAGTATGTTTGACCTTGTCCTTAGAACATTTCAGCTGACGTCCTGGAAGTCTCCTGCTGCAAGTCAATTCCAAATAGAACAGTTTCTCTGGGCACCTTGTGTTAGTCCTACAAAGGAACATGACCCATCCCCAATCAGCAGAGCTGACTTTGATTGATTAGTGCCTTAATAATCAACACCACCAACTGATTAAGATGCTGCTCAATAGATGCATGTCTATTATGTGGTTAGACTGATGATAGTTACAGACTGAAGCCTTTCAGAGTTTGAATGTTACTTCCATGAAGGAGGACTTGGTATCTGCTCTTCATCTGGTAGGGATTCAAATTTGCCTTTATCAGATGTCTAATGGGTATTTATTAGTGGATTTTTTGGGGGGAGGCTGTGGGGTCTCTTTGTGATCAGGGTTGTTCCCAGATGCTACATTTGCAAACAGAAGGTTGGATCGAAGAAACCGTCCAGAGCAGAAATAATAATCTGAGCTGTACATTGCATCATCCAGGCACTGGGGGACCTTAACTTTGCTTTAGATGGTTACATTCATGTAATACTAAGTGCACATTTAAAGTTTGTTTACCAATTGTTGTTGCCAAGTTGCCCTTCTGAGTTTTGGGAGAGTCTGTATACTTGCTGGTGAGCAAATCTTTTTAAATTCTCCGTGTGTCTGTTTGCAGCCTATTAAGCATGCTGAGAGATTTCTACAACTGTTAGATATCAAGCCAATCTTAAAAAGACAAACACACACACTCCAATCTCCAATGCATGTCACTATTAAAATTGAATTTACATCTCCTATAGCTTCTCAAGTTTGAGCATTTTTTGTTGTGAATTTATGAAAATGTTTGAGAGTCACCAGATGTCCTCCTTGCTGTTTACGTTTCTTAGTGTGCCAGGAGGCAGTATGGGAAGCATTCAAAACGTTCTGGGACAGACTACCTGCACGCCATGAACATGAAGCCTGGATGAATGTGTGTGATCAAGGAATCATAAATATTTTTGACATTGGTGTAAACTTTAGCCAATCAGACGAATACCAAGCCTTGATGAAGGAGGTAATTCTCGTATTGTAATTGACATGTAACATCCTTCTATAATTAATTGGATTATTCTTCTGTCAGATAACTCTTGTTTTCTCTCCCTCACAATTTCTCCTTCGCGTTTTCCACCAGCACATTTCCTGCTTAATTTTTCCTTTACATTTTCTCCATCCCAATTGTATAAAGACAGTGACTCATGCTAACATGTAGGTCCACTGGCAGCAGTCACCCACCAGTTCTTTGTCCAATTGGTTATTCCTCAAGTGTGGACCTGGCGAGTGATTGGGGTGGTGGTGGTGGTGGGGTGTGTCCTGTTATTTGGCTGTGTTCTCCTTTGACATTTACACACACTTGCTTCCAGCAGGGGACACTGGAAGACAATCAGTGGTAGGCAGTTTGCCTGCTTTTGTCTTCTCCAGCTAAAAGTCATAGATGTAAATTATAATACCCTTAGCACCACCCCATCACAGATCATGTCATTCGACATAGACAGGGATCCAGATTAATATTTTCCTGGTCTGCAGAACTCTCAGTTGTATTCACCTTTTAATCTACAGCATGTATTGTAAATGTGGGAGAACACAATTCTACACAACATTGTCTTAAATTGGTATGAAAACTTGCTTATATGCTTCTCAGGAGAGTCTGAATTTTATAGGAACGTTTGACTCATTTTCTGAAAGAGGCCAGCTGGCGTGGTATACCTATAGTCCATTCTCTTAAGATGGCTGCATTTTTATGCATATTCAGAGCACTAGCAAATAAACTACATGTAAAGTGGCACAAATGGGATGTCAGGTTAGGTGGCATTTATCATTGATCCCTATGAACATGGAAATAGACTTGGAATTAAACACGTGTTTACATGATTCTGTTTCTTTCTCTCTCTCTGCACCTGCTCTGATTATGACTAACACTGCCAAAACAAAATTTTTGTTCACTAAATGCAGGAACTGGCCAGATCAGGACAGTTTTGCAATTAGGTTCCTCGTCCAAACCAACTACAGGAGAGTGATAAGAATTTATAAGTGTATAATATAAGCAGCTACGACTGTACAATTGTTACTCTCCCATTAAACATCATCAAAATGACTTATTTCACTGCCAATATTCTTAAATATGCTTCATACAACAGATGTTTTTATAATTCTGCTAAAAAGAAATTACACCATCCTTATGGTATGCTTTGTGGAGTTTTGGATGTCAAGAGCATTCTATTTCTAAACAGGCACACAGTGAGTTTGGAAACATAATGAAGTATTTCCCTTGTATGGAGTCACTGAGATGGTTATTCATAGTAACCTAATGACTCATATAAGTAGAGCTTTCTTTGCCCTGAATTACCCCTGAATTTAATGCTACCACACTAATAGCTATTTTGAAAAGGGTTAGCCATTTGCAAAGACAAGTATTCAGTATTTCATTTCTTTTGTTCTTCGAGTTGTAGACGTCACCAAGCCCTCATTACTTATGCATACTTAATCTCCTTTATCAGAATGGCTTAGTAGGCCATTTCAGAGTCACCAGATTACTACGGGTCTGAGGTCACTTATACGCGCACATATGGCTGGAAGATTTGTTTCCCTCAAAGGCAGTAGTGAACAAGATTTTTCTTTAAAAAAACCAACATCAAAGATAGTTTCATGGACTGGAATCTTATAGGAGCCTGCATGGTGCAGGCTATGGTGAAAGATGTGACAGAATCATGTGAGAAGTCCCATTTCCACATCACAAGGAACTTTAATTTCTGGATGTTGAGGAGAGATTCTCCCTTGGCAGTGGTGGGTTGCCTATTAAGGGGATTATTTCTTGTTCACCTCTTGATTAACTGTGAATCTCATCTCCATAATATGCAGCTTCTTATCTCACCATCTGCTACAAGTAAACTAGATACTTGACTTGGTAGTTGGAACAGGTACCTGGCAAGTTCTGCTTATTGCTGGCTGCAGAGAGCTTCCATGTTGGTTCCCAGCCAACAGCGTGTCAGGGACAATGGGTACCAGCCACATGCACTCCATATCCGTGGACATTGGCTTCCTTTTTGTGGCAGCCTCTTAATAATTCTTGTGACACACCTTCGATCCACCTACAGTATCTTTCTGCACTTTGAGGCACTTCTGCACTTAGGGCGGCACGGTGGCACAGTGGTTAGCACTGCTGCCTCACAGCGCCTGAGACCCGGGTTCAATTCCTGCCTCAGGTGACAGACTGTGTGGAGTTTGCACATTCTCCCTGTGTCTGCGTGGGTTTCCTCCGGGTGCTCCGGTTTCCTCCCACAGTTCAAAGATGTGCGGGTTAGGTGAATTGGCCATGCTAAATTGCCCGTAGTGTTAGGTTAGGGGTATGGGTGGGTTGCGCTTCGGCGGGTCGGTGTGGACTTGTTGGGCCGAAGGGCCTGTTTCCACACTGTAAGTAATCTAATCTTGATGCTGTATCTCTGGGCATCATTGCAAGCTGCAACTCAGGGACATGCACTGGTTCATGGACTGGACCAGGCTGCATCTCTGGGCTATGCAATTGCTCTGTCAATGCTCACTCACTTGGAGCCTACCCGGATGCTCATAGTGTCCCTGCCTTGCTTTTTTGTTTTGCAACTTGTCCCTCAGCCACAGATAGGAGGTTCACAGTATTACTGCATTGGTTGCTGTTTAGACCAAACCAAAAAACCAGGAAGCTTTTCATGGTTGTCAGCAGTCCTCATCAAGTCAAGAATGTTAGCCTTCAGTCAGGGGGGTCTTGGTGGAGTAAGTCAAGGGCAACCTCCATTATCATGCTAGGAGCTTGGACATGGTCAGTCAGTGGCTTGGGGTGGTCAGAATCAGGATCCTCTCTTAAGGAGTTGAGTGTAGGGTAGCCCACTAATTGACTTGGCTTCTTCTGCCCTATTATGAGCTGTTTCAACATGGAATAAGCGAGAGGCAGGTAGTAAGAGAGATGAATGTGACTGGCATAGTTGTTGCTGTTTGTGCAAGTGGTGGGGTGTACCCAAACAAATGAGTAAGTAGGCAGAGTGCATGCAGGGTTAGCAGTGGCAGTGGGTGACAGTGGGTGAGGAAAGTTACTGTCGGCAATATAGCGAGAATTGTAGAGTATGAGTCTTGATAAGAGGTGGGCACTGTAGAGATTGAATGAATGTTCGCTATCAGAGAAAAGATGGTGATATGTGACCCAGTGGAGTGGAGGAGGACATTGCCTTTCTTCCTATAGCACTGAGCATTCCTCCAGTTAAGACTGTATGAGTTGCCTCAGGCCTTGCTGGCAATGTCTGCTGTTGTGGCAGCTCTAGACGGATGGTACTTGTCCGGGTGCACACCCTGCACAGATGGTAGGGGTGCCTGTAAATTCCAGGATATCCTATGGCATGGTAAGAGGGGGCAGAAATCAGACAGGAGAGACACCATGGGGTGGGTAGGCAATTAATGAGGAGTTTGATTAAAAAAGACATCAAAATAAAATCATTGGACCATGTGGTGATGAACCCTTCAAAAACACTTGCCGCAAATCAGATTTAGCCAATGTCCCAAACATCATCATCACAAACCCCAGGGATATCCTGTCCCCCTGGCAGGACAGATATAGCAGAGTGGCAGCACAGTTAGATTCATTGAGGGGGAATTGGTCTAAGAGTCTTTTACATTTGACTCTAGACTCCAGAAGTCTAATAGCACCAGGTCAAATATGGGCAAGGAAACCTGGTGATTTTCACAAACTGACTCCTCCTATCAGCTCAATCACTACTCCTCCATGTTGAAGTATTGAGAGTGTGTTGCTGGAAAAGCACAGCAGGTCAGGCAACATCCGGGGAGCAGGAGAATCAATGTTTCAGGCGTAAGCCCTTCATCAGGAATGAGTCTTCTCATTCCTGATGAAGGGCTTATGCCTGAAACTTTGATTCTCTTGCTCCTTAAATGCTGCCTGACCTGCTGTGCTTTTCCAGCACCAGACTCTTGACTCTGATCTCCAACATCTGCAGTCCTCACTTTTACCTCCATGTTGAACACCGCCTAGAGGAAGACTGAGGATGACAAGTCGCAGACTTGGGGGACTTCAATGTCCATTACAATTTGTGCCTTGGCAGCAGCATTATTGACTAGGATGGCCAGGTCCTAAAGGACATAGCTGCCAGACTGGGTATGCAATAGGTGGTGAGGGAACTAACAAGAGAAATGAAACATAGTTGACCTGTTCCTTAATAAACTGCCTGCCACAAATGCATCTGTCCATGAGTGTATCAGTGAGGATGGCCACTTTGCTGTCCATATGGATAAGTCGTCCCAACTTCATACTGAAAATACCTTACATCATGCTATGTGATGCTATCACTGTGCTAAATGGGATTGACTTCAAACAGATTTAGCAATGCAAGCTTGGGCAGACATGAGCTGCAATTCAACACAATCTACAATCTCATGGAATGTCATATCCCCACTCAACCATTATCATCAAGCTAGGTGATCAAACTGTTTGAAGGCCTATCAAAATTTCAATTGTGTTTTTTTTAACCTTTGCGGTTCTTCAATTCTACCCACACCAATTCTATACCATCTGACTCTATTTCATTTCTTACTATTGATTTAATTTCATTTCTTACTAATAAGGCAACCTCACCGCCTCTGCCCATCTGTGTATCTTTCCAATTGGATGCAAAGAGACTTGGGAGTTCTAGTCCAGGATTCTCTCAAGGTAGACTTGTAGGTTGAGTCAGTAGTTAGGAAGGCAAATGCAATGATGGCATTTATTTTGAGAGGACTTGAGTATAAAAGCGGGGACATACTTCTGAGGCTCTATAATGCTCTAATAAGGCCATGTTTGGTGTATTGTGTGCAGTTTTGGTCCCCATATCTCAGGAAGGATGTACTAGCCCTTGATTGTGTTCAGAGGAGATTCACGAGAATGGTTCCAGAAATGAAAAGCTTAACATATGAGGAACATTTGAGGACACTGGACCTATACTCGATAAATTTAAGAAGGATGCGGGGGAATCTAATTGAAATTTACAGAATACTGAATGGCCTGGACAGAATGGATGTTGGGAAGATGTTTCCATTGGTAGGAGAGGCTAGGACCCGAGGGCACAGCCTTAGAGTAAAGGGAAGACCTTTTAGAATGGAGATACGGAGAAACTTCTTCAGCCAGAGAGTACGAATCTATGGAATTCACTACCACAGGTCAGGTCATTGAGTATTTTTAAGACAGAGGTAGATAGGTTCTTGATTAGTAAAAAGTGAGGTCTGCAGATGCTGGAGATCAGAGCTGAAAATGTGTTGCTGGTTAAAGCACAGCAAGTCAGGCAGCATCCAAGGAACAGGAAATTCAACGTTTCGGGCCAGAGCCCTTCACTATTCCTGATGAAGGGCTCTGGCCCGAAACGTTGAATTTCCTGTTCCTTGGATGCTGCCTGACTTGCTGTGCTTTAACCAGCAACACATTTTCAGCCCAGGTTCTTCATTACAAAGGGAATCAAAGGTTAGGGGGAGAAAATGAGAGAATTGCATTGAGAAACTTAACCACGATTGAATGGCAGAGCAGATGCGATGGGCTAATTTCTGCTCCTATGTCTTATAGTCTTATTGTTCAGTAGAAAGTGCAGGAGGGCATGCCGGGAGTAGCACCAGGCATATCTAAAAATGAGATGTCAACCTGGTAAGCCACTAAACAGAACCACTTACATGCCAATAAGCATAAGCAACAAGTGACAGACAGAACTAAGTGTTTCCACAACAAACTGATAGATCTAAGCCCTGCGGTTCTGTTCACACTGAAACGTGAATGGCAGTAGACACTTAAACAACTCACTGGAGGAGGAGGTTCCACAAATTATCCCCATTCCCAGCATTGGAAGAGCCCAACGCTCATTGCCAAAGATTAAGCTGGTGTTTACAACAATCTTCAGACTGAAGTACCAAGTGGATGATTCACCTCGATTTCCTCAGTGATCCCTAGTATCACAGATGCCAGAATTCAGTCACATGATATAATGAAATGGTTGGAAACACTGGGTACTGCAAAGTCTATGGGTCCTAACATCATTCTGGCAATAGTACTGAAGACTTGTGCTTCAGAACTTGCCACACCCTAGCCTCCAGTACAGTTACAACACTGGCAATTATCCAACAATGTGGAAAATAATAAAGTATGTTCTAGACATAAAAAGCTGGACAAATTCAACCCAGTCAATTGCTGCTCCATCAGTTTACTCTTGATCGTCTGTAAAATAATGGAAGATGTCATCAACAGTGCTATCAAGCAGCACCTGCTCAACAATAACTGCTCAGTGACACCCAGTTTGGGTTTCACCAGGGCTACTCAGCTCTTGACCTCATTTTATTGGGTTGGTTCAAATTTGGACAAACGAGCTGAATTCCAGAGGCGAGATAAGAGCAATTGCACTTGATATCAAGGTTGCATTTTACAAAACTGGAATCAATGTGGATCGGGGAAAACTCTCCACTGGTTGAACTAATCCTGACACAAAGGAAGATGTAGTTATTGGAGGTCAGTCTTCATTTCCAGGACATCCGTGCAGGAGTTCCTCAGGAAAGTGTCCTAGGCTCAAAATATTCAGTTGCTTCATCAATGGCCTTCCCTGCAACCAAAGATCAGACATAGGGCATTTCACCAGTGATTGCACATTATTCAGCACAACTCAAAACTCCTCAGATACTGAAACAGTTCATGTGGAAATGTGACAAGATCTGGACAATATTCAGGCTTGTGCTGTGCTGACAAGTGGCAAAAAAATTATTCATGTTATAAGAGTACTAGGCAATGACTATTTCCAGGTGCAGAGAATCTAACCATCAGCCCCTGACATTCAAAGGCATTACCATCATTGCTTCCTCACACTATCAATGTTCTAGGGCTTACCATTGATGAGAAATTGAACTAGATGAGCCATATAAATACAATGGCGACAAGAGCAGGCCAGAGGCTAGGAATATTGTCATGTGTAATTCACCTCCTGACATCCAATACCTGTTCACCATCTACAATGCATAAGTCAAAGGCATGTTGGAATATTTCCCACTTGCCAGGATAAGTGTAGTTCCAACAACACTCAAAAAAACTTGATACCATCCAGGACAAAACAGCCTATTTGGCACCACATCCACAAAAATACATTCCCTTCACCATTGGTGCTCAATTGCACAGTATGCACCATTGTCAAGATGCACTCCAGAAATTCAATTTAGCTCCTTTGACCCTTGACATCTATCATTTACATATACAAGGGAAGCTGAAGCATTGGAACACCACCATCTGCAAGTTTCCCTCCAAGCCACATACGTTCTGACTTGGAAATTTAACACCGTTCCTAATGCTGTTGGTTCAAAATCCTGCAACTCCCAACCTACTCACATTGTGGGTGTACCTACAACAAATGGACCGCAGTGATTCAAGAATACATCTCTGCACCACCACCTCATGTGCTTAAGTGGAAAATTAGATGTTGTTTCTTCAGCTTATGTTGGGCTTCAATAGAGCACTGCAGTAAGCTGAGGACAGAAATGTTAGTGTCACAGTTGTCCACTGCTTTCTCAAAGGATATTTTATTACTCTAATACCAGCTAGTGTTGTTATAACTAAGATCACCAATGATCCTACTCCATTAGACAATTACTTCCATAAAAGTGTGGAAGTATTTTTGCCAAAGTGACCATGGATTTGACCTGTTTCATGCTTGTCATTGTTTGACCATATGCTCTTACTTTAACTTTGTGATTTAACATAGACTTCTTTGCTTTTGAATAGTTTTAAAAGATATTCTATTTTTATTCTGTTAGTAATTTCCCTGTTTGGTCAAGTTTCTCTATTTGTCCAGTTCAATTTCTCTGCCGTCATTAGCTATCTTGTCATTGTGGAATCTGGAACCACAGTTAAATTTTCAGCAAACCTGACTAAATGTAATCTAATAGGATTGTGATTATGGTCACTCAGATGTTCCCAACGTGAGGGTCTGATACTGCAATAGTGTCACCACCAAAAGCAAAACTAATTGCAAAATTACCTTTACCTTCTTTATAAGAGGAATTGCAGGGAGGAGGTATGCAGAAAGAAAATGGCAGTGAATTCAACCCAAATATCTGAATTCAAAATGAAATTAGTGAAGCAAAAGCTTGTTCACTGTTTGGATGTTTTACATAAAACTCACAAGGTGAATTACTGGCTAGTTAACCTCAATTAGGACAACATAATATAACTATTGTAAAAAGTGAGGTCTGCAGATGCTGGAGATCAGAGCTGAAAATGTGTTGCTGGTTAAAGCAGCATCCAAGGAACAGGAAATTCGACGTTTCGGGCCAGAGCCCTTCATCAGGATATGTATATTTTTACGCCATTCTAATGAGAAGTTTATTTTCTCCCCAGAAATTATCTCTACAGACAGAAATAGTGAGCAGGTCAGTAGATTACTATAAAACACATTTTCCATCGTTATATTGCAACATTGAAATTAGAGATTAATTAACTTAGAAAAATTAACAATATTTAATTTTTCTTGCAAGTTCAAGTAATGAAGACTTGTGCATGTAAGTTTATATTTCACTTTTGAGTTCAGAATATACAGAAACGATGCATAGAATTTAAATATTTTTCTTAAAAATGTATATATTGAAACTTAAAACTTGCATTTCGTTATAGTGTTAAAATTGCACTGTGCGATATCTGATAAAAAATGTGCTTGGCTTAAATATTTCACCCAAATGTTTTAACACATACAGTAATTCATGCAAAACAAAATGGGCTATTACCTTTGCCAAAAAATATTGCCCATGATTTTCCGCGTGTCTGCAAATTGTTAAACAAGGTACAATCTTTCTCCTAGTGTAGAGACCACCCCAATCATGAATGCAACTTCAACTGAAAGCTCCACACGAGAAGGTTTGTGCACTTATTTTTAAATAGCTTTTTATTTTATTAAGTATTGAGACCTATAACAGTCAAAATAAATTTCAGTGGGGTTGAGTTTCATAGGAGGAGGCACATATTAGTATAAGCACTAAGACCCACTAACCCATGCACTTTGCTATTTACCTTGTGGACAATTTTAGAGACAGGAAGAGGTTGCTTGATTTACCTGAGAATGATAGACTCTTGACCTATAACTGGGCACCTTAATTGGCAAGGGAAGTTGAAATTTATTGTCAACCTCTTCCTAGCAGAACCTGTCAATTTCTGAGATGAAGGCTCAGTCTACTACCCCCGAAAGAACTTAAGGTGCCACAATTGTAAGCATAAGAACATAAGAAATAGGAATAGGAGTAGGTCATCTTGCCCATTGAGCCTGCTCCACCATTCAATTAGATCATGGCTGATCTTTTCGTAGACTCAGTTCCAGTTACATGTTGGCTCGCTGCATCCCTTAATTCCTTCACTTTTCAAAATTCTATTTTTGCCTTAAAAACATTCAACAAGGTAGTCTCAAATGTTTCACTGGACAGAGAATTCCACAGCTTCACAACCATTTGGATGAAGAAGTTCCTCCTCAGCTCAGTCCTAAATCTGGTCCCTTTTGTTTTGAGACTATACCCTTAGTTTTAGTTTCACCCACCAGTGGAAACAAACTCCCTGCTTCCATCTTATCTATTCCCTTCATATTTTATATATTTCTACCAGAATCCCCCCTTATTCTTCTAAATTTCAATGTACAGTCCCAGTCTACTCAGTGTCTCCTCATAAGGAAACAATCTCACTTCCAGAATCAACCGAGTGAACCTCCTCTGCACCCTCTCCTGTACATCCTTTCTCATGTAAGGACTCCAAAACTATACACAGTACTCCAGGTGTGGCCTCATCAGAACCCTGCACAGCTGTAGTATAACCTCCATCCATCTAGCAATGAAGGACAATATTCTATTTGCCTTCTTAATTACCTGCTGCACCTGCAACCTTTTATGAGTCACGCACAAGGACACCCAGTCCCTCTTCACAGCAGCATGCTGCAATCTTTCACTATTTACATAATAGTCCATTTTGCTGTTATTCCTACCAAGATGGATGACTTCACATTTACTAACACCGTACTCCATCTTCTAGACCCTTGCTCACTCAGACAGCCTATCTACATTCCTCTGCAGACTTTGTGTTCTCTGCACACTTCGCTCTACAGCCACATTTATCAGCTCCATTAACGATTCACATAAAGAGACCAATAATGCATTCAAGATTTTTGATGATAGAAAGCTAGTAAGGATATAAGCTGTGAGGAGGACAAACAAGATTGCAAAGAGTTCATTTGGAGCATTATGTGGGGAAGTGCGATGTTATTTACTTTGGTAGAAAGAATAGAGAAGCAGAACATCTTTTTAAAGATGTTAAACCTCTACGTGCTGATATATAGAATGACTAGGTGTATTCTAACACAAAGTTAACATGCAGATACAGCAAGTAATTAGGATTAATGACATACATTGCATAGGGGTTGGAATAGCATGATAATGAAACTTTCTTACAATTGTGAAGGGCTGGGGTGAGACCATGCTCGGAGTACAACATGTAGTTTAAGGTTCCCTATTGCAAGAGAGATATGCTTGCCTTGGAGGGGTGATACAATTAGGGTTCACTCGATTGGTTTCTAGGATGAGAAGGGTGCCCTATGTTGGGAGTTGAGCCCTGGGCCTATAATTTGTGGAATAGAGAAGAATAAGAGATGATCTCATTTAAACAAACAAGATTCTGAAAGTTAGTTGCTGAAAGATTTCTTCTTTGGCTGAGGGATTGAATGCACTGAGGCAGAGTTTCAGGATAAAGCTAGATGATTTAAGACTGAGATAAGGTTAAATTCCTTCACTCAGAGGGTTGTGAATCTTTGTATTGTTTATTGCAGTGTTATGGGTGTTCTAGCATTGAATATATTTATGGCATATAGTCTTAGACCAAGAATCAAGATTGCTGACTATACTTATGACATGGTTTGGGCAGTATTGCTATAATCGTCTACCATTTTGGATCTCCTCTGTGTCAGAGTTTTTTCCAAATAAAAAAATGAAAGAACTGAAGATGATGTAAATCAAAACCAGAACAGAAATTGCTGGCAGCATCTGTGGAGAGAAATCAGAATTAACATTTCGGGTTGAGTGGCCCTTTCTCAGAACTGATGGTAGCTAGGAAACAGTTGTTTCTTATGCAGAGGATAGAGTTAGAGGGAGGGGTCTAAGGAGCAAATAACAAGTTGATGCAGAGCCCAAAGAGAAAGAAAAAACTGTTGGACAAACAAAGGAGTGGATAACAGTCAGCCGAGGAGAATGAATTACTGCTAATAGGGACTGTTAATGGCTAACAATAGGTGGTGTGAAATAGCAGACCATAGGTGGCACGATGGCTCAGTGGTTAGCACTGCTGCCTCACAGCGCCAGGGACCCAGGTTAGATTCCGGCATTGGGCGACTGTGTCTGTGTGGAGTTTGTACATTCTCCCCGTGCTTGCATGGGTTTCCTAGGTGCTCCGGTTTCCTCCCAAAATCCAAAGATATGTAAATTAATTGCCCATAGTGTCCAGGGCTGTGTTGGCTAGGTGCATTAGTCAGGGTAAATATAGGGGAATGTGTCTGGGTGGGTTACTCTTCAGAGAGTCGGTGTGGACTTGTTGGGCCAAAGGGCCTGTTTCCACACTGTAGGGATTCTAGTTCTGATGTCATAACAAGGCCTGGGTTGAGGAAAGTGTGGGGAGGGTGGTCAAGCCCTAAAATTGTTGAACTCGATATTGTGTGCAGAATCAGAAGTTGCTGGAAAAGTTCAGTAGGTCTGGCAGTGGCTGCAAAGAGGAATCAGATTTAACATTTCGGGGACACTGATACTTCCTCAGAACTGTTTATTTGCAGGAGATAGGGAGGGTGGAGGGGTAAAACATAAATGATAAGTGGGGTTAGAGCCCAAAGAGAGGAGAACAATTGGACAGATGAAAGAGTGGCTAACAGTCTGGCTAGGAGAGTGAGTAGCTGTTAGTGGAAACTGTTAAGGCTAACAAAAGGTAGTGTGATGGCAGACTATGTGACAACAAGGCCTGGTGACTGGGGTTGCGGACGAGAACATGGGAGAGTTCAGACCCTAAAATTATTGAATTCGATATTGAGCCCAGAGGGCTGCAGAACCCCTAAGCAGAAAATGAGATGTTGTAGGTCCAGTTGTGCTGAGCTTTGCTGGAGCACTTCAGTGAGCCTGAGTCAGCGATGTTGCCAGGGAACACAGTGATGTGTTGAAGTGTGTTTATGGACAGAACATTGGTGTTCTGTGAAGCAGTCACCCAATCTACGTTTCGTTCCCCAGTGTAGAGCTGACCACATCGTGAGCAATGAATGCAGTAGACTAGATTGAGTGAAGTGTTGGGAATGAAGGAGGAGTGGAGCAAGGTGTCTCAGTGGAATGGTCCTTGTGGAAGGCTGATAAGGAAGGGGAGGGGAGGGTAAAATGTGGTGGCATACTGCTGGAGGTGGCGGAAATGGTGGCTAATGATTCTCTGGATGTGGATGCTGGTGGGGTGGTAGGTAAGGACAAGGGGGACCTTATTGCTGTTATGGGAGGGAAGGGAGGAGGTGAGAGCTAAAGTGTGGGAGATGAGTCAGACCCAGTTGAGAGTCCTGTCAAGTATAGTGCTGGGGAAATCTCAGATGAGGAAAAAGATGGACATTTTGGAGGTGCCAGTTGTAAGTTTGCTCACTGAGCTGGTAGATTTGTTCTCAGACGTTTCATCACCATGTTAGGTAACATCATCAGTGAGCCTCTGTTGAAAGCTCCAAATCTGCACATCTTTGGACTGTGGGAGGAAAATGGAGCACCCAGAGGAAACCTACACAGACACAGACAGAATGTGCAAACCCCACACAGACAGTCGCCTGAGGCTAGAATCGAACCCAGGTCCTGATGCTGTGAGGCAGCAGTACTAACTGCTGCACTACTGTGCCATCTAGGAACAAACCTACGAGCGAGCAAACTTGCAACTGGAACCACAACCTGAGCTACAAATCTTCTTAAAAATTGCAAATCTTGGAGGAGCTTGTTGAAGTTCCCATCATCAGAACAGATGTGATGGAGATGGAAGAACTGGGAGAGAATGGAATTGAGTCTTTATAGGAGCAAGCTATGAGAATATATCATCAGCGTAACTATGGGAGTGAGACCTATAACAGTCAAAATAAATTTCAGTGGGGTTGAGTTTTATAGCACAAAATCAAACCAAAGATAATCTCTCAAAACTGAGAAAATAAAATAACCAGGAAAAGCCACAGCATAAAATAAAATGAAACAGTACAGCTCAAGAGACAGATCAAAATCTCTAGGTAAAAACAAGGACTGCAGATGCTGGAAAACAGTCTAGATTAGAGTGGTGCTGGAAAAGCACAGCAGGTCAGGCAGCATCCGAGGAGCAGGAAAATTGATGTTTCGGGCTCCCTACATTCCTGGCACCTTTACCTACCACCACAGGAATTGCAAAACCTGCGCCCACACCTCCTCCCTCACCTCCATCCAAGGCCCCAAAGGAGCCTTCCACATCCACCAAAGTTTTACCTGCACATCCACCAATGTCACTTATTGTATCTGTTGCTCCCGATGTGGTTTCCTTTACACTGGGGAGACTGGACACCACCTAGCAGAGCGCTTTAGGGAAAATCTCTGGGACACCCATACCAATCAACATCACCTCCCTGTGGCCCAACATTTCAACTCCCCCTCTCACAATGCCAAGGACATGCAGGTCCTGGGCCTCCTCCACTGCTGTTCCCTTATCACCTGACACCTGGAGGAAGAATGCCTCCTCTTCCGTCTTGGAACACTTCATCCCCATGGCATCAATGTAGATTTCACCAGTTTCCTCATTTCCCCATCACCCCAGCTCCAATCTTCCAGCTCAGCACTGTCCCCATGACCTGTCCTACCTGCCTTTCCACCTATCCACTCCACCCTCCTCTCTGACCTATCACCTCCATCCCCACCCCCATTCACCTATTGTACTCTATGCTACTTTCTCCCCACCCCCACCCCCCTCTCATTTATCTCTCCACTCAGCAGGCACCCTGCCTTTATTCCTGATGAAAGGCTTTTGCCCAAAACGTTGATTTTCCTGCTCCTCGGATGCTGCCTGACCAGCTGTGCTTTTCTAGCACCACTCTAATCCAGATCAAAATCTCTGTATACCTTAAATGCAGTGTGGAACCTTCGTTTAAGGGACAGAAAATCAGAGAAATGGATCAGTCGAGAACTCATATTGATCTTGCTTGACCCAAGAAGTGAGATGAAATATGATTATCGCAGAACATGGGACAGACTTATCTATACTGCATTACAGTGCACAGCGTCATGCAACAATCCAAGACACTGTACCCCAGTACTGAATTCAAAGAAAAATAGATTAGGATATCCAGTCAGAATTCCAAATTGTCTCAATCTGTGAGATTTGGACTTTGAGTAGGTTGGGGGGTGGGAGGGTGGGAGGGGGCATCGAGATAATGGTAATAAGGGGCTATTAATATTGACATTCGAGAGTACAAAAGCTATATTTTACGTGAAATAAACTTGGTTAATGTAGACCAAGTACAGAGAAGCTTGGTGGTAGATGTGGTATAATGAGATTGATGTAAATCATGATGGTTTAACTGATCACATTAGCTAACAGACAGTAATAAGAAAGTAGACACCAGTCTAAAATAAGAATGTGAGGACAGAGATCTGAGATGCTACATTAGAGAATTGTATTGAATAACCTATGCTATACATATGTAAACAAAGAAGTTATATTTCATAGGGAACTGAAGAGATAGAGATAATGAGCAAGCAGCCTCCGGGACTGTACATGTGCATACAGGTACTCACAACCTGAGATATTCCAGAGCAGTATCTCAACAGTAACAGTGCTGGCTTATAGCACAAGATAGAGCAGGTAACCAGAGGACGTGGATGTATCCAGTGTTTTGTGGTGCTCTGGATTGCACTGTCTGAAGAAGTGATAGAAGCAGGTTCCATAGTAATTTTCCATAGTGAAATAGTCAGTTGCTTGAATTAGAAAAGACATCTACAAATTGCAGGAAAAGAATGGGGACCAATTAAATAACAGATGTATGTTTTGTTCTCCGATTCTATGATCTATCATATGGTCAATGTTAAGCCTTCATGTTGCATTACAATTCTTCTTAGAAAAACATTGGTATTTTTGTCTTTGCCCTTGTATTTATCTCTTGACCAATTATAGCATTGTCTGGTAGTATGAAGATGTATATTTTGTTTTAATGTATTCTTGGGATGCAAACAGCCACAGCCAACATTTATTATCCATCTCTATGTGCCCTTTGAACATTTGGAAACCAACTACTAAAAGGAGCTGAGACATGGAGCTGGGTATGTTTAAATAAAAACAATCTAATGTTCAAATAGCTAATAACATACCTTGTATTTCAGGGCCAGATGCTGGTGAAGGTTCTGTTGATAGCACAATAATCAGAGCTGAAGAAAGTGGGATCACTGTAAGTCCTTTTCTGTAGATGTTTGTTTTTATTTCCATTACAAATCAAAATGTTGCCTTTGGTTACTGTTAGAATTCAATTTAAGGAAGAACAATCAAATCATTGACAAATGAGAGTCAAGGTGATTAACTTGTGTGTTTTGCTGGTGTATCTTTTCTCGTTCTTCAAATAATAGAATGTATTTGATAATGGCTTGCAGATTTAAAATTCTGCATGAATTAAAAAATATGAAGATAAGTGTCAGCACAGTTCTTCAGACTGCTCATACTCCTATTAAAATGAATTTCTCAAGGATCTGTATCACTGACACTCTACAGTTGACCTAGAGAATTCACAAATATCAAGGAATAAATTACTTGTGCATTTTCCTTTTATCATTTAATGGAACTTTCTGCTGGTGTTTTAAGAGGATTGACTTAAATTGTTTAGACCACCCAATCAACAGACACAAGTCGAGCAGGATGACTGGTTCTGTGTTGTATGTAAATATGTTCTGAGATTTGGACAGTAATGAAACCATTGACTTATTGCTTGATTTAAGAGCCAAATGTAAAATTATTTGAATCTTCAAGGCATTCTTTCAGCAAAGAATCATTATTGAATTAGCACTTGAGGCCTTACAGTAAATTAGAATGAATAATGATACAGCAGTTTATAATTTTGGAAGGAGGACCTCAATAATTCTGTTGACTCACCTTTTGTGAATTAGCACTCAGCAACCACAGAAGGAACATCAGTTATTGTGCATTATGAAGGGACAGGGGATAAGTTAGAGCCTTGTGGATAATAACTCTGCACTTGTCTTCCTTTAAAATTGAAGAGTTATATTAGCATTGAGAAACAGAAATAAAGTGCCAAGTCCCCTGATGGGTGTAACTGCCTTTATGTCATTCCTCCTTCATATTTTCCATTGGTGAGCATCTCAAATGTGTTCCATAGGCAAATGCTCATGCTTTACAAGCCTTACCCTCCACCTGTGTACTATCTAGGAGTTGATCAGAAACCTGATCTCTATACTTTTTGGGTAGCATACCCTACAGAGCTTGCAGTAGACCATAGTTTGGACTTTGGCTGATGAGTGACAAGTAACATTTGTAGAATACAAGTACCAGGCAATAACAAGAGGAAACCTACGCAGATTCCTCTCCTCACGTATCACTTTGACATTATTTCACCATATTACTATAGCTGAATCCCCAATCATCAACATCTAAGGTTTAACATTAACCAAAAGCTCAATGGACCAGCCACATGAGTAGTCTCATTCTGAGAATAGTTTAGAGACTGGGAATTGTGTAGCAAGTGACTCACCTAATTTTTAATTCATTTGTGGGACATGTACGTCACTGGATGGGTCAGCATTTATTGCCCATCCCTAGTTATCTTTGAGAAGATGGTGCTGAGTTGCCTTCTTGAACCTCTGCGGTCCACGTACTGTAGGTAGATCCACAATACCCATAGTCTCACACAATTGAAATGCGTGTCTCAGAAGCACAAACACATCAAAACTAAAGGTGAGGAATGCAGTATAATTTTGATTAAACCTTTTTGAAAACTTGAACTGACCAGGAATCCTGACTGCAGAATTGTAAGCAAGATCATAAATCAGGAAAAAAAATTAACATTTAATTGTTAAAATTTGGAGATGGAATAAAGCGCAACAATATCTGAAATTTGAGTATTGATGAAAAAAGATACATAGGCTGCTATGTATCATTGCCTACTAGTAACAATGTGATGTCCATGTGTTCATTTGAACATTGCTAGCCAATCACCAATCTGCCAATTAAGGAAGTCAGAAGCATTTGCAGTGCATCACTATTTCATGGTGACTGAGACTGTATTCAGTGAACCTCTGAGCTCAGCAACTTGGAGTTAAATCCAGTTTTAACGACACCTGGAAGCCCAAAAGCATGGTGGTACAATGGGATCGTTGACAGACTCATAATTTGCAAATTCCTTTGTCGGATTTCAGGAAAAATATATCTTCAGTTAAATGATACCTCATCACACCTACCTTTGTATATTTCTGACATGCTTGTGATATGTTTCCTATGTTTGAAGATGCAACCGCATGTAAAAATTTCCTTGCGGGCTTCAGTGGGCTCCATTCTGCTCTCAAATTCACCTTTGAAATTAAGCAGTGAAATAAACTCCATTTCCTTGATGTCCAAGTTGAGAAATTGGCCAGGGGCTACATATTAGGATTTCTACTTGTTCCACACAAGAAAGGTCACTTGCAGCTGGAATTTGGACTTCAGTATTTAAAAGGAGTACCAAAACACCCAAACTACTATTTAATGCTTTTTCTTTATATTTATGATCGGTACAATGTCTGAATATATTTTCAAACTATAGGCAGCATTCGTTTATCTAACTCAGATTTTTGAATATTATTTATTACTGGATATTCATGACAAAGGTTGATAATATATTTGAGACTTGACAGTTGAGGCACTTCAATTGACATGGTAATTTTACTGAACAATAATGGTAAATGAAATTGGAACTATAAGTCAGCACTGCCTACCTGGCTGGCATTCCAAATCTTTAGATTCTCTTTTGTTTCAAATTGGTTTTGCATCTATACACTATTGTATAGCAATAAGCATAATTTATTTTGGTTGAGAGATAAAAGACATAAGCAACTGTAAACAATAAAGATGGGAAGTTGCTGCATGATAGGAATGGGAGTTGGAAATTTCAATAATGGGGCTCTTGCCATCAGTTGAGTATCAATGGAATGCATGTTGTGGGCTTGTTTTAAAAACTATATAGTGGTTATTTTGTATTGGCTGAATAGGGAAATTTTTCAAAAATAATTGTCTGAGTTAAAATTTCAAATTAAATGAGTTGAGCAACTCAGTGAGAACAATAATTAAATATTCCATTTGAGTCATTATTGGTTATATTAGTAGTTGCTTGGCATACAGAACTTGAGTATTGCTGAAAAAAATCGTTTTGTCAAAGGTTTTGTCTTGCACTCATCAGAGCATTTGCAAGAAATATCAGTGTATAGGGGAACAGCCCTTTCTAAAATGAATAATAAAAACGGTGGCACAGTGGTTAGCACTGCTGCCTCACAGTCCCAGAGACCCAGGTTCAATTCCCACCTCAGGCGACTGACTGTGTGGAGTTTGCATATTCTTCCCGTGTCTGCATGGGTTTCCTCTGGGTGCTCCGGTTTCCTCCCACAGTCCAAAAATGTGCAGGTTAGGTAAATTGGCCATGCTAAATTGCCCGTAGTGTTAGGTGAAGGGGTAAATGTAGGAGAATGGGTCTGGGTGTGTTGCACTTCGGCGAGTCGGTGTGGACTTGTTGGGCCGAAGGGCCTGTTTCCACACTGTAAGTAATCCAATCACTAGCAAATGGACTCTGGTAGAGCATTTGCCATCTAGAATGCACCAGTTAGTTGTGGACTGACTGTTAGTTGCTACGCTTGTTTAAATTGACACAGGCATGTTGACTCTGATCAAGGCAATGATCTGAGCAATGAAGCAGAGAATGCCTGTCACCCGTTTTGCTAAGTTGAGAGCAATGACGTGTGTATCTCTTCTTTATGCCTTCACAGAATAGAGCCCTGTGTATCCATAAATGTAGTTACAGTAAATGCAAGTGTGTACACTGCGCACCTGATTGATAACTTTAAATTGGTTGTTAACACCTCTGGGTTATTTAACAAGTGTATTAATTTTTAATGTCACACAGTATGTTTTGAATTGTGTAAACATATGCTGGTTAGGTATGAACAGTAGCTTACCTGTCATGCACAGCTGAAGGGGCATACTATTGATACAATCTATAAGCCTTTGGGATATACAGCCTACATCGTCTCATGCTGTTCTGAAATTCTCACACCACATTACCCATTTGTGATAGACAATAAGTGTTTCTGAGTAAATGGTTCAGGTGCTCAAGATGCGTTTGCCAATAAGGCCAAATTTATATTGCTGACAGCCAATTTAAGATCACCAGTCAGGCTTGCAATGTGATGCACCTTCATGTGCTGCAAACTACAATTATCAATAGGAAAAGCTCTGTTCTTGGCAGACAGGAAAAACATTTCAACTAAACTAACCAGGCAACAGTTATTCTCTGGTTCATTCATCAGGACAATGCTTTGACCAAATAGTGTCAAACCACTTGGATTAAATTTGAGTAGGATAGGCAGTTACCTGTCAGTCATTATTTAACTAGTGCACTCTTCATTACAATGCTTCTACTAATCACAGTCCATTCCTGTCCAGACAGCATACTCTTCTCATTCAATATAAACATTGTTCCCCTTTACTTTGGTATTCTAAATCTTCCAATGAATGCAAGTAACAAAGGTTAAAGACATCTTTTTTTCAGCAATACGTTAACTATATTGTCATATGTTGACAAGAACAAGAAGTATTTACTAGTAATTCAGATGTTGACACTTCTTAGTATTAATAAAAATATTAAAAGGCAAATTTGTGCTTTGCGGTCAGTAATCAGTGGGAATTGGCTTAAGTTTGCTTTAAAGATATTTCATATCCATATCCTAAGAGCTTTCAGAGAGAGACTTTCATTCCTTAATCTTGTCTTGGACTAACTCCAATTTCCAAAGACCAAAATACAGTGCACTAACTGTCTCCATTATCCAGTTCCCTCTAGAGTATAATGTCATTCTGCTTGCCCTACTGTAGAAATGTTTGGATCCCATTTTCCTCCATTACAATACTCCTTTTGTGATGTTATTACTATTGGCAATTAATTGACAAATGGAATGAGTTGAGCTAAATTGGGCCAGGTCAAAATGAATTGCCTTTGACCATTTTAGTAATTTATTCCTGATTCCTCACAGGCCCCCAGTGATATTGAACAAGTTACAAAGAAGCTACCAAATCAAGTATTGGAATTTATCGTTCAGCTTGTCGGAGAGAATTACACTAAAGCACTCTCTGACCCAGCTACAATGGATTATCAGAAATTAGCTGATGATGTCAAAACCAAGGTAAGATTGTGGCCTCATTGAAGTTTTGTTTTAAAAGGAAGAAAGGCACTTTGTGATCAGATTTTAAGAAAGCTTTGAATACATGAGTCATGTACAAGCAAATACAATTATAGGTACTAGAATGAATGAGCTGAAGTTTGATATGATCAATAAGAGAAATCATTGGTAATTAATAAATATCCACTTGAGAGAAAATAAATGCAATAGCTGTATAGAAACAGTGATTATAATTTGCATATCTCTGTGGCATTGCTGATGGTAGATAGGCCAAAGTGTTTTAAAGTAATAGCATGTTAAACCTTTACATACCAAACATTCTGTGTAACTTGGTGTTTGGCGTAGTTGCTGTGTTACTCTGGCTTAATTAAAGTGATAGTTCTTGGGCAAATTATTGTGATATTTAGAGATCAGCATTATTGTCTTTATTTGCCTTTCATAAACTTGCTGCTAAACCAATTTCAAGGTTGTCTTCCATTGGTGAGAAAATTCCCCGTTGATTTAAAAATGATTGCTTTCTTATGTTTAATATGTACTTTGTATTGTATCAGTAGTGGAATTACTTGGGAATAAATGAACAGTTCATATTTGAGTAGTGTGCTTTTAAACTGTAAGTCTTTGAGTCCACACTAAAATAAGACTGCCTAGGGATTTTTCCGGCATATATTTTGTTCCATTTGTTGACCGCAACTGAGCCCCTTTGGCTCAGAAATAACATAAACAGGAATTCAGGAAGAAGTTTACAAAAAAGACATGAAAGTTGCAGTGGATATTTCTGAGATGTTTCTTCCAGTTTGGATATATAAGTTTCACAATCACTACTGTGCCTACCTTGCTCATACTTCCAGTAGAAGCATCAGCACAGGTATTCTTTCCCAGGGATTAATTAATTAATAGTGTGCATGACCAGCACCAAGTAAAAAATGAGGTCTGCAGATGCTGGAGATCACAGCTGAAAATGTGTTACTGGTCAAAGCACAGCAGGTTAGGCAGCATCCCAGGAACAGAGAATTCGACGTTTCGAGCATAAGCCCTTCATCAGGAATAGGTGACCCACCTCCATCGCCCCTCCCCCAGTCCCTCCTCCCTACCTTTTATCTTAGCCTGCTTGGTTACTCTCTCTCATTCCTGATGAAGGGCTTATGCTCGAAACGTCGAATTCTCTGTTCCTGGGATGCTGCCTAACCTGCTGTGCTTTGACCAGCAACACATGACCAGCACCAAGAAATACACAGATAATGTTCCAGAAACCTAGTGACTGCAAAAGCAGCCAGGAATGTGAAACTCTTGGGCATTGCATTTTAAAGAATATACTTTCTTAAGTAGAAGCTTTTGGATTCACAATAGAAAGAAGATGCTGAGGACTTAATGCTTCACCCCATGTGATTAGTTCAATGGATTCACAGCACTACAAAGATTATCAAACAACTTTATCGACATCTGCAGTGAACCTTTCACTGACGGGGTACTATAATGCTGATCATGATGCTTAGGTAACCTTGGGCTTCAATATGGAACTTTCTCTTTTGGTTTTCATATACTTGAAGATCACACTTAAAGAGTAGTAAGTCCAGTCCATACAAATTACACTGGTGCCACTGAGTTGCTGTTACATAGATCAAAAGGCAAAATGTTTGTCTTGGGTGGAAAAGTTTGGTTCCTCCCATTATTAGTGATCCTGACAGCCACTGGTAGCTCTGTGTATGGAGTAGAGTTTGTTTGGAGGTCAGCTATAACATACAGCACAAAATTTGGAACAGTCTATCTGTGAACTGCAGGCTTTGGTGACACATTTCCCTGCCAATTCCAGGTAAGTGTGTTTCTGCCAATAAATATGAGTTTGAAAGTAAATTTAGGTTTCGTTATTTTGCTAGTGTGATAAGCAATGGGCTAGTGGTATTATTGTTGGATTGTTAATCCAGAGACAAGATTAGAGTGGTGCTGGAAAAACACAGCAGGTCAGGCAATATCCAAGGAGCAGGAAAATCGACGCTTCGGGCAGGAGCCCTTCATCAGGGGTAATATTTTGGGACTGAGGTTTGAATCCTTTTACAACAGATAGTGAAATTTGAATTCAATAAAAATATTTGGAAGTGAGTTTAGTGATGACCATGAAAACTGTTGCCAAATGGAAAAACCCTTCAGGTTCACTAATGTCTAGCTTACATAAGACTTCAGATCCATAGTTGATTCTTAACTGCACTCTGCGCAATAATTGTTGGCCTAGCCAGCAATGCCCACATTCTGTGAATAGTTTTTTTTCAAAAGCTGACATTCTTTGTTTTTCCTTTTTTATCAGTTTAACATGCATATAAAATGACTGTCCGTTTCAAAATTACTGAAAAATGCCACCACTGAAACACTTGATATAAAAAAGCACAAGCTACTGTTTCAGAAAGCAGCTCCTGCAACACATTTCATACAGTTCCTATAGTGCAGAGAGAGGCCATTTGGCCCATCGAGTCTGCATTGGTTCTCTGGCTAACCCACTTAGCCTGCACATTGCAGGGAAATTTAACATGGCCAATCCACCTTACTGCACATCTTTGGACAATAGGATGAAACCACACTGATGGAAATCCATGCAAACATCTGGAGAATGTGCAAATGTCATACAGATAGTTGCCTAAGGGTGGAATAAAACCCTGGTCCTGATGCTGTGAGGTAGCAGTGCTAGCCACTGGGTCACTGTGCAAAGGATTTGTCTATAATGTTATCTTTATGATTTTAAATCTTCACTGCCAGTCGGAAAGTATCTAATTTTGACCATCCATTTTGAATGTGGTGAAAATACATCATGGTTTTGAGTGGGAAACACTTGACATTTTTTGTGCCTTAATTTTAAATCATTTAAAAGAATTGTATTGTTTAAATAAAGCCCTTGACAATTCTTTGATGCAGATTACAAGTGGAGATTGAGCTCTATTGCAACAATCTTGGGCATTTTATTGCATAGTAGTAATTTATATCAAGTATTGTAGTAGTAAATACTAAAGTGTATTTAATAATTGATGAAGCACAAAGAGAAAGCTAAAGGGTGAAACTATTTTAATTGGTATTAATTTTGCTTTATTTTCCCTGTTATCCTGGCCATGAACTCATGTCTTTCTCCAGCATTACTCTGATCAAGCTCATCTGGCCCATGAGACTTGCCTCCTGCTCCTTTGATTCTTCTTAGCTTCCCTTTCTGGCCCCATGGTTGTTGATGTTGTTCACAATTCCCTAACTTCTGATGCAGTGCCCCAGCCTCATCCCACTTCAAATTTGCTTTAATCCCTTTTTCAAACAATTTGCACTCGACTCCTCCCCTGCTTCTACCTTCTTTTCCTATCTAAACACGTTTGATTGTTTTGTTGTCTCCCTAATCTGTGCCCAAATTGCCCACAATTTCACTTTTGAATTCCCTTCTGACTTTGCCACAGTATTGAATGGCTGTCAACAAAGTCACAAATATTATGTTTTGTGGCTATCACTATGTTAAAATGTCTCCCCTCATCCTTGCTATAAATGAAGCTTTTAACACAATTGCTGCTTATCTTTGGATTAGTCAAAATCTCATTCACACCTCACCCTTTTGATTCCTGTTCTACACTGACTTCTGATTCAACATGTCTTTTAAAATCTTGATCCATTTGTCTTCCATCCCTAAGTCTGTACCCTCCTCCAACCAACAACCCTTTGAGGTCTCTACACTCCAACAATTCTGGTCTCTTGAAACTCTTAAAGTTTAAGTGTTTCAAAGTTTGTGGCTGTACTTTCAGCTGACTTAGCCAAAGCTCAGGAATTACCTCCTTAAACATTCCCACTTCCGATTTCTTTATTGTGTTCTAAAACATTTCTTGAAACCTTCCTCTCTGACCAAACATTTATCCTGGGGCAGATTTCATGTTTTGCATTGGGACACCAGCAACTCTGGTGTCAACCTTTATTTTCAGAAACACTAACCTAATATGCTTTTTTGCAGAGGTGAAAGAGTGGCCAAAAGGCCTCTCTCAGTCCAGTTAAGGATGGTGGGCAAGGTATGAAAGGCTGAAGGCTAATAGGATACCCCTCAGCACTGAGTGAGGAGGTGAGAAAGTGATAATGTCACTGGGCCAGTAATCATAAGACACCAGTGGTGTGGGCACCAACATTACGCTGAATGAGAGAGACTTCAAATAGATTTAGTAACTCAAACCTGGGTGTCAATGAGATGCTATGTGCTATTATCCACAGCAGAGTTTTATTCAATCACAATTTCTAACTCCATAAGATCACAAGACCATGAAAAAAATTGGCTGTTCAGCCCCTCAAGCCTGCTCTGTCATTCCATAGGATCATGGCTGAATCGACATTCCTCACATACACATTCCTGCATTTTACTATAACCCTTGGTACCCCTACTGATCAAAAATCTATCCATTTCAGCCGTAAACGTTCACAAGGATATTGGCCCCACAGCTTTCTGTGGCAAGGCGTTCCAAAGAGACGCCACTCGCTGAGAGCAGAAATTCTTCCTCAGCTTAATCTTAAATTGGCACCACTTTATTCTAATAACACCCCCTCTGGTCCAAGACTCTCATGAGGGGGAACACCCACTCAGCATTTACCCTGTGAAGCTCTTTAAGAATCCTATATGTTTCAATGAGATCACCCCTCATTCTTCCAAACTCCACTGAGTCAAGTCCCAACCTGTTTAGCCTTTGCTCATAAGACAATGCCTCCAGACTAGACCATCCTTGAAACCTTCTCTGAACTGCCTTCAATGAAATAATATATTTTCCAAAACATTGTGTCAACAATTGCTGACAGTATTCCAGATGTGGTCTCACCAGCACTTGAACAGCTGCAGTAAAACTTCTGTACTCTTATACTCCAATCCCCTTGAACTAAGGACCAACATTCTATTAACTTTCCTGCTTACCTACTGCGCCTGTGTGCTAGCTTTCTGTGTTTCGTGCACGAGTACCTCCAAGTCCTTTTGTGTTGCAGCTTTCTGCAGTTTTTCTCCACTTTAACAATGTTCTGTTGTTCTGCTGTCCCTTCCAAACTAGAGAGGCCAAGTAGCCATTTACAAAATTTTGAGACGTACAGATTTAGCCAACCTTCCTTTGATCATTTTGTTTACTCCTAACTCTTTTTGTCACCCTGGTTTCTATTTTATATGAATCAGTTAAGGACACAGTGGAAAGATCAATTGTTTATGTAAGTGTTTCAAAACTATAAGGAGCTTTATTAGCAAGATGACTTTGTTTACCCTCAGTAGGCTTCCCAGAATGTGGAGCATTAGCACAATCTTGCCCAGTGTTGACTCCCATGACTGTTTTCATCTCCTTTCTTTCCATTTCAACTGTCAGCCAACATAAATACGTTAGTGGCTTGAGTGCTTTGTCAGGAAAGATGATTTTGATTAGCTTTATTTTGTTTCTCCACATTGTAAAATAATTAGCTTGACCTCTGGCACAGATAAACATGTGAAACAATGCAGAATTGTTAAAAATAGATAATCATGTTATGGGCATGTTTGCAGAGCTGGGAAGTTGATTTGCAGATGTTTTATTCCCTGTCTAGGTGACATCTTCAGTGCTTTGGAGCCTCCTGTGAAGCGCTGTACTGTGTATTCTGGAATTTCTTTGGTTCCATTCCTGCGACTTCCGGTTGCTGGTTCCTGTTGCTCGATGTAGTGACCAGTATATTGGGTCCAGGTCTATGAGTTTATTGATGGAGTTCGTGGATGAATGCCATGCCTCTAGAAATTTTCTGGCTGTCCTCAGTTTGGCTTGTCCTATGATCCTTATGTTGCCCCTGTCAAGTGTGTATGGCTACGAGGGACAGTTGGTTGTGGCATTTAGTGGCTACTTGGTGTTCATGGATGCAGATTGCTAATTGTCTGCCATTTGTCCTGTAGAGTGTTGTGTGCAGTCTTTGCATGGAATCTTGGAATCTGGCTGTCAGAGGACAACCAGAGAATTTCTAGAAGCATGGCACTCATCCAAGAACACCATCAACAAACACATAGACCTAGACTCAATATACTGTTCACTACTGGAATAGGCAACTGGAACCAGCAGGAACGGAGCCAATAAATTCCAGAAGACACAATGCAGCAGCACTTCACAGGAGGATCCAAGGCACTGAAGTTGTCGCCTAGACAGGGAATGAAACGTCTGCAAATCAATTTCCCAGCTTGGCGAACATACCCACAACTACAACAACTGGCATCCAAGCTACAAATCTTTATGCAAACCTTGAATCATGCTATCTATATAGAATCAGTGAAAAATGGCTTGGATGATGATACAATCACAAGGTAGGCAGGAATCCTGTCATTGCTGCCAAAAGCAGCAATGTAACATTTCAAATCTGCTTTGGGAGATGTGGTTGCAATTGGCTGGTTGGAGCTAATTAAGTGACTGCCATGCTTATTTAGGACAGCAGCTCGTTGATAAGTCCAATCAGAAAGTAATGGCACATGCTGGAGCTCCACTTAAATGATGAGAGTACATTTATACCTAAATTCCCTCAAAATCAATAAAGTGAGGTCAAAAATTGCTGTATCCAGTCTTGGAATGTGTCTTTATTAAATGTACTCCTGGGTAGGATCTCTCAGTTTTAATCTGTTACTACATTGTTCTGCTAGCCCCAGCACTGAGTTAAGATTTTCATCATATTGGAGCCAGGGATTCAGTGCAGACAGCTAGGATTTGAAAGCACCAAAGGAGGAAAGAGATGGACTTGCATCATTTTTATTTGGCAGTGTTGTGTGAAACTCTTTCTTCATTTGTCTTCTACTAAACTTCTTCAAAGATCTGAACCAATGTGTTATTGTTAGTTAATGATCCTCCTCATTAGGTTGTAGGTTTGTTGTCAGTGCATCTGCGTACATGTGTTTTTCTGTGCCCATGTGTGTTTACCATTTTTCCTCCATCTGTGCTATAGAACAGCAGCTGTCTATTCCCAGTATAAGATTGCTGACAACAGGCTGCTATATATAGAGTCCTGGACAATTTGTAAATTGCACAAATTTGTACATTTTCTGCTTCGGTAATATCACCTCGTGCTGGATTAGTCATTAAATCTGTACAGATAGTAATATAAATAAACATAGAAATGTGCATTCAGTTTTCATCATCAGCTGCAGAAGAAAAACCATTTTTACATTGCTTGAAATGGAACCTTTCTTTCAAAAGCTTGCTTTATTAACAAAGCTTGTAACATTAGGAAGAGTCATATTTGAATTGTATTGTGGAGCAGTACATATGTATTTGTTTAAATACAGCACAAGGCATAACATACAATGAAGATTGCATCTGCATTGACATTTTCTGTGATGACCAACCTGAAAAGTTTTACACTGGTTCAGCCCCTCTGAGTAAAATGGTCCAAGGCTGTTCTTTAAACCTCATTACATCCCAGTATGTAGCCCTGAATGTTCCAATACTTAGCAGCTCTTCTGCACTGGATGAATGTCAGATTTCAGGTCGACTGTCTTTCATCAAAGTGGATGCTCTTCCAGCAGCAGCTGAGGTTTCTTTCAAAACCTGTCTTGGAAAAAGTCAGGAGAGACGTTTCTTACAACTGGGTTGTCCAGGACCAATCCCAGACAAAAATCAGATGTTCCTGGCAATGTGCACGTTCCAGAAGGAGGTTGGGGCTTGTTCAAAACTTCTGATGATGAGAAAATCTGCTAAATGGCTTTGACAGTCTGTTCAGGGAAATATCCGACTGGATTCACCATCTCCCTTCTCCATAGGTTTCCAGGACCATGCAGACAGATCTCAACCTCAATTTTTTGGTCCAAGATATTTTTGATTAGATTCCCTGCAGTGTGGAAACAGGCCTTTTTGGCCCAACTAGTCCACACCGACCCTTCAAAGAGTAACCCACCCAGACCCATTCTCATAATGCACCTAACTCCATGGGCACTTTTAGCATGACCAATTCACCTAATCTGCACATCTTTGGACTGTGGGAGGAAACCAGAGCACCCAGAGGAAACTCATACAGTCACAGGGTGAATGTGCAAACTCCACAGAGACAGTCACCCGAGGCTGGAATTGAACCCACGTCCCGAACGCTGAGGCAGCAGTGCTAACTACTGTGCCACTGTGCTGCCCAATGTTTCTGCTCCAATGTTTCTGCATAGCATTTTTGATCAACACAATCTAGGATAGCTTTTGAACACACCTAGCTATTTAAGATGGGGCATCCATGAAGCACTGAGGGCCATTAGCAGCAACAATGTCATACACCAACACAAACAGCATCTGCATGGCCTGGTATACTCTCGCCCTGTCATTGCCATCAAACCATGGTTTAATGAAGAGTGCAGGACAGCATGCCATGATCAGCATCAGGTATACTTTGAGCTGCCAGAGGAACTGATGGAGGCTGGTACAATTACAGCATTTAAAAGGCATCAATCTGGAGGGGTATATGAATAGGAAGGGTTTAGGGGGATATGGGCCATGTGCTGGCAAATAGAACTAGATTAGGTTAAGTTATCTGTTGGCAGGGAAAGTTGGACTGAAGGGTCTGTTTCCGTGCTGTACATCTCTATGATTCTATGACTCTAAGTAGGTGGGAGGAGTGCAAATAGGTTTATGGGGAGAGCTATTAGGAAATGATTGAGATTGGGAAGAGCCACCAGGAAGGTGATGGGGATGTTCGGAGCCTTACCAACACACAAGCATGGTGCTTGGAAATTACTGTCTGAGGAGACTTCACTGTCACCTTCCTTTGAACTGGAAATTGAAACTGTCCAATGGGAAAGAAAATGGCCTCAACTACATTCAGAGTGCATGGAGTAAGTGCCTTGAGCTGCAAAACCTTAGGCACTTCAAGGGGCAGCAACATTATGTGCTGACCCATTCATTGAAAAGGACACTTTGCAGCAGGCTCCCAATCCCTGGTAACCCTTTTCCATAGCGTCTTATACTATGTTACACATCTCCCAAGGCCAAACATTACTGACTATTTCATGCAAGACCAACACCTTTGGTCACTAAGGCCAGTGTTGCCAAACCAATATCTGGATACGTGGCAAATGATGCCCAGTTCTAATTGGTAGGTTTGTGTTTCCAAAGCGTGCAGAAGCTCCTTAATTCAAGCATTGCTCCATAGAACAGCAAGCATATGAACTGATATCTGACCTCACGGTGCAATAGTTACATCAGGGACCATATTGAGACATTAGTAAACAGATTTGGTGACACTCTGAGCATGTTTCAACAGATGTTAGACTTTATTTGCAGTATTATTTCAACCATGCCAACAATATTTTTCAAAAGGTGTTCTTTGCCCTTTGCCACTCACTATGTCTCAGTGCAGTCACAGCCTCTGCAGCTTGAGTGGAGGGAGCCTGCTCTATAGTTCTCATCCTTTATACCCATGTCACTCCCCTTCAACCCCCAAATTCCCAAGGCCTCATCCATGCCACCTAATGCCTTCTGTCCATCCCCATGGCACTTCCTATCCCCATGCCAACTTAATGCCTACTTCTACCTGCCAACCTCCCCACCTTCACTTACCAATATCAACCTTTTTTTGCATCACAAGGAGCTATGTTCACAGGGAAAAAAAATCGTTTGATTTCTATATTAAAGATTGCATTGTATTGAGAAAAGTGCCCTTATTCATAAGAAAATACTTTGATCATGTTAACATTTCATGATAATTTAAACAGTTCCAATGATGTATGCACCTTTTTACACATCTTCTTCACTGTTAACAATTCTAAAGAGCACTTAAAGGACTCTTCATCTGTACACCTAAGGTCTCCTGGAACCATGTCCATAGGTATCCCTCAGCTCTTCAAAGGATACCCTTGCTATCCCAAAGAAAGGCACTGAGAAGAGGATCTTAACTTAGACCAATCGCTACCGTCTGGTTTCCACATTCCAGGGATTCCAACTATTACACAGCTCTGTTCTGTCCGGATCTGTCCAGCGAGGATGCTCGCAGAGTTCTGTGGGAGGACCAGTCGCAGCTCAGCCCGGAGGACACCAGAAGGCTCGATGCTCCCGTCACCTTAGAGGAGCTCAGCCCACAGTTCGTTGCCTGGATCCGACTTTTGTTCGCCGCCGCAGAGTGTCTGGTTAAAGTTAACGGGTCCCTGACGGCACCCTCGACCGGCTCTCGAAGGGCAGGTCCCCGGACGGGCTGACTGTGGAGTTCTTCAGGGCGTTCTGGGATGCCCTGGGGAGCGACTACGCACAGGTCCTGGGGGAGTGTCTGAATGCCGGAGAGCTGCCGCTTTCTTGGCGGAGGGCGGTCATCATCCTGCTGCCAAAGAAGGGGGATCTTTGTTTTTTGAAGAGCTGGCGTCCGGTCTCCCTCCTCAGCACGGACTACAAAATCTTTGCCAGGGTGTTGTCTTCTCGCCTGGCTTCCGTGCTGGCCCACGTGATTCACCCGGACCAGTCCTACACGGTCCCGGGCCGGAGGATACACGACAACGTCCACCTGGTCCGGGACCTGATCCATTTCTGTCGACAGGCTGGTCTGCCGAGCGCCTTCCTGTCTCTCGACCAGGAGAAGGCGTTCGACAGGGTTGATCATGAGTACCTGCTCGGGACTCTGCGGGCATTTGAGTTCGGGACGCAGTTCGTTGCCCGGATCCGACTTTTGTCCGCCGCCGCAGTGTGTCTGGTTAAAGTTAAAGGGTCCCTGACGGCACCCCTTCACTTCGGGAGAGGAGTGCATCAAGGCTGCCCCCTGTCCAGCCAGCTGTATTCCCTGTGCATGGAACCTTTCCTGTGCCTCTTGCGGAGGAGGTTGTCAGGGCTGGTTCTGCACGGGGCGGGAATGGGGATGGTCCTCTTGGCCTACGCCGATGACGTGCTCCTCACTTTCACCGACCCAGCTGACCTGGGGAGGATGCTCGAGTGCCAGGCCGTGTAGTCAGCAGCGTCTTCCGCCAGGATCAACTGGGCCAAATGTTCCAGACTACTGGTTGGTCTGTAACGGGTCCCTGCCGGAGGAGTTACAGGGGTTCAGCTGGAGTACCACCCATCTCCTCTACCTGGGGGTCTACCTCAGCCCGGCTGAGGGATCCTGGCCGGCCAACTGGCAGGAGCTGGAGGCCAAAGTCTCAGCTAGCCTAGGCCACTGGATAGGACTGCTCCGAGTGCTATCTTACAGGAACCGAGTGCTGGTCATAAACCAGCTGGTGGCCGCCATGTTGTGGTACCGGCTGGTCACTTTGGTCCCTCCTCCTAGCTTTATCGCTGACATCCAGAGAACATTGGTTGATTTCTTCTGGGACAAAAAGATCCAGGGATTCCACAATCCAATTTCAGTGGAGGTTGTGGATCATTTAAATTGCCAGCTGCTGACAGAAACTGCTCAAGTGTGATATACAGCTCCTTTCTAATCCCTCACTCTGTGTTAATGAAAAATGCCCAATTTAGGGGCAGAACTTAGAATTTACAACATCTGCTGCTACTTTTGCCACAATGGGGAGTCTCAGCATGGAAGTAAGAACCTGGGCTGGCTCTGTACCTCAGAAACACTTATACTTTAACCAAAATTCCAAACAGAATCTTCCTTTTTAATTTTAATTTCTTTTTCTGTTTTTGTTTCTTGATTGTCCATTCACTTCTCTGAAATCAAAACAATGTGGGAGGAATTTTCCTTTCCTGGTGTGGTTAGAGTAATGCTGAGTAATGTGACAAAATAGGGTGAGAATGGAACAAAAATTTCCAAGATTTAGAAGAAGCTATAGACAGTATTTCACTATTAAAATTACAACTTCAGAGTCTAACCCTTGATTGGGTGACCACATGTTTGCATATCACCAAGACCCCAACTGATCCTATTAACAACCAACTTCCTGTTCTCCTGACCTCCAGTCAGAATCTAAACAGCTTTAAAAACCTGACAGACTCTGTAAAACTGAATGGTTTCCTGGCACTGCAGTTTCCTGCCTATTCTGGTCGTCATCCAATTACTTCTTCTAAATAGCATCCCTGCATGGTCCTTGGCCAGCATTCCTATTGACTCCACATCCACACAACTCGGCATTGGCTCTAAGAGCAACTTTCACATCACTTTTGGCTTTTAGTACTCTCCTTTGAAGCACAAAGCCACCTACAACTTGCATGCTTCTGCCAGGTCGCTTGTCTGCAGTGACAGCCATGCAATTCATGCATCTGCATGTCCCGAACTCGTTTTCTTAGCACTCACTGATGCTAGTGCTCAGGCATTTGACCTCTGATGGTGACATTGCTTTCTTAGGGCATAGTTTCCTTAGATATCGCTTGCTTTTGAGTGCAGGTAAAGAGACAGGCAGCTTGTGATCGTGCATTGATTGAACAGACAATTTACCAGTCAGACAGTGGGTGATGTGCCACTGTGTGTATTGTGTCAATATCAAAGCTGCACAATGTGCTGACAGCTTACGTAGCAAACGCCTTCATGTGCTGCAGGTAAATAGTGATGTATGAAAGTCAAAAGAAAAGAGTGCTTTGTGAGGTGAATGTGGACTACAATCACTCAGGGGCACCACC
This sequence comes from Hemiscyllium ocellatum, assembly GCF_020745735.1. Taxonomy (NCBI): domain Eukaryota; kingdom Metazoa; phylum Chordata; class Chondrichthyes; order Orectolobiformes; family Hemiscylliidae; genus Hemiscyllium; species Hemiscyllium ocellatum. The sequence continues at coordinate 70,617,043 of NC_083412.1, forward strand.
ACAGTCAGCTCAGGAGCTTTTTTAACTGCTGGCCAGGGGCTTGGCGATGGTCAATCCTGCAGATCAAATGTAAACAGTCCAAGGATTGTAGGTTAGTCAGTGGGATGCTGTTGAGTCATCAGTTCTGGAGTTGGGCCAGTTTCTCCTGCAATGAGACAAATGGAAGGACTAAGTATAATGTAAGTAGATGCATGAGCATTTACTAGTTATACATTAGCAGGGTAAAGGTGAGGTGTCCCCAAAGCATAAACAGAAAGTACAGAGGACAGAAAGGGTTATTTGTTTGGGAAGATGAGGCGGCTGAGAGCCATTCAGTAGAGAGGGTTATTGTCCATCAGCCTTGGTGAGAGATTGATTCACTGGCAGAGTTAGTGTCTATTTGAAGTTTGCACATTCTCCCTGCGTCTACGGTTTCCTCCCACAATCCAAAGATGTGCAGATCAGATGAATTGGCCATGCTAAATTGCCCATAGTTTTAGGTGCATTAGTCAGAGAAAAATGGGTCTGGGTGGGTTACCCTTTGGAGGGTTGGTGTGGACTGGTTGGGCCGAAGGGCCTGTTTCAACACTGTAGGGAATCTAATCTAATCTAATCAATACTGGCCCTGTGGGTGTTAAGTATCAGGAAGAAGTTGGTGGCATTTACGTTTGCGGATTGTTGAGGTTCATTGACGTTCTTGTGACACTGTGGGGTGATCCATGCTGGTATCTGAACCCAGATTGGCTGTGTCCACTGGCCCATCTGGCACCACCTCCAGATCTGTTTGTGACGTGGGAGTGAGCTTCCCCTTTCTGCTGGGTCATTTCTTTGCTGGTTAGGGTTGAGCAGCACAGTGTGGGTTAACTTGACTGGCTTTCATTGCAAGTGTTGTGCATTGCTTGCATTGAGGTTCCCAGGTAACATGCCCAACATCTTAGTTGCATAATTAATGAGGCGCAATGCAGAAGACCATGTGCGAAAAATCATGGTGGTGTGCATTCCAAAAAACCCGCTCGCCACCACATTTTAATTTCAAATGTGAAAGTCCAGCCCTGTGTATCTTAACTCCGAGAGACTCACTGTGATTCTACTAATTCCTCAGTGTAGCAATTACTTTTAGATTGCTCTCTGTGGAAGTTTCATTAATGATCTATTCCACTTAAACACTGCCAGATCTGTCAAGGAAATTAATTCTTAATTCTGAACATGACCCCATTCACAATTCCTGCAGTCAGTCCATAACACCCCCGGCTCCTGAGGGATTCTCTGCCCCTAGCCCTGATCACCATTTGAATGTCTCTCTGCCTTCTCACAGATGACTGTTGGACCCAGACTTCTCAATACAGCCGAGATTTTGCTAAACAGAATAACTTTAGGCTCTCAAATCAACATCTTGGGGCATAGTGACACACATACACGATCTTCAGATTAAAAATGCAAATTAATTATCTTTAATTTTAAAGTGTTCATTTGACCTGAAAAGCGTTTGGATGTTTTAAAACTATCCTTCCCACTAGCCTTCCAAATCCTTTATGATCTGGAGGAGTTATATAAATAATTTAAACTCTTCTGTTATGTGTCTTAACTTCATGTCCTTTTCTGATATGCTTTAAGGGCAGAATGTCTCAATCAAGTGAAATTTAGAGACAATGTGATTAGCCAAGATCATATCTCTTAACACCATTCCAGCAACATCACACAGAACTTCCTTCCTTAAATCCAGAATTCTAGGCCACTCTGATAAGTTAGGTCAAAGTTTTGTTCATTTATCCCATAATTTCTGGATTAAACATAATCTTGTAATATATGCATTTGTAACACATGGTTGTTTGGTGATTTTTTTCAACTTGTAAGTTGTCTTTTTCTTAACTCAGCGATTTATAAATGTGCTAAAACTATTATCGCATCTCTTTTTTTTAATGTGATTTCAGATGGAGAATGTTTTTGGAAAATTTCCAGGATATCAGACAATTAACATCTTGGAGTTCAGGTTTGGAGTTCTGTCATTTGGATTTTATGTGTTGTATCTTAAATGCTGTACAAAACTAAGTGCAAAAATCTTACAAATAAGCATGCTATAGGAGTATTGTGATACACTTTGTAAGTGATGGGGCCTGAATTTTGTTGGGGTGGGATGACTGTTGAATGGGGTGGGAGCGAAGTTGTGATAATGGTGGTGAGCTGCGTTCTTAAACTACTGCTGTCTTTGTGCTGTGGGTTGACCCACAATGTTGTTCGGGAGGGCAACTCCAGGATTTTGAACCAGCAGTAGCGAAGGAACAGCAATATATTTCCAAGTCAGGGTGGTGAATGGCTTGGAGGAGAATTTGTGTCTGCTGCCGTTATGTTTCAAGTTGGTAGCAGCCATGAGCTTGGAAGGTGTTGTCTCAGGACCTTTGCAATGCATCTTTGTAATAGTCCACACTGCTGCTACTGAATGTTGGCAGTGGAGGGAGTGAATGGCATTGCATCCACTAACAATCAAGCGTTTTGCTTTATCCTGGATAGTGCCAAACTTTTTGAGTGTTGCTGGACCTGTACTCATTCAAGCAGGTGGGGAGTACTCCCCCAGATGCAATCTGTTATCCTGTGCTTTGACACAGTTTGCAGTGTGGACATTACCGACTCCACCCTTAGAGCTGACAACCATTCAAAATATTTGATGTGATGAGAATTTTCCGCTTCTGTTCACTGTTTGTAAAAAACATAAGTTAAGCCTTGTTCAATCCAATGTAATTATGCTTGTAACTATGATCTGGGTAATAATTATTGCTGAATAACAGATCTGGTTGTGAAAACATATTTGCATTTTTGTGCAGAATTTTTAAATGTTTTAGGAAGGAAATCTGCCATCTCATCTGGTCTATATGTAACTCCAGATCTACAGAAATGTGGTTGACACTTGTGCCAGAAATGTGCCCTCTGAAATGTGCCAGCAACCACAAGTAACATTTAGGGATGAACAATAAAATCTCGCCTTGCCCGTATCCCATGAAAGAATAGAAAAAAGTCTACTACATATTATGAGGGGTGAGGTTTTTGCCACAAAGATCATAAAATCTCTCAAAGCCAGCTGTGAACGCCTATATTTTGTGGCTAACAACAAACTCTGCACCATTGTAATAGAATGTTGTAATGGGTAAATTTCACGTTTGTTCAAGTCTTTTGTCTATGTTTCTTATCCAAGAATCACACAAGTAAAAATGTACTGCCTTCACACTCATCCATGCAAGAATGAAAATGTTATCAACTTTAAAATAATCTTTACAAATTAAATGAGCCCTTTGCTTTTATACATATTGAAGTTTAATATAAATTTCCTTGCCTTCTATTTTAGGAAACATCCTAATTCAGACAGGTAATATGATTTTAACTACAACATTTTAAAGACTTTAGCAAAACATATATTAAATATATATATGCTTTAATTAAAATTAGTTCAAATCCAGTGAAAAGATCCTGGCTTAAACAATAGTTCCTTTTGCTGTGTTTCCTATGTCTCTATGAAACATGTTAGTTTTTATTCCTGTCATCTCTTACCACTGTAATTGTTATTAGTTCAATTCCCAACTCTGGGTTTTTCTCCCTAGTGTAATTGGCAGTTTCATGTTTGTTGGGGCTAGAGTTTGGTATGTGCTACCATTTGAACTAAAATTGGAGGTAGAATTACTTCCAAGATGAGTTTTACAGTGCAAGATTACATTTATGCTAATACATTTATAAGAAGTAACTAGAGTTGCCCAAATGTTTCAAACATCTCTGTGGCCTTCTGAAATCAGAAACACTGAGTGTCCTTCAGGTTTTTTTTTCTCTTTCAGCTCAACTTATAATTCTTTAGTGCAGGCAAGGCAAATGTGTGGAGAATGCTTACCTTCATGATTTTAAGACAGCTAGCAAGTTGCTGTGTCTGTCGGGCAGATGTATTGTGCCAATTTCACACCTTCTTTCAGCTTTATTAAACCTCTGAAAATTGTTTGTGGATTGAATGTAAGCAACCACAAAGTTGTGTAAAACACGGAAAAATCAACTACTTTGCTTCTGGGCTGCCTCAATTAACGTAATTCTCAAAACTACATTTAAAACCTCATAAACTCCAGCTTTCTGATCTGTGTTAACTCAAGACAACTTCTTCATGTAGTAGAAAATGTTTTTCTCCATCTGAATCCAAATCCATTTAACCACTGCTTGTAGTGATTTTATGTTCTGTTAACATGTTATTTCCTGTGCAGCAGTAATAATGTAGTGGTTCACTACACTGTAACATTTGATGGAAATACACCAGCTTTGCAGAACGAAACACTTACTTTAGTCGATGTGAACCTCAAAAATATAGAAGATGATCTTTCCTTTGAAGTGGAACATCAGCTGACAGCTGCCTACACATTAACGGATTTCAAGAATCTTGTAGTTGAGGCCTTGCATAAGGAAAATCTAATTGGGAATGCATCACTGACTTTTAATCCAGAGACTCTTCAGCTCATGAATGGTAAACAATATCAATTGTAATGAATACACTTCAGAATTGAGAAATGTGTTGGAGATTAAAATCTGAACTGACAAGAATCAAGTAATTTGATTGTGTTTTCCTTTACAGAGCGATCAACCAGTCTTACACTTGGAGGCATCAAGTTTGACCCAGAAAATCAAGGAACTGGTAACTGCTTTTCTCTCTGTCTTTTCAGGTTTCTTTCTGTCTTTTCCTCTCAGCAAAATGGAGAATTACAAAATCAAGGTTATTCCACATTTGCCAAACACTCACGAATGGGTATGATTGTCCACCTTTGACAACATTGACTGGTTGGAATAGGCCGAATTTTGATTTCTGTCTATATTAATCTGGCACAGTGCCCCATTTCAAAAGAAGTCCCTACACAGTGACTTATTCTCATAATCCGACATTTCGTTCAATATGAAAGAAGGGGCTTTTTTTAACAAGCAGCATATCTGGCATAGTAGGGCAGTAACATTTGTTTGAACACAACATGATCTGCAACATATGGATTCAATTAATGTCAACCAAGACCTCTTGCCACAACCACTTATGATATCAATTTGAAATAATTTCTAATTTGGATGCAAAACATTTAAAAAAAACTCAACTTTATGAAGAATGGATTTTACCTAGTTGTGGAGATATTAATAGCATTGACCTGGTCACTGATACTTCATGTCTCCAGTGAATTTACAAGTGAAGTAATGTGTGCTTTTAACTTTTAGAATTTGCAGACAAGGAGGATGGATCAGAAGATTCCATGTTGAGTACTGAAGAGCTATTACAGTCACGTTCAACAGTTAGTGATTTGCAGTCTGACCAAACAACTGGCAAAGGAATGTCAGAAGCTGAAAACACTCCTGTTATATTAACTGACTATATAAATCCCGTGGAACAGCAAAATGTTTCTAATGAGAAGATGCCAACGAGCACAATGAATGTAATATTTGCACCATCTGTTTCAGATCTAAGCCCACTGATTGATATTGAAATGAAAGGAACCTCTGATTTGTCCACAATACAAATCACTACATCAGATGCCTCTGGTAGTGGTACATTTTCCAATTATGAATCCAGGACAGGATCTGTGGAAGACGTTTTACAGTCCTGGGCGACTGTAGCCCTTCAGCCAATTTTCCACAATAAGCTAGATAATGAATCACTGGTCAGCAATTCCGTTCAATTCACAAATATGCCAATCTTTGACATCACTGTAGATTATCTGACAAATGTACCAAGTGTAACTATTGGGAATTTGACTGATGATCCTCCTGAGATTCTTGTCGATACAATTATCTCTAATGAAATAGATGTTCCTTTGTTAAATGAAACAGCTTCATACAGTGATATTGGTGTTGAAATCAAACCTCACATTGCAGAGACAGTAAGTAAAAAAGCCCCTGTTGACCAGTTGCCAGATAATGAATTAGAATTAACAATACAAACATCTGAACCCACAGATGTCTTTAATTACCATTCCAATGACTCAACCTTAAGGGCTCAACCCTTCACAGAACATGCAACAACATTGGAATCAATTGAAGAGTCGTTTGTTGCGGAGTTCCCAGTGACTCAACTATCCACCAAAAGTCAAACAACAATGGATGCCTTTGTCACAGACCATCTAGGAACAAAGTCATCTACCAGAGGAAGTCCAGAAACTTCTTTCATTAAGGATCAGTTCACTACGAGATTGTTTGCCAAGGGGCACATAATAACCGAATTGGACACTGCACAGCAAGAAATGTTAGAATTGGTCACCATGTCACACACAGTAACAAAATCTCTTCCCACAGAAGATATGGTAATAGAACAACCCACAGTGGGTCAGTTGATCCAAGACTCAACCACAATAAGGCAGTTTATCACAGCATCTTCCAATATGCAGCAACTGATGACAGACTCACTGACGGTGGCAGATATCTCTACCTTGCTGCAAGCAACCACAAAATCAGTCTTGGTGATGCAGCCCTTTGGAGATACATTCTCCATAAGCCAATCAAGCTTAGATTCTTCAAATGGGGTCCAATCAAACACAGAATTGTCTAATGATTTACAATCTTTTCCTACAATATTAACTCCACTAGACACTGAAATCGCTAATGTTATTGCTACTGAATGGAATAACCCTATACTACCTAATACTGCTGCTTCCACAGTGATGGGATCTACTCCTCAATCAAAAGTAGTAGTGCAAGGCATTGGTGTATCTATTTCAGGGCACAATGTCAATAAATCATCAGCCACTGTTCAAGCATACAGTAAATCTAGTAACAGCATTCATTCTGATGATGAATCCATTCAGAGAATACACATGACAGTGTTTTCTGAAGTAAAACCTGCCAATAAGACATCCATAGCAATGGATATGACGACAGAGTACTTCCCAATAGACCACCATGATTCAATTATTGAGGAGCACAATGAAATACAATCTCCTCAAGATATAGCCAAGGATAAAATAGAAATGTCTGAAGTTCAAGATATCTCAAATAAGTTGGATCCCTCATACATACTCCAGCATCGTGAAGAATCAGATAATGAAGAAATGGCTAGCATCTACACAGAATTGCCAGTTACTGTTCCAACAAGCACCACAGCTAGAGAAAGTCACAGATCTCGACAGGCACTAGTAGTCTTCTTCAGCCTACGTGTGACGAATATGATTTTCTCAGATGACTTGTTCAACAAAAGTTCACATGAATATAAAGCACTAGAACAACAATTCTTGGAATTAGTAAGTTCACTCTTTCAAATATACATTTAAATCACTGAATTATAGTTTGTTTGTGATAATTAATGCAGTGATTACATTCAAAATGTGTTCTGTTGTACGGCAAAGTGCTTTGACATGTTTTAAGGACAAATAGCGCGATGTAAATTCTTGCTTCCCTTAACAATGGTGAAGCTAAGTCAAAGCTGATGAGGCATGTTTGACTCTCAAGAATAATTGTGGAGATCCTTTCAATAACTATTTTCTTTTTGGAACAGAATTATGATCTTTTTGTCACCTAGTGCCAGATCGGGCAATTCTGTTTCACTTAACTTTTGATGAGCTTCCAATATCAAATAAACCAATTCTTTATCATTTTGTTTACGTTAATTTTGATCTTGTACTCATGGTAGCTACTATTTGCTACTACAAGATGAGGAGAAATTTCTTTACCCAGACAGTGGTGAGCCTATGGATTTCTCTGACATAGAAAATGGTTGAGGACAAAACATTGAATGTTTTCAAGGTGTTAGATATAACTCTTAGGGCTAATGACATCAAAGGGTGTGGGACGAAAGTAGAAACAGGGTTTGATGATCAGCCATGATCATATTGACTAGCAGAACAGACTCACAAGGCTGAATGGCCTATTCCTGTTCCCATTTCCTATGTCTCTATTTCCTCCTAATAACTGATTTAAATTTACATTTGTTTGTACATGATAGATAATCAAATCCCTTTAGCCAATTTTGGTGTTTTATGATATGATCTTGAATTGTAAAAGTATTTAGGCCATATATGCCTATGTAGCCTATTTTGATGGTTAGGTTTTATTAACCAATAACAGGCAAGCTGCCCAAGCGTAATTAAGCAAGTCACCAAGAGGGGATGAAATTTCAAATTGTCTATGTCTCCGTGGAAAGACAAGGTATGTCTTTCAAATGTGAGAAGGGTTGGGGTGATTTGCACATTTGGAAGTGAAGCTGTAGATGTGCTCTGGCATTGGCAAGATCACCAGGATTTGTAAAAGCTGCTGTGGAGATTTTATTGGAGCAACTAAGGATGGCGATGATAAGTGCAGGGACATCATGGTCGCATCTAAAGGGTTGAGTTCCTGACATAAACAACACAGCAGAATCTGAGTTGGCAGATGTGATACTATAATTAACTAATCATTTTGATCGAGGTAAGAATTAATTTCTAGGATGTCTCTACTTAATTTTCTGTTCTTAAGAAGGTAGGTAATAACATGCTAGTGGGTATAAGCCAATAAAATTTAGTCAGTTTTTGTTTTGAAGGCTAGATTATGCATTGAAATACAAAAACCTTATTTAAAATTATCCTAAAGAAATTGAAATCAAACCATGTGAAGTTAGGATTCACTTTTGAGTGTGAAAATCCTCAAGAATTGGACTAGCAGCAGATCTTCTGGATGAAACAGTTACATTTATTGCTTGGTTGGTCTTCCAAATTAGGTACTCCATGTGGACAAGAACATTTCCCATTCATGTAATTAATCTAGGCTCCTCCAGAACTGAAACTTGGCAACAAATGCTGTGTACTGATTTCAAGAAACTTCTTTCATTTACTAGCTATTTCACGTCCAGTAAGTGAAGTAATTGATAATTCAGCAAGTTCTGTACTGTGTGACACAATATGGCAAGGTTTAGAAGTGCTAAATGATTTATAGACCTTTCCTGGATACAATGCCTATTAACGGTCTAGAGATCAATGTCATGAAACAAGAAAGCATGTTTAGAAGGTTGTTTTCCACAGAATACAGTGATTGATATGCAGCCAACAAACATGGTTCACCATATACTAACTGCCACAATTGCAGATTAGTCAGGCAACAGTCTCAGAGATCCAATTGTTTTTAAAATACAGGTCAATTTACACTAATCAACTTAAATTACATAAATCCCAATTGTGCCAGTACCAACAGAAAAGAACTGTAAAAAATTGTTTGTTCTCCATTGCACAAAATCTACTCCTTGGGGCTTACCAATGACCAGAAACAGAATGAACTAACCATATAAACACAGTGGCCACAACAGTGGGTCAGAGATTAGAACTCACCCAGAGTTCATAACTCACCTCTGGACTCCCAAAAGCCTGTTCCCCCATCCACAAGACACAAGTAAGATGTGTGATGGAATATTTCCTACTTGCCTGGATAAGTGCAGCTCCAACAATACTCAAGTCTTGACATTATCGAGGATGAAGAAGCCCGTTTAAGAGGCATCACACCCACAAACATTCATGCTTTTTCCTTTTGCAGTGTGTACCATTCATAATATTCATTATAAAAATTCACAAAGAGTTCTTAGTCAATACCTTCCAAACCTTTAGCCAATCGACTAAAAGGATGAAGGCAGCAGATACATGGGAATACCACAGCTTGCAAGTTCCCCTCCAAGACAGTCACTATCCTGACTTGGAAATATATTACTGTTGTTCCTTCAGTATCGCTTAGTCAAAACCCTGGAATTCCAAAAACACATCTACATTAAACCCATACATAAACAATTTAATTTCCATTACATTCCAACAAACACAGAAATTTTGCCTATAAGTTTAATTTCTGTTATCTTTCCTAAGTAATTTTTCATTCTGTTTTCTCGTACTCTTGTTTAACCACTTCATAGGTTCTAATAATCCCAATGCCAAAGACTTTCTTTAAGGCCGTGAAATCAGTATCCCTCTTTCCACATCCACTGTGAATTCCTTCTCAAAGAATTTGATAAGTTTTATCGAACGTATTCTTCCTTTTTTGGAAAATTGAGAAACTTTGGAAAAATAAAATGACAGCAAACACAAAATGTGATAAATCTTGTGTAGGAAGCAATGCAATGCTTATCAAGAGTTTTATTTGCTTCTTTTCTAGTTGGTTCCCTACCTTCAGTCCAACCTGACTGATTTCAAGCACCTTGAAATCTTAAACTTCAGAAATGGTAGCATTATCGTTAACAGCCGGATGAAGTTTGCAAAGCCTGTTCCACAGAATGTTACCAATGCAGTTTACCTAATTCTGGATGGTTTCTGCAACACAGCATACCAGACGATGAACCTTGCGATTGATAGATTTTCTCTGGATGTTGAATCAGGTAGGTAGTTTCTCTTGTTTTGTTTGTTTTTCCATAAGATGTTCATATTTTCCTGCTTTTGTTGTATCCATGATCCACTCTGAAGCATGACCGGTAGGCACAAGCTATGTGAATGGGTGATAATATCAATGTTTTCATCTACATTGCTCCAGTTAAGTGCTTTGTGAAGTTGGTTGGCTTGATTTTATAAAAGGAAAAAGTGAGGACTGCAGATGCTGGAGATCAGAGCTGAAAATGTGTTGCTGGAAAAACGCAGCATGTCAGGCAGCATCCAAAGTGCAGGAGAATCGACGTTTTGGGCATGAGCCCTTCTTCAGGAATGAGGAAAGTGTGTCCAGCAGGCTAAGATAAAAGGTAGGGAGGAGGGACTTGGGGGAGGGGCGTTCGAAATGCGATAGGTGGAAGGAGGTCAAGGTGAGGATGATAGGCCGGAGTGGGGGTGGGGGCGGAGAGGTCAGGAAGAAGATTGCAGGTTAGGAAGGTAGTGCTGAGTTCGAGGGTTGGGACTGAGACAAGGTGGGGGAAGGGAAATGAGGAAACTGGAGAAATCTGAGTTCATCCCTTGTGGTTGGAGGGTTCCTAGGCAGAAGATGAGGCGCTCTTCCTCCAGCCGTCGTGTTGCTATGGTCTGGCGATGGAGGAGTCCAAGGACCTGCATGTCCTTGGTGGAGTGGGAAGGGGAGTTGAAGTGTTGAGCCACGGGGTGGTTGGGTTGGTTGGTCCGGGTGTCCCAGAGGTGTTCTCTGAAACATTCCGCAAGTAAGCGGCCTGTCTTCCCAATATAGAGGAGGCCACATCGGGTGCAGCGGATGCAGTAAATGATGTGTGTGGAGGTGCAGGCGAATTTGTGGCTGATATGGAAGAATCCCTTGGGGCCTTGGAGGGAAGTAAGGGGGGAGGTGTGGGTGCAAGTTTTGCATTTCTTGCGGTTGCAGGGGAAGGTGCCGGGAGTGGAGGTTGGGTTGGTGAGGGGTGTGGACCTGACGAGGGAGTCACGGAGGGAGTGGTATTTTCGGAACGCTGATAGGGGAGGGGAGGGAAATATATCCCTGGTGGTGGGGTCCGTTTGGAGGTGGCGGAAATGACGACGGATGATACGATGTATATGGAGGTTGGTGGGGTGATAGGTGAGGACCAGTGGGATTCTGTCCTGGTGGCGATTGGAAGGACGGGGCTCAAGGGTGGAGGAGCGGGAAGTGGAGGAGATGCGGTGGAGGGCATCGTAGATCACGTCTGGGGGGAAATTGCGGTCTTTGAAGAAGGAGACCATCTGGGTTGTATGGTATTGGAACTGGCCCTCTTGGGAGCAGATGTGGCAGAGACTAAGGAATTGGGAGTATGGGATGGAGTTTTTACAGGAGGCAGGGTGGGAGGAGGTGTAGTCTAGGTAGCTGTGGGAGTCGGTCGGTTTATAGTAAATGTCCGTGTTGATTCGGTCGCCCGAGATAGAAATGGAAAGGTCTAGGAAGGAGAGGGAGGAATCTGAGACAGTCCAGGTAAATTTGAGGTCGGGTGGAAGGTGTTAGTAAAGTGGATGAACTGTTCAACCTTCTCGTGGGAGCACGAGGCAGCGCCGATACAGTCATCAATGTAGTGGAGGAAAAGGTGGGGGGTGGTGCCAGTGTAGCTGCGGAAGATGGACTGTTCCACATATCCTACGAAGAGGCAGGCATAGCTGGGGCCCATGCGGGTGCCCATGGCTACTCCTTTGGTTTGGAGGAAGTGGGAGGATTGGAAAGAGAAGTTGTTCAGAGTGAGGACTAGTTCGGTCAGTCGAAGGATTTTATAAAACTCATCCTGTCAAGTAACATGTGTCAGGGCAAATATTTTAACATGAATTATTATGCATTGTTCAATGAAGAAGAAAGTACAGCTTTCATTTTTGCTGGTTGCCATTATTTTAATTTGTTGTTGTTAACAACTGGATGAGGAATATATAAAATATTTATGAAATGGTGTGAAAATATACTGTGGTGTGATGATATGGAATGCCAGCCTGATATCATGACTTCAGCCTTAAATATTACACACGACAAACGTGCAGATTGGAAACCCTGCCAGCATTTTAAATCACAAATTAACAAGCTGTTTTAACATGTTAAAAAAGACAATTACATGGAAGATTTTGTCATCCATTTTCTATCTTGGAAGTCAGATGAGAATGCATCGGGGTTACTATATTGTATGCATAATGAGTTGCACATCCTGACATGGAAATATATCGCTATTCCTTCACTGTCGCTAGGTCAAATCCTGGAATTCCATAATTATGAGCTATGGGTCAATCTACAGCATCTACACTGTAGCAGTTTAAGAAGGCAGGTCACCACTGCCTTCTCATGGGCAACTAGGGATCAGCAATAAATGCTGGGCAGCCAGCGATGTCCACAGCCCATGAGTGAATTTTTAAAGGGATGACACAAGGGCCAAACAACAAAAGCTCCTGCTGGGACCATGGCTAAATGTAACAGCAATTTCTTTGGGTGAAGGTGACAGCATCAGTATGATTTTTGACATTTGAATCTTTTGACATTTTAAAGCCTCATTTAAAAGCAAATACAGACTCAATAAGCGGGAGTCTGTTAAATTAGTAACCCCGACTAACGTTCTGTTGGGCATAACCCTTCAGCTGCACGATATCCCATCCTAGATCCCCCAGTGGGCAGAGCATCAGGTTGCACCTCCAAATAGGGGGCCTCTTGCTGGATGGTCCCTGGTTGGTCATGTGACATTTAATTCTCCAAACTGAGATGGTGGAAAGGAGGTTAGTGGACCACTCACCTTCCACTGCATCTCCCTCTGAAAAGTGTAAACTCCAACCCAATGTGTAGATTAGAGATAAATAAATTTTAAAAACTGTAATAGGAATGAAATTTCACCCAAATTGAACATTCAGCTGCCCTGTAATGGACTTCCCTTTGAATTATTCTAAAATTTATATTTTCTCCTGTATTTTAGGTGAGAACCAAGGGTGACGTTGCTTATTCCACAGTCACATGAAGGTCACCAGTAAACCAATTTTCAATTCTATTTGATAATTCAACGATAATTGTGAGATATTGAAATGTTTTTTATTGGTACAAAAGCAGAGTCCCTTCCTGTATTGATGGACAGTGTCATAATTTGATGAGCAGAATCCTGTTCATAATAAATACTAAAGGAGCTGAAATGCAAGGTCCAACTACCTTATATAAAAATTAACTTTAACACAGGTTATTTGGATAGCTGTTAGTTTGTACGTGCGTTTCTGGCCATCCTACTATATCATTAATAGGATTGTAGTAATCTAAATTCTTCTCATGTTCATACCTGGCTTCAGTGCTTGTAATAGTTATAGACTTTAAGAAGATTACCCAAGGTTCAAAGAGTTCACAGAGATCTGTGGAGATAAAATTGAAGCCAGGTTTTGTTTACAACTCTCTTGTGACCCATTCTTCAGGATTAATTGAATAATTGCCAAAAGAAGTTTAGCATGGTGGCTCAGTGGTTAGCACTGCTGCCTCACACCGCCAGGGACCGGGGTTCAATTCCCACCTCAGGCGACTGTGTGGAGTTTGCACATTCTCCCAGTGTCTGTGTGGGTTTCCTCCGGGTGCTTCCACAGCCCAAAGATGTGCAGGTTAGGTGAATTGGCCATGCTAAATTGCATGTAGTGTTAGGTGGATTAGTCAGGGGTAACTGTAGGGGAATGTATCTGGGTGGGTTGCTCTTCGGAGGGTTGGTATATCCTTGTTGGGCCAAAGGGCCTGTTTCCACACTGTAGGGAATCTAATCATAATCATAAATTTGCAGCATTTAGGGACTGTATATAGGGGATGTATTTTAAGTAATGATTTGGAGATGCCAGTGTTGGACTGGGGTGGACAAAGTTAAAAATCACACAACAGTGCTTCCCAAGTAAACCTGTTGGACTATAACATGGTGTTGTGTGATTTTTTTACTTTAAGTAAGAGTGGCAACATTTTCAAAGAATTGCCAGGAGAGGTTTCTTATTTTTTGCTCCCGGGGAATGCTCAGCTGTTAAATACAGTGAAGATGATATTGACTGGACACTGTTTGTATGCGGTGTTTTTCCTGAAGAATGCAATTAGTTCTGCACCTGGAGTACACACAGCTCCAGCCTAGGTATTCAAATGATGTTGTAGAAGAAGATGATACTTCCTGGCATCCTCCTCAATTTTCTCATCAGTTTTGGGCACCAAATAGAAGGGAACAGGAAGACAACTTTTGATGGGTTTTCTGCCATGATTGTTATTGTTATGTAAGGTAATGGTTGTGAGGGAGATTATGATGAACTTGCATTCATCTTCACCCAATCTAAAGATGTCTCACAGTCTTTGTTTTCAAAATCAGGCAGTCATATATGATGTCCAGTGGAGACAGACCTGCCATTTCTAGCCCCCTCATCATTGTAATTATGCTTCACCAGTCATAGGCTGAGGGCCCATTTCTGTGCAGTACAGTTCTATGTTATATGTAGTCAATATTATTTGTATCTATTGCTATCATGCAACAACCTACATCTTGTTGTGTAAGACAAGTGCCTTTTTTTGTTAAAGTCCAGCAATATTCTCAACCACTGTCTTTTAGACAGGCCTTTGGAGTCAGCACAGAAAAAAAGGGGTACTAGCAGTGAACTACCCCAAATACAAGCTGCCAATGGTCAGTACCCAGAGCCCAGCACATCGCTAATCAAGTAGTAGTTAGAGAGCCCTAAAGCTCATGCATGCATTAGGTTCTGCACTTCATTTCCCTGATTCCAGTTAAAAATCCTGTCAGTAAGAGCTGGCCTATGTCTATGTCAGGAGTACATTTAGGCTGTCCAAATGTCATGGGATAAAAAACTTTAAGCCTCCCACTGCCTTCTTTGTCACATTTAAGAAACATGAATCAAATTAAAAGAAAATGGAGTTGAGGATTATCAAACCAGCATAATCTCATTGAATGATAGAGCAGATTCAATGGCCTACTTTACTGTTTATGGCCTTAATTCAGATTATGAGAACTGTCCTGACCCAGACAAAGTCAACGATGTATGACACATGCCTACTACCCAACACAAATGAGGTTTGCAGAGATATCTCAGATTCCTAGCACTTTCATAGAATCTCTATAGTGTGGGAGCACATCATTTAGCCCACCAAATCCAAACTGACACTCTGAAGAACATTACACACAGACCAATCCTATTTTTGTAACCCTGCACTCCCCATGGTTAATCCTCCTGTCCAGCATATCCCTGGACACTATGGGCAATTTAGCATAGCCAATTTACCTAACCTGTACATCTTTGGACTGTGAGAGGAAACCCATGCAGACACAGGGAGAACGTGCAAACTCCACAGAGTCACCTGAAGCTGGAATTGAACTCAGGTCTCTAATAATGTGAGGCAGCAGTGCTAACCACTGAGCCACCATGTCACCCCAAATTTTCTACCAAACTTTTGCAAGAAGGCACCTTTGTTAATAAATCTCTAAATGAAAGCATCCTATATGTATGGCAGGAGGGCCATCAGTCTGTGTTTGAATCATTCAAACATGCAAAATTGGAAACTTGTATCTTACAGTACTAAAGTGCAATGAAACATGCAAGATAGTAAACAAAATTTATTTTGATCTGAAAACCTATCGCAAGCAGAATCCAGTTATTCCAATGTAGAGTGCAAAACACTAGCTTTGAATTTTGATATCACAAGATTCCACAAGGATCTGTTTGATAAACGATTATTTGAGGAAACTGACCACAAACCTTTGTAAATAATTGCAAACCACTAAGAAATGCACCACATAGACTACAATGAAATTCAAATAAGAATGCAGAAAGTCCATTCGACTTACAAATAGACAATATGGACATTGAGGTAAAAGATTATATTTAAAGTCCGTTTATTTAATTTTGGCCAGCATTAATCCAAACACCTTCAGGAAATAAGAACTCATGATTCACAAAAGAACACATGTTAGAAAGTTATCATCAAAGCATGATCTGACACAATAAAAATGATGCCAGACATACTCAAGTGCTTTTGGCTGTTCACAAATGAATTAGCTATCTCAGGAGGCATAAGTTTTGAAGTGGAAGAAGAGGTTATGCATAAAGTTCTTCACCAGAAGATATTGACAGAGTTACACCAGGGACATATGGGCCTGAGCCAAAAAGACGCCTGGCGCTGGATTTTGTGTATTGGCAGGGAATCAACAATGAGAAGGAGAAGCCAATGAGGAAGTGAAAAACGTGCCAGAGTCCCCAACCACAGCAACACAAAAAAATCTCTACAACCTCATGAGATTCCATTGGCTCCTTCCTCCAAAATTGTAACAGATTTATTTACCGTACATGATGATAATTTTCTACTAGTCACAAATCTCTTTTCCAAATTTTCTGAATTGTGGGATGGCATCATGGACAAGTAATCTAGGACTCCAGGCTAAATATTCTGGGACATGAATTCAAATCCACTACAGCAAATGGTGAAATTTGAATTCAGTAAAATCTGTATTTAAAATGGTAGCATAATGTTGACTATGAAACCATTGTGGTTTAAAAAAAAATCTGCTTCGCTAATGGCCTTCAGGGAAGAGTGTCTTTTTTTATAACCTGGACTAGCCTACATGTAATTACAGATCCACAGTAGTTGACTTTTACATGCCCTCTAAAATGGCCTAATTCTAAATGGCACCCAAGTTTAAGAGTAACTCAGGCATAGGCAACAAATGCTGGAGTCCCTGATCCATGCAAGAATAAAAGAAAAGGAGTTGGCTAAAGGGCATTTCAAGTGCATTTCTGGCCGACTAAAGGCCAGAAATTCCAATGGCCAGGTACTTATTGAAACAGTGTAGATCAAAGTTACACTTTGGAGTGATGCAAAAGCCCAGGTGCAGCTGTTTCCATGGGAAATTGTCCAGGAGATGAAATTTTTGATTGGGCAATTCCCTTGTATCTGAATCTCTTCAAAAGGGATCCATTAAAGTTGAAGAATTTGAAGGCTTCCGATTTATCTAAATTATTCAAGAATGTTTGGAGAATTAAAATCCTAATCTAATTCCTGTATGACTATTAAACAGACCCCCTGATTCTAACTGACTACCACACTAAACACACCTCCCCAATTTTCCTAGTACTCAATGAAGCAACACCGTATGGCCCTGACCTTCCAGGCCACCAGTTCCAGTTGGAAAAAGCAGCCCATCCCCTGACATAGTTCTGCAGGAGCTGGTAACCCACTCTGTCTCAACTTGAGTGCAGATGACAAACCCCCCCAACTCCACTTCTACGTAGTTCTGCTGGAGCTGACATCATTCCACTACCCTGAACCAGTGCTACTGGAACTGATACTGCTCCCCCTCACCCTATGATTCAACCATTGCTGCTGCTATTTGTTCAACAATCCAGGTTTGTTCAATATATCACTGAATGACACTGTAATCTTTTGCTATAAATTCTGTGTCTTACGATCTTATACTCCACAATCACAAGATGAAGGAGCAGTGCTCCAAAAGCTAGTGCTTCCAAATAAAGGTCTTGGATTATAATCTGGTGTTGCGTGATTTCTAACTTTGTCCACCCCAGTCCAACACCGGCTCCCCACATCATAAATAGATATCTGATATTGTGGAGCACAGGGACTATTGGAAGATCATTAGTAAGTCACTTAATACCCATTATGAGCTGAGTGTATTTTATGATTAATAGCAATTATTGAGTTTCTACTCAATATTCATGTGGAATAAGACCAAACATGAAAAACTTATGAATATAATTTACTATTGGAAATTAATTTGAAATCATAAAAGTCTTACCACACAATTTTAAATGCTATCATTCCAGTTAATATTGATTGGAATCAATTAACTGGGAGGAAAGGACACAGTCTTTAGAATGAAAAAGGTGCTAACATTTCAGACATGACTTGCAAAAGAACTGACAGCTAAAAGGTAAGGTTATCTCTAATGAGGAGTCAAAATAAAGAAATGGTAATAAATAGCAGATACCCCAGTTGTTCATAGGGATAACAGATTGAATGACCTTGAGGTTATTTTATGCAAAAGTAGGAGTTTGTTCAATGATATAAAATATTATACTAGTGAGACAATATAAAGATATTGAAAGAGCAAAGGTATTAGCAAATAGTTAAAACGGTGAGATGGGCATTAAAGAATGGAAGCATCTGGAGAATGAAGGGTGATAAACACTCTAAAAAATAGTACTGATCAGAAGGACAAGAAATATCCAATTTAATCTTTTAATTAAATAAGCAGAATGAAAAGCAGCATAAAATAAATACGTTTCCAGATGGATGTTATCTATGAAAACAGTTAGAAAAGGCAGGCTACAACAGGGAAGATAGAGAAAAATGTACACACTCAAAACGGGCTTGCAATTCTGTCAGTGATTCAGGAATTATGTTTACCAGCAACCTGCATTGCTATTCCTTCCAAAGTTTACAGGCCCAGTGGTGGTCCTTTCATCAACTTTGGTTTAGCTAGGGCACTTGCATGTTACTAGCAGTGTGGGAATCGCTGGCAAGGCCAACATTTATTACCCATTCCTATTTGCTCTTGAAAAGGTGGAATGAATGCATCCTTAAACTACTGCAACCCATCTATAATAGACAAAATGTGCTGTTAGGAAGGGAGCTCCAAGATTTTGATCCAAGAAAATGAAGGAACAATGATCTAGCTCTAAGTCAGGATGGTATGTAGCTTGGAAAGGGATTTGGGTGGTGTTCCTGTGTGCCTGCTGCATTGCCCTTTTGGATGGTAGAGGTCATGGGTTTGGAAGGAGTAGTTCAAGAACTCTTGGTGAATTGCTGCTTTGCATCTTGTATATGATACAAACAGCTAACACTATGCACCAGTGGTGGAGAGAGTGAATGCCTAAATTGGCGGGTGGTGTGCCAATCAAGCAAGTTTCTTTGGATGTTGTGATGTTTCTTCATTTGTTGGAGCTGCATTCATCAGAGAAGTGGGAATTATTCCATCAGATTCCTAACTTGTGCCTTGTAGATGGTGGACAAGCTTTGAGGAGCCAGGAACTGAGTTGTTTGCTGCAAAATTCCCAATTTTGATCTGCTTTTGTTGCTATAGTATTTAAATAACTGCTCCAGTTCAGTTTATGGTGAATAGTGCACCCAAAATGCTGGTAGTGGGGGCTTCAGTGGTGGCAGTGCCATTAAACTTCAAGGGGCAATAGTTAGATTCTCTTGTTGAAGTTGGCCATTGCATGGAACTTGTGTGGCACAAATATCATTTGCCACTTGTCACGGTGGCACAGTGGGCGGCACGGTGGCACAGTGGTTAGCACTGCTGCCTCACAGCGCCTGTAGACCCAGGTTCAATTCCCGACTCAGGCGACTGACTGTGTGGAGTTTGCACGTTCTCCCCGTGTCTGCGTGGGTTTCCTCCGGGTGTTCCGGTTTCCTCCCACAGTCACAAAGATGTGCGGGTCAGGTGAATTGGCCAAGCTAAATTGCCCGTAGTGTTAGGTAAGGGGTAAATGTAGGGGTATGGGTGGTTTGCGCTTCGGCAGGTCGGTGTGGACTTGTTGGGCCGAAGGGCCTGTTTCCACACTGTAAGTCTAATCTAATCTAATCTCAAGCCTGGATGTCATCTAGATCTTGTAGTATTTGGATGTGGACTGCTTAAGTATCTGAGGAGTCGTGAATGATACTGAACATTGTATAATTATCAGTAAAGCTTCACTTTTGATTATAACACTACCCTGAGGAACTCCTGCTGAAATGTTCTGGGGCTGAGATGATCGGCCTCCGTCAAGTACAACAATAATCCTTTGCTCTACATTGTACTTTAGCCACTGGAGAGTTTTCCCCACCCCCCGAAACCCATTGATTCCAGTTTTGCTCGAGCTCCTGGATAACACACTCAGTCAATTGCTACATCAACTCCAGAATTTAGCCTCTTTGTCCATGTTTAGTCCAAGGTTGGAGAGAAGTCACAAGTCTAGTGATTCGAGTAGAACCAAAACTAAGAATTTACAGTTTATTGTTGAGTAAGTGCCTCTTGATAGCACTATTGATAATACCTAGCATTACTTTGCTGATGACTGGGAGGTAGTTGATCGGGTGATAATTACCTGGATTAAATTTGTCCTTTTGTTGTCTAAGTCATATCTGGGCAGTTTTCCACATTGTTGAGAAGATGTCAGTGTTGCAATGGTAAAGGATCAGGTTTGTAGGGGTGCAGATGGTTCTGGAACACTAGTCTTCCGTACTGTTGGCAAATGTTATCAGGGCATGTGGCCTTGGAGTTTCCAGTCTTCAATCATTTTTGATATCACCCAGGGAAGATCAAATTGGTTATAGACACACTTTTGTAATGCTGGGGACCACAGGAAGAGGCTGAGGTGGTTTGTATACTTGGTACTTTTGGCTGAAAGTGATTGACAGTCACTTTGGCTACATGTGTTACTGAGTAAGTAATGGTGGAAATATTTGAATATTCAGCCACCATCTTCCAATTGTTCTTCAACCTGCTATAGAAGCATGTTGTTAAACTTGACAGGGTTCAGAAAAGATTTACAAGGACATTGCCAGGGTTGAAAGGTTTGAGCTATAGGGAGGGGCTTTTCTCCCTGGAGTTTTGGAGGCTGAGGAGGGTTACCTTTATAGAGGTTTATAAAATCATGAGGGGGCGTGGATAGGGTGAATAGCCAAGGTCTTTTTCCCAGGGTAGGGGGGTCCAAAGCTAGAGGGCATAGGTTTAAGATGAGAGGATAAAGATTTAAAAGGGATCTGAGGGGCAACGTTTTCACACAGAGGATGGTGCGAGTATGGAATGAGTTGCAGAGGAAGTAGTGGAGCTGGTACAATTACAGCATTTAAAGGGTATCTGGATGGATACATGAATAGATGAGTTTAGAGGGATATGGGCCAAATGCTGGCAATTGAGTCTAGATCAGTTTAGGATATAAGTTCAGTGCGGATGAGTTGGATTGAAGGGTCTGTTTCCATGCTGTCTAACTCCAGTACTCTATATGGTGATGGCACCAAGGATTCAAGGGGTTCAAAAGTTTAGAAAAAGGTGAAAGGAATAAACCTGTCAATAATGGTCAGTCATCTGGTACTAACACATTGGTATTAATTATATAGGCACAATGAATGATGAGGTAATGCAAAGGGAGTTCAGGAAGTTAGATAATATGTTGAAAAGCAGGACCTCTGTGGTTGTAATCCTGGGATTACTCCCTGTGCTATGTACCAGTGAGGTTAGGCATAGAAAGAGAGTACAGTTAAGTACATGATTAAAGAGCTGATGAAGGAGAAAAGGCTTCAGGTATATGGATCATTGGGATGTCTTCCAGGGCGGGTTTTTCAAGAAGGACAGGTTGCACCTAAAATGGAAGTCCTCCACCAATGTCCTTGCAGGTTTGCTTATGTTACTCGTGAAGGTTTAAACTAGCAGGGCAGACAGATAGGAACCAGAGCAGTGGGTCTGCAAGTGAAATGACCAAGAAGGAGTTAGAGACCAAGACCTGTAAGACGAAGAGGAAGAACATACATTGGGAGAGGTTCCTGAACATGATTGGCGATCTGAGGTGAATTTGTTTAACTGTGAGGAGTATACTAGGTCAGGCAGATTAATTTAGAGCTTATATTACGCTGTAGCAATGATGTTATAGCTATAACCGTGACTTGCTTGGGAGAGGGACAAGGCTGGCAGCTTAAAATTCTGGGATTTAGATATTTCAGGTGTGATATAGAGGAATATAAAAGAAGTGGGCAAGTTGCATTACTGTTAAGGGAGAATATCCCAGCTATACTCAGGGAGGGCATTTGAGAGGGCTCATCCAGCAATGCCTTGTGGGTAGTGTTCAACATTAGGAAGATGCAATCACTTTGTTGGGATTGTACTGCAGGCCTCCTAACAGTCAGCTGATGATAGAGGAACAGACATTTAGTCAGATTATGGAAAAATGTAAAACATTACGGTTGTCAAAATAAATGTATTTATTTTCTCTTATATTGACTAAAACTCAGAGTGCCAAGGGCTTGGAAGGAGTAGGGAATTCGTTAGGTGTATCCAGGATGGCTTCTTGAAGCAATATGTAAGTAGTCCAACTAGGGAAGGGGCCATACTGGATTTAGTATTGGGGAATGAGCCTGGTTAGGTGATTGAAGTTTCAGTGGTGGAGCATTTCGGGAACAGTGACCATAATTCTGTAAGTTTTAAGTTACTTATGGATAAGGAAAAGAGTAGTCCTCAGATTAAAATACTAAATCAGGGCAAGGCTAACTATGACAACATTAGGCAGGAACTGCGGAATGCAGATTAGTGGGGCGGTTCTTTGAGGATGAATCTACATCTGTCATATGGGATTCTTTTAAAGGCCATGTGATTAGAGTTCAGGACCAGCATATTCCTGTGAAAATGAAGGTTAAGAATGGTAATATTCGCGAACCTTGGATGACAGGAGAAATTGTGAGGTGAAAGTGAGGACTAGAGATTAGAGTTGAGAGTGTGGGGAGGGAGGAGGGGCTGGAATAACACAACAGGTCAGGCAGCATCCAAAGAGCAGGAGAATTGACATTTCGGGCAAAGCCCTTCGTCAGGAATAAGAAGAAATGTGAGCTTAGTCAAAAAGAAAAAGGAGGCATACATAAGGTTTAGGAAACTGAAGACAGACAGAGCCCTCAACGAATGCAAAGATAGCAGGAAAGAATTTAAACAAGGAGTTAGGAGTCCTAAAAGGGCCAGGAAATGTCCTGGGCAACCAGAATTAGAGTAAGTCCCAAGGTGTTTATGTTGATTTTGTTGGTCGGAGAACTTTTAAAGATGATAATTCAAGACAACATTAGTAAGAATAACACCAGCAAATGTTTATGCTGCTTTTAAACATGCTGAATATCCTAAGGCTTTTAAAAAATTTGCTCATGGGATGGTGGGCGTTGCTGGCTGGGCCACTATTTATTGCTTGTCCCTAGTCACCCTTGAGAAGGTGGTGGTGAGCTACTTTCTTGAACTGCTACTGTCCATTTGGTGTAGGTGGACCTACAAATCCATTCACAAGGGAGTTTCAATGACCCTGAAGGAATGGTGATATATTTCCAAGTTGGATGGATTGTGACTTGGAATGGGACTTGCATGTGATGATTAGATTAGGTTAGATTACTTAGTGTGGAAACAGGCTCTTTGTCCCAACAAGTCCTCACCGACCCACCGAAGTGCGACCCACCGAAACGCAACCCACCCCAGACCCATTCCCCTACATTTACCCCCTTCACCTAACACTACGGG
Source organism: Hemiscyllium ocellatum (assembly GCF_020745735.1). Classification (NCBI taxonomy): domain Eukaryota; kingdom Metazoa; phylum Chordata; class Chondrichthyes; order Orectolobiformes; family Hemiscylliidae; genus Hemiscyllium; species Hemiscyllium ocellatum. The sequence goes on from NC_083412.1 coordinate 70,640,588, forward strand.
CATTTAGTATGGCCAATTCACCTAACCTGCACATTTTTGGACTGTGGGAGGAAACCGAATGTTGGAGATAATTCCTGGATGGTGTGCACATTGTATTTTCCATTGTGTATTTAATGAACCCCATTTTGTACCATGTACTGTCTATTTGTAACAGGAATTGTAACTAATACACAGCTGTGCCTTGTGATTTCAGGTAATGGGGCTGACCCATGCAAGTTTCAAGCCTGCAATGAACATTCTGAATGCTTGGTGAATCACTGGACAGGAGAATCAGAATGTATCTGTAATGCTGGGTATATGAGTGTGGATGACTTACCCTGTCAAAGTATTTGTGATATAGACACAGACTTCTGTCTTAATGATGGCAAATGTGATATAATTCCAGGCCAAGGAGCAATCTGCAGGTATGTTCCAGTTGACTTAGTTAAACAAAATAACAATTCTTATATCATATTCAGATAACCTGAACAAGCATCGTATTTAAGTTATTGCATAATTTGTTTTGTAGTACAGAATCTGCAAGTCAGATCAGCTGTTCTCTCTTTTCACATCTTCCAACAAATTTATTGCGGGTTGTTCCTTGTTCAGATATTCAGATTTTCAATTGTGTAAATAAATTGCTAAGTATGATTTTCATCATAACTGTATCTACTAAGAAAAGATTGTTTTTCATATTATCAATGATAATATATGCACCTGTATATTTTTTCAAATCTCCATTTAAGGTAATCTGAGTTCAGAAAAATAATGTTATTTTTGGTAACCTGGTTAAAAACATTGAAGATTTTGAACTCAAAGTTTAACTCTCTATTAGACATGGGAGTAAGACATACCCATCTCCCATATCATGAAGCTTTACTGAAATTTTAATTCAAACATCCAATTTGTGAACATTTGATCCTGGTGACTGAATGAGAAAATAAGAGTCAGCAATGTTGTGCTTTCATTAATGATAATTGTCTGAAATCCCTTTACACCCAACATGGCATTTAATGACTATAATTATTCAAAATATCAATGATCAAGTTTGATAGTTCAATGCTTGTAAAAAATGTCTGATCACGAACGTAGAAAACATATTAACAACAAGATTCTGCAAAGTGCTGACAAGCTCAACATTAGTCAAATATATTTTTGATAGGAGAGAACATCAAAATTCAACATCGATATATTCATGGGAGATACACAGTGATGTTGCTAAGGAATTGCCCGATGAGGCATTGAGGAAGTTAATGCTGTTAAGGAAGCAGTGCTTTGCTTGAACTGTAAGAGAATGCAGCACTTAGTGCAGCACAATTAGGCACTGTCTTGTTGCACATTATATTGTATGGTAGCTTGTGTAAAAAGAATGTAACAGCTGTGTATGTCTCCAAGTTCCATAAGAGTTGTGTTGTGGAACATCAAATGAATTTTCAAGCCATATAGCCCCCAGGCAGACAGGGAGGTATTTTGCTTCAAAAAATCATTGCAGGCAATGGAAGGATTCTGAATTTCCATAAAAGTCCAGTGTTCTACATTAATAGAGATGGCAGTGATCTCCATGTAACAGCTTTTTGGTGGCACTATTCACAATATAGCCCTATACATGAGGCAATGCAAGTTATTCTGAATGCACTGAGTTCCCAGTTACTACAGCAACAGGGTCCATCAGTTAATTGTAGATGGATGTCTTTTGCATCTATGCTATTTGACAGTTGATAATGCAGCCATTCACCAAGATTATTTCCAAACTAAGGAGATCCATTTCAAAATACGATACAGCATTCATACCATTAACACGGGAAAGTTCAGAACACTAAGAAGGACAGAGATGACAACATAAAGCATACAACAGTACACAATTTAAGAAATGTGTTTTATTTTTTCACAGATGTGAAAAATGTATTTTGGTGGAAGAAACACAGAAAGGCAATACAAGTACAATGGTACAACTTTGAGGGGATCACCGGAGTACACAATGTCTACATTATTATAAAAGAAGAATAGAATATAAAAGCAAGGGATTAATGCTACCCCTCTAAACCATTGATCAGAATACATTTGGGGTATTGTGATCATTTGTGTGCACCGTATTTAAGGTGAATGCAATGGAGATTTATTAGAAGGATGCCAATAATGAGGGATTTCGAATATGAGGAAAGATTAGAGAAATTGGGCTTATTCTCCTTGAAATAGAGAAGGTTAAGAGGTGATCTTATTGAAGTGTTCAAAATTATGAAGAACTTTGACAAGATAAAGAAGAACACTCTGTTTCTATTAGTTAGGATGTCAGTAAGTAGGGCTTACAATTTCAAGATTGTCAGCAAGACAGCTGGGAGAGAGATGAGGAGAAATCTCTTTGTACAGGCAGTTGTTAGGATTTGGATTGTGCTGCCGGAGGGAGTAGTGGAGAAGAATTCCATAGGCGCTTTCAAAAGAGAACTGGATATCTATCTGAATGTGATGAATTTAAGGCTGGAGAATGGAACTAGCTGTGTAGTGCTGTCAGAAGTCAAATGGCCTCTTTGTGTACTGTAAAAGTCTATGATTCCATAATTCTAACATTGTCTTGTAGTTTGTTTTTAGTACTTTCTTTGCAAATTGCACAGATAACATACCCATTGTGCAAAAGTCAAACACAGGGTTGCAAGCTGAGATGCAAAATGTTCATATTACAGAGGAGGAAGTGCTAGATGTCACAAAGCGCGTAAAGATGGATAAATCCCCAGGACCTGATCAGGTGTACTCTAGAACTCGGTGGGAAGCTAGAAAAGTGATTGCTGGGTCTCTTTCTGAGATATTTGTATCATCGATAGTCATAGGTAAGATGCCTGAAGACTGGAGATTTGCAAATGTGATGCCACTGTTTAAGAAGGGTGGTAAGAACAAGCCAGGGAACTATAGACCAGTGAACCTGACGTGGGTGGTGGGCAAGTTGTTGGAGGGAATCCTGATGTACATGTATATGGAAAGTCAAGGACTGATTAGGGATAGTCAACATGGCTTTGTGTGTTGGAAATCATGTCTCACAAACTTTATTGAGTTTTTTGAAGAAGTAACAAAGGATTGATGAGGGAAGAGTGGTAGATGTGATCTATATGGATTTCAGTAAGGCATTCGACAAGGTTCCCCATTGGAGACTGATTAGCAAGGTTAGACCTCATGGAATACAGGGAGAACTAGCCATTTGGATACAGAACTGGCTCAAAGATAGATGGTGGTAGTGACCAGTGGAGTGCCACAAGGATCAGTGCTAGGTCTACTACTTTTTGTCATTAATATGTATTATTTGGATGCAAGCACAAGAGGTATAGTTAGTAAGTTTGCAGATGATGCCAAAATTGGAGGTGTAGCGGACAGCACAGAAGGTTACCTCAGATTACAACAGGATCTTGATCAGATGGACCAATGGGCAGAGAAGTGGCAGATGGAATTTAATTCAGATAAATGTGAGGTGTTGCATTTTGGGAAAGCAAATCTAGCAGGGCTTATATACTTAATGGTAAGGTCCTAGGGAATGCTGCTGAACAAAGAGACCTTGGAGAGCAGGTGCATAGCTCCTTGAAAGTGGAGTTGCAGGTAGAAAGGATAGTGAAGAAGGCGTTTGGTATGCTTTCCTTTATTGGTCAGAATATTGAGTACAGGAGTCGGGAGGTCATGCTGCGGCTGTACAGGACATTGGTTAGGCCACTGTTGGAATATTACGTGCAGTTCTGGTCTCCTTTCTATCGGAAAGGTGTTGTGAAACTTGAAAGGGTTCAGAAAAGATTTACAAGGATGTTGCCAGGGTTGGAGGATCTGAGCTACAGGGAGAGGCTGAACAGGCTGGGGCTGTTTTCTCTGGAGTGTCGGAGGCTGAGGGGTGACCTTACAGAGGTTTACAAAATTATGAGGGGCATGGACAGGATAAATAGGCAAAGTCTTTTCTCTGGGGTTGGGGAGTCCAGAACTAGAGGGCATAGGTTTCAGGTGAGAGGGGAAAGATATAAAAGTTGCCCTGAGGGGCAACTTTTTCACGCAGAGGGTGGTACCCATATAGAATGAGCTGCCAGAGGAAGTGGTGGAGGCTGGTACAATTGCAACATTTAAGAGGCATTTGGATGGGTATATGAATAGGAAGGGTTTGGAAGGGTACGGGCCTAGATGGGACTAGATTGGGTTGGGATATCTTGTCAGCATGGACGTGTTGGACCGAAGGGTCTGTTTCCATGCTGTACATCTCTATGACTCTATGTCCTTCCATGATCTAAAAGCACTCTGATATAAACGTCAGGGGTATTGAAAACAATCACTGACATTTTGGACAACTGGAGCCCTATGTTGTCAGTCACAGCAGACAGCCTGAATCTCCTCACTACTGCAGCTATATATTGAATTTTCTGTTGCTGTGCTCACCAAATTCAGGTCAATCATTTTTTAAACTTTGACTCCACAGTTGTGGAGTTCTGCATGAATTCCACATTACAATTTTGTAATATCATCGGGCTTGTTTTTTCACTGGTTTGCTCTACTTTTGGTGAAAATGCATACTCACTTGTTGAATGGTGACGTGTTTAGTGCTAGTTTTCACCAAGTATGTAGTCATTCTTGACTAATGTCTATTTCTAGATTCTGAACAAGAAAATTATGAATTCCCAACCTGGATTCTTGTTCAAGCTTTCGTGAATGTCATGAAGTGGAATAGTTGAGTTTCTTGGTGTGATTATAACAATAGAGTATTTATTATGAGCTTAGACTGTGGAAGGCCAGGAATGCGTGTGTATCTTTGGTCCTTACATCAAACTTCACGCCCTCTCTTTAGTAACAGTCTGCACGTTTTATTGAAGTAAAAAGAGAAAGTGCTTGTGTACTCAGCAAGCATCAGTGGAGAGGGAAACAGAGTTAAAACTTCAGGTCAAGACCATTTCAGGAGAATTGTGAGAAATTGGTGATATGTACAGGTAATATGTTTTCAGCAAGGGCTGGGTGGAGCAAGACAGAAGAGATTGAATGGCAGAAGATAGTCTTACACAGCCAAGGGAAATGGTGGTGGGGCAAGAAAAGTCAGTTGTGCCTCGAGCAGGAATGCTCCTGTTTGAAATCAAAAATATGAGAAATAAAAGGATTAAAAAAAGGCAAATAAAATTAAACAAATTGGGGTTGTGGACTGAAATGTTGAACACAGTAAAGTGCCTAGTCAAAAGATTAGGAATTGAAAAATTTGCTTAAGGATCAGAACCAAGAATCTTGACTCTTTTTTGCTTGACTGTCATGAAATGAATTATTGTGCAATGCTCTGAGCGTTGTAGCTTCACAGGAAAGGATTGATTGTTACAACTCCCATAGCACATATATCTCACACATAAAGAATTTGACAACAGGGATTACATCTGATAACCTTGTTGAAGATTCAAGACTGAGAGCCACTAAGCAAAGAAATATTCTTATAAGTCTTTCTTGCATGTTCTTCTCGCTTTGTGGATAAATTTAGTAAGATTTTATTCAGAATGATGTAATTTTTAATGTAACAAGCTATGACTGCTATCTTTAATGAATGAGGGAACAGAATGGTTTTGTGGCTGTTGGTAGCTTAACCTACCCGAGTAACTGAAACTGATTTTTGTCGGATTGTCATTTAATTAATCATATTTTTGCATATTGCTAATTTTATAGCCAGCAGCTATAAAATTCTGGGAGGCACGGTGGTTAGCACTGCTGCCTCACTGTGCCTGAGACCTGGGTTCAATTTCCGACTCAGGCGACTGACTGTGTGGAGTTTGCACGTTCTCCCCGTGTCTGAGTGGGTTTCCTCCGGGTGCTCCGGTTTCTTCCCACAGTCCAAACATGTGCGGGTCAGGTGAATTGGCCATGCTAAATTGCCCGTAGTGTTAGGTAAGGGGTAAATGTAGGGGTATGGGTGGGTTGCGCTTCGGCGGGTCGGTGTGGACTTGTTGGGCCGAAGGGCCTGTTTCCACACTTTAAGTAATCTAATCTAATCAGCTACTTGAATTAATCATCATTTTTGCTCTGGATTTGAATGTTATTGAAGTATGACATTATGCATATGTGCAAGATTTTTAACTACTCAGTCTTATTCAAACAATGAGTGTGTAGTGACAGCAATAGAACACTGTGATGCAAATATGTGTTAACATATAACCTTTAGTTTAGAGGTTGAGGTACTTAATATATGTTAAATGGCAAAACCTGATTTAGAAACTGGCAATAACCCTGCAGTGAATGCAATTCAAACAGTCTTGGAGTTTGTTAGACTGAAACATTGGTGCCATGTTGACAAAGTTAATAATTAGAAAGATAAGATCAGAAACAGCAGGAATGCTTACTTAGCTAAAGAATAGGAGACATGACATTGCAGTTATTCTAAATAAAGAATATAATGTTTAGTGGAAAGAATTAAGGAAAATTTTGGAATTGAATGGCAGTTAGATTCGTAGAGACATATATCATGGAAACAAGCCCTTTTGTCCAAGTCATCCATTCGGGCCAGTTATCCTAAATTACGTTAGTCCAATTTGTTAAGTTACATTTTACCTGTGAGATCGTAGCATGTCACATTGCCGTGGAGATAGGTAGAGTTGAGTTCTTTGTTTTAGAGTAATTTTCTGTGACAGTTGACAGGATGGGTTGAGATAAGCAGTGGAAACACCGTGTCAGCATAGAGTCTTTTTTCAGCTTATAACTCTTAAGAGTCAAGAGCTAAGGCTAGAGCCAAAGTAGAGTGACCCAGCCTTTGAAAGGAGCTGGTATAAGACAAAGTTGGAAAGGGGAAAAACAACTCGAAAACTTGTTTAGCTGGAAGCAAAAGGCATAAATCGACAGTAATCCTCTGTGAAAGGCAGCTAACCTTTTTACAGTAGGAGTTCTGGAAGTAATCAACTTGGTTGCAGTTTGAAAGCAAGGACATTTTCTGATTTTTAACCTCTGTGCAGGAGCCACAAGGGAAGTCTGTACTTGAGCTATTGAATACAGAATCATAAGATCAGCATGAAATCGGAAGGTCAAGACCGAAAGCCTCCTTAAAACTTATACCATGGCAAACAGCTGTAACACTGAAAAAAAATTAATCCAGAGCGTGGTGATGTTCTTTTTGACTTGGTCCCAGGAAATTTGAATGAACTATAAAGATTTCATGACATATCTTGTTTTGGTTAACAAAATGTGAAATCCTATAGCATGGTTCATTCAGTAAATTTCTAAGTGGGTTTGGATTTCTTCTTTAAGTGCAAATGGTTCCTCACAGGATTGTAAGAATGAGCTCTGCAGTTCCTCCCTGAACATTTTTGATGCTTTACCTCTCTCCTGCCCCTTTAATTTGCTCCTTAAACCCTACCTCCTTTGATTAAACTTTTAGTCACCTATCCCAATATCTCCTTATGTAGCATAATGCCAAATTTCTTCCAATAGTATTTCTGTGAAACACATTGGAATAGTTTATTACATTTAAAATTACTACACAAATGAAATTGCAGTTATTACTGAGTCTGATAATTTGAGAAAAGTGAATTAAAATCAATTTAAAAAATTAATTCAGTGATGCAGGTAATTCTGTTTTGACTGTTTGTTAAGTCAGCTCTCTTAAAGCTTTTGTGGTGCAGTGGTAGTGTCCCTGCCTCTGAGCCAGGAAGCCTGAGTTCAAGTCCCAGCTATACCAAAGGTGTGTAATACCATCTCTGAACAGGTTGATTAAAATATCTAAGTCATCTCTTATGCTTTCAGGGAGGTGACTTCAGAAGCCTCAGTGATATCATTGTTTCTGATAAAGGGTCTACACAAAGATATTAACTGATTTTTCATCCTTCCAGCTGTTGAGTAGCCTGTTGTGTAATTCAATTATTTCTGTTCTTATTTAAAACTGCTGGCTTGGAACTTAACATCCTTTTATCTTAAAACAGAAGTGGTCTGACATTCAGCTAAACTAATGATAAATCTTTTGACTAATAATAATAAAAAAAAAGTGTAGATGACGGAAATATGAAATTGAGAGAGAAGGCGGTGGAATAGCTCAACAGGTCTGGCAGCTTCTGCAGAGAGAAAAGCAGAATTAATGTTTTGAGATCAGAATATCTGTCAAATTACTGTATTGTCTGATAATGCTGAAATATTATCCATACATAGAAAATATCACAAAATAGTTTATTGCTGCATTCCTGTATTTTTACTTTTATTTGTATTTTTATTCCTGTATGTTTATTGCTGTTAATACTAAGCAATCTTAACTCACTAGGTAAGTTGGCCGGCAGTTAAGATTGTTTTATAGGATATACCAGCTGTTTTAACTCTGATTTTAACCTATTCTTCTGAGTAAGCAAGAAGGAAATTGGCCAAAGCCACATGCCAAAAAGCAGAACACCCTCCATCAATGTCATTAGGTCCAAACTTTTGTTTTAATCAAAAGTCTTTGTAGGAAACATGGTGAATTTTCAGTCAGCTGAACCTAGGGGGAAGAGGAGTCAAGACCAGAAGATGTCCAATAAAGCATTTTCATTTGACTTTCATGTTGGGGTCAGAGGAGCAGGAAGGTTTTTGTGAAGGAACCTACTGGTCTCTCATTCACACCACCCCATCTTCTGCTAAAGTAGCAAATGTTGCATCAATTGAGTGTGTATCTGTGCATGTTATAGTTGTGATTAAGATACTATCTAGGGAAAAGGTTAGAGAATATATTTTTAAAAAAGTAAAATTCCAGCAGTCCTGAAGATATGTCATAACACATCCAAAGAGCTGACTGAAAATAATTCATAACAACTGGTTTCTACCCGGGAGGAGTTTGATCTGTGAAAGGGTAAATTAGTCTGCACTTGTGCTGTATCAAATACTGTCATCCAAAATGGAACACTGGTCAACACCATCTTTCCCAGATGCATGTTTATCAGATGAACACCGACTCCCCAAAATCTGTCCTCTCCTCCCAAATTCCTATTTCTCTGGAAACACCATTTACTCAATATATTTAAATGTTGGCAATCATTTCTTGGCACTGGTCTTGTATCAATGGGTTTCCTCACAGTGACCTGCTCGATGTGGTCAGAAACCTAACTGAGGCTGTGGAAATCTGGCCACCAATGTTCTGCTTTCATGCTATTAAAGGATGTAATCCCACCTGCCTCAAGTACTGCCTTTTGGTTTGCTCTTATGGTAGGAGATAAACATTGTCTATTGTGCCCAAACAATAAATTGTTAGTATTCAAATCTAGATGTAACAATTTTTTTTCCCTCTTGGTAGGTGTCGTGTGGGTGAAAATTGGTGGTACAGAGGAGAGCATTGTGAGGAGTATGTCTCTGAAACTCTTGTGGTGGCCATTGCTTTTGCTTCAGTGGCTGGGTTCCTTTTGGTAGCTTCTGCTGTGATCTTCTGCATAGCCAGAACTCTTCGTGCTCAATATGCCAAAGGTGTCCCGCAACAATCTACAGAGTGAGTAACAGCATAAACAGATGTATTAAAAACTAATGGAAGGAATGCCTGTCCTGACTCTTCAAAGGTGGACATAACAGAGACCTGACTCAAAGAAAGGAAGGTCCTGGAGTTAAATATTCCTGGATCCAAGGTCATAGAGTCATAGAGTCATAGAGATGTACAGCATGGAGGCAGACCCTTCGGTCCAACCTATCCATGCTGACCAGATATCCCAACCCAATCTAGTCCCACTTGCCAGCACCCAGCCCATATCCCTCCAAACCCTTCCTATTCATATACCCATCCAAATGCCTCTTAAATGTTGCAATTGTACCAGCCTCCATCACTTCCTCTGGCAGATCATTCCACACGCGTACTGTCCTCTGTGTGAAAAGGTTGCCCCTTATGTCTCTTTTATATCTTTCCCCTCTCACCTTAAATCTATGCCCTCTAGTTCTGGACTCCCCAACCCCAGGGAAAAGACTTTGCCTATTTACCCTAACCATGCCCCTCATAATTTTGTAAACTTCTATGAGGTCACCCCTCAGCCTCTGATGCTCCAGCGAAAACAGCCCCAGCCTGTTCAGCTTCACTATAGCTCAAATCCTCTAACCCTGGCAACATCCTTGTAAATCATTTCAGAACCCTTTCAGGTTTCACAACATCTCTCCGATAGAGAGGAGACCAGAATCGCACGTAATATTCCAACAGTGGCTTACCCAAAGTCCTGTACAGCTGCAACATGACCTCCCAACTCCTATACTCAATACTCTGGCCAATAAAGGAAGCATACCAAACACCTTCATCACTATCCTATCTACCTGCAACTCCACTTTTAAGGAGCTATGCACCTGCACTCCAAGGTCTCTTTGTTCAGCAACACTCCCTAGGACCTTACCATTAATTGTATAAGTCCTGCTAAGATTTGCTTTCCCAAAATGCAGCACCTCGCATTTATCTGAATTAAACCCCATCTGCCACTTCTCAGCCCATTGGCCCATTTGGTCCAAATCCTGTTGTAATCTGAGGTAACCTTCTTTGCTGTCCACTACACCTCCGAGTTTGGTGTCATCTGCAAACTTACTAACTTACCTTTTATGCTTGCAACTAAATTATTTATGTAAATGACCAAAAGTAGAGGAGCCAGCACCGATCCTTAACCCTCCACCACCACCCTCTGTCTTCTACCTTTGAGCCAGTTCAGTATCCAAATGACTAGTTCTCCCTGTATTCCATGAGATCTAACCTTGCTAATCAGTCTCCCTTGGGGAACCCTGTCGGACGCCTTACTGAAGTCCACATTGATCACATGTACCACCCTGCCCTCATCAATCCTCTTTGTTACTTCTTCAAAAAAACTCAAGTTTGTGAGACATGATTTCCCACGCATAAAACCATGTTGACTATCCCTAATCAGTCCCTGCCTTTCCAAATAATGTACTTCCTGTCCCTCAGGATTCCCTACAACAACCTGCCCACTGCCAAGGTCAGGCTCACTGGTCTATAGTTCCCTGGCTTGTCCTTACCACCCTTCTTAAACAGTGGCACCACGTTAGCCAACCTCCAGTTTTCAGGCACCTCACCTGTAACTATCGATGATACAAATATCTCAGCAAGAGGCCCAGCAATCACTTCTCTAGCTTCCCACAGAGTTCTCGGGTACACCTGATCAGGGCCGGGGGATGTATCCATCTTTACCCGTTACAAGATATCTAGCACTTCCTCCTCTGTAATCTGGACATTTTGCAAGATGTCACCATCTATTTCTCTACAGTCTATATCTTCCATATCCTTTTCCACAGTAAATACTGATGCAAAATACCCTTATAGTATCTCCCCCCCATTTTGTGCGGTTCCATACAAAGGCTGCCTTGCATAGCGTAATGAGGGAGAGAATAGGGCCCCTCAAAGATCAGCAAGGCCTCCATCTGTGTTATAACAATTCTGTGGTTCTGTGAATGTCCTATAGCTGGCTGCTTACCCTGACCTAACCCTTTGGGACTGGCTTGTTAATTGCTTCTTGTGGCATCAAGTTCCACATTGTAATTATTGTTTGGGTAAAGGTCTTTTTCCTGAATTCCCTATTTATCTGTGATTATTCTATATTTACAGCTAGTAGTTTTGCCTCCTTCCTCCACCAAACAGAGTTGTAGAGTCATAGAGCTGTACAGCAGGGGAACAGACCCTTCAGTCCAACTTGTCTGTGCCAACCAGATATTCTGAACTGATCGAGTTTCATTTGCCCATATCCCTCCCCTCCTATTCATGTAACCATCCAGATGTATTTGTAACTGTTGGAAATTGTAACTACCTTCACCATCTCCTCTGGCAGCTCATTCCATACTGCAACATCTTCTGCGTGAAAAAGTTGCCTTCAGGCCCCTTTTAAGTCTTTCATTTCTCACCTTAAACCTCTAGTTTTGAACTCCCCTATCCTGGGAAAAAGACTTTGACTATTCACCTTATCCACACCCCTCATGATTTAAAAACCTCTATAAAGTCATCCCTCAGTCTCTGACGCTCCAGGGAAAACAGTTCCAGCCTATTCAGCTTCTCCCTATAGCTCAAATCCCCCAATTCTGGCAACATCTTTGTAAATATTTTCTGAATACTTTCAAGTACCAACAACGTTCCTATAGCTGGAAAGATGACAATATTTTTTCTACCTTTACCCTATGAAACTCTTTCATCATCTTAAATGCCTGTATCAGGCTACCCTTTAGATTTGTCTTTTCTCAAGAAAAGAGTCCATCTTATTCATTTTTTTTCTGACAGAATTTTACAGTTTTAGTTGCTTCATAGTTTATTTTTTACATGCTAACATGAATATTTTGTTGAATGTTCTCCAATGCGGCCTAAGTGTATGTCTTGATTATCTTTTGTTTTTTGACAAAAGTGTTTAACATGCACATGTGTGTTTGTATTCTTAAGTATGACTTAAGTTGTCAATGATTCCTGTGCCTTATGCTAGAATATTGATAAAAGCATGCTCTAATCCTTCCCTAGACAAAGTAATAGCCTGGAATCAGTGGAAAATGGAACAAAATATAATCCTATGTATGAAAGCGATGCCACAACTAGTTACAGTCACTACAATAAACGTTATCCACAACTGGCCTCATACAGCTCAGGAAGTGCAGAGGCATCTGCCAACTTCAGCAGTGATGAAATCCGACACATCTATGAGCACAGTGAACTTAGCAAAGAGGTAGGTTTACTGTAGAATGTTGCGAACTGGGAACCATCTCTTGTGTAACGACTAAATGTTTCACATTTCAGTCACTACAGACTTTAGTCCTGAAACTTCATTTTATGTCAGCTGCTGCATTAGCTCTCTTCTAAGCAACACCTTGGAATAACTTTTGAGGGTGAGCGCGCTGCTCACCCCTTGGAAAGTGTTGATGGTCAGCTGACAGACCTGGAGGAAGCCTGCCCCTCAGCCACCTCTCAAAGTGGGTGGACTAAATTGGTGCAGAGTGGGTGGTCGTGAAGTTCCTGATCTTAGGAGCTGCTGCCCATTCATCTTCTAGCCAATCTGAATGATGTCCTGTACTGATGGGGTCTGCTAGGATTGCAAGCATTCCCAGGAAGAAGGATCTGAGGTGCATGTAACTGGATTCATTCAGCAGGGAGAGTTCAAGCAACTTAGGAAGCTAGGCAAGGTTAGTAGAGAGGTGTTTTAAAGTCCATGCAGAAAGAATTGAGTGGGGGGAGGATTCCATCTTCTGGGATAGCTCTCTGCTGTTCAGTAGTCATCCTTCCCCTTTAAAAACAGACCCCTCCCACCTGCCTGCCCACCCCTGCCAACCCCTTTATAGCATGGGCAGAATATTATTGGGTTCAAATGAGCTGCGAGCAAGATGAATCAATCCTTTACAATTTATTTTACTATGGCATGCAGGCTGTCAATCTTAGTGCCAAACAAACCCCACCCCATCTACCCCTCTATTTACTACTATTGTGGGGGTACGCTCAGAGCTGGATGGGGAGGTGGAGGGCTGAGCACCCATCCTTTTTTATGTGAACCACACCAATAATATGTTTTGGTTCCCATGAAAAACTTTCCCTTTGCCTGAGACGTGGTGGCCCTGAGGTAAAACCATCACTACTTATCTCTCTCTAATGAAAGAGCAGTCCTGGTAGGACTTTGGCAACTTTTCCTTTACAATAAAAGCTTCAAAACTCAAATCTTGTTGAGTCATTCGTTCATGTTTGATTTTCTATCTAAAACTTTATCAGTCTTTACAGAGATCATAGAGATGCAATAATCAAGTTTCAAAAGATTGGATGAAAATATTTTTATTCACAGATGTTATAAATCCCCAATTTAGGTAATGCAATTCTAATTGCTATTAATTTGGTAACATTTTCCATAGTCCATAATAATGTTAAAGAAACATTTGAGGATTATTTTTTCGTGGTTTCAGTAATTTAACTGTAATCCTTAATCTATTTCACAAAACATTACACAGCTGCCTTAGGAGCTGTTATTTTACAAATATAAGGCCTGTGCAAATTATTGATTTTGGATATCATTTTCTATAAATAAATTCAACAAAATGTTTTATTTTTCTGTATCAGCTTTGACTTTACTCCAAATATTCTTTAGTCAATTAGTTACAGTTGATTATCAAGTGGGCATTATATAATTTTAAGGCTTATTCTTTTTGCAATCGACTGATCTTTCAGAATTGACTTTCACCATGAAAACTAAAATGCAGTCAAAACGTATGATAAGTATAGCAATCAGAAAGCTCCTCTAATATTTATGCCATTTGTAGCATGCATTAGGAGATGAAAACAATTGATTATGTAACTCTGTATTTTTGATGGTATTTCAGGAAATCCAGGACAGACTACGGATAATAGATCTATATGCTAAAGATCGGCAGTTTGCAGAATTTGTGAGACAACATCAGATGTAAGTTATGTAGGTGATGACTACACCCCAATGTTCTAAAGAAGCTAGCTGAGGAGATTGTAGGTGTATTAGTGTTGATCTTTCAGAAATCACTGGAGTCAGGGAAGGTCCCAGAGAACTGGAAAATGTTTAACGTAGTGCTCCTGTTTAAGAAGGGAGGACGCAGAAGAGTAGAAATTGTAGATCGATTAGCCTGACCTTGGTCATTGGTAAGATTTTAGGGTTCATTAGTTTGGATGAGATTGTGCATGGTGAAATAAGGCTGAGTGAACATGGCTTCATTAAGATAGGTCATGCCCATGTTAGATTCTTTTTAAGGAGTAAATGAGCAAGTTAGATAATAGAGAGCCAGTGTACGTGATCTATTTGTATATCCAGAAGGCCTTTGATACGGTATAGCACAGGTTGCTGCTAAGTAAAACATGAATCCATTATGTGAGCAGCAAGGTACTAGCATGAATAGAGGATTGGCTGACTGACAGAGTGGAGATAAAGGGGTCTTTTTCAGGATGGCAGCCAGTGACTAGTAAAATTCTACAAGGTTCAGTGTTGGGACTACTCCTATTCACGTTTATACATGAATGTGAGGACATTGTTGCTAAGTTCACAGATAACACAAAAATATGTGGAGAGGCAGGTAATGTTGAGGAAGCATGCAGGACTTGGAGAGTGGGTAAAGAAGTGGCAGATAGAGTACAATATGGAAAAAAAATGAAATTTAATTTCAAGAGAAACAGTAGAGTTGTTCAAAGTAAAACTTTTATATATTCATTTTTGAATGGTGGCAGATTACTGTTGTGCTTTGCTAAAAAGCTCTGATTGTGGAGTTTTTGCGTGAATAGTCAGCATGGCTAAACAACTGTACCATGCAACTCTTGTTTCATTGACATTTTTGCTTAATCCTTTCTTCACTAGAGGTGTAGATCATACCAAAACAAATCCTACAAATTAATCTTCTGAAGAAGTAGAAGACAATCCTAAAATGGTAAGAATTCCAGTTTTATTTATGTAAATATTTTATTAACATACTTGAGCTGATATTTCCCATGGAAAATAATGCCCAGAATTTTGTCCAGGAACCACATGTGTAGAGTTGGAAGAAATCCTGGCTTGACAAAGCAAAACATGGTGGCCCAAAGATCAGATTTCAGGTCAGATGGCAGAGGGTGGGGTGGGGGGGGGGGGGGGTGTGTGGAGATTATACTGGAGCTTGGACTCAATAGCTCTCAAATCAAGATGGAGATGTACTGAGAGGGAGGGCTGCTTAGTGCATCAGTGCTTTGATTCAGAAAATATAAAACATCCCTTATCCTTCGCATACCCTCATTCACGCCATCTCACTTCCCATTCCTCATTCATGCAAATCCATGCTACACCATGCCCTGTACTCCCTCCATGATAATCTAAATTCCTGTAACTACCATCATGGCCCTTTGGACCCTCAATGCCAACCTATGCACCTCTTCTAACACTCATTCCCCATGCTAACTTAATTTGTTTTACCTAACCCTGTGCTTTTTATAATCCTTTGTAGACTTATGCCAACTTAGCGCCAACTCATGCCAAAACATGCATCCTCACTCACTACCCATTAAGCTAACATGCTAATGCACCTGGTATCCTGGTGACCCTATGTCTATTGGAAGCAGAGTCAAAGTCATATCCACCTTTAAGTCTCCACCCCAGCATCACAAAGCCAGCTTCCATTTAGCCTCTTTACTTGCGGGGCTCTGTCAATACCAATGCTGGTTAGACTTTGTCTGAACTTTCAGTCAGGAAATAGGTGGTTTGTACAGTATTCCATAAAATCCAATTCTGTGATTAAATCTCACAAATAGTTAATTAGCTGTATAATATTTTGGAACATGTTGAAATTGAAAAAAATAGCACACAAATGTAAAACTTTCCTTTGGACTTCAACGCACCGACTTGCTCACAACCGTGGCCTTGTCAGAAGCACTCTTTTTCTCAGCCAATATTAGCACAGAATTAAAGTTCACTTCGTATTCTATTCCACAAAAGATATATTGTGAAGAGGACTTGTGTATCCCACAAAGGGATAGGTGGATTAAATAGCTGAGCAAAGATTTGTCAAACAGTGTGCAAAGTGAAAAGAATAAAAAGGAAGCACATTATGTAAATGATAAGAGGTTGCAAAGCTCTGAGATGCGGAGAGATCTGGGTGTCATCTATTATGCCAGACTCCACAAAACACTTTTAAACAGGTAGCCCAGACCATAACTTTGCTATTTGTCTAGCTAGGTGTATAGTGGATATTCCTGGAGTACATTGGCTGGGTCAACTGCTAATTTTTAAATAAACAAATTTTATTCACAAAATTATGGAATGAACCACAAAGAACAGAAAACAGAATACTGGATAATTTATCCAATACAAACCTGACTTAATGAAGCTGTTCTGAAAATATCTGCAACAGTCCCAATACACACATCACTTAGCACAAACAGCAAACAATGGCACGAGGCAACTTATAATTCAAAATCATAAGGGCAGAAGGATAGAGAGAAGGCTTCTTTCTCCTGTGACTCTTACTCAACTCACTCCTGAAGTGAACTGAACTGCACAGCTAGACAGCTGGCCTGGCCCCCATGACTATACTAGTTTTTCAAAAGACTTTTCCAGCTTTTGGCCTGAAGCATTATCTGTTAGGCTAAACAACAAGGGGGTGCTGTGATGGGAACATTACTAGGGGTATGCAGAATTGTAGAGTTTAGGTTAAAATCAGATCAGCCATGATTTTATTGAATGGTGGAGCAGGCTCAAAGGGCCGGGTAGTCTACTCTTGTCCCTTGTTTGAATGTTTTGCACTCATCCAGCACATAAGTATCTAAATCCAATCTGTAACATTTTAGGTTTCAGTCTCTGTTTTTATCTAAAGTATTCAAAGAAGAACCTGTTTCTGTAACTTGATTAAGTTGCATTGCATTGTTGGAAAAGTGGCCGCTTTTTCCTTTTTTTTCAGATTTTTCAATTCTTCTATCAATTGTACCATCAACAAGAGAGAGACAAACATGGGTGTTTGGACACTCACATGCCCATCGTTACTATGAAACTTTCAGTAAAATTGTTATTCAGTTCTGTAAACTCCCCCAATTAATCAAGTGGTGCTGCAAGAATGCATTATACTTTCATCGGTTGCATGGAAAATGGAGGCTGAATGTAAGGAAATAATCATTTTACTGATACTTTAGAGGCAACATGATTCAATGCATTGCTTAGCTATTCAATTGGGATGAACTTCTAGAGTACAGTTTTAAGTTAGGAAGGCTTAAAGGAAGATTCTGAATGGTTAAGCTGAACTGAATGAACAGTAATTGTAGTTTTTCCAACAGTAGTTGGATAGTGATCAGAAATGGGAAACCTGCTTGATGTTCCCCTCCAGACCCTAGTGCTATGGCGGCTAACCCCACTCTAAGACTAGCTAACTCGATTTGACATGTGATAACTCTAGGATATTTTGGTCTTGATGCCTGTCAAAGTCTTAGGTTTTGGGGGATAATTAAATTTGAAATCCTTCCATAAACAAAGAGCATGCTAGTTTGGATTTTTCTTTTTTATCACATTGTGTTCAATAGCAAGAAAAGTACTATTAAATTTGAGAAAATATGAGAAGTTTCAGAAAATTGCTGTACGCAATGCAACTTTTTTTTCAATACTGAAGTTTAAGTACTGGTCTAAGGTTGATAGCCAGTAACTGTGTAGGCTGCTTTATATATTTTGATAATGTAACTTAATATCTGTGGTTATTGTGTATAATTATGAAGTACTTGGATTGTGTCAAATTTATAATTCATTTTGCATTCTAGATTAGAGTGCTGCTGGAAAAGCACAGCAGTTCAGGCAGCAAACAAGGAGCAGGAAAATCGATGTTTCGGGCAAAAGCCCGAATAGATTCCTGATGAAGGGCTTTTGCCCGAAACATCGATTTTCCTGCTCCTCAGATGCTGCCTGAACTGCTGTGCTTTTCCAGCACCACTCTAATCTATACTCTGGTTTCCAGCATCTGCAGTCCTTGTTTTTCCTAATTCATTTTGCACACGCATCTTGAAAATGCAATATCCTTACAGTGTTTACTTTTCACAAAAGTTAACCATGGGAAAAGTAGGAGAAATAATTGTAATGAATTAATGCAATTTATCACCTTGCTTTTTAAAATCAATATGAGAAGCAGTATGGACAACGTGATCATGGGCTGAGTCTCTTGAGCTAGACTACAACTTTTACATTAAAGGTTTTCTCCCCTCCAAGAGAACTGACAATGCTTGAAAGTGTCTAGAAAACTGATACAAATTAATTCAGTACTTGAAGTATATGTTCAGAGTATTAATTCACAAGGTACTTCAAAGGATCATAGTCAAAGAAAATTTGACACCAACCCACATAAAAATGTTTAGGACTGATGACCAAAAGCCTAGTCATAGAGGTAAGCTGTAAAGAGCATTTTGATGGAAGATGGAAGAGCTTAGAGCCTTGGAAATAGATGACACAGCCATCAATAGTGAAACAACTAAAATCAGAAATATAGTTTACTTACAATAGTCAAGTGGATCCCATTTTCTAATTACGGATTGACAAGGATCTTAAAAGATTGTAAGAATCTTAACTTTTACATCAGAATTTACTATCTTACTAGAAAGGAAATAAAGATTTTCAGGATGTTTAAAGTTCTTTTGGAAACAGTAAAATGACTTATTTTACAAACATATTTTATCTGGATTGTACAACAACACTGTAACAGTATAATCTGCAGATTTCATAGGATCTTGTTGTCCATGGCAAGACCAGCTATTACTGCCCATCATTAATTTCTCTTCAGAAGGAGACGGTGAGCCACTCTTGACAACTGACTCACTTAGCAAGGGGATGTTACAGAGGGATGTTAAAGTCAATCACAGTGGAGTCAGATGTAGATTAGACTGTCAACAATGACAGATTTCCTTTCTTAAAAGGCCTTAGTGAGCCAGTTGAATTTTTATGACAGCCCAGAAATTACTGGGTCACCATTCCTGATGCTAGCTTTCTATTCCAGATCTATTTAATTTACTGAACTTAAATTCCCCAGTTGCCAGGGTGGATTTGAAATCATTTCTCCAATCATGAATTCAGGCATCTTATGTTCAAGAACATATCCACTGGTCCAACATTCTCATTCCAAACTGTGTTCCAAGGACATTTAAATGAAGTAATAGAATATATTAGGACTGAAATTAGACAGAAAATAGATGGGTCAGGCCTGACTAATGTTGAATGAATCATTTTTGTAGTTGTACTATATCCAATTCTAATGAAAAATATTGTTGTCCTTAACTGTATGTTTCACATTGCTTTTGTACTTTTGGTGCACAACATCTAATTTTGTTAAAATAAAACTTTAATGCCTGCTTCTTGTCTCATTAACATAAACCTTTGGTATTTACAGTTGTGGTACCTAAATCTGCAGTATTCTGTTTTCTCTCTGCACCAGTGTTCATGGTTCAGGAGCCCTATACATGATGGACTTACACTTGCATTTTAAATGAACATGCAAAAGATTGGCTGGAATATGGAACATGAAGATGGGGGAGAAATATGAAAATTGTTAAAACAACTTAATTTACGTGTTATTAAAACATTGCCCAAAGACCTCCCAAAATAATGTTGGACACCAGCGTTTCTTTCACAGCATTTTTATAGTGTAATGGCAAACATTAATTAGGTTGTGTATTTCCCTTACTAAATTGTGAGCAAGGAACATTCTAATTAAGGAAGAGTTCTGAAACATCTTGGCATTATTTGCCAATCTTGAGCCAGGTTTTACACATACATACCAGATTTATCAGCATTGGTAAAGGGAAAAGAAAACTTAATGTTTTGGGATGGTTCTAAACAACTGAATTAGTAACACCCAACAATTTTATAGAACAAAGAACATTATAGCGCAGAACAGGCCCTTCGGCCCTCAATGTTGCGCCGACCTGCGGAACCATAATTTATCATTTAACTGTAAGGCGATTGTTCAAGGATTACTCCTGCTCTTCTGTGTGGTTGAGAATATCTTTATCAATTAAGTTATTCTGTCTATCTGTCTGGAGGATATAACTTTAAATTTTATCTGTATTGTTCGTCCAGAGGTTGATAATGTGGTGAGTGAATACATGGTACTTTCATTTCTAATACTTGAGTAGTCTAACCTAATTTGTCCAATAAGAAACTCATGGGATTCAAATGTTTGATGTTTGACTTTTTATGGACTCCAGAGAAAGGTAAAATTGAGGAGGGTGTGGAATGGCTGGCTAATCTGACCCTATTAATTTCCCATAGGTCGTGTAGGTTCAGTATCTTCTTTGGAGTTGATTCTAGACTTGAATGATTAAACCAAAGGTCCCATTTTTTCTGTGCTATAAGTGTCTTGCATGAGTTGAATTGGGGGTTTAATATGATATATAGTGGATGAGATTGACTTTAATGGAATATTGGAGATGTGCTAGGGATTTACTGTATTCACAAACCACACACTATAGCAGGGAAAATTCTTTAAAGGCTGAGCTAAATCACTGACTGAAGTCAAGTAAGTTGCAGGTGTGAACTAATTGAACTCTTTCCAGCTCCAGAGCGATGAGCCTAACTAAACTTCATGCCAACCAGTTCGGATCATTGCATGACCTGCACACATCATTTGATTTATTTGCTGCAGATAAAGACAGGATTTTCTGATTAGTGTTGTTATAATACTGGTGGTAATCCTGCAGTTTCAAAAGCATGATTGAAAAGTCTAGACTGAACTGTCTGGTGAAAGCCAGCAACTTAAATGGGATCAGTTAATTTTCCTTTCAGTATGGAACAGACTGTTCTAACATGCATAATTGTTTTTTGTGGTCAAGATTGAGTTTTTCACTGGTAATTACAGTCCACCAAGATCTGGATATCAGAATCTAGACATTTTTACCATTGTAAAGTGTTATGGCACTGTAAAATTAAGATTGGTGAGGAATGCTGTAAATTCTGTATTCACTCACTTTACCCTTACTGGCTACCTGTTAGAAAATCTTTGCTTTCTCTAACTTGTTTTTAACCAGGCAGTTCAAACAGCATACTGTCATGTAAATTGGGAAATTTTAGGAAATCCTCAAAACCATTGTCTTCAAGCGTTGTATGAAAATATGTGAGAGTAAATACATAGTTAATTTCAAAAGGGTTGTTTTGGTTTTCAATATTAAGTGCTAAAATATTAATCAGGTTTACAGACAGGCAGCTTTGAAGGTTGCTTTCAGTGCTCTGTTGTCACATGTTTTAGCAAAGACAGGGAAGGGTTATATGAGATGGCAGGTGACATATACTTTCCACCTTTTCCTAGATGCTATTCAACATTTCCAGTAGCTGAAGGAACTCTAGTGTTAAATGCTATATCGTTAGACTCAGGGAATTTGAAAACAAGTACAAATACAGTTGCAATATTTGGGTTTCTTCAAGTGATGTTACAGTATTTATCAGCTGCCTATAGCCCAATGGCTTTCATATGCATATCATTCATTATATTATACTGCCTCAGGGTTTTCAAGTCTGCTGCATACATGAGAAATTTTCTGGATAAAAAGACTCTAACATGGAAGAGCAAGTCAATTTAGAATTAAGCCTCGAACAGCACATCAGCTCGGTATGTATTACTGCACAAACGACAGTGTGGCTAGGAATAAGATGTTTCTCCAAAATCTATTCAGCTCGATGGTTAATGTTTCACTTTGAAGAGTTCTGCTGTCCAAGGATTCAAGAAAATGGCTCAACATACCTTTCGCAAATCTTTCTCCTGTGTCACCATTAAAGGCAGTTATTTACAGTGTTGCTATCTTAATCAGGCACAAAGAGCCGTATTTCTGTAGCAGTGCCATTTACAGGGCCAATTCAGAGAACTCATTGATACTATCTGGAATTTTCATCACATGTGATTTCTTTTGAGGATGTACAGATCTTGGCTAATGGATGGAGGCAGATCTTTGGCTGAAGTTAAGTAGTGAGGAGTGGGGATTGGAGGGAGCTAGTGATAATCCATTCATTTCTTCCCATTCCAACCCCTGCAATTGCCAAAGAGCTACAACAGAGCTATAGGCCATCCCTGTAGGCAACAATTACATTTGAATATTATGAAGTTTACAGAGGGTGCCTCCATCTTGAAAAGCTATCTTGTTCTGCTTTCTTCACTGGCTGTGCCCACCTCTGACAATGGGGCTTCCAATCTTCCAATGATGCATGGGATTAAATTTAGATTAGAAGCCTGCCCACCATCCTTATTTGACGGAGCTCATAGAGATAGCTATGTAATTGGTTAGTTCTTCCAAAATTATGCTCCATTGGCATTTGTAGGTTGCTGTCAGTATTTCATCCTAACAGCATGCTAATTATCCTGCATAAATTTTCCCTTGACTAATTTCAAGGATCTTATAAATGATTAATTTAATTATGCAATCTATATTTCTTACCATTGAGTTTTAGCAACATGTTTTCCTTTGTTTTCAATTAGTGATGAATTATTTTCAACTCATTAAACTGGATGGCACAGTGGTTAGCATTGTTGCCTCACAGTGCTTGGGACCCGGATTTGATTCTAGCCTCGGGCGAATGTGTGGAGCTTACAATCCTACCTGTGTTTTTCCTTTGGGTGCTTTGGTTTCCTTCCACAGTCCAAAGATGTGAGGGTTAGATGGTTGGCCATGCTAAATTGCCCTGAAGTGTGCAGGTTAGGTGGATTAACCATGAGAAAGGCAAGGTTATAGGGATGCGATAGGTCTAAGTGGGAGAGGTGGTATTGACTCGATGGGATGAATGCCCTGCTTCCACACTGTTTGAATCCCCTAAGTGATTTCTGACACTGTGCAAGGCATTGGGGGATCTGGCCAGGCTTAAGGTGATCCTTTATCTAGTTAAGGATATTTTCCTGTCACTGATTCAGTAATATTCCCTGATGCTGTGACACTGGTTGTTCCTTAATACATTCTGATGCTGGCATTGCTATTTGCACTGGAATTCTGAATAGATGTTACATTTCACAAAACCTTCTGTGCCTGCAGCCACAATCCTGCCAGACCCTCATCAAAATGTCTCCTTAACTATGCAGGAACAGAAATGATCCCTGTGCATTCCTACCTCAATCGTATTCCTAGCATTCTGGAACTGGACAAGCAAGGCTTTATTTTAATTGGAGCTCAAGGCCACTAGAACAACAGTATGAGCGTTCATAAGCAATATGCCAGCAGGACCAGGATATATACCACTAGGCACTGTGTTTCAGCTTCCCCTGAATTCTAAATGTGTTCCACAGGAGACTAAGTGGAGCAGACAATTATTCATCATCTAATGTATGGTTATCATGAACAAACATTTCTGAATCAGACTTTGCAAGATATTTCTTAAGAGCACAAGTCATTCCTGTAGATTAATTCCTTTCAAAGGCAACAATCTCCTTTTATTCTAGAAGTTCAGAATCTAGACATTGCAGCAAAGCAACAGCCCTTCAGGCATCAAATCTGCTCCTCATCTGCTATTAACACTTCCTGACTGTGCACTGTCACTCACCCAATGTTCCTTCCCAAGCTCATTATCTATGTCCTTCGGGGCATATGCAGCTGCACCGGTCTTTGCCAGTGTTTTTGGGAGAGCTACAGCACAATGTGAATTTCTGGATAGCTTAGGGACATGGACAGTGCTCTGTTCTTCTGAAGCCACAAAAGACTTTGAACCTTAGAAATGTCTTTAAAGATTTTATGCCACCTTTCATTGAGTGTGAGTGAGCAGAAAGAAGTGAAACAATATTAGGATGTTGGTGGTTTTAATCTTGAGGGAGGATTCGTTCTCCTTTGCATTTCTGTTAATTACATGTTTTCAGGTTCTGCCAAAGGCTTCTTATTTCTTATTTCTTTATGTTTGTCCTCAAGCTGACAGGAAATATTTAGATGTTATGTATTTAAGGAGTATATAATTATTTGTATCTGCCTATTCTACAGTGCTTATGGCATTGCAGATTGAACATACAATTGGTTGTCAATA
The DNA here is from genome assembly GCF_020745735.1 of Hemiscyllium ocellatum. Taxonomy (NCBI): domain Eukaryota; kingdom Metazoa; phylum Chordata; class Chondrichthyes; order Orectolobiformes; family Hemiscylliidae; genus Hemiscyllium; species Hemiscyllium ocellatum. The sequence goes on from NC_083412.1 coordinate 70,664,920, forward strand.
CTTTTTAAACTGCCTGAGAATGCTCTAATCTTTGCCGTAAGGTTTTGTTTGTCTTTTTGTGCTGTGCTGTGTTATGACAATTTATAATTTTTGAAAGGATATTTCCTTGTGGGACGTGGATGTCGCTGGCTGGGCCAACATTTATTGTCCATCCCTAATGGCTCAATGAGAAGGTGATGCTGAGCTGCCTTCTTGAAATCTGGATCAGTGGTGCTGGAAGAGCACAGCAGTTCAGGCAGCATCCAACGAGCAGCGAAATCGACGTTTCGGGCAAAAGCCCTTCATCAGGAATAAAGGCAGTGAGCTGGAAGCATGGAGAGATAAGGTAGAGGAGGGTGGGGTGGGGAGACAGTAGCATAGAGTCCAATGGGTGAGTGGGGGAGGAGCTGAAGGTGATAGGTCAGGAAGGAGAGGGTGGAATGGATAGTTGGAAAAGAAGATAGGCAGGTCGGACAAGTCAGGACAAGTCATGGGGACAGTGCTGAACTGGAAGTTTGAAACTAGGATGAGGTGGGGGAAGGGGAAATGAGGAAGCTGTTGAAGTCCACATTGATGCCCTGGGGTTGAAGTGTCCCAAGGCATTTTTGCCGCCTTGAATTGCTGTAGGCTATGTGCTGTGGGTGGACCCATAAAGCTGCTGAGGAGGGATTTCCTTGATTTTGTTCCAAGCATGCTGAAGAAAGAGAAATATATTTTCAAATCAAGGTGAGTGATTTGGAAGGAAATTTACAAGTCATGGTTCTACATGTACCTGCTGCACTTGTCCTTTTAAATGAAAGTAGCCATGAGTTTGGATGGTGCTGTGATGATGCAAGGTATTATCAATGTGAAGGCAGGACTCCACAAGGATTGCGTGGTGGTCACCCTACTGATAATGTCAAAGACAGATACACCTGTATCAGGCAGATTGGTAAGGATGAGGTCAAGTGTATTTTTCCCTCACCACCTGCCACAGACCCAGCAATGTCCTTTAGGACTCAACCAACACAATCAGTAGTGCTGCTGCTGAGCCACTCTTGGTGATGGGACATTGAAATCCCCCATCCAGGGTACTCTCTGCACCTTTGCCATTCTCAGTGCTTCCTTCAAGTGTTGTTCAATATGGAAGAGCACCAATTTATCAGCCAAAGAGAAGATAGCTGCTTGACAGGTCTAAGAGACAACTTTCCTAATTCCAAATTTGAATGGCTTGCTAGGTAATTTCAGAACAGTCAGCCACAGTGGAAGCACATGTAGGCTAGCCCAGTTAATGATGGCAGGGCTAAAGGACATCAATGAACCAAATGGCTTTTGCCTACAGATGACACAATAATCATTGTACTCTTAATCCTTTTAGTCCTGGTAGTAGTTGACTTTAGCTGTCTTCTTATCTACTCTGTACCCAGGTGCATTGGGTCTTAAAGTCAACATTGTCCTTGTCAGCAACCTGCTACCAATAGCTTCTGCACCAACCACTTTTGAGATGAATGCCCTCTTTTAATTAGCTGAGTCACAGTCTTAGATTCATACAGCATGCAAATAGGCCCTTTGGCCCAACTAGTCTGTAACAATCATAATCCAAATGTAAACTAGTTCCACCTGCCTCCACTTGGCCTGTAATGCTCCAAGTCTTTCCTATTCATGTCCTTTTCTAGGAGTTTTTTAAATGTTGTAACTGTACCTACATCCACCACATCCTCTGGAAGTGCATTCCACACACAAATCATTCTCTGTGCAAAACAAATTGACTCTTACATAGAATCATAGAGATGTACAGCATGGAAATAGACCCATTAGTTCAACCTGTCCATGCCAACCAGATATCCCAACCCAATCTAGTCCCACCTGCCAGCACCCGGCCCATATCCCCCCTATTCATGTACCCATCCAAATGCCTTTTAAATGTTGCAATTGTACCAGCCTCCACCACTTCCTCTGGCAGCTCATTCCATACACGTACCACCCTCTGTGTGAAAAGGTTGTCCCTTAGGTCTCTTTTATATCTTTCCCCTCTCACCCAAAATCTATGCCCTCTAGTTCTGGACTCCCCAACCCCAGGGAAAAGACATTGCCTATTTATCCTATCCATGCCCCTCATAATTTTGTAAATCTCTATGAGGTCACCTCTCAACCTCCGATGCTCCAGGAAAAACAGCCCCAGCCTGTTCAGCCACTCCCTATAGCTCAAATCCTCCAACCCTGGCAACACCCTTGTAGATCTTTTCTGAACCCTTTCAAGTTTCACAACATCTTTTCGATAGAAAGGAGAACAGAATTGCATGCAATATTCCAACAGTGGCCTAACCAATGTCCTGTACAGCCACAACGTGACCTCCCAACTCCTGTACTCAATACTCTGACCAATAAAGGAAAGCATACCAAACACCTTCTTCACTATCCTATCTACCTGTGACTCCACTTTCAAGGAGCTATGAACCTGCACTCCAAGGTCTCTTTGTTCAACAACACTCCCTAGGACCTTACCATTAAGTGTATAAGTCCTGCTAAGGTTTGCTTTCCCAAAATGCAGCACCTCACATTTATCTGAATTAAACTCCATCTGCCACTTCTCAGCCCATTGGCCCATTTGTCCAGATCCTGTTGTATTCTGAGGTAACCCTCTGCGCTGTCCACTCCACCTCCAATTTTGGTGATATCTGCAAACTTACTAACTGTACCTCTTATGCTTGCATCCAAATCATTTATGTAAATGACCAAAAGTAGAGGACCCAGCACCGATCCTTGTGGCACTCCATTGGTCACAGGTCTCCGGTCTGAAAAACAACCCTTCACCACCACCCTCTGTCTCCTACCTTTGAGCCAGTTCTGTATCCAAATGGCTAGTTCTCCCTGTATTCCATGAGATCTAACCTTGCTAATCAATCTCCCATGGGGAACCTTGTCGAATGCCTTACTGAAGTCCATATAGATCACATCTACTGTTCTGCCCTCATCAATCTTCTTTGTTACTTCTTCAAAAAACTTGACTTATCTTAAAAGCATGCCCCAGTCTGGAAATCCACCTAGGTCAAAAACACTTGCCACTCACTTTGCATCCTTGATTATTTTGTAAACCTTTATAAGGTCACCTTTCAACATCCTATGCTCCAGTGAAAAAAGTTTTAGTCCATCCGGCCTCTCCTTATAGTTCAAACCTTCCATTCACAGCAAAAACTGGTAAATATCTTCTGAATCTTCTCCAGTTTAATAACATCCTTCGTCTAACAGGGAGACCAGAACTGAACACAATACTGTAGACAGACCTCACCAATGGCCTGTACTACCTCAACATAATGCCCTAACTCCTAAGGTCTGAACAATGAAGGCAAATGTGCCAAATGTCTTCTTAAACACTCTATTTAAATATGTAACAAACTCCAAAGAATTATGTATCTGAACCCCATGGTCTCTCTGTTCTGCAAAACTGCGCAAGGCCACACTTTTAATTATATAAGTACTGCCTTTGTTTGTTGTACCAAAATGGACCACCTTGCATTTATCCACATTTATCCATTTGCCACTTCTCACCCCATTAAACCAATCGATCAAGATCTCTTTGTAATCTTAGATAGCCTTCTTCACTGTCCACTAAAGCACCAATCTTGGTGTCATCTATAAACTTACTACAAACTTACTTCTGTGTCAGCTGCTTAAGTGCCACGTTGTCAATGCAAACGTTTCAGTTGTCTTCATTTTCCAAGAATTTTGATTGCTGCTGCTGCTTGTGACCTCCTTGTTTAAGTCCAGTGATTTTAATTGGCTGGCTGGACCATTGAAAAGTCACTGTATTGCTAATGTCCATCCCATAATTTACTCATGATGGAAAAAAAATGTTTGAAATAGTTAACAAGTGGGTGATCCCAAAAGGAGGGCAAAGTTTAAATACAACAAATCCTAGGCTGAGACTCACCTCCTATCCCTTCGTGAGAAGAATTTCAGAATTATATTGAACAGGAGAGAACTTTTTGGAGCTGGCTTTTTTGTGAAGCAGCCAACCCTTAGGCTATTAAGTCTTGTTTACATGATCAGATTATATTTAGTTCAGGATTTTGACCAGAAAGATTGGCACTAAATGTGCTTTTGCTGTGTGTTTATATAAGACTTCACTTCAATTTAGTTAATGTGCTTGGAGATATTAAACTATCGACCTTTGACACACTTACTTATCTCTTTTTTGCAGTGGGAAAAGACAGGAGATTTGTATTAAGCTATTTATACTCGGCTGATGCAAGTCTGCTTGATTCGGAACGAACTTAAATCCTGTAGTTTAAGGTGATAGCAGTGCTGTGGATAGGAAGAAAGAATATGCTGAGTGAAAGCTGTGATTGCATTTTGAACCCAGCATAATCATTTCAATTGTTTCATCCACAGAGGAATATCTTACCCCTCTAGATAATTGAAAGGTGGATTGCAATGGGGACAGTTGGCACTGAGTAAAGTGAGGAGACACCAAGGCAATGATTCAGCCCAGAGACCTAACGCTAACAGCTTTCAAACCAGTCCATGAGGATGGTACTGTTTAAATCGGGAATGATTGAAGTAGAAATGTTTTTGCAGGTCTTAGATAATAAGTCTGTATATTAGTAGATATGGTGGAGGTTACATTCAAATATGAATTGTTTCCATTGTTTTTCATTAGACTAGAACCCAAGTTGTGATTCCCTTTGAAATTTCAACAGTTTATTCTGAATCATTAGACTGAATGTGTGAGACTGCTGGGAGGTGATTAGGCAAAGCAGATTAACAGTGGGATTTTGCATTGCCCTTCAAGGGAGAGTTGCATTAACTGGAGGTTAACCCATGCTCCCTTTGATGACCCTATAATATATAAGTGGTCTGTAATCCTGTATTAAGCAACCAGCTATGTTGAGTTTCCTGCTGAAATATTAATATTGAATTAAACAAATGACTCTGTTATTAGTATTAACTAAATAAACATTTAAATTTCAAATGCATTGACCTTGAAACTATTATCTCCTCTCCATGTAGTTTTGGCAGAGATGCTGACCAATTCAGAATAAACACTTCCATCAAAATAACAGAGAACAGCTATTAAGTGTATAAGTCCTGCTAAGATTTGCTTTCCCAAAATGCAGCTCCTCGCATTTATCTGAATTAAACTCCATCTGCCACTTCTCAGCCCTTTGGCCCATCTGGTCAAGATCCCGTTGTAATCTGAGGGAACCCTCTTCGCTGTCCATTACACCTCCAATTTTAGTGTCTTCTGCAAACTTACTAACTGTACCTCTTATGCTTGCATCCAAATCATTTATGTAAATGACAAAAAGTAGAAGGCCCAGCCCCGATCCTTGTGACACTCCGCTGGTCACAGGCCTCCAGTCTGAAAAACAACCCTCCACCACCACCCTCTGTCTTCACCCTTTGAGCCAGTTCTGTATCCAAATGGCTAGTTCTCCCTGTATTCCATGAGATCTAACCTTGCTAATCAGCCTCCCATGGGGAACCTTGTCGAATGCCTTACTGAAGTCCATATAGATCACTTCTACTGCTTTCTCTTTGCACACTAAGCTCATTGCTGCCACACAAACAATGATCACTTGCTCAGGATCCAATCAGAACAGTCTCGTCAACAAGTATTCCCTTGGTTCAGAACCCATTGTGTTTGATTTGCTCTCACTGTTTCGGGGGAAAGCAACATTATATACAACACAGGCTGCCCCTGTAAACATGAGTTTAAAAACAGCGGCCATCTCGTTACAGAATCCTCTTGGTTTAAAGCAGTATCTTCCTCCTTTTCTCAGTTCACGGTCCAAAATGAAACAAAATAAAAATATATTGTCCTTACAAGCCTCCATCTTTTGAAAAGATGAAATGCCATTTCAAAACAGCATTGCACCATATGACATGTGACACACTGACAACAAAAATGAGACTTATATCCACGAATTCTTACTTCTCCTTTAAATAGTCTATACAACCTTTCCTCGTCTCTTTAATTCTTAAGTTATTTTATCATTTTCTTTTCTGAACAAGACATCGGTGATCACGTTTTCTTTAACACCAATGTGAATAATTCTATTAGCTCTGTGCACACAGTCTCTTACACCAAATGAAAATAAAATTGATCTAGAATAATCACATTCAATATCTGCATTGAAATCTTCACTGAAAACAGAAGAAAAACCAGCCTCATTTGGTTCCATGTTAATGTCTTAAAATTATATTGAGTTAACCTGGCTTCTATGTCAATGCTCTTTGTTAGAAATATTGAATTCTTCCCATAATTCTAATAATACATTGATCTTTAACAGAAAGTTTATTTAGAACAGGTGAAAAGAACCCAGCAATTGAATTGACCAGCCTTTCCCTTTTGGGGAGTGTCTGGGATAAGGGAAGACAGCAGTTGTCATGTCTATCACTTTCTTGCTACCCCACACTGTTTTATCAGAGGTACCTGCTTCCTTGAGCTTTCTTGATCACCTGATGGCAATGTCATCACTAGCCCTTAGCAACTGTCTTCTCACTCATCAGAGCCTGCCTGATTGGGCTGGGTGCCCCCTGGACCTGACTTAAAGGGCACATGCCCATCGACATGCCATCTTCCTGCAGGTCCAGCCCAAACAGTGCCATCACTGCATTTGCTGAACTGTACTTGAGCTGGAGCCATTGAATGTGACCATTAAGTATGGATCCAAGTTGCAAGGCCTTGCTGTCAAAATTCACCCCAGTTTTATTTTGTTGGATAGACACCTGCCACCTTCATACTACTGCTATGTTCAGCCTTGACAGGGTTTCTCTAAGACCGAGCTAGCAGATCACTAGCAGATTTTCGAGTGATAAATGTATATAATCCAGATGATGTCACAAAAGCAGTATGGGAAGGGATAATAACTCAATGTGAGATAGCACCGACTCCCGTAAGTGAAAATCTTCAATCGTATTGCAATCAGTAAAAGATGCATTAGAACATTATGCACATAATAGGCAAATAAAACCAATTGTTTCTTCCCCATGGATTTTCAGTTCTACTTTTTGTTTGACATTCTGCTTACATCAGGATTCCCTCTCCAACATGGTAATCATGGGGTGAGACCTATGACCTCTCCACATTGCAATTAATGCCACTCTTTAACAAACTGGAAAAAGATTCAATCCAAGTGGGATAAGAAAATTCTCACTCTATTTAGTGAAAATACAGCAAAAATCACTATATTAACCATGAAAAGACCTGTTCTAACTTGTGTTTCTTTTGTGTCTTACCTTTCACTGATTTTTGTGGAATAATTATGCGTAATTTCCACTCGTAATTTCTGTTCCCAGCTATTGGCGCCATCCTTGCCTGCTAACCATTCTCTGCAACTTGCCTGTAAAGAAGCTTTCTACCTCTACCTTTAACAATATCTTAAAGACTCCGTTTCCACTAAATTTCGACGACACAGTTCCAAAGACTCACCACCTTCTGTGAGAAAAATAAATCTCTTCCTTGTCATCTTAAATGGGTGGCACCTTATTATAAAGTTCTACTCTAGTTCTACTTCTTTCAGTGGCCACCCCGTTGCTCCCCCAGATTTGAGTAAATAGAGAACCATTCCAACCCAGCAGGCAGGTCACCCTGACAACCCTGTTCAGGAAACAAGTCAGTTTTTTAGACTGCCTAAAAAAGGTAAGTAATTGGGCCAGTGGGGAAGTTGAGGCCATTTATTGACTTCAATAAAGGAGAAGAAGACAAACATCACTCCAGGGCTAGCTTGCCCAATTATTTGTCACTCTGACTACTTTCCTTGCCACTTTCATCTGGCATCCAAGTCCTGTTGCAAACAATCCAGGCCTTTTTCAATACGGGTGGCACAGTGGCTCAGTGGTTAGCACTGCTGCCTCACAACGCCAGGGACCCGGGTTCAATCCCTGCCTCGGGCAACTGTCTGTGTGGAGTTTGCACATTCTCCCCGTGTCTGCGTGGGTGTCCTTTGGGTGCTCCGGTTTCCTCCCACAATCCAAAGATGTGCAGGTTAGGTGAATTGGCCGTGCTAAATTGTCCATAGTGTGAGGTGTAGGGGAATTGGTCTGGGTGGGTTGCTCTTCAGAGGGTCGGTGTGGACTTGTTGGCCCAAAGGGCCTGTTTCCACACTGTAGGGAATCTAATCTAAAAAAATCTAAATATAATTTTAGTCACATCATACTGTAAACATTTGCTATAAATTCTGTGTCCTATGATCTTATACTCCACAACCACCCCACGAAGGAGCAGTACTCCGAAAGATAGTGCTTCTCTGTTGGACTATAACCTGGTGTTGTGTGATTTTTAATTGTTGCAGCAGGAAAGGCTGAAATATGACACCACCAAATTAGCTTTAATTTGTGCCTCTGTTTAGCTTTCATCACTAGAGTTTAACTTCTCAGAATTGTCCTAGTTTCACTATGGACTTAAAGGCAAATATCACCAACACAGGCTTTTTTTGCCAAGGAAAGAGTTCATCATCTGTACTTTTAGCAGTCAATGTTTAGCTTATAACATTCAAGATTCTCCTCAAGAGCATCATCAATGTTTGTCAACAAACCACATAAAGGCATATTAAGACAATGACTAAAGGTTCAATCAAAGAAAGAAAGACTGCCTGGAAGAAGCAATAGAGAGAGAGTTAAGGAGGAAATTCCAGCACTTAGGGGCATGGCACCTAGAGAGATGGACACTATTAGTGGAGAGATTAAAATTAGGGCCCAAAGAGGTCAGAAATAGAGTGGCCCAGGTATCCTAGATTAAAGGGGATGGGAGGGGCCAAGTCATGGAAACATTTGAAAACAAAGATGAGAATTTTAAATCAAGGTGATGCTTAATTTGAAGCCAATGCAGTTTGGCAAGTGCAGGGCAATGGGCAAAAGGAGCTTGCTGCAAGGTAGGATTTAGGCAAAAGAATTTTGAATGATCGTGCAATTGTACAGGGTGTAACTAGAGCAGTCAGTCAGAAGTGCAGTCAGGTCCAGAAGGAAGAAATATGCAAATGATGTAAAAAGAATAAGAGGTGAGCTGTAGGGGCACTGTGGAGTGACTATGGAGGTGATTACAGCAGTATACTGTACTCTGTTACCCATAAGCATGCGCAATGGCAATGTAATTTGTTTTATTTACTCATGGGAGGTGGGGATCATTGGATGGCCAGCATCACTGGTTGTCCTTGAGAAGGATGGGGGTGGGGTGGTGAATGGCCTTCTTGAAACATTCCTTAGGGAGGGAATTCCAGGATTTTGATCCTGCAACAGTGAAGAAATAGTGATATATTTCAAAGTCAGAATGGTGAGTGGCTTGGAGGGGAACTTGTAGATGGTGGTGTTACCATACATCTGTTCCCTTTCCTGTCAAAATGAAAGTGCTTATGGGTTTGGAATGTGCTGTCTCAGGATCTTCTGTGAATGGGGAGACAGTGCACACAATACTGATACTGAGCATCTGTAATGGAGGGAATGGATGTTTGTGGATGTAGTGCCAATCAAGTGGGATGTTTTTTCCCCAGTGGTATCAAACCCCTTGAATATTGTTGGACCTGGACCCTTCTAGGCCAGTGGGAATATTCTATCACACTCTGATTTGTGCCTTTCCAGATGGTGGACAAGCTTTGGGGAGTCAGGAGGTGGGTTACTCATGCAGTATTCCTAGTGTCTGACATGCCTTTGTAGCCACTGTACTTATGTGGCAAGTCCAGTTACATTTCTGGTCAGTACTAACCCCAAGGATAATGTGGGATTCAGCTATGAGAAACTTTGGAATGTCAAGGGCCGATAGTTAGATAGTGTCTTATTGGAGATGGCTATGGCCTTCCATTTGTGTGACACTAATGTTACTTTTCACTAATCAGTCCAAGTCTGGATATTGTCCAGATCTTGTTGCATTTGAACATGGACTGCTTCAGTATTTGAAGATTCATGAATGGTACTGAAATTGTGCAAACATCAGCGAGCATCCCCATTTCTGACTTCATGATGGAGGGAAATTCACTAATGAAGTAGCTGAAGATGTTTTGGCCTAGGACACTACCCTCAGGAACTCCTGTAGAGATGTCCTGAAACTGGCATGACTAACCTGCGACAACCACAACCATCTTCTATGTGCCAGATATGACTCCAACTAATGGAGAGTTTGCCCCCTGATACCTATTGATCCCAATATAGCTAGGGGCCCTTGATGCTATACTTGGTCAAACGCAACTTGATGTTGAGGGCTTTCACTCTCACCTCACCTCTGGAATTCAACTCTTTTGTCCATTTTTGAACCAACACTTTAATGAGGTCTGGAGCTGAATGGCCCTGGCAGAACCCAAACTGGGCATCAGTGAGCAGGTTATTGCTGAGCAGGTGCTGCTTGATAGCACTGCTAATGACACCGTCTAACATTTTACTGATGGTTGAGAATAAATTCATGGGGCAATAATGGACTGGATTGGATTTGTCCTGTATTTTGTGTACAGACATACCTGGATAATTTTCACATTGTCAGGTAGGTGCCAGTGTTGTAACTGTACTGGCATGCCCTTGGCTAGGGGAGCAGCAAGCTGAGGAGCACAAGTCTTCAGTACAATTGTTGGAATGTTGTCAGAGCCCAGATCCTTTGCAGTATCCCGTACCTCCAACTGTTTCTTGATTTCACATGGAATGAATCGAATTGGCTAAAGACTGGTATCTGTGATGCTGGGAACCACTAGATGAGGCTGAGATGGACATCCACCTGGCTCTTCTGGCTCAAATTTTTGTGAATACTTCAGCCTTATCTTTTGCAATGATGAATTGGACTCTTCCATAATTGAAGATGAGGATATTTTCGGACCCTCCTCCAGTGTGTTGTTTTATTGTCCACTGCCATTCATGACTAGATATGGCTGCACTGCAGAGCTTGGATCTGATCCATTGGTTTGGGGAATTGCTTAATTCTGTCTATCACTTGCTGCTTAAGTAGATGCTGTTTGGTAGCTTCACCAGGTTGACACCTCATTTTTAGGTAAGCACCTCCGCACTCTCTATTGAACTAGGGTTGATCCCCAGGCCTTATAATAATGATTGAGTGAAGGATATGCTGTTATGAAAATGTAAAATTAGCATGCAGGCCAATCACAATCTGTCTCAGTTAAAGTGGTGTTATGTACATTGTAGCATGAAAATAAATTAAGGTTACTCCACATTGAAATAAACAGACTGTACACAACAAACAACATTTCGAGGGATTTTAATAGACCACCTTAGTGATAGTGTGAAGTTATAATAAAAAACTAATCTTGGGATTAAATATCTCTCCAAGGTTGCAAGCAGTTTTGTTAACCTCAGACAAATGCCAGGGAAAGAGAAAAATAGGTGGCACGGGAATAAGATTTTTGGCAGGGTCCAAAGGCAATATATCAGTCTTCTCATTATTTAGGTAGAGGCAATTTCAGCCTATCCTTACTGGATATCAGACAAACCAAAGGGAATTTACAATCAAGCAAGATGGTGGAAGGTAGAGTTGTGTGTTGTTAACATATATGAGGAATCTGACATGTATTTGGATGACATTGCTGAGGGCAGATGATAAATGAGAAATAGGAGGGAGCCAAGGATAGATCTTTGGAGATGCCAGAGATAACTGTGTGAGGATGAGGGAGAGAAGAAGAGCCACAGCCGGTGACTCACTGGTTACAATATTGTCCTAGCCAGCTGAATTTGACAAAGAGATGTCAGAAGAAAGTATGTGACCAAATGCATCAAAGGATACAAATTGGTTGAGAAGAATGAGTTCATCTTGGTTGCATTCTAAGAATAATATGACTTTGCTAAGAGTCACTTCAGTACGGTGGCAGGAGAAACTAATTGAAATAGAGGAATTGAATAGAAATAATCTTAGGTATTGGAAATAGTGAAAATTAGCAGACTGGCAGCTAATACGTTCGCATACATGCCTCTATGTGTTTTTAAAGCAGCAATACTACCAGTGGGCAGAATAATGCCATAAACCATTACATGTTCACCTATGAGTATTGCCAAGAGCATGCGAAGGCTAAACTTTGAATTAAATTAAATTAAATCAAATTGTTTGAAGTGGGCACAGCAGAAGTTAAATATTCTGGATGGAACACTTTGTCACATGATAGGTGGCAAATGTTTCTTCCTGTTCTCCACCCAAGGAGTTGCATAACGATTCTCTGCCAAGTTCCATGAGATGGGATGACCAGGAGCTGATATGAGCCTCACCCAGTTCAATAGATAGGGTAACAACAGACTGTGGGACCCAGTCCAGTATCACTCCTCATTTACTACCTTTTAGAAAAGGCTTAGGCATAAAAAGAGCACACAGTTTGAATGTTACTAACTGTGATGGACAATACATTGCTGGTGAAATACCAAATAGGAAAACAAATTTCAATGTTGTTCCACTTATTTAGAAAACACATTCTAAGTAAAACAAACTCTGATAATCCATTTAATTTTATGAATGAATGCACTGACATTCCCAGCAAAGGGATATATGGAAATCTGGAGCACTTATGAAACATTTATGAAAGTGTTCCTTTGGCCGAAATTGGATGCATGTCAATATTGCAAGCTTAGTGTCTGCTCACTTGTCCTGTTGCTGATCCCATTTTCTGGCATCAGTACATTTCAAAATACCCCTCTGCACCAGGAAACCAGCCTCTGGGCAAAGGAAGAGAAATTGATGCTGCAAAGTTGGCATGCCTGCCACAGTGAAGTGTTCTTCAGGAGCAAGTGAAAAAAAAACATTTTAAACAATTTTAGTATATTTTTCAATCAGCAGTATTTAATAAATTGTAAATGCAAATAGTTCATTCAGAAAATATTCAGCAGTTCAGACTTGATGAACTTTGCAGATGATACAAAAATTGTTTATGTTGTTGATCATGTTGTAGGCTGCAAGAAGGTAGCAATTGACTATTGAGTCAGGCAAATAGTGAAGGTAATGGGTGAAGGAATAAAGCAAGAGAATATACAAAAAATAAATAGGATACTGAGGGTGCATTCGTACATAGGGACCTGGCAGTACGTATCTGCAGAACCCAGTTAGCAAGACAGATGGTTGAATTCATTAAGAAGGCATTGGGGATACTATATTGTTAAAGCGTAGAGTTTAACAGCAAGGAAAGTATGTTGTTGAGGAAGGTTTGTCCACTGAGTCAGTATGGGTGGAAGTTAGGAACAGCAAGGGAACAGGCCACTGCAATCAACGTTTTCTACAGACCACCTAATAGCAGGAGAGAGATTGAAGATTTCATAGGCGAGCAGATTCTGGAAAAATGCAAAAGTAGCAGGGTTGTTGTTATGGGTGATTTCAACTTTCCCAATATCAACTGGAATGTCCTAAGTGCAGATGGTTTGGATGGACCAGTTTTTGTTAGGTGTGTTCAGGAGGGTTTCCTTCCTCAGTATGTAGACAGACCAATGAGGGGAGAGGCCATTTTGGATTTGGTGCTCTGCAACGAGCCAGGACAGGTGCCAGATCTCGTAGTGGGAGAGCACTTTGGTGAAAGTGATCACAACTGCCTCACATTTACCATAGCCTTGGAGTGTGAAAGGAGTAGTTACCGAGGGGAGATATTTAATTGGGGAAAAGGAAATTATGATGCTATCAGACAGGATTTGAGAAGTACAGACTGGGAGCAATTGTTCCACAGAAAGGGCACAACAGACATGTGGAGACTATTTAAGGAGCAATTGTTGCGAGTGATGCACAAATTTGTTCCTCTGAGACAGGTAAAAAAGGGGTAAGATTAAGGAACCTTGGATGACGAGAACAGAGGAACTTCTCGTCAAAAGGAAGAAGGCAGCTCACATAAAGTGGAGGAAGCAAGGATCCAGCACAGCTTTAGAGGATTACTAGAAAGGAGCTCAGAAATGGCTTGGCAAATAGGATTAGGGAGAACCCAAAGGCATTTTACTCCTACATGAGGAAAAAGAGAATGATCAGGGAGAAGGTAGGGCCGATCAGGGATAACGTAGAGAACTTGTGCGTGGAGTCTGGGCAGATAGGGGAAGCCCTAAATGAGTTTTTTGCTTTGGTTTTAACCAAGGAAAGGGAACTTGTTGTAAATAAAAACTTAGAGGAGCTGGGATACAGTCTTGACCAGATCAAGATTGATGAAGTTGATGTGCTAGAAATTTTGGAAATCATTAAGATTGATAAGTCTCCAGGGCCAGACCGGTTTTATCCTAGGCCGCTCTGGGAAGTGAGAAAGGAGGTTGCTAAGCCACTGGCAAGGATATTTGCCTCCTCACTCTCCACGGGAGTTGTTCTGGAGGATTGGAAGGAGGCAAATGTTGTTTCTCTTTACGAGAAGGGTAATAGGGAAATCCCTGGCAATTATAGACCAGTCTGTCTTACGTCTGTGGTCAGCAAAGTTTTGGAAAGAATTCTGAGGGATAGGATTTATGATAATTTGGCAAAGCATAGCGTGATTAAAAGCAGTGTCAGCATGGCTTTGTGAGGGGCAGGTCATGCCTCACAAATCTTATTGAGTTCTTTGAGGAGTTGCCAAGATAGGTCGACAGTAGATGTGGTGTATATGGACTTCAGAAGGCATTTGATAGGGTTCCCCATAGTAGGCTCATTCATACAGTCAGGAAGCATGGGATACAGGGAGATTTGGCTACCTGGATTCAGAATTGGTTGGCTGACAGAAGGCAGAGAGTGGTTGTAGATGGAAAGTATTCTACCCGGAGGTCAGTGTTGAGTGGGGTCCCGCAGGGCTCTGTTCTTGGGCCTCTGCTTTTTGTAGTTTTTATAAATGACTTGGATGAGGAGGTTGAGGGATGGGTTAGTAAATTTGCAGATGACACAAAGATTGGAGGTGTCATCGATAGTATAGAGGGCTACTGCAGGCTGCAGCGTGACATAGACAGGATGCAGAGCTGGGCTGAGAAATGGCAGATGGAGTTCAACCTGAATAAATGCGAAGTGATGTATTTTGAAAGGTCGATCTCGAATGCTGAATGTAGGATTAAAGATAGGATTCTTGGCAGTGTGGAGGAACAGAGGGATCTGGGTGTGCAAGTACATAGATCTCTCAAAGTTGCCACCCAAGTGGATAGGATTGTTAAGAAAGCATATGGTGTTTAGGTTTTCATTAACAGGGGGATTGAGTTTAAGAGCCGCAAGGTTTTGCTGCAGCTCTACAAGTCCCTGGTGAGACCACACTTGGAACGTTGTGTCCAGTTCTGGTCGCCCTACTATAGGAAAGATACAGAGGCTTTGGAGAGGGTGCAAAGAAGGTTTAACAGGATGCTGCCTGGACTGGAGGACTTGCCTTATGAAGAAAGGTTGAATGAGCTCGGACTTTTCTCTCTGGAGAGAAGGAGGAAGAGAGGAGCCATGATTGAGGTGTACAAAATAATGAGACAAATAGATAGAGTCAATAGCAAGAGACTTTCCCCCAGGACAGGATTGACTGGTACGAGAAGTCATAGTTTGGAGATATTAGGAGGAAGGTATAAAGGAGACGTCAGAGGTAGGTTCTTTACGCAGAGAGTTGTGAATGTATGGAATTCGTTGCTAGTTGAGGTGGTGGAAGCAGAGTCATTGGGGACATTTAAGTGACTGCTGGACATGTACATGGATAGCAGTGAGTTGAGGGGTGTGTAAGTTAAGTTACTATATTTTACATTAGGATTAAATCTTGGCCCAATATCGTGGGCCAAAGGGCCTGTTCTGTGCTGTACTTTTCTATGTTCTGTGTCAGAATTGGACAAAATACTAGTTAGGCCACAGCTACAGTTTAGTCTTCTGTTCTGGTCACCACATTACTACAAAAAGGTTGTCACTCCATTCGAGACAGTTCAGTGGAGGTTGGAGAGGACGTTGTCACAAATAATATTTTTTCCCTCTGAAGAAAACGCAAAATAAAAAGCCAGTAAAAATTGTGAATGACACAGTGTGGTCTGGCTCATCTTGTATATCTCAAAAAAGTACAGGGAGAATATTCATTCTGAAGTAAGACTTTTCAGTTACTGTTTTGTTCCATCTGGGAAATTGAATATGCTGTGTGTTTTTTGCCCCTTGGAAAAAAGGAAACTGAGACGATATTTAATTGAGATGTACAAAATGATGAGGGACCCAAACAGAAATGACAATAACCAGAGGATATAGATTTACTTTAACTTTAAGGCTGAAGGATTAGAGGGGAGTTGAGGAGACTTATTTTCATACTGAGGGTGTTGGAGCTCAGGAACAAATGTCTGAAAGGGTACAAAGGCAAATAACCCACAGCATGTTCAAAAGGTGTCAGATATTTGAAATGCTATAACCTACGGGGCTATAGATCAACCACTGATAAGTGTAAGGAAGTAGAATAGCTGTTGAATAGCTCTGAATTACCTCCTGCTGTGTCTTATACTTTCAAAATTTGTTTTAATGTTTACCAAAACCAATTAAAGTGGTCATTGATGTAATTTTCTGATGAAAACTGAGCATGTAGCAAATAGTGGCCACCTTTACCCAAATACTTTAAAACATCTTTGTTCTGTGTGAAAGTATGACGTAGTGGGGGCTCTGCTATTTTCGCTATTATTAATGGGAAAAGTTATGAGGGGCTACATGTGGCGTTGGGTGCAACTTGATGAATCAGGGTTTCTGGAGCATTCGTCAGGAGAATACATAATCTCTTCGCCACTTCGCCACAATATACTGCACTTCCAAAAATCAGCAGACTCAGATTCATGAGACATTTGTTTGTGTGAATACTGTGTATATAGTTGAAAGTCAACTCATACAGTGAGAATAGATACATTATCTGCTGTATCTGGTGGATTCTAGAAGCATGCTAAGGTGACATTGAAATCAAACTATAAGTTTTTATTTGCTTGTGTGAACAGCAACTAAATTAAGTTGGAGTTTAGCAGCACACTATTCCAGCTGCAACTGTAAATTTCCATTAAAGTCACTGCCAAGTGCACATTAAGCAGTTTGCCAGTGTCATCTTTCAGACAGATGGCAACATAAACAAACAAAATAATCTTCAGTCTGTGATCTAATAAACCATCATTTGTAAAAGCAATTTGTAAGAAAGATGATGCTTGTTTATTAGCGTTTTTACCTGTAGTAAAATCACACATAAAATAATAGTGCCTGACTCTTTCCCAAAGTATTTCCATTAACATATATGGTTCAGATTTTCCATTAAATCTCTTGTGGGTGACTTAAAGGGCCATCATAAAATCAGAGCTGTTTTCATGTGAGGTAAGTTGCTAAACAGCTTGCAATGAATTATTCACAGACTGTATCTGGGTTTAGTGGGGTTGGAAATTGATGAAGATGTGTTCATCTAAAGCAGAAGAGAGACAAAAAAAAATAAAAGGTCTCTTGTTCTGAATTACTGAAGAATAAAAGTCAATTTATTATCAGCATCTTTTAGATATCATGCAATATGAGAATAATTTCACATTTCTAAATGATCTAAAATAAGGAATTGTAAATTGAATGTATTTTCATTTTAGTTATTTTTATATTAGTTTTTGTGAATTATTATACTAAGGAAAACTAGGTGAGAAAAATAAATAAGTTCATAAGATATAGGAGGAGAATTAGGCCATTTGGTCCATCACGTTTGCTCCGTCATTCAATCTTAGCTCCCATTTTTCTCAATTCCATTCTCTTTTCTCCCTGTGACCTTTACTAATCAAGAACCTGCCTATATCTGTCTTAAATACATTCACTGACTTGTGTCTATAGCTTTCTGTGGCAATGAGTTCCAACTGGTTCACCATTGCTCCTTGAAGAAATCCCTCCTCATCTTAATTCTAAAGGATCGTCCCTTCACATTGACATTGTGTCCTCAGGTCTTAGTCTCTCCTATTAGAAGAAGCATCTTCTTCACATCCACTCTATCCTAGTCTCTTAGTGTCTAAAAGTTTTAGTGATATTCCCTTCACTCTTCTAAACCCATCAAGTACAGACACAGAGTCCTCAACTGTTCCCCAGGATCATTCTTGTAAACCTCCTCTGGATCCTCTCCAAGGCAACACATCCTTCCTGAAATAAGGGACTCAGGACTGCTCACAATATTTCAAATATGGTCTGACTAAAACCTTAAGCATCCTCAGCAATACATCTCTACTCCTGTATTCTAGCCCTCTCAAAATTAATGCTAAAATAGTGTAACTTTGAAATTGTTTTGGACAGAGTGCATAATATTTTCACAACATAATAATATTTGTTACAAGAGATTTTGAATTCAAAACATATCTGCTTATATCTGACTTCATATAATATCTTTAAGAACTAGAAAGCTCATGCCATTACCTAATACCAATCAGGAAACCAGTGTAATGAAGCAAAGAGAATTTTAACTTGCTTTGTAATGCATATGCCAAAGTGTGATAATGACTGGAACTAAACCTTACTTTACCCAAGATATCTGTAGCTATAAGTGCATAATTTCATACTGTTGTCAAGCTACTGTGGAATTTAATGTCACAACTAAAAACTTAATGACTCAGTAAAGTTGAGACATTGGAAGTCTTAAAGTGCAGTGGGTTGTGTCCATCCCTCTGATTCAGATGTCTGGGTTCAAGTCCTGTTCTAAAAAAAACTTAATAGCCATTAATTTAATTTAGATAAATGTGAGGCGTTGCACTTTGGGAAAGCAAATCTTAGCAGGACTTATACACTTAATGGTAAGGTCCTAGGGAGTGCTGCTGCACAGAGACCTTGGAGTGCAGGTTCATAGCTCCTTGAAAGTGGAGTCGTAGGTAGATAGGATAGTGAAGAAGGCATTTGGTATGCTTTCCTTTATTGGTCAGAATATTGAGGACAGGAGTTGGGAGGTCATGTTGTGTCTGTACAAGACATTGGTTAGGCCATTGTTGGAATATTGCATGCAATTCTGGTCTCCTTCCTATCGGAAGGATGTTGTGAAACTTGAAAGGGTTCAGAAAAGATTTACAAGGATGTTGCCGGGATTGGAGGATTTGAGCTTTAGGGAGAGGTTGACTAGTTAGGGTTGTTTTCCCTGGAGCGTACAATTGCAACATTCCAAAGGCAGCTGGATGGGTATATAAATTGGAAGGGTTTGGAGGGATATGGGCCGGGTGGTGGAAGGTGGGACTAGATTGGGTTGGGATATCTGGTCGGCATGGATGAGTTGGACTGAAGGGTCTGTTTCTATGCTGTTCATCTTTATGACTGTATGATGATATGAATGACAAGGTAAGGGTAGTTAGTTTGACCTGATGAAGGAGCAGTGATTCGAAAAAGCCAATGCTTCCAAATAAATCTATTGGACTATAACCTGCTGTTGTGGGATTTTTAATTTTTAATCTGAGATCAGACTTACTTATTGTTGACTGATACCCTTAGCAGTGGTGAATCTTGGAGGTATCTTTGAGTGACTTGGTCCCAGTTTGCATTTTCACTGGTTGCTGCCTTCCAAGGTGACGTTAAAAATCACAGACCACCAAGTTATAGTCAACAGGTTTATTTGGAAGTACTAGCTTTTGGAACACTGCTCCTTTGTCAGGTAGCAAGTTGGACAGGATCATAAGATTCAGAATTTACAGCACAAGATCATAGTGTTATGCAACTGATACGATGTATTGAACAAACCTAGATTGCTGTTAATCTTTTAGAATGGGTTGCAGGTTTGATTCATTAATATGTAAATCTCAGAACAAAAAGGTTGGGGGTGAGATTTTGGAGTTGTAAGATCCCAGGCAGTAATGGCAGTCATAGAATGGCTGATGGAACTCTTGCAACAGGTCACATTGAAAGAACCACAACTCCCCACTGAGCTCTGTAGCAAGAGATTGACAGGATACCTGGTGGAGTCAGGAGTTGGAAAGGATAACCAATGAGGAGAAGAGATGAGGTGACCTAAAGGACAGGGAAGCAGGGAGAGAGGCAGCATGCAGTAAAGAAGCATTGGCAGGAAAGAAGGAGAGCAGTAAAAATTGATATCACAGAGATGGCAGATCCCTTTTTGTTGCTGTGGATTAACTCAGGCAAACTCTGAATGGTATCACAACCAGACCTCATAACTCCTCCCCCTTACAACTCCCTGTTCCCCACCCATCCCACCACTGGCTGTCACTTTCTTTATCCCGGTCCTCACAACTTCCACCATGGCTCATCAATTCCCTACCCCGACCAACTCCCATTTTCATGCTAAGGCTTACAGTCATTAAGGGCATAAAAATGGACACAGTAGGAAAAGGTCTGTAAGGCACTGGACTAGGTACGTTCCATGAGGGTGAAGGGTGAGGGAGCCAAACATATTGCTGCTTGGACAATAAGGAATGGATAGCTATTATGAGAGTAGATACTGCATGAAGCCAAATCCTTTAATGAAAACCAGTTCAAATGCAGTAGGTTGACAGGGGAGGTGAGGGGGAAAACAAGACCGGCAAAGATAAAGAATGAGAATAGAATGAAATAGAAAGAGAAAAAGGGAACTCAAAGATTTTCTACCAGTGTGAAAATAGTATGAGTAAGATGAGAGTAAGAACCGATATGAGTCATGTAAGAGGGTCATGTAAGTTCAAAGGTGCAGGGACACTTAATATGTTTCTTTAAAAATCAGTGTTTACTAATGAAGAGGAAGATGACAAACATCAGCCAAAGAAGAGGTAATGGAGACATTAGACAGTATGAAAACTGAAAGAGAGGAGGGAACGGGAAGAGGAGGCCTGTGTTATAGGGCGGAGATAAATCACCTGGTCTAGATGGCTGGGACCCCAGGTTACTAAAAGAAGTTGCATTACGAGTATTGGAGGTAGCAGAAGGCCTTTCCTTAATCTTTCAATTTGCCTTTATAATCCAGGTTGAAAATAAAAAGGTTAAAAAAAACATTCGAAGCTCAGATTGAATGTTGCTCACAAAGCTAGTAGGCACATGAAATATGGTGATAGGAAAGGAAGTAAAAGGCCTGGAAAGAACTATTAATCTGAAGTTGCAGATCTGTAGACATTGTTAAGCCAGAAAATAAAATCAACATGAGTCAAATTAAAAGCTTAAACCTTATCAACTTGGAACAGAAGGTTTTGGGACTCCACTCAGGCTGTGGAAAAGATGAGAGATCTTTCATAAGAGCTTGATAGAGGTGGAAATCATTTATTTAAACCATGAGGAATGTATTTCAGTTAAAATTGTGATTAAAGTGAAAATAGCTTATTAAAGCTACAGGCAGCAAGTTTTAAACAGGAGGAGAGTCCTCTATTTTAGCTATCAATGGCAAAAATACAATATTTTCTCTAAGAAAGTGGAATCCACTGTTTTATCTGAAAAAATGGGAAAGCCCTTCAGTGCAGCAGCAAAGGGCAGCAAAATGTATTAAAAATACATATAAAATAAAAGATTTTTAAGCACACAAAATATATAATAGCATTAAAAAGGCATGATGTCAGTGAAATATTGCCAGGACTTAAATTTCAGAGATAGGCCAAAGTGGGACACAGAATTGGACATTATTAGAACATAGAACAGTACAGCACATGATCAGACCCTTCAGCCCACCACATCTGTATCAATCTATTCTAAATTAATCCCATCTGCTTGCACATGGTTTGTCTCTCTGTATTCCCTAACTGTTCATGTGTCTGTATAAAAGCATCTCAAATATTGCTATCATACCTGTTTCTACCACTTCCCCTGGCAGTGTATATCTGACATCTACCATCCTTTATATAAAAAAATGTGCTGTGTACATCTCCTTTAAATTTGCCCCCTCTTGCCTTAAATACAAGTCCCTAGTATTTGCCATCTCCAACGTGGGAAAAAAGACTCCTGCTATCTGCCCCATCCATGACTCACATAATTTTATATACATCTAACAGGTCACCAGACAGTCTCCTATGCTCCAACGAAACAATCCGGATTGTCCAACATCTCCTTATAGTTAATACAGTTCAATTCAGTCAACATCCTGGAAAACCTCTTTTGCACTCTCTCCAAATCCTCCACATCCTTCCTAAAGTGTGGAGACCAGACCTTAACACAATACTCCAAATGTGGCCTAACTAAAGTTTTATACAGCTGCAACATGACTTGCCAACTTTTATTCTCAATTCACTGATGAATGAAGACATCATGCTATATATCTTCTTTACCAAAATCAAAACCTGGAACTCATCTCCTAACAGTATCATGAGTGTATCTTCACCACACGGATTGCAATGGTTCAAGAAGGCAGCTCACCATCATTTTCTTGAGAGCAATTACAGAAAGGCGAAAAATTCTGACCTAGCCAGCAATGTTCACATACTGTGAATAATTAAAAGTAATACAAAGCAATTAATGATTCAAATGCAATTCAAAATGAATGGTTATACTTTTTAAAATCAGGCTAGAATAAGATTAAACAATTAGAATTAATGCACAAGTAGTTTAGAACCATATCTGTATAAACACAATTTTTTAGTAAAACTATTAACTTTTACTAGCCTGCTCTTTCCCCTCAGTACAACCCAAACTTCTGCTTCCTTAAGTTCAAGGTGTACAAATGTGAATATATATAGCACACAACTGATTTAACCATATCAAGTTCAAACCACATCAAACACTACCAGGCCCTGCTTTAATCTGCTAAAACTGTTCACCTATTGTCCGTCATCCTGGATTGCAAAGCTAACTTCTTATTTTCTCTGTTACTACCTCTTAAAACGCTTCTCACCTTTTGTTTGACCTTTGCCACTAGCAATAAGTGTTCATGGACTTAAATCACTGAGATTTATCATTAAGCAAGACCTGAACAATGTTGCAACTTGGGTTAATAAGTACAAGTAACATTTGCATCACACAAAAGCAAAGCCATGAGCATCCCCAAAAAAAGAGAGTCTAATCATTGTCCCTTGACAATAAATGACACCACAATCACTGAATCCCTCACTTTCAAAATGCTAGGAACTATCAAAATGATCAGGAACTGAACTGGACTAGTCATGTACACTGTATTGACAAGTGTAGGAAGGTTACGAATTCAGTGGTGAATAACTCACCTTTGTTTCAGCAATATCTGTCCACCTACAAGGCACAAGCCAAGAGTATGATGGAATATTTCCCACTCGCTTGGATTGGTGTAGTTCCAACAATACTTGAGAAGATTGACACTGTGTAGATTATGGCAGCCTGCTTGATTGGAACCCCATCCACTATCTTCAATATTCACACACTCTTTGCCACTGACACACAGAGCACCATCTCCAACATGCATTGCAGTAACTCATCATGGCTTCTTTGACAGCTCCTTCAAAACCCGTGACCTGCAATCCCTCGAAGAATAGGGGCAGTAGATGTATGGGAATACCATGACCTGCAAGTATCTCTCCAAGAGACATGATTCCCCAACTTGGAACTATATTGGACAAAAATGTCCAAATTCCCTTCCTAAAAGCAAATCTGTGTTCTGACATGCCAGGAATTGCAGCTTACTATTGACTTATCTAGGGCTATTAGGGACAGTTCCCATGTGAGGTCCCCTAATAGGCTATGTTTCCAGATGAAATACCCTAAATCATTAAGTAAGATGAGATGAATTGGCACTCTTTGGTTATTCACATGCACCTCCACCTCCCCCCCTCCAAACCCCACCTCAGTTGATCACAACAGGGTTAACTTAGAAAGAACATAGAATTCCTACAATGCATCCTACAATGCAGAAAGAGACCGTTCAAGCCAATTGAGTGTGCACCAATACTCCAAATAACACTCCACCTGACCCTGTACCCCACCCTATCCTTATAACCCCATATTTCCCATGGTTAATCAAACTTACCTGCACATCTCTAGATATTCTAAGGCAATTTAGCATGGGCATTCTACCTAACCTGCACATCTTTGGACTGTAGGAGGAAACCAGAGCACCTGGTGGCAGCCTGCACAGATACAGGAAGAACACACAAACTCCACACAGCCACCCAAGGCTGGAATTGAACCAAGGTTCCTTATGCTGAGAGACAGCAGTGCTAACCACTGAGTCTTCCCCTGTGTATACTTTGATTTGATTTAATATTGCCACATGCACCGAGATACAGTTAAGTATATTGTTTTGAGTGCTAACCAAACAAATCATACCTTACATAAGTAGATCAGGGTAATAGAGCAGAATGCAGAAGATAGTGTTACAGCTACAGAGAAGATGCAAAGAAAGATCAACTCTAATATATGAGAGGTCTGTCCATAAGTTTGATAACAGTGGGGGGAAAGCTGTTTATGAATCTGTTGGTATGAGTTTTCAAACTTTTGTATTCTCTCCCAATGGAAGATGGTACAATAGAGTATTACAGGTGTTGGAGCAGTGTTTGGATCATGTTGGCTGCTTTTCTGGGACAGCAGGAAGTGTAGATGGAGTCAAAGAAGGAAGATTGGTTTGTGTGACGTTCTGGGCTGCATTCATGAATCTGTAACTTCTTGCATTCTTGGGTAGAACAGCTGCCATATTAAGCTGTGATGCATCAGGATAGGATGCTTTCTATGGTGCATCTATAAAAATTGATAAGTCATCGTGGGCAATCCGAATTTCCTTAGCCTTCTGAGGAAGTAGAGGCGTTGGTGTGCTTGACTATAGTGTTGATGTGGATCGACCAGAATACTCCTGTAGTGGTGATATTTACGCCTTAAACATGAAGCTCTTGACCACCTTTACTTCAGGATCATTGATACAGACAGAAGCATGCTCTCCACTTCCTGAAGTCGATGACCAGCTCCTTTGCTTTGTTGACATTGAAGGAGAGATTGCCATCTTTACACCATGCCACTAAGCTGTTTCTCTCTTTCCTGTACTCTGTCTTGTCATTGTTTGAGATCCAACCCACTATGGTGATGCCATCAGCAAACTTGTTAATGGAGTTAGAGCCGAATTTGGTCATATAGTCGTGAGTGCGTGAGGAGTATAGAAAGTGGTTGAGTATAGAAAGATTCTGAGTATGCAGTGTACTTTCTTCAAAACCATAGGAGCCAATTGGACTCGTCTTTCTTGAGTTAACAACAGATTAAGTTTATGAGATACAAAATACAAGAAAGGGACTGAACTACACATATGCGTAGATTAGGAACATGCAAGTCCAAAAGAAAGAAAAATTTAAGAACAAGATCAGTTTGTCATATGTAAAGAGTAGATTGTAAAATTCATGTCATTTAATTTTATGCACTTTTTATGCCTTATGGACTGAAGTGAGAGTGAACAGTTCTAATCTATGGATTTATAAAGGATGGTTGAACGTTTTGAAAGTAGGGAACTGTTGTGAACTTTATTTGTGTCGCTGTCCAACAATGTGCAGATGAACTGAAACCAAAGAGTCATTTACTAGTGAAGCTGACTGGTGTGGAATAGGGACCAACTATCAATGCGCCTGCCAAGGACAAGGTGATTGGTTGTCAAGTAGCGGAATAGCTTAGGCTGTGAGCAAGACAGGGAGAAGCTAGTCAGATTGGTAAAGAAAGCAGCAGGTCTGCAGTAGCCAAACAAATACTCGCTATCTGCAGTTAGCCATTTTACAATAGAAGAAAGCCAGTTTTTCTTTGCTTAAGCAGATGCTGCAAGTTGTGACCTTGAATTGGGTAAGTCAGAGAACCTTTATAAATGAAGTAGCCATCTTATGCTCATGGCAAATTAATGAAATTATTCAGAGAAAAGAAGGTTGAGGCGAAACTTTTGGATCAGCAAGAACCAAACCAGCAGATCACATGAACAAAGCTTACAGAACGATTTTCCCAGATTTTACTCCAATCATGTGTTTAGCTTCTGTTCATGTTTGTCTGCTTGCCTGTATGTCAGATGGACTATATATAGAGTTTAATGTTTTAATTTGTAGAGTTCATTTAATTTAATGTAACTGTTTACCTGTAGATACAATCTAATGGCCAGTAATAAATAGCAATATGTTGTTCATTATAGATATTTGATCAATGCTCTTTGTCAACCTGCATCTGAACATTTGGGATTTTGCATACTTCTTTTAAAAATTTTTCACTTTTATGATGATTACAGGAATAGCAGGGTTTGTTTTCCAATGCACTTCTTCAGTGAGCTGTGCAAAAGGCACATTCTGAACACTGTGCTGAGAGAGGAAGCAGAGGCAGGACTCACTGTTGCTTACACAAGGCAGAGGACAATGAGGATGGCACATGTCGGGAGGTGGTAACACTGAAGATTAGAAACATACAGCAGAGAAGCATCACCTCACATTTGAACTGAATTGAATTGAATTAGCTTTATTGTCACATGTACTCAAATGTACATGTACACTGAAAAGTTTATAAGTTGCCACTTACAGCACCATCTTAGGGAAAATGGTGCCTAGGTAAAGCACCCTCAGCTACAAGATCTTAGAAAATAGAGAAAAAAAAGTCCAGCATGGCAGAAATAAAAGCTCAGAACAATGGCCTTCCAACCCAAATCACGCTGGCCTCCAGTCTGCACCAGGCCTTGGCTCCAGGCAAAGCCAACTTCAACTTGAGGTTCATGAGGCTGGAGGGATTGCTTTGGAATCACCTCAAGTCCGGAAGTCCTCACTGACACCATGCCAGGCCAAGGGACTGCCATGTACCACCGGAAGACTGCCTTGCCAGGCTGACAGCTTACCATACTGTGCCAGGAAGCCATCAGGGGATGCCATCACGTCACCTATCCAGTCATTTCCCTAACTTGTCAATGTCCTTTCGAAGTCCCATAGCATCCTCCTTACAGTTTACAATTCTTCCAAGTTTTGTGCCATAAACTTTGAAACTGTGATCTGGACACCAAGATCTAGATTATTAATCCATATCAGGAAAAGCAAGAGTTCCAAAACTGACCTGTGGGGATTTCCACTTCAAACCTTCCTTCAACCTGAAAAGTATCTGTTGACCCTTACTCTCTGCTTCATATCACCAAACTAATTTTGTATCCATGTTGCTACTGTCTCTTTTAAAGTTTACCTCATTGCCTAAGCTTCTGGTTCCTTTACCTAATGTCCCCTATTTATTAATTTTTGACTAATTATTCTACTCTCACCCACTTTGACATACTTTGCTTTTAAAGCAACTACATAAAATTACATTGTTATGGGTTCATTTAGTTTTGCTGCAGGTATTTTGAACTATGCTTGGATGCTAAAATTCTGGATGCATTTCCAGGAAAGACAAAGTGGTTCAATTTCTAAGGAAAGATATACATGTATTGGTGTTAGAGGAAACAAAGTGATTTTCTTGCTAGGAGCGATTGAGTAGCTTGTGCACATTAGAGTTTAGATGAATGAAAGCTGTACTTATTGAAATATATAAGATTCTTTGGGAGCTTTTTGTGGTAGATGATTAGATTGTTTCCTGTGGTGGGGGAGTCTAGGACTGGAAGGTATAATCTCAGCAGCAGGGGTTATCCATTTAAGACAGTGAAGGGGGTAAGTTTTTCTCTCACAGGGGAATAAATTCTTTAATACAGAACATAGTAGTAGTTGGATTATTCAATATATTCAAGGATGAGATAGACAGACTTTTGATCAGTAAAGGAATCAAAAGAATTGAAGAGAAGGCAGGAAAGTGGAGTTGTGAATGATCAGACCAACTATGATATTATGGAATTGAGGAGCACACTGAATATGTTGAGTGGCCTTAATCTCCCTAAAATGTGAGAAAGAAGAAATTAAATTGTGAGGTATTATAATTTGTTAGGAGGTATCCAGATTATCTGCTTTTTCTTTGAATTCTTCATTCTTCTCCCGGAAGCTGGGGTGGTCCAACCCATGGAAACTGAATCAACCAGAACCTATAGTTACGCAGTGAGAATTGGCAATTGCCCAGCTTTGTAAATTTTCTTTATTTGAACTGCCCAACAAGATGCCTTGAAATTCATTTGCGGAAGTAGTGAAGCTAGGAGAAAGTGAGGACTGCAGATGCTGGAGATCAGAGCTGAAAAATGTGTTGCTGGAAAAGCATGCAGGTCAGGCAGCATCAAAGGAGCTGGAGAATAGACGTTTTGGGCATAAGCCCTTCTTCAGGAATGAGGAGGGTGTGCCAAGCAGGCTAAGATAAAAGGAGGAATTTCTCCAGCTTCCTCATTTCCCCTCCCCCCACCTTTTTTCAGTCCCAACCCTCGGACTCAGCACTGCCTTCTTGACCTGCAATCTTCTTCCCGACCTCTCCGCCCTCACCCCCTCTCCGGCCTATCATCCTCACCTTAACCTCCTTCAACCTATCGCATTCCCAATGCCCCTCCCCCAAGTCCCTCCTCCCTACCTTTTATTTTAGCCTGATTGGCACACCCTCCCCATTCCTGAAGTCGATTCTCCTGCACCTTGGATGCTGCCTGACCTGCTGCGCTTTTCCAGCAACATATTTTTCAGCTCTGAAGTGGTGAAACCTCAGGGTGCATGACCGAGGGCTTCTCATTATCCCAAGAGGTAAACATTTCATGCACCAACTAGTAACTTCCAAAACATGGTAACCTATGCAGTTTTCTGAGACTGAGTATTTGCCACGTCAGTTTGCTTTGGGTCACATCTGGTAGAAGTTTACATCTTGGCCTCAGGGCTGGATTTCCTCAATAACTGGAAAGAGCATCAAGGGCCAGATGAAGTGATTGAGTGGGCCTGATTTAGTTTGTGTTTCATATGTTGGGCAACATTGTTCTAACACAAAGCCAACTATCAGGATTCAAGTTTTAGTTGTGATTGGCTTGTTGATTTCTGTCATATTACAGCTATTATAAAACATTAAAAACAAAATTAAATGATACCAGAGACCTGGCAGGTGAATGAATTATGTTTTTGACATTTCCAAATTTACAGATTTGAGTCCCAGAACTTTGGATCACTCAAATTAAATCAAGAAGGATATGCTGGTAGAGTTACATGTAATAGTGAATAAAGGAGACTCATGGATCAGTTTGGCCAGAAACTGAACTGGATCAGACATATCCGGCTACAAGAATAGGTCAGTGAGTAATCAACCTCTGAGTTTCTAAAACCTGCCCCCGCACCCCCCCATCTTCAAGACATAAATCAGGAGTATGATAAAAAACTCCCCTCTTGCCAGGATGAGTGCAGTTCCAACAACAATTGAGAAGCTTGACACCATTAGGAGAAGGCAGCCACTTGGTTGGCACCACACCCATCCACTCCCTACACCAACCACACCTTGTGCAGCAGTGTGCACCACCTACAGGATGCACTCCTGAAATTCACCAAGAATCATTACACGCCACTTTCTAAACACACGACCACTTCCATCTAGAAGGACAAGTTCAGCAGATACATGGCAACACTACCTCAAAGCTCCTGTCTAAGTCACTTACCATCTTGATTTAGAATGTACCACCATTCCTTCAGTGTTGCTAGGTCAAAGTTCTGGAAATCCCTCCCAAATGATATTGTGGACCTACCTCTCAAAAATGGATTGCACCATTCAAGAAGGCAACTAATCTTCACCTTATCAAGGGAACTAGAGACAACCAATAAATGTTGGTCGAGTCAGTGATGCCCATGTTCCAAGAATGAATAATTTTAATTAAAGGCAAGTGTTTTCCTGCTACAAACTCCATGTAATATTTAGGTGTATCCATTGATTAAGAAAGACGGTGTGAGGAGATGCTAACTAAGCTAACTAACATTGTGGCTAACTAAGAAGTGTAAAGGGATTGGTGATGTCTGGGATGAAAGGAGAAAAGATTGAGTAGGATAGGCCTATATCCGTTGGAGTATAGAAGAATGAGAAGCGATGTTATTGAAACATCAAGGGTTTTGACAAGAGAGATGCATGGGGGATGTTTCCTTTCATGGGGAAGTCTAAAACTAGGGAGACCACTTTCAGAATAAAGATTTCCCATTTAAGATGGAGTTGAGGAGTAATTTACAAAACTGGAGATTTACAAGAAAATTGCACGATGAAGAAAGTTTGGATAGTCTAGGGTTGTTTTCCTTAAACCAAAAGGAGCCTGAAGGGTGACTCAATCTCAATGAGGGTCTTGGATAAAATGGACAGAGAAGACCTATTTTCCCCATGGAGAGGTAAATTATTAACGGTCACAGATCCAAGGTGATCCATGGAAATGATAAAGGGATCATAATTGTGGTTGGTGTCTGGAATTCGCTGCCTATAGGAGATATCGAATATCTCCTATAGTAACCTCCTGGAGTAACCTGCTCTGCCACTCATTATGATCATAGCTGATAATTGAGCTCAATACCCTAATCCTGCCCTCCTCCCATACCCCTTTAGCCACAAGAGCTGGAGCTACCTCCTTCTTGAAAACGCAATGTTTTGGCCTCAACCATTTTCCACAGAGTCACCACTCTCTGGGTGCAGAAATGTCTCCTCATCTCAGTCGTCAAAGGTTTACCCCTAATCCTTAAACTGTGATCTTTTGTTCTGGACTCCCTACCATCAGGAACATCTTTCCTGCATCTAACATGGTTAAGTGGTTGAGGTGGAGACACGCTACTCATTTAAAAGGAACCTGCATCTGCACTTGAAGGCTGTGATGCTGGAAAGTGGGAATAGAATTAGTGGCTACTTTATTCAGCTGGCATAGGCACAATGGGTTGAATGGCTTCTTTACTATGATTTCTGTCAGAAATATTCCATATAGAATTTCTCCTCTTCTAGGAAATTCCTTCGCCAGAGAACAGTTAAGGCTGCATCATTGAATATATTCAAGGGTGAGCTTCGCAGATCTATAAAGGAATTAAAATTTGGGAGGGAATTGTTATAAAAATTGAGTTGATACCAAAATTTAATCAGCCATGATTTTGATAAATGGTGAAGCCAACTCGGGGGACCGCATGGTTGACTTTAACTTTCTTATTTCTTATGCCCTCATGTTCTATGAGAGGGTTGATTTTGACCACTCTCTAGGCTATGAGGTGAGGGAGGATGGTCATGACATTATTTGGGAGACAGAGGCTGGTGTGATTGTTGTCTTCCTTAGCATGGCATTTTACCAAATATTGGGAAGGTGGAGTATGCCTAATCTCCACCCCCTGCAGTGAGGCCTATTGAGCTACTTAACTGGCTGATCAAGGATTGCCAATGCTAGAATAAAGCCAGTGGGCATCTTAATCAGGCACTCTTGACCCACAATGAAGCTGGCATCCACAAATGGCATTCAGGCAGGTTGTTGGTTCTTCCAGTACACTGACAATTTTTCAACTTAGCATTAGTCCATAGAAGAGAAATTCTCATTTGATTTGAATCATGCCTGTTGTTGACTGGCATTGACTGTGGCATACACCACTCCACAGTCTAGTTCGAATGCTCAATCATAGGATAACAAATGGGGAAAATATCGGAAGAATAAGTACACAAATAGCCAGTGACTTAACTTTCCATCAGTCTGCTAAAGATTTGTTGAAATATCTTGTTGTAAAAATATTTTGCAAGTCGTCTCAAGGATGTGAAATGTTTTAACTGGAAATATTTATATGAATTCTGACCGCAGCACTAACAACCCTTGCAAATTGCTGAAAAAAAGAAATACTGTACACTAGGAATTTTGGAAACCACAGTCTATTTAACACAAACTTGTTTTTTAAATTTTCTGTCAATTACTTACTATCACATAATAGAGAACAGAGTTTGGCAGGATTGTTATTTTATTCGAAGGTGTCAAAGTTGAGTGCCACTGAACCATATTGCTCGTAAAATTGACAGCTGTGGGTACTGTGGTTTTAAAGTTCTGATCTTTATTGCAACTTTCTTCAGTTACAACATGCCATGCATTGTCATCATAAAATGTTGTCTAAACGGTGTAACATATATGTCAGGAAAAAGAGAGGATTGCAGATCAGAGTCAAAGAGTATGGTGCTGGAAAAACATATATGCCAGTCTGACAGACCATGAAATTTATACAATGACCTTGGGAAGCTGGTTCTGGTGAGCAGAATTAGTATCTGAATGTAATAAAGTGGTTCTTGATTATACTAATGTACACTGTATGCATTTCCATAGCTCTGTGACACTGAATAGTTATGCATGTATTGTGACTGGAAATAACTAGGGAACACCACCTAAGCCATTGGTTATAGCTCTACACTGGGAAAGAATTTCCTCTGATGCTCCAAATTATTGTCAGGATGCATTAGTTTTACTATTCATGCTGTTGGTTGGGCCTGTTCCCTGTGTGGAATACTTGTTGGGCAAAAAATTTGGAATATTTGTCAATGTCCAGATCTAGAAAAACCACTAGGAAGACCTTTAAAGATTTTTTTTTAAAAAACGGATTCACAGGATGAAGGTATCACTGGCTAGGCCAGCACTTATTTATTTATTTATTGATCACTAGCTCCCTCAGAGCCAGCTTTCAGAGTGAGCAGAACCTCTGACACTCCTTTTTTTTTCTTATCCCCACACTACCACCTAACAGCAGTATTGCTTATTTTTCCCCCCAGCACCCATGTCATGCGTATGCAGATGTCAGACACAGTGAAAAACAGCAAGTGTATAAATCTTTATTTATACTCCATCACCTGAGTGGCCAGTGACAAAACATGCCCTTCTCAAAGGGCAATGTTGCATGACCAAACAGTGATGGGGAGGGCAGGGTTTAAATCAAAATAGAGTTGGAGGGGGAAATAATACACTCCTCTCCCTGTGATGTCCACCTTTCCCTGAAAGGCTCAAGGGTGTTGGTGGACACCACATGCTCCTTCTCCAAACTCTGACATAACTGCAGGCTAGCATTTATTGCCCATCCCTAATTGCTGAAAAGACCATTAAGAATCAACCATGTTGCTATGGGTCTGGAATCACATGTATGCCAGACCAGGTAAGGACAAGAGATTTCCTTTCCCTAAAGAGTATTAGTGCGTCAGATGGGCTTTCAACCCTTGGCAATCAGGAATAATTTCACGATCATCATTAGATTCATAATTCCAGATTATTATTGAATTCAAACTGCACCATCTACCAATGTCAGGATTTGAACCCAGGTCCCCAGAACATTACCTGGGTCTGTGGATTAACAGTGTAGTGATAATACAACTAGGTCATCACCTCCTCCTGCAGATAGAGTGCTCTCTTTAGGTGATAGTTTTGATTTCATGTTGCACTGCTTCTTGGATAGTTAGATTTTTGATAGTTTGTTCTTAACCTGCATGCTCCCTGGCAATAAGCATATCCATTCAGAAATGCCAAGAGCAAAAAGATAGACTACATTGCAACTGTTTATCAGGTGAAGTATAAAGCAGAAAGGACAATTCATTCTTGTGCTGAGGGGAATTTATTTTCTAAACAAAAGTTGGGTATTGGAGATTAGACGAATGTGATGTGATCTTATTCAAAGATATAAGGTTCTGGTGGTGTGGACAGGTGGATGCTGGAAGGATGTTTCCCCTTATGTAAAAGACTAGACCTAGGGGATATAGCTGAAAATAAGTAAATATTTAAGAGATGAGGAATAAACTTCTCTCAGAGAGTTGAGAGACTGTTCATCAGAGAAGAATGGAAGTGGAATGGATCAATAAATATTCTTAAGGCAGAGAAAGGTTCTTGAGAAACAAGAGCTTCAGTTATATAAAGCATTGATGAGTCCATGTCTGGAGTACTGAGTACATTATTGGTCTCTTTGTTTGAGAAAGTATGTAAATGTGATGGAGACTATTTATAGGAAGTTCACTAGATTGTTACCTGGGACATACAAAGGTTAGAAAATGAGGAATGACTTGATTGAAGTAGATAGATCCTGAGTGGTCTTGACAATGTGGATGGAGACATGATGTTTCCTCTTGCAGGTGGGACCAGAACTAAGGGACACTGTAAAAACTAGGCACATAAGGGAAGCACGATCAGTGATGAGCTGCTGTTCACTCTGACATATTAGAACACTTACTGATTTTTCTTACTTTTATTTTTACTCTTTTATCAATTTTGGTTTGGAGCTGTGAACTGAGAATTGTGAGCTGAAGATGATTTGTGGACTTTGGGAAGCAAGTGGCAAAAGGAAAAGAAAAAACAACATGAGATTTGTTTGTTTGAGTGCCCTGGCCTGGAGATTATTTCCAGTTGATTCTTAATTAAAAGGGTTCCTCGAGAGACATCAACCCCAGGAAGAGGATTGTATTTAAATTGATAGCAGAAATTGGCTATTGACAAGGTCAATATTTAGAAATTAGTTCCAGTAAGTCTGGAAGAGATCTTATTTTCAAGCAGATGGCAGTTGTTGCATGGTAACCGAGTCCTTGGGAAAAGAAAGTCAGTCTGTCAGGGTGGAACCACAGTTGAAGCTGTATCTTGTGAACTATGTTTTCTGAAGAGATGAGCTTGGCTCCTGATGGCACAGCATGATGACTTGTAAACTCCTTACCTAATCTTCCTCACCAGCTTTCAGAAGCCAAAGTGTAGAAAGCTGAGTTAGAACTATAACTATTTTCAACTGACTGATGATCCTGATCATTGTTTCCATAAAAGCAATCAATTAATTATTTATTTTATAATTTAAAAACATTTTCATGTTTATTTCTGTCTATGAAACAATGCATCACAGAAGTAATCTGGCCAGTTTTATTATTTTCTCTTATTTATCACTTAACTGTGTTTACTTGTCCGACTGCCTGTCTTTTGTGTGACAAGGTGCTGAAAACAAATGTTTCAGGTTTAAGGCATAGACATTAATTAGATTACCTTGTTGTATACTTCTGTCTCTGCTAAAGTTAATGCATTTAATAAATTGTTAAGTCTTTTTGTTTGAAGTACAAAACCAGTGTCTGGAATTAATTATTCACAAAGTCTGGGATAGGTTATTCAAAAGTTTGGTTAGAAAGTATTGAAGTAACTATTGAGGGTTTTTAAAGGCTTTAATTTTACTGTGTCGCAAATATAGAGGTAGAGAGGCTGATTTGTTTGGCACTCTGTCTCTGTCATAACAAACGCAAGTCATGAGCTGAAGCAATGGATGATGTCTCAAACCATCTTGTCAGCACAGCGATAAGACATTGCATAAATAACGCTCAAGAGAAGTCCACAGTATTTATTCACAAACTGAATAAAAGTGAATATAACTATACACAAACAATAAAGGAAAACACTTGGAATCATCTTTGGAGTCATAAGTTCCATCAGTTTTGTTGGATAAAAACTTTACGTTAGTTACAGATCATAAATCCCAGTAACCAATCTGTGTCCAAAGTCTGCAATATTGACAATAGTAACATTGGAATACAGCATTGGGTTGTACTTCTCTCACAGCACGACTACAGCATTGAATCAAAAGGGGAATGCTACTGTTGATCCACTTTTTCAGCATAAGGTCTCAGAAGGAGGCTGTGAAGGTGCAGTCTTCGCAATAGGAATAAAGCATCAATACATTGAAGTTGCAGCTGAAACTCAAAAATAATCCATTTTAAAAAGAGTCTGTGAATTAACTTTGAATAGTTGCACAGAACTTGACAGGTGAATGGATGAGAACTGAATCTCTTCCACAATTGATGTAATGAGCTGGCATGTGAACAGGGCTGCAATAAGTAGGATCAGAGAATGGTAGTCTTTGAGACAAGGTTCTGGCAGTATTGCATTCTGGACACACGGAAATAGTTAGCATGTAATCCGTAGACAGAGGATTTATTTATTGGCCTGGTCTAGACAGTGATCTAGAATCATTGGTTACCACTTGTCAAAACTTCAGAAGTAAGCTGCCATGGCTGAGACAAACATTTCAAAGAGCACATATAAACACTTGCAACAAGGAAAGTGCCAATTTTTTTGTGCTTATTGATAATCACTTTAATTGGATCAAAATAAGGCATATAAATCAAAACATCAAAGCTTAGAAGACAATAGATGAATGACAACCTTTTATTCTTGTCATAGTTTACTGGAGAATCATGATTTTGAGATGCTGGTGTTGGACTGGGGTGTACAAAGTTAAAAATCACACAACACCAGGTGATAGTCCAACAGGTTTCATTGTAAGCACTAGCTTTTGGAGCATCAGGTGATGAAGGAGCAGCGCTCCGAAAGCGAGTGCTTCCAATTAAACCTGTTGGACTATAACCTAGTGTTGTGTGATTTTTAACTTTAAGGGAGAGGTTTGTGTCAGATAATTGTCCTTGAATTAATTATGCTCTATTTAGAATTTCAAAATACAAAATGGTATCAAACACACCCTTCCTTATTTGTATTATCTGGCATCAAACAGAGAAGCAGAAAGACCAGTGAGAATAATCAAGGAAACAAGAAACAAGTACTGTGTGGATGTTCAAATTTCAGAATGATAAAGCGATTAGCTAATTCTCTGCAGAAATACAGAACAGCCTCCGTATGCCATACTAGGGTATTGTTTCATGTTCTGTGTTTTAATGTCTTGTTCATAAACCAAAAGTAAGCATGTAAGAGATCACATGATTACCAAAATTCATAAGTGTAACACATGCATATTGCTGAAAATTCCTTCTCATAAAAAATGATTGCACTTTGCAGTTACAAGTTAATCAATATAAAGAAAATTGTCCCTCATGTTTTCATTGTAGTCAGCCTTTCTTTTGTCTGTTGCAGCTAGCGTTCTGGGAGCTGCTTCTCAGCAGGGCTTCTATTCCAATCTGAAGCGCAGCAGCCTCACAGTTACTAATAATTTTAGTAACTTTTAGACCTGACAATGCCAATGTGTTGTATGATTAAAGTGTTCTGTCAGAACCATTTTCGGACATCTTTTCAGCAGATGTCTTCATTGACTTGCTTATCATCTTTCCCCCTTAACAAGTGCATACTAAATGATCCAGCTTCTTTCAATGTGAGCACACTTGTCTCCATGTCGTTCATGGTTACTATCCTTTTGTGCAGTGTGCACTGCAATCCTTACGTCTGCATTCAGGTCATGATGTTTCTGCTGGTCTTTCTGCAAATATTTCTTCTAAGTTTCTATGCTGTTGTTGTTATTAAGCCTCAACTATCTCTTTGGATAATGCAAAGCTCTGTCCATTTTCCCAACATTACGCTTTATCTGATGACTGACTACCTCAGAGCTTCTGCATATGTCAGTAGCTTTGTTGAGAGTAAGTTTCTCCTCTCTCAGCAGGTCATAGAGTCATAGAACTGTACAGCATGGAAACAGACCCTTCAGTCCATTTATGCCAACCAGATATCTTAAATTTATCTAGTCCCATTTGCCAGCATTTG
This sequence comes from Hemiscyllium ocellatum, assembly GCF_020745735.1. Lineage (NCBI taxonomy): Eukaryota > Metazoa > Chordata > Chondrichthyes > Orectolobiformes > Hemiscylliidae > Hemiscyllium > Hemiscyllium ocellatum. The sequence goes on from NC_083412.1 coordinate 70,701,897, forward strand.
GCTCATATCCCTCTAAACCTTTCCTATTCATGTACCCATCCAGATGCATTTTAAATGTGGTAATTGTACCAGCCTCCATCACTTCCTCTGGCAGCTCATTCAATATACATAAAATCCTCTGTGTGAAAAAGTTGCCCTTTAGGTCCTTCTTAAATTGTGTTCTCATGGGAAAATCTCTTATGGCTCTGAAAATCCTATCTCTTCTGAGATCGTCATTAGAATTCAGCTAGATAAATCAGCACTATCACACTCTGATCACTACTCTCCCACTCCCCTTGAGGTTGAAGACACATGGAATGTTAGTTGAATGTTAAAAGTACATCTTCAAGACAGTCAAATATTCTGCCGTTTGGTATGTCTGCTCTGTGAGATCTAGACTGCAGTGCAGGTTGTCAAAGTCTTTCCTCAGCACTGGTAACAGTGTTGACCTTCTTATCTGTTCAGGCTTCTTATTTATTCTGTGCCACTTAAACATTCTAAACACTGAGACTGGAAGATGTTTCAATTCGGTTTCAAATTATGTTTAATTTCCAATTACCAGGCACTGAAAAATTCAAAACCATTCTGACTCACCCAGCAATTAAAAGTTGCTGACTACTGTTCTTTCTTTCTCTTCTATTTCTGGCTCTCTTACAGCTCTGAAAAATCCACATGATTGCAAACATACACTTCTGACACCATATTTCATTTGGGTTCTAATAGTTTATATTTAAACGGAAAGGAAGTATTTCAGAGGTAACCTGCTTGTAGCAAATTAGAAATATAAAATGTGCAAATGCATTCCAACAAACAGTTATTCATATAGTGTTAGCTTAATGAAGCAAAGATTAAGAACACATTAAAGTTAGCTCTAATGTATTTGTCTGCTAAAGTTCAATGGAAACAGTGCAGTCAGAAATTCAGAATGACACAAACAGAAGAAAACAAGAGGAATTAATATATTCATGATCTGAACTCCCTTCACAATCTATGAACTGGGACATGAAAATATTACACAAACTTCTGATTGAGAGACTTAGTTTAAATTGATGGAAAAGTAAGAAGTGTTAACGTAGATCGTATTATTCCAAGCTGTGGGCAAGAAGGGAATCCTGAAGGCCAGGATTTACATGTAATTGGAAAGGCAAGGAATGATTAGGGATAGTCAATATGGCTTTGTGCATGGGAAGTTATGTCTCGTGAACTTGATCAAGCTTTTTAAAGAAAGAGGATTGATGAGACCAGAGCAGTGGATGTGATACGTATGGAGTTCAGTAAGGCATTTGACAAGGTTCCTCATGGTCGACTGGCTAGCAAGGTTAGCTCACACAGAATAGAGAGAGAACTAGCTATTTGGATACAGAACTGACTCAAAAGTAGATGCCAGAAGGTAGTAGTGGAGCGGTGCTTTTCAGACTGGAGGCCTGTGACCAATAGTGTGCCAAAATGATCGGTGCTGGGTCCACTACTTTTCATCATTTATACAAATGATTTTGATTTGAACATAGGAGGTATGTTTAGTCAGTTTGCAGAAAACACCAAATTTGGAGGTGTAATGGACAGCAAAGAAATTTATCTCAGAATACAACAGAATCATAGTCAGATGGACTAATGGACCGAGGAGTGGCAGATGGAGTTTAATATAGATAAATATCAGGTGCTGTGGTTTGGAAAGGCAAATCAAGATAGGACTTAGCCACTTAATGGTAACGTCCTGGGGAGTGTTGCTGAATAAACAGACATTGGAATTTAGATTCATAATTCCTTGAAAGTGGAGTCACAGGTAGATAGGATAGTGAAGAAGGTGTTTGGCATGCTTGTCTTTATTGGTCAGTGCATTGAGTTTAAGAATTGGGAGATCATGTTGTGGCTGTGGAGGATATTGGTTAGGCCACTTTTAGAATATTGTGTGCAGCTGTGGTCTTCCTCCTATAGAAAGGATGTTGTGAAACTTGAAAGGGTTCAGAAAAGATTTAAAAGGATGTTGCCAAGGTTGGAGAGTTTGAGTTATAGAGAAATGCTGAAAAAACTGGGGCTATTTTCCCTGGAGCATTGGAGGTTGAGAGGTGACTTTATGGAAGATTTTAAAATCATGAGGGGCATGGATAGGATAAGTAGACAAGGTCTTTTCTCCGAGGTTGGGGAGTCCAAACCTAGACGGCAAATATTTACAATTACAACATTTATAAGATATCTAGATGGGTATATCAATAGGAAGGGTTGAGAGGAATATGGGGCCAAATGCTGGCAAATGGAACTAGATTAATTTAGAATATCTGGTCAGCAATAGACGAATTGGACCAAAGGGTCTGTTTCCATGCTGTATATCTGTATGAATCTGACTCTAAGAAATGATCAAAGTTAGAGCATGATCTATTTGACAATGCGTGACTGTGAAACAGTACAGACTTCTGTGTCTGAAGTACTAGAACTTCTGTGAGACTTAAACTGAAACCAAACAGTCTAAAATCTGACTGTACATCAAAACCTGTGAGAAGATCAGGAAGATCATGATTTACAGATACAGTTCAAAAAGAAAAAAATGAGAGTTATTATTTTGATAATTGCTGGATTTACAGAGATTTGTTGAGATTATATTGTTCGTGCAACTGGGGCAAGTGGCTGAATGTAATCATAAATTATGAATATGTGCTGTGTATAATGTGTAAACAAATGATGTGGCCATCTTAGTGTCAGTCTCTCTTTACAGCTTCCTCCTAATAAATAAAACAACACATAATAGATGTGCATTATTATCAGGTTTAATGAGCCTGCATTGTGCCCCTTTCACTCAAGTCAATCATAGAGCATAGACTCAGACCCTTCAGTCCAGCTCATCCACACTGACCAGACTTCTCATTTAAACTAATCTAATTTGTCAACATTTGGCCCAAATGCCTCTAAACTCTTCCTATTCATATACCCATCCAGGTGCCTTTTAAATATTGTAATTGTGCCTGTCTCCACCACTTCCTCTGGCAGCTTGTTTCATTGACACACCACTCTCTGCATGAAAAAGTTACCTCACAGGTTCATTTTAAATCTTACCCCTCTCACCTTAAACCTATGGTCTCCAGTCTTGGACTGCTTCACCCTCGGACAAAGACCTTGGTTATTCACCTAATCTACACCCCTCATGTTTTTATAAACCTCCATAATATCACCCTCAGCCTCTGACTCTCCAGGGAGAAACGTCCCAACCTATTCAGCCTCTTCCTGTAACTCAAACCCTCCAGTCCCAGTTACATTCTTGTAAATCTTTTCTGTACCCTTTCAAGTTTAACAACATCCTTCCTATTAGAAGGGTGACCAGAATTATCTGATTATTATTTATTGATGAAATCTTGGTCCAAATATAGTTTTGAACAAAGGTGGACAAAAGCTTGGAATAGGACTGGCTTTCCTTATCCTGAAAACTTTGATTCCAATTAATTTTTAGGCAAGATTAGCTATCAGGTCTGTTACATGTATAAAATCCCAATAACTATTCAAATACTCATAAGGATACCCTTAACATTTATTAAAACCTGAGCTAGAATCTCATGAATTTTCTTATGACTTTACTACTTTGTATCTGTTTTTGCTTTCACATGGAGTATCACTGCCAGATTTCAGGAACTAATAATAGAATACAATCCACCAAAGGATCTCAGATAAATTTTCCTTTAGATCATTTCTCAGACAATGGCTACACTCTGTTTGAGATAAATCTATATGCTGAACTTTGGCAAAGTGACAATGACAATATTAATAGTTGATTCAATGGTAATTGTTTTGAAACATCTGCAAAGCATTGACTCACAGGCTGTTCTCAGGAGTACAAAAGACACAGGAGGACAAATGACAACCATCACATGAGTTGATTTGGAGCCAGTAACGGAGTGAAAGTTGAGAACCTGGCACACAAGGCGACATATCAATATGCTGATCTGTGATTATAATAAGGTGCATTGTTAAGCTAAAGAGCACACTACTTTACTCTGCATCCAGTTATTTTTGACCATATATACCTATCTGGATGATGATGACAATCTGCTGCGTGTCATCCTTATTGACATTTCTGTTTACTATCTGGTCTTCTGAGCAAGCGACATCACGCTTCAACTGTGATTTTAACTGAAGGCCTGAACAGTGTAGACACTGTGGCTTTCCAGCCATGGGAAGAAAGCCAAGATGATCTGGGATCAGAAAAGATACAAACAGAGTTCAAAACCTCTTTTGTGTAACAGACCTTTACCACAAAATATTATGGCTCTTCATAAGGGCTGTTGCAACTAAGAATATATTTCACAAAATGTTTTAGTCCTTCCATCTTTTTGTAATTTTATATTCTTGTGCGTCATATACTTCATTATTAAACTAGCCAAATTACAAAGGGGAAATTCGGGAAACCAAATACATAGAATGTCAATAATAAAAACTCAGTTAATAACTGGAATTCTGATTCACATTAAATATAACAGTAGATGGGTTTCAGTCTCGCTGCTCAACTTCTCCCAGTGCTGCACACCTGCTATGAACTCTGGACATCACTAGGGATGCTTGCAGTTTGAAATTGATCATTCAGTCACACTTATCCCTTTCAGCAGTGCATGACTTTTAGTTTCAGAGTAGTACATGGAAAATAACATACACAATGGCAGCAAATTCTCAAATTTTTAATTAGGTATTAAATCCTTGCTTTCCCTTAAATTTCTCTACGGCTACATATATCATGTACTGTTCAAAAATAAAGAAGGCCGAATTCTGATGAATGTTTGCATGCCACTAAATTAGTGAATCGAAGATGCTTTTGTTTAATACAAACATAATAAATAAATACAACATGTATAAGTGAATATTTGAAAAATAAGACAAAAATAGGAACAGATTTGCAGTCAGAGATGAACAAATGACGTATCCATTCATTAAGATTATAACCATCCACAGACATTTTGTGGGCTTTTGAGAGGAAATTTACAATCATCACACATCTAATACAATACAGTGCAGTCTATTAGGATCTGCAGCCAGTATGCACAGGGCAAGTAACAAGGTGTTTCTTCAGTCAGTTAGACTGACAAATTGTTACTGAGTCTTGCAAAGCCTGAACCATGAAATATTAATTAAATATTTGATTCAATTTAAAATTATGGTTGAAAAGTGAAATACAATGAGAAAAGCAAATCTGAAGGAGTGAAACTCCAAATCTGCAACAGTAAATTTTCAGCATCAGGGAAGTTATTTGATAGCAGTTAAGTTATATTAGACTAATAAAAATTCACTTGCACACTGCCATGGACAAAATATAACTTTCTTGCAAGTTTACTGACCATGTAGTAGGTAAGTAGCACAATATCAAGCCATGCAGTTGAATACCAAGTCTACTTACAAGGTACTTCAATAGTACGCTTGTCAGGGAGGAGGGCGAATTGGAATGCAATTCCTGATGTCTATACAGATGCAAATACTGGAACTTTAATGATTAATAAAAGCAAATGCTGATAGTCTCACCATTACTCTTATAGAAAAATCCAGATTTCTAAAAATATTTAATTCTACCTCAAAGGTGTAACAACTCAAAAACATCACATGTTCATGGGGAAAAAATTGTGATTGGTTAAGTTAATTAATGGGCTACATGTGATCAATTGAAGACAAATCATTAGATCAGGAATGGTAAAAGGCACCAATCAGATATGAGTTAGCTCGATAATTTCAAGCTTGAAATAAAAACAAATTTAAATCAAATAAATTTATTGTAAAGTTAATAAAAACTCTTACTGTCATGACCCACAGGGATATTGTGCTGGAAATCAAGCCCTATAAGTTCCTGGAATTGTCACAAATACTAAAAATCTCAATAAATACACAAAATTCCTCAATTTACCTAATTGCAGACCCAGGTTGTAGAAAGCATGGATCAGGTTTCAATACTAAACAAGAAATATTATTTATTAGAAGTAATTAGATTCTAGTTACAGATAAACACTTCTAACTATCAGCACATAATGCTACAAATTAAATATCTAATCCCCTAATGAACTACTTCTCTCACACACACACACACACACACACACACAGAAAAACAAACAGACAGGATCAAATTGACCCAATAAAGACAAAATGCTGTGGATGAAGAGGCATACTAGGCTTATAATGTTAAATTTATTTCTAACTCCACAGATACTGCCAGACCTGTTGAGTTTTTCCAGCATTCTCTGTGTGCATTCAGAAGAAATAGACTGTGGGTGAAGGAAAACTGCATCTTTTCAGGGAATTCAGTGCTTCCTGTTCACAGGTTGCTGAGATTATTCTTATGCGGGTCAGAACTTTACTTTTGAATTGTCTTTCTTTAGATACTTCCACTGGTCGGCAAGCAGCACTAAGGTAGCTGATTCATTTCCAAAAGATCTTTCACTGAGCAGTTAAGAGCAACAGCTTAGAACACCAGCTAAAAGAAAGACAAAAATGTTTTCTTCACATGTAAATGGATTTTGCTTGCAGAAAACAGGGAGAAACAGCTTTTGCGCCAAGGAAGATTTAAACAGTTCTCTTTATCTTGTCCTCGGCCCCAAATTTTTCAGTTACCTTAGAACTAACTGTACAGTTGTTGGCAGGCAAAAGACTTTTGTCACTGATAATTGATCACTAGTCCATAGACCAATGAACCTCATGTTTCCATCCAGCTACATCTGTACAAAATCCCTTGGCTTTTATTTTATTACAACCAAAATGTCAATTGCTATTTGTTCAATCAACTGCTTGCATGATGTTTCCCACTAGTATCAGGTTTGTTCTTTTTCAAAACATGCAGCAATCCTTTAAAACAGTTTAAAACTGGTTTTAAAATAGCTCTTTCTGACTTCAGTCTATAATTTGAAAAAGCACAAAAATAAAATAAAACACATTATATTATAAACAAAACTGGAGATCAATTATATAATGCAAGAATGCTTGCTAACATTTTTGGTTGCCATTTAGTTTTAAAGTACATTGGTAATGCAGCCCGGGTTCAGTGAGTCTATTCTTCAAGTAGACATTAGGATTAACGAGGACATCAATCAGAAATAGTGCTACAAAGCTGGCATCTCAGTTCTGTGCATTCTCTTTGAGCACAGATGAAGGCACAAGAGTAGAAAAGGGGAAACATTGGTAAAGTTTAATGGCCTTGGCAACGAGTCCATCCATCAGCTGGTCAACTGGTGACAACAAGGCCATGGTCATTTCCAGGTACCCCTTCGGGATTAGGTCTCAAATAATCAGGCAGCTAACTACTGATGGCTTTTTCAGCCTTTGCAGGATGAAATTCCTGGTGTGTGTGGGTTGATCATCCACATCTGAGAGCTATCAGACAATCAGAGGCTGGAAGGTTTCCATATTGGCAGCACCCCTTGGAGTTTTGACTGTTGCCAGCAATGTACAAAACAAAAGACAGAAGATCATTATTGGAGACCCTAGATGGAATCTCTGAGGCTTTTAGAAGCTGGGGGATTTGGAAGGTGCAGTTAAGTTGGGTAAGCATGGAGATCCAGGAGAGAGAGGGGGTTGTGAAGAGGATGTTTTCCTTGACTTCATTGCTTAACCTCCATTGATCCTTCTCACTCCAGACTTACGTGAGGGGAGTTCAAAGAGCATTGGGATTGTCTGCCTCCCAGCCCTTTCTTCGGGAGAAGCTTTGCATTCTGAACATTGTGTGAAAATGATTGAGATTATGAGGTTACAGAGTTTTTGTGACATCGGTGAGTGAATGACAGTAACCATATTTGCGAGAGTGAGTGAGTGCACTTTTAATAACCAATCTCTTAGCTTATATAAAAACTGAAATAACTGTGGTTGCTGTAAATCAGTAACAAAAACATAAATTGCTGGAAAAGCTCAGCAGATCTAGCAGCATCGGTGGAGAGAAATCAGAGTTAATGTTTCGGTTCCAGTGACCGTTCCTCAGAATCATAGCATATGTTATTGTGGTTCAAATATCTTAAATTTGTTTTCAGAACAAATTAATAATTAGAATTAATACTTGGTTTTCATGTTGTTAATATTTTTGTGCCTGTCAATATGTCATGCGAAACTCTATTTCAAACACTACCGACAAACTGAATGCTCAATGACTTCACAGCCAATTATTCAGTTAATCAGAAAGAAATGTACCTCATTGTTGGAGTATCGAGTTTGGAAAGGGCAAGGCAATTTATGTGGTGACACTGATTATTTTTGTGCTTATTTCCAAGAAAGGAAGATAAGTATTGAAACAATTGCAAGAAAAGAGAAGCAATTTGTTCTAATTTTATCCATGTCCCTCTCCTGTTGTTACACCCAACTGCAGACATCCCTATTGTTTCCAAATTTGAGTGAATTCACTGTATTTTGACCAGCTATTCATGTGATTTGTACTTTTTAAAAATGCCTATTATTTCAGGTCCCCTTTGAGTGTTTGATGGGGTGATGAGAGGACTAACTCAGCTGACTAAATGCCTAGTATGTGGATCAGGTAAGGGAAACCCAATTACAAATTGGTTACCGTACTAAAGGATTTCATTCAGCTTGTCAAGTTTGCATTTGTTCTACAATGGAGCAATTTACCAATTGCCAAGCACCCACAATAACCCTGCATAAAGCCCTGCACATTCTTTCTTTTGAGGTAATAATCTAATTCCCTGTCTGCACCATACCTTTATGGTGTCCCACTTGTCATATTCCTCCACCAGCACTGGTGAAAGTATTAGTAACTAACGGAACCACTTGAGCTTCCTGGCCATTCTTAAAGCTGAGCCATATACCTGGCTGAACACTGATAGTCTGCAGCTGCCTTTCATGGATTATTTTACTTGCCCTGGGCATGTCAGATGGAGAATTTGCCAATGACGACCTGGAGGTCCTGCTAGACACAGGATTCATGCAGTCACTGAGATGTTCATGACTGTTGGATGATTAGAGAAGCAAGTGAGAAGCTAGGGTTAAAGTCATGGGAATTGTCACTGGATAGATTCTGTCCAATGGGTGGGAGATTGGGAACCTACATAGCAATAAAGAGAGGTTTGATGAGAATGAGGATTTTAATATATGCTAAAACATGCAAGTAGGCCTTTTGCCACTCAGACGTGAGGATCGCAACTTTTCGTTCAATACTTGGTTGGGAAATGGGAAGTTTTGTTCTCAACGGCAGAATGTTCCTCAGTCTTGCATGGTTCTCCCACATTTCTCACCATTGTCCATGTTGCTCAGTGCTTGGGAAATTCCACCCAATGAGATTTCAGGTATTTGGTTAAATATAAGCATAGTCTGGTTAAGCAGGACCAGTACCCTGGTTGTTGCGAATAGCCAAATTGATATCCTGTTTGACATGATCTGCCAATCTTTGACTTATTCAGCCTACATATCTGCCACACCAACACTGAAATTCATATGCCACATTTCTCATTTATGTGATAGGCAGAATTTGCTTCAATGGCAGCGTCCTGGTTAGTGGCAAACATCACTCTTTGCTACTGCACAGTACAAGCATGTGACAGCTAGCTTCATTGATGGACAAACATGTGATTACCTTCAGGGTAATCTGAGATAGACTGGGTACTTTTCAAAACTAAAAGTGACTGGTTTAGGACCGTTTTTCAGCAACACTTAAGTTCAGTACTACCAAATGACTATTAGCATCTATAAATATGCTATTCATCAAGTACACAGTCTCATGGTTACATCACAGTGATGCCAGCTACTGTTCAAACTTCAAAACACAGAACTCAAGCAGCTGCAACTGATAATGCTTCCTGTACTGATAGTTAGCCAGGACAAGGGAAACATTGCAGAGTTCCCACATAAGCATGGCAAGCACATGCTACAGAAGTTAGTGCAGCTCTGCCATTCATTTATCCATTAGTTCAACCTTGCTGAACTCCCTGCTACTGCTGGACTCCCCTCACCCCTACTGGTGAATATCATCCTATGGTCATAATGGTCCCAGGCTTCCTGCTAGCAGACCTTTACCCGATGGTCAGAGGCCTCTGTGAACCCCAGCAGACAGCTGCTGAAGTCACATAACTCTCAAAAGGTAGTGCTCCTCAGTGCTATGTTCCCTTCTGGCTGAGTGTCTATGTGTGCACATGGAGAGACATTGTGAGCCAGTGGGACACAGGAAAAATGGTGCCATGGGAAGCCCAACCTCTGGAATTGGGAAAGGAAGCCAAGTTTCAAGATAATCTTGGAAAATCCAAGACTGTTGGTCACTGTTACGATAGTGATAAATATGGACTCTCAATTGTCGACTTCCGTCATCTGATTTTTATACCTGAGATCTATCATAAACTAAGATGGTTTCAAAAAAATGGACAAATGCTGACCTAGGATGGCTGCCATGATCAACTGACCTCAGATTATGGCAAGTCCAGGAGACCAACGTGGAATAAATGAAACCATCTGCATTAAACTTTATATATGGCATTGAAACAAGGCAGCATGAAGCAATTTACATCTCATGTTTTAATTCGCACTTGTATGGTGGTGCAATTATTGACATCAAAGGTTGCCTGCAATTATTGGCTTGGAAATGTAGCCGGACTTGGGAATTAACAAGCCTGATTTCAGTCACTGCTTTTGAACAGAACAGAGAGAAGGAGAAGTGAATTTGTAATACCAAGAGCTGGAAGTCTCTTTCTCTCTCCTTACTTCTGTCAATGTCAGAAGACAATGTCCAGCAGAAAAGTAAGTTGAGAAAGCAACCATTCACCAGGAACTCAAAAATAATCATTCTACAACTCCCCCCAACTGCTGAGGATAGTAGTTAACAATTAAATAACTATTGTGTCAGGTTAGTTTTTTCTTTTCTCTTAGACATTCCTTCATGCTTGAGGATGATCTGCTTCAACAGAGGATTACTAAGAAGGAAATACGCAGAGAAAAAATGAGGTCCGAAGGTAAACTGGCCAAAAATATAAAGGAGGATAGTAAAAGCTTTTTTGGGTATGTGAAAGGCAAAAAAAAATGGTTAAGACTAAAATTGGGCCCTTGAAGACAGAAACAGGGGAATAGATTATGGGAAACAAAAGAATGGCAGAAGAGTTGAATTGGTACTTCAGATTTGTGTTCACTGGGGAAGACACAAGCAATCTCCCTGAGGGAACAGTAGCTGAAGGACCTGAACTTAAGGGAACTTATATTTGCCAGGAATTGGTGTTGGAGAGACTGTTAGATCTGAAGGTTGATAAGTCCCTGGGGCCTGATGGTTTACATCCTAGGGTATTGAAGGAGGTGGCTCGAGAAATCATGGATGCGTTGGTGATTATTTTCCAGCGTTCGATAGATTCAGGATCAGTTCCTGCAGATTGGAGGGTGGCTAATGTTGTACCACTTTTTAAGAAAGCTGGGAAAGAGAAAGCAGGAAATTATAGACCAGTTAGACTGACCTCAGTGGTGGGAAAGATGCTGGAGTCTATTATAAAGGATGAAATTATGACACATCTGGATTGTAGTAACAGGATAGGTCAGAGTCAGCATGAATTTATGAAGGGGAAATCATGCTTGACTAATCTTCTGGAATTTTTTGAGGTTGTAACTCTGAAGATGGATGAGGGAGATCCAGTAGATGTAGTGTACCTGAACTTTCAGAAAGCTTTTGATAAAGTCCCACATAGGAGGTTAGTGAGCAAAATTAGGGCGCATGGTATTGGGGGCAAAGTACTAACTTGGACATAAAGTTGGTTGGTTGACAGGAAACAAAGAGTAGTGATAAATGGCTCCATTTCAGAATGGCAGGCAGTGGCCAGTGGGATACTGCAGGGATCAGTGCAGGGACCGCAGCTTTTTACAATATATATTAATGATATAGAAGATGGTATTAATAATAACATTAGCAAATTTGCTGATGATACTAAGCTGGGTGGCAGGGTGAAATGTGATGAGGATGTTAGGAGATTACAGGGTGACCTGGACAGGTTAGGTGAGTGGTCAGATGCATGGCAGATGCAGATTAAAGTGGATAAATGTATGGTTATCCACTTTGATGGCAAGAACAGGAAGGCAGATTACTACCTAAATGGAATCAAATTAGGGAAAGGGGCAGTACAAAGAGATCTGGGTGTCTTGTACACCAGCCAATGAAGGTAAGCATGTAGGTACAGCAGGTAGTGAAGAAGGCTAATAGCATGCTGGCCTTCATAACAAGAGGGATTGAGTATAGAAGCAAAGAGGTTCTTCTGCAGCTGTACAGAGCTCTGGTGAGACCACACCTGGAGTATTGTGTGCAGTTCTGGTCTCCAAATTTGAGGAAAGACATTCTGGCTATTGACGGAGTGCAGCAAGTTCACAAGATCAATTCCTGGAATGGCGGGACTACCTTACGCTGAAAGACTGGAGCAACTGGGCTTGTATACCCTTGAGTTTAGAAGACTGAGAGGCGATCTGATTGAGGCATATAAGATGATTAAAGGATTTGACACTCTGGCGGCAGGAAACATGTTTCCGCTGATGGGTGAGTGCCGAACCAGAGGACACAGCTTAAAAATAGAGGGTAGACCATTTAGGACAGAGATGAGGAGAAACTTCCCCACCCAGAGAGTGGTGGCTGTGTGAAATGCTCTTCCCTAGAGGGCAGTGGAGGCCCAGTCTCTGGATTCATTTAAGAAAGAGTTGGATAGAGCTCTCAAGGATAGTGGAATCAAGGGTTATGGAGATAAGGCAGGAACAGGATACTGATTAAGGATGACCAGCCATGATCATATTGAATGATGGTGCAGGCTCGAAGGGCAGAATGGCCTATTCCTGCACCTATTGTCGATTGTCTATTCCATATTAACAATGAGTTCTCAGGTGACTGAATCCAATACATGAGCTGTAGCATCTGTCACCAGTCAGACAAATGTGGTGGGAATGGTAACTACAGTATGGGATGCCTAGGTTGACATGAGTTCCTTTCCCTCTCTTCCTGCACACTATGTAACTGTGGGGTAGCCACATCTATAATTTAAAAATTGCAGATTTCATTGCAGCCTTTTTTGCCTTGCACTCATCAGGGCAATTTCCAAGAATGCAAAAGTCTCAGAGTGTGAACGGGCTTGGAGAAGTGACCAATATGAATGAAGGTGAATAAATAAACAAATTTAAATGTAAGGCTGATTTTTCAGTTGATGCTTGACTTCAGCTTATCATCAATAGTGAGATTCAAGGTGTACAGGTCCTTCCTAGATGATTTTCCTCCACTTCGGACATCTTCAGCCGGAGTTTCTAGTTGTCAATGTGGAACATAGCACTTTCTTAAGGAAGGTTAATGGGTGTCCTTGAAGCATTTCTTTTGCCTTTCCCTGCAAGCCATGTCAAAGCTCTGAGTAGAGCATTTGTTTCAGGTATCTCATGCCAGGCATGTGGACAATGTGGCCTGCCCAGCAGAGTTGACCAAATTCAGTCAATACTTCTGAGATATTATCCTCAGCAAGGTCAGACATCTAACATTTCAATGATTCTCAGGTTGTTTAAACTGCATAGCCTTTAGTCTTTCTGTTTGCATCAGGCACCATTTTAAAACTTATTATCTGCGTTTGTGTGTGTGTTCAATGCAATGATCGTTTGGGGTGGGGGTTTAGTAGGTAATAAAATTTCTTTCTATCACCATAAAAAAACTTTTAAATTGCTCCTTAATTTTGACTAGTACTATATTTTAACTGAAGTATGATAACTGTATGCTAAAAATGAAACTACTTGTCACATTTGATGGAAAGAAGTTTAAAAAGAGGGGAGCTGATTTGTGTCTCCTCAACTGGTTGTAACAGCCATCCTATCCTCAATGTGGCTGCGGCCATTGGGAGCCTTGAGAACACTGACGCATTGATGGCAGGCAATTAGACAAGAGACAATAGACAATAGGTGCAGAAGTAGGCCATTCTGCCCTTCGAGCCTGCACCACCATTCATTATGATCATGGCTGATCACTCACAATCAGTATCCTGGTCCTGCCTTATCCCCATAACTCTTGGTTGCACTATCTTTAAGAGCTCTATCCATCCCTTTCTTGAAAGTATCCGGAGACTTGCCCTCTACTGCCTTTTTATAGTGATAGAAGGGCTTATGCCCGAAACATCGATTCCCTTGCTCTTTGGATGCTGCCTGACCTGCTGCGCTTTTTCAGCAACACATTTTCAGCTCTGATCTGATTACAAGGTCAACGTTCCCACCTACACCTGCTAATCTTCCCACCCATTCCTTCCGAAACATGTACTCACCTATTCCTTAACAATATTCAAAGATTCTGCTTCTCCCACCTAATGAAAAAGAAAGTTCCAAACATAAACAACTCTCAAAGAACTTCACTTCAGCTCTGAGTGACCTCTTATTTTTAGAAAACTTCAGCAGATACAAGCTTAACCTGTCCAAAAATTAAAACTGATAAGATAACCTGCCCATTCCAGGTATAGTAAACCTTCCCTGAATTGCTTGTGAAACATTTACATTTTTCTTTAAATATGGAGACAATTCTGTGTACAGTACTCCAATCGCTAGATATCCTGTATAACTAAAGCATACCTCTCTATATTTATATCCAATTCCCCTCACAAAGAAAAATAACATTCAGCTAGTTTCCTAATTACTTGGTGCACCTGCATACTAGTCTTTTGTGATTCATGCACTCGGACAAAAAAAATCTCTCTGCACCCCAGACCTCTGCCATTTCTCACCATTTAGATAATATTCTTCTTTTTAATTCCTCATGCCAAAGGGGACAAATGCACGTTTTCTGACATTATATTCCACTTGTCAGATCTTTGCCCACTCACTTAAACAATCTATATCCTTTTGTAGTTTCCTTATGTCCCCTTCAAAACACATTTTTAAAAACATATTTATTAATAACATAGCTTCCATCCCTCCATCCAAATAATTTATATAAATTGTAAGTCATTGAGGTCCTGCATTGATCCCTATGGCACACCACTCATATCTTACAAAACAGACAATGACCTGTTAATGCTCTCTCGATTTTTTTGTTAGTCAATCAATGCATGTGCGTGCCAAAATATTACCCCTTACACCGTAATCTTTTATTTCCCATAATTATATTTGATGTAACATGTTTCAAATTTCTTCTGAAAATATTAGTACAGTATATCCACCTCAAATTCACCAATACATACAATCTGAAGCAACTCAGCAGGTCTGGCCTCATGTGTGGAGAGAGGAACTAAGTTATTGTTTTGAGACCAGTGACTTCGTCAGAACTGAATGCAGCTGGGAAAAAGTGGTGATAGTGATGATGTTGGGGATAGAGTTGGGGAAGGTGTGGATAGAATACACAGAGTTGGCATCAAAAGAGAAAGACAAAAAAGGCAAAGCAAGCAAAGGGATTGCTGATGGTAAGCTACGAGTGAGTTAAATGCTGAGTGAGGTGCTAACAAAAAACGTGAATGGTTGAAAATGGGTTGGCCTTATTAGTAGCAACCCATATAAAATCAGATGTAGGAGTGTGGAGGTGGGTAACAGGCATGGCAGAACTGCATTCTGTCTTCTGTATTCATTGCTCACAATGTGATCTCCTTTATGCTGCTCAGACAAAATGCAGACTGGGTGACCACTTTATGGAGCAATTACAGTTTATCTGTAAACATGACCCTGAGCTTCCAGTTGCCTGTCACTTCAATGTACTATCATGTTCACATTTCCAACATTTCTTTCTCAGGATTGCTGCAGTGCTCCAGTGAAGCTCAGTCCAAGCTGCAGGAATAATGCCTCATCTTCCACCTGGGTATTTTACAACCTTCAGGATTCAACATTAAGTTTAACAATTTCTGATCATGAATACCCTCTTCTATGTTTGTTATCCTCCCCACACATCTCTAGTTTCCTGTTTTGTCTATGGGTTATTCCCAGTACAGCCACCAGGGACTCAGATCAATCTTTGCCTCACCTCCACTTGTTCATTGTTCTTTTCTGCTCCCATCATTTCATATTTTAAATAAACTCTTGTACTTATGTCCTTTGCAAACAATTCAACCTCAGCATCATTCATAGCTACTCTTCACTGAGGGTCTTAATTATTGGTAATGTGTTGCTTGGAGTTGCATGTTGCGATCATACAGAATCCAAGATGTTGCAAACTCTGCAGAAATTGCTCAGCAAACGGAAACTTCTGAAGGGCAATTCCCCTTCCCAACAGTCGATTAAAGTGAAGAATTTGGAAAGTTTCTCTTCAGTTAACAGATATCTGGGAAAAGTTAGACAATTAATAATCTTGTTGACCTTCTGGATGTTTATTAAGCTGACTCTCCAACATAACACACAACCCCAGCTACACCTTCTTCAATCCTTTCAGATCCCAGACACCTGACAATCAACTTTTCAAGCCCCTGCTCATACCTCTGTAACCCAACACGCTTCCACCAACCCTACCCTCTATCAGCAGGCTAAAGCCCAATGGCTCCAAATTCCTCTCACCCATCAGTCAGTCATGACATCATTCCCTCCTGCCACTATCAGCCCAGATAGTCCCCCTCTGCCATCATTGTCTCCAACACCATTGGATCTCCCCTGTTACCAGCCCTTACAAACCCATGCACCCCGATCCTGATCTGCTGTAAGTACTCCATCAATTTTCTGATACCTTACCCTCCTGGCACCCTGCTTACCTGGCACCCTACCCCCTTGGGACCCTAACTTCATATTCACCTTACATACTTGCGCTTTCACAACACAGCTGTCAAAGTGGCTGACTGTTCTGCTGGACATTTAAATCACATCGCACGGCACCTGACCACACCAAAAAGGGTCTGGTTTGACTTCTCCCCTATCCTTACAATGGGGAAACTGTGATGATTTTCCAAATGCTTCCTGTTTCTGAAGTTGCCAAGGTGGAATTTTCACTAGAAATATGGATTTTCGCACACTAACTGAAAAAAAAAGGACAGAGTGGTAATTTGACAGTGATTGCTATTCCTTGGAATATCTGAGCCCACATCTATGCAACCTCCTGAGCAGTATGTCCCTCCCAAATGCCCTACTCCTCTGATTCTGGCCTTTCATTCATCCTATTCCTTTTGCTCATTGTTGATAGTCAAGATTTCAGTTACCTCATTCTTACCCCCAACCTCTCCAGAGATTAATTTCCCTTTCCACTTCCATCTTTAAAAACCTCTTCTAAGCTCATTTCTCAACAAGTTTAGATCCCCTACATCTCATCCTCTCCATTTTTATGACACTAATTTATGAAGCCATTTCGACATTTTTGCTCTAAAGATATTGTATAAAGGAAGCTGTTGTGTGTTTCATGATGAATGTTTCTGTTGCTCTAAATATGACTTTTCATGAGTAATGTTCTGGATACCAACATATACATCGTTGACGTTTTGAGTAATCAAAGTACTTCCTCATATTTCATTCACATATTTATTGCCTTCTAGTTGTTTCTTGGACCTCACAGAATATGAAATTAAACTGTTATTTTCAAGGTTGTTCATCCAAGAAATAGAAAGCACCCCTGTAAATATCAGCTTAACATGTTAATTAGAACATAACTGATCAACAAATAAGAGCACCAACAAAATTAAATTTGTTTCTCTGAAGTTAATTTTGGGACCAGTACTGGTAACCAGAAAAAATGATATCATAATAGTGCCACTGTTTGACTGCAATGGGTGCAATGCATGAATGTCTACAGTAGAGTCAAAATAACAGCATCAAGTTTCCTTGTCGTCAGTACCACATACATAGAATAAATAAAGAATTATGAACGGCTTTGTGGAGTTATGGTCACCCTTGCAGCTCAAAGGGTTTCAGCAACATACACCCATAGAATTTCAAAACCAACAGCTGTAATTTAAACTTAATATTTAAAATAGACACTGAATGTAAAGGAAAGTGGCTTGTGACTCCTTTTTCCAATCCAACATGGAGAAACTGCCTTCTGCTGTACATTACTCTTATGTATACCATGCTGATTTAACCAAAAACATCCTTTTATCATTTTTATAAAGGTCAAAGCATGTTAAGTATTATAAAAAAAAACACATTAAACTTGTAGTCATGTGCAGAATACCAGGATTTTAAATGCTACCCCATGCTATCTCCCCAATAAAAAAAAAGTTCCCTGCAGTAAATTTTTCACATGAATAAATGAACTGATTCAGGTAGTTGAGAATGTGGATGGCAGAATACCAGCAACTGCTAAATCAATGGACATGTTTTCACTATCTCTATGACACAGTACAATTTTGAATAACTGGACCATGATAATTAGGAGTAAATTGCAGAATAATTCTGCGTCTGCTATAGATTTGGAAAGTTCCACAAGTACAGATAAATACTTAAAGCTGTTATAGCATTAGATGAATTGTTGTATATAATTTCTCAATCTTTCATGGGAAATTTTAAGAAAGTAATTAGGACCAAGAACCCAACTCTATCAGCATTATGATTTGATGTCGTATTCAATAAATCTATATTACCCCACACTAAGCCTGAATTCTGACTGCAGTTGGGACTGGGGTGGAGGGGAATATGGTGTGTGTGTGTGTGTGTGTGTGTGTGTGTGTGTGTGTCCGTGTGTCCCCTATTCCAAGATCTATAGAAATTCAACAAATTCTTGTGCACCAAGAATTTGCAATTGGTAAGGAGGGTTACGGTTGATTTATTCAGTTTGTTAAAGCAGAACTGTTGTTAAATCTAAAGGCTACCCATTGTCAGTGATTGTCAAAGTCAGCTTTACATTGTTCAATTCTGACTGCATTCAAGCTGCGACGGAGGAGGGTACAGCACCTGCATCTCCCAGCTGCATTGTGAAATGATCTCTGTAACAGACTAAACCAACATATTAACTTCAACATGGATTCCATTGGCAGAACGAGTGAGCTCTGAGTTTCTTTTCTTTTTTTTTAAATGGAGAGTCCTTCACCATTGATCCAGCTCCCTCAGAGCCAGCTCTCAGAATGAACAGGATGTCTGACACTTCTGTTCCTGAGGTCATGTTGCAGTTGTATAAGACTCTGGTGTGGCCTTATCTGGAGTATTGTGTGCAGTTTTTGTTGCCATACTATAGGAAGGATGTGGAGGCACTGGAACGGGTGCAGAGGAGGTTGACCAGGATGTTGCCTGGCATGGTAGGAAGATCATATGAGGAAAGGCTGAGGCACTTGGGGCTGTTCTCATTGGAGAAAAGAAGGTTTAGGGGAGATTTGATAAAGGCGTACAAGATGATTAGGGGTTTAGATAGCGTTGACAGTGAGAACCTTTTTCCGCGTATGGAGTCAGCTGTTACTAGGGGACACAGCTTTAAATTAAGGGGAGGTTGGTATAGGACAGATGTTAGGGGTAGATTCTTTACTCAGCGGATTGTGAGTTCATGGAATGCCCTGCCAGTATCAGTGGTGGACTCTCCCTCTTTATGGTCATTCAAGTGGGCATTGGATAAGCATATGGAGGTTATTGGGCTAGTGTAGGTTAGATAGGCTTCGGTTGGCGCAACATCGAGGGCCGAAGGGCCTGTACTGCGCTGTATTTTTCTATGTTCTATGTTCTTTTTTTTACAGGACGTGCGTGAGCTCTGATATTGACAACAGTGTCTGGATTCCAACATGGCCAGAACTGTTGGTTGCTGGCATCCATCAAGGCATCAGAAAATAAATTAAGAGCTTTTTGTGAAATTGGAAATCTTCTACTTTGTCTATGCTCAATTGGTGCATGATCACCGCAGAGGTGTAATGAAAATCAGTGGAAGTTGCCATGACATAATCATGGACTTTGCACTTTTTCACTTAACTTGGAACACCAGATGATGGCAGGTCAAAGACATGGGGCGTTTCCTCCACATTTGGCAGATTATACCTGTATGGAACTTCACTGTGATAAGTGTAGGTGCTCTCGGAATCTTGCCCAGAGGAATGGGTCATGAAGTTATATTTTGCTCCAATATGCACAAACAAATATTGCAAAGAAGATTACAGTTGGAAGAGGCATCAAGAAAAATTGAATGAAGTTGAGAGAGAACTGACAAGAGATATGAAAATCAATCAATGAAATAGAGCTTTCCATGGCACGCCAAATCCCCAGAAAACTGAATGAATGCTTTATGCGGGCGGTGTAGATTTAAGATTAATGAAGAAGTGATGAATATTGAGAATACTGATGACCTCTTCTAATTTTGCTTCTAAGAGCCCAAATACCACATATGCCAATACAAATACAGATGGTAGAATTAGAACTAGAATGAGGTTTTTTTTGTCATGTGTACTCAAGTACAAATGTACATGGGTCCAGTGAAAAGTCTACAAAGTTGCCATTCCCAGCACCATCTTAGGTACAAAGGTAACTAGGAACAAAATTTTAAATTGTAAGTAGAAAAAGAAAGAAATAAATTAAAAGTCCTTCTTAGTAAAAAGTGCAAAAATAATGAATTGAACTGAAAAAGCATTACAGTGCATCTTTAGCTATGCACTTGCAGAAGCTCCATGCTGGGCATTCCCTTCGATGGCTCAATCTCTTCCCACATGCTACTGCCTCACTGCCAAACATCAGCCCCGCCCGGGCTCCAGCTGTCTCACTGCCCCACTGTCTGGGCTCATCAGCCATCTCACTGTCCCACTGTCTGGGCTTCAACCGTCTCACTGTACCAAAATCTGTGCTCATCAGCCGTCTCACTGTCCCACTGTCTGGGATCATCAGCCGTCGCACTGCCTCACCGTCTGGGATCATCAGCCAAATCACTGCCCCACCATCTGGGATCATCAGCCGTCGCATTGTCCCAATGTCTGGGCTCATCAGCTGTCTCGCTGCCCCACTGTCTGGGCTCATCAGCCATCTCACTGCTCCACTGTCTGGGCTCATCAGCCATCCCACTGCTCCACTGTCTGGGGACATCAGCCGTCTCACTGCTCCACTGCCTGGGATCATCAGCCATCTCACTGCCCAACTGCCTGGACTCATCAGCCGTCTCACTGCCCCACTGTCTGGAATCATCAGCCGTCTCACTGCCCCACTGTCTGGGATCATCAGCCAAATCACTGCCCCACCATCTGGGATCATCAGCCGTCGCATTGTCCCACTGTCTGCGCTCATCAGCCGTCTCACTGCCCCACTGTCTGCGTCATCAGCCGTTTCACTGCTCCACTGTCTGGGATCATCAGCCGTCTCACTGCCCCACTGTCTGTAGTCATCTGGCGTCTCACTGCCCCACTGTCTGGGCTCATCAGCCGTCTCACTGCTACACTGTCTGGACTCATCAGCTGTCTCACTGCCCCACTGTCTGGGATCATCAGCCGTCTCACTGCCCCACTGTCTGGGCACAACAGTCGCCACACTGCCCCACTGTCTGGGATAATCAGCCGTCTCACTGCCCCACTGTCTGGGCTCATCTGCCCTCTCACTGCCCCACTGTCTGCGCTCATCAGCCGTCTCACTGCCCCACTGTCTGGGATCATCTGCCGTCTCACTGCCCTACTGTCTGGGATCATCAGCCGTCTCACTAGCCCACTGTCTGGGCTTCAGCCATCTTACTGCCCCAGTGTCTGAAGTCATCAGTCATCTCACTGCCCCACTCTCTGGGATCATCAGCTGTCTCACTGCACCACTGTCTGGGATCAAGTGCCCCACTGTCTGGGCTTCAGCCATCTCACTGCTCCACTGCCTGGGCTCATCAGCCATCTCACTGCTCCACTGTCTGGGCTCATCAGCCATCTCACTGCTCCACTGTCTGAGCTCATCAGCCGTCTCACTGCCCCACTGTCTGGATTCATCACCCGTCGCACTGCCCCACTGCTCCACTGTCCGTAAACATCAGGCATCTCACAGCTCCACTGTGTGGGCTCATCAGCCATTTCACTGCCCCACTGTCTGGTCTCATCAGCCGTCTCACTGTCCCACTGTCTGGGTTCATCAGCCGTTTTACTGCCCCACTGTCTGGGCCCATCAGCTGTCTCACTGCTCCACTGTCTGAGATCATCAGTCGTCTCACTGTCCCACTGTCTGGGGTCATCAGCCGTGCCACTGCTCCACTGTCTGTGATCATCAGCCTTCGCACTGCCCTACTGTCTGGGATCATCAGCCGTCGCACTGCCCCACTGTCTGGGATCATCAGCCGTCTCACTGTCCCGCAGTCTGGGATCATCAGCCGTTTCACTGCCCCACTGTCTGGGATCATCAGCCGGCTCACTGTCCCACTGTCTGTGATCATCAGCCGTCTCTCTGCTCCACTGTCTGGGTTCATCAGCCGTCTTACTCCTAACTACTCTGGACCTTGACAGTGCTGCAATGTTGTCGGCTGCTGGACCTCCACTGGCTCTCTGGCCTCCATCTCACCAAGAGCCAAAGTCCCGATCTGGCCACTGCCATGCTCCAGATTCCAATGCTGTCACCTCCACATCCAAGCTCTCTCCAGATGGTAAGTAAAAAAGTATCAATCACCCAAGATTGCCCATCAGAATACAAAGTGCAGTCATTTTCCACTGCATAGCAATGGAGTGACTTGGAGGCTGGGGCAGTACCCAGGAACAGGAGAAGGATCTCTGGGAAGGCACACTGCCAGGCAGCTGGAACAAAAGTGAGCATCAATGAGGATGTAAGTGCCTGTTCACCAGGGTCAGAGACTGTACAGTAAATCCCCCCTCACGCACAGACAGAGAGTGTGCATCAATGAATGTACCACCTAATAAAGAACCTGGGGTGAATGCAAAGAACAAGCCCTTGAAAATCAAAATATAGTCCCTGAAAATAAATTTTAAAATTCCTCAAGAAAATCTCGGAGGACTTCTCAAGAGTTATGACCCCTGCTATATAAGGGATAGTCAATGTGGCTTAGTGTTTGGGAAAACATGCCTCACTAACTTGATTGCATTTCTTGAAAAGGTGACAAAGGACATTGATGAAAGCAGAGTGGTAGGCATTGTCAGTATGCATTCAACCAGGTTCCATGTGATAGGCTGGTCAGTAAAGTTAGATCCTGCGGAATATAGAGGGAAAAAGGTTGTTTATTGGACTGGACGCCTGTGACCAGTGAAGTGCCACAAAGATCAGTGCTGTTTCCACTGCTTTTTGTGATTTATATAAATAATTTGGTTGTGAATTTAGGAGGTATGGTTAGTAAGTTGGCAGAAGACACCAAAATTGGAGGTGTATTAGACAATGAAGAATGTTATCTCAGAGGACATTACATGATCAGATGGGCCAAGGAGAACCAGATGGAGTTTAATTTAGGTAAATGCAAGATGTTGCGTTTTGGTAAGGACAGGATTTCCACAGTTAAAGGTGGGTCCTGGGGAGTGTTGCCAAACAAACAGTCTGAGGGGTGCAGGTGCATAGTTCTTTGAAAGTGTAATCGCAGGATGTTGATGGAGGCATTTGGCAGACTTACCTTCATCAGTCAGAGCACTGAGTATAGGAGTTGGGACATCATGTTGGGGCTGTACAGAACACCGGTGAGGCCACTTTTAGAATATTGCGTTCAATTCTGGTCTCCCTATTACAGGTAGGGTTTGAGCTAAAGGGAGAGACTGAATAGGCTGGGACTATTTCCACTGGAGCATCAGTGGCTGAGGGGTGACCTTACGGAGGTTTATAAAATCATGAGGGGCATGAATAGGATAAATAGCCATGGTCTTTTTCCCATGGTTGGGAGCCCAAAACTGGAGGGCATAGGTTTAACTGAAAGGGGAAAGATTTAAAAGGGGTCCAAGGGTCAACGTTTTCACGCAGAAATTTAGAAGGCATCCGAATGAGTACATGAATTGAAGGGTTTAGAGGGATGGGGATCAAATGCTGGAAAACGGGACAAAGTTAAATTGGAATGTCTATTCGGCATGGGCGAGTTCGACGAAAGGGTCCGTTTCCATGCTGTATAACTCTATGACTGTATTAGTCTATAACTCCTCTGTGATGGGTCTCTCTATATCATGTTGGCTTGGTGGTTAGCAGTGCTGCCTCAATGTGCCAGGAACTCGCATTCAATTACACCCCAGACGACTGGTGTTTGCACTTTCATCACATGTGTATGTGTGGGTTTCCTCCAACAGGCCAAAGATATGCAGGTTAGGCAGATTGGCTACAGGTAATGCAAGGTAGTGGTGGATCTGGGTGGGATGCTCTTCAAAGGGTTGGTGTGGACTTGACAGGCCAAATAGCCTACTTTGACATGGTAGGGATTATATGTCTCTATGAATCTTTTAGATTCAGACAGTGAACCTGTGAGTTATATTTTGCTTTCCTCAGGTGAAATAATTCAAACACCAAATCAACATTAGTAAATTATATTTTTATTTACTATTATTACTTTAGTATGCAAAGGTACTATGCCTTTAAGTGATACTATTTACAAAATAAGTCTTGCTTTCAATATTGAATAATCCCACCACTAAGCTTGGCAATGTACTTAAATTTAATGAGTGGAACCAAATGTGGTTTTCACGTGGCTCATGATTATCTAGAAGTAATTGCATAAATCTTAGATTTTTTCAGACCATTCATGCTTGGATAATTGTCCAGAAATAAATATCTGTAGAAGTCAATAATGTAGAATGTAAGTGACACGATGAAACTGGAAGAGTTATTATCCCATTCATTTAAAGCAAGGTTCATTCGGTTAAGATCTTATATTTCAGTTATTCTCCATATTTTAGGCTGGGTGTGTTGCAATCTTCTGCAATATAAAAAACACCAGGTCTGCGAAAGAGTGCTCATGATGTTTTATGGAGAAACTTCATGTTGTTCATACTAGCATGGAGCTGAATTTTTAAAGCAAGCAGTAATTTTAGAAGTACTCATTCACTCTGCAGTACTGGCTTTATGTTTTAAATAATGGAGAGAAAAAACTAACTGCTCAGTTGTCTTTTGAATAATTTGAATTTTCACTGGTGGCTGGGGGTAGAGGTGAATTGTGAGTATCTATCAGCTACAGTGGTGGCAGGGACTCCTGGTTGTTATAGGTGCAGATTGGGGACTCCTGGCTGTGATTGACCCAGAGACTGGGGACTCCTGGTTTTCGTAGGCCTGGAGTCGGGACTCCTGGCTGCGGTAGGCCAGAGTGGGGACTCTTGGCTGTGGTTGGCCTGGTGTAGGCCAGGTAGTGGTGGCATGAGAAGCCAGGGTCTCCTTGAGGCCAACCTTGTGGAGACATTGCAGAAGCCTGGAAGTGTGGTTGGAACCAGTCAATGAAGATGAACTTGTAAATACTTTCTTTTCATTCATCTTGAAACTTAAAATGCCGCAGGATTATGGTGACAATACACTTTTCACTGTATCTCTCCAGATATATGTGAGAACAAAATCATTCGTTAATTACTTTTTTTGGTTTGGTCCAAGTGGCATTGAGTTTTTTTGAGGACTTATCACCCTCTGTGCTTTCTCAGTGTATCTTACCAAACTCACCTCACTAATTCACTTCCCTATGGTGTCTCTCAGAGCTGATTTCCTCCCCTCACTTTTCTTTGAATATGATGGTATCCACTGGCATCACTTTAAAGACCGCTGTGCACCCACACAGCACTATAAGGCTAGGGCTGTCCTGCATGGTTCCTGACATTTGCCAAGGATATGGCAAGCAGTGGGTAATTGGAGTGCAGCTCTGTGTGCAGGAGGACCTGATAAATGGCATTGCCAGTGTGTGATTTCTTCCTCCATGAGGACCAGAAGTGGAGGCCAGATACCAACCATGATCCGAGGTTGCCTTCTGAGTTAACGTGGTCTCAGGTGTCAGGAGAGGTACCCAGCAATTCAAGAAGAAGGTCAATGTCCTTCTCCACTTTGTTTTTGTAAGTACTGCCATGTTCTGTCTGATACTCCATTCTACTACTGCCTGCAACATCTTCTTCTTTTGCTTTCACTCATTTAAACCCTGATGCCACTAACCCTGCAAACCCATCTGTACTGACTACTCAATGGCTCCGAACATTTCCCCACCTGCCCAGTAACAGAAGTGCCAATCACTTTTATCTCACATGTCCCTGTCTCTTTCTGATTCCATGAGTCAAACAGCCCACCATAGGGCAGAAACAGTCAAGATGGGTGTTGTGCTGCTCATCATTCAGCTTATCACCCCTTGTGATGAGAGTTATGCATGGACTGGTATCAGAAGCAACCCTTTACTTACTGAGCTGGGAACCCCTGAGTGAAGGCTATTCCTATTGACTTGGTTGAGGATGGCTGACAACTAGAACAAATTTTTCAGTTTTGCAGCTGTGCTAAGTGACACGGCAGTGATAGTTCAGCCTAATATCTCTGGCTGAGATGGCAAAACACAAAAATGCATGGCAAAGCAATACAAGGCAGAGGTGCTGTGAGCATTAGTTAGACAGAGTCAGTGAGCGCCATGAGAACAAGTGAAGAGTCTGGAGATGCAACCAGGCCCACTCAATAATCTAGTTTTATGAACAGAGTGCACAGTGTCCTTGCGGCAGCATTACAGCCCAAGTGCAGCACTGAAGTGCAGAAGCTTTCTATAAGTGGATCAGAGATAAGTCATGGGTGTTCTTAGATGCTGACAGGTTGGATGCTAATGATGGGGAATGTGGGTGTGTGTGGCAAAAGTCTATGAAACATGCTCACGATATTGGTGCTTAGTTTTCAACATGGGGGTAATTTGGGTTAAATAGCAAGTTGAAATCTGTAGCTTTTGCTCTAATTTCCAAGTTGAATATTCCTGAAATCTTGTTTGGTTGGTGAATTTGATAAAATGGTAGGCTGAGTATTAGTGAGGTGATTTGTGGCATTAACAAGACATTTAACATGTGTTAATCCCTGTCAATTGGCATCCTACCACTGCCTAGTGGGGCCCTCATAATATTGCTTGTGAAATTCATCAAAGATGGAGCGAGATGATCTCAATCTTGAGGTGGACCTCACTGCACTTGTAGCTTGATTCTTCACACATCTTACCATAGGCCACGTCACGCCGACCCCTATAAAATTCTGCCCATCAACTTTCCTGTCCAATATAGTTCCATCTCTCAGCTTTCTTGTTGTCTACCAAGGGTAATGTGATGACATGGAGGTGCAGGTGTTGGGCTGAAGTGGATAAAATTATGTATAGAAATCTTACAAGTGAAACTGCAATGATCCATTCAGTGACTTCTGTTGTTTCCTTTGCCCCATACCTACTAAGCAGCTGACCATTCAATCTCCCCTTTCTGGTACCCAGCCTAGCTAATATTATCATGCTCCCTCTTCTCAGGCATGATCTTCAATTCTTCTGAAACCACAAGCACCATTACCAGTCAAAAAAAAATGCTTAAATGCTCTGTCCTCATAAATTTCACTGCTTCCCTTTCCATTTTCATAGTTCTTATGTTTGTCAGTTTGAGTCAGGTTTTCATCCTCATTATGGTACTGAGGGTCATAACAGACATCCTTTGTGATGGCGTTGCACTTTTCCTTCTCATCATCTTCACTCTCTCTCTTATCAACTTAATGAAATTATCCTCACTTTTCACTCTTCAGCCTGATGACAGCAAGAACATCTGGGACAATGGCTTTCTCTTCTCATTCTTGCATTGTTACCTCCAGTCTCCTGAGTATCCAGCCTTTGCCCCATCTTTTTTGTTGTCCATGTGCTTCTTCCACATTTGGGCAGCTTCCATGTGTATGCCAGCAGCATCCAGGTCTACCTCTCCCACTGGCACACTTAAATACTGCCTCTGAGTTGTCAAGCTGATCATTCAACATTCTGTTTTTGATTGGCTAGAGTTCAAATTCTGATCTTCAGCCTGAATCCTGTGTCTTCAAAGCAGAGGTGATAGCCTAATGGTATCATTGCTGGATTTTAATCCAGAGACCCAGGTAATGTTCTGGGGATCTGGGTTCAAGTCCTGCCAAGGCAGATGGTGGAATTTGAATTCAAGAAAAATTTGGAATTTATTATCTAATGATCACCTATGAATCCATTGCTACTTGTTGGAAAACCCTATCTGGTCCACTAATGCCCTTTAGAGAGGGAAACTGCCATCCTTACCTGCTCTGTCCTACATGTGACTCCAACAATGTGGTTGACTCTTAACTGCCCTATGGGCAATAAATGTTGGCCTAGCTAGTGACACCCTCATCCTGTAAATGAATGAAAAAAGGTGAGAAGGAGAATGAAAATCATTCAGTGAAACAAGAATGATTTAGATTAGATTATATTCCCTATAGTGTGGAAACAGACCCGTCGGCCCATCAAGTCCACACCAACCCTCTGAAGAGTAACCCGCCCAGACCCATTTCCATCTGACTAATATACCTAGCAATTTAGCATGGCCAATTCACCTGACCTGCACATCTTTGGACTGTGGGAGGAAACCGCAGCACCTGGAGGAAACCCACGCAGACACGGGGAGAATGTGCAAACTCCACACAGACAATCACCCGAGGCTGGAATCAAACCCGGGACCCTGGCACTGTGAGGCAGCAGTGCTAACCACTGAGCCACTGTGTTTTAGTGCAGTCACGAACAGGGAAGCCATAAAAAAAGGTGGGAATTTCACCTGCAAAGGGTGTGAAAAACCCCCCTTCATCTGCAGAAGGAGATTTCCTCCTTTTTGCTGGGGAGGAGATAGGAATCCTCCATTTTAACTGCAAAACATAGAAAAACCCTTCAGTGCAGCAACAAGAAAAGCAGAACTGTTATTACTGTGAATTTAAAGTCTGCATGATATATCTGAGGTCGTGGTTTTGGGCAATGGGCCGCAGTTTGCTCATGAGCTCTTTGACCGATTTGCAGCCAGTCCTGGATTTGAACATGGTCATAAGCTCACCAGGATGCCCAAAATCGAATATGGAGACCAAGTTTGGGGTCAGGGCAATTAAGTCACCATTGAAGAAAAATATCATCCTCTGTGGATCATTACTAAATTATGAATCCACCCCATTTTGATGGGGTTTAGTACCATCAATGTTGCTGATAAGAAGAAGTTTCAACTCAACTTTCCATTTTTCCAAAGAGCGTGACTTCATATTTGTGCCTACAAGATAATGAAGACCATTATAAGGAACAATCTTACCCTACACAACAGGACACAAACAATAGGTACTGCCTTGCAAAGTATTTGTCATATTTAGACAGGGGCAACAGGTATGGATCAGCTATCTGAACATCATCCAGGGAGCTTGCAGCCCAGCAGAGGCCATACATATTTCACGCTGTGGGAGTTAAATTATGAGTTTAAAAAAACCCAAAGACCTGCAGATGGTCGAAATCAGAAACAAGAACAGAAATTTGCTGATCTAGAGGCCTGGCAGAAGCTGTGGAGAGAAAGCAGAGTTAATGTTTTTGGTCCAGTGACCCTTCTTCATAACACTCATAGATTAATTTTGCACTACTGATTGATTGGATGAGCTCAGTGGGGAATTTGATAACACAAGGACTTAGAATAAAAAAAACAGAGTTGCAGAATCATAGAATTCTTACAATGAGAAAAGAGGCCATTCAGCCCATCGGATCTGCGTCAACCCTCCAAACAGCACTTCACTCAGACCCAGTCCCCTACACCATCCTCATAACCCTACATTTACCATGGCTAATCCACCTAGCTGGCACATTCCTGGACACAATGGACAATTTATTATGTTCAATCTGTCTATTCGGCACATCTTTGAACCTAAAGACTTGATACTGTCAGGAAGAGAATCAAGATCAACAATCTTCAAACTAGCAACATTACCACTGTGCCAAACCTATAGGAAATTTGTTGCAGGAGAATAGTGGAACAACTAGATCATTTGACTTTGTATAGTTAGAGACCACTGGAGTGCCACAAGGATCAGTGCTGGGTCCACTACTTTTCATTATTTATATAAATGATTTGGATATGAGCATAAGAGGTATAGTTACTAAGTGTGCAGATGATACCAAGATTGGAGGTGTACTGGACAGCGAAGAGGGTCACCTCAGCTTACAATGGGATCTTGATCAGATGGGCCAATGGGCTGAGAAATGGCAGATGGAGTTTAATTTAGATAAATGTGAAGTGCTGCATTTTGGAAAAGCAAATCTTACCAGGACTTATTCACTTAATGGTAAGGTCCTAGGGAGTGTTGCTGAACAAAAAGACCTTGGAGTGCAGGTTCATAGCTCCTTGAAAGTGGAGTCGCAGGTAGATAGAATAGTGAAGGTGGCGTTTGGTATGCTTTCCTTTATTGGTCAGAGTATTGAGTACAGGAGTTGGGAGGTCATGTCGAGACTGTACAGGATATTAATTAGACTGCTTTTGTAATATTGTGTGCAGTTCTGGTCTCCTTCCTATTGGAAGGATGTTGTGAAACTTGAAAGGGTTTAGAAAAGATTTACAGGGATGTTGCCAGGGTTGGAGGATTTGAGTTATAGGGAGAGGTTGAATAGGCTGGGGCTGTTTTTCCTGGAATGCTGGAGGTTGAGGGGTTACCTTATAGAAGTTTATAAAATCATGAGGGGCATAGATAGGATAAATAGACAAAGTCCCTTCCCTGGGGTGGGGGAGTCCAGAACTAGAGGCATAGGTTTATGGTGAGAGGGGAAAGATATTAAACAGACCTAAGGGGCAACATTTTCACGCGGGGGGTGGTATGTGTATGGAATGAGCTGCGAGAGGAAGTGGTGGAGGTTAGTACAATTGCAATATTTCAAAGGCATTTGGATGGGTATATGAATAGGAAGGGTTTGGAGGGATACGGGCCGGGTGCTGGCAGGTGGGACTAGATGGGGTTGGGATATCTGGTCGGCATGGACAAGTTGAACCGAAAGGTCTGTTTCCATGCTGTACATCTCTATGACTCTATGACTGTAATTGGATGGAAATGGGTAATGGCATATCTAACAAAAATCTCTAATATTAATAATGATGAAACGTCTTGTGAATGATGTTGCACATGCGTCTGAAAGAACAGATACTGAATAATGCCATAAGCACTACAATTAGTTCATATGGACTTGGTTTGAAAAGCTGAGGATCTGGAAGGGACAAGACCAACTTTGGGACCTCCTCAAACTCTCTGTCACAACATCTTTCACATCAACATAATCTGTAACTGGGTGCTAAAATGCACTAAACTGCATCTTGTTAACCACAGAGCCTCTCCTAGTTAGACCACAAATTTGTTCTCCTGTACTATACTAGACCAAGCAAGCCCTGAAGTTTCCCACAACTGAAAAAAAGAGAATGGTTGTAGGATCATCATTATGACTTATCAGCTCATACATTGTTAGACTAGATTAGATTCTCTATAGTGTGGAAACAGGTCCTTTGGCCCAATAAGTCCACATCAACCACCAAAGAGTAATGCAACCAGACACATTTCCCTCTGACTAATGCACCTAACAATAAAGGCAATTTAGTATAGCCAATTCAACTGACCTGCACATCTTTGGAGTGTGGGAGGAAACCCATACAGTCACAGGGAGAATGTGCAAACTCCATACAGACAGTCGCCCCAGGCTGGAATCAAACCCAGGTCCCTGATGCTGTGAGGCAGCAGTGCTAACCACTGAGCCACCATGCTACCCCTACAACATGCATCACCACACTTTTCTCATTCCTTCAACTCACCTTAAAATTCCTCCCTCTGACTTTGGTTTTAGTCACTCCTTCTAAAAATTCCCTAGTTTAGTGTCAAATTCTTTAACACACCTCTTTGACAGAGCTCAGGACATTTTCTATGTCCGTCATACAGTTAAGTGCAAGTTTTTGTTCACTGCTTTTACATTTTCTTCCCTTACCTCAAGCACCCTAGCATCTTAAAATGTGTGAAACTGATGACAATAATTTGTCAACCCTGCCCCTCCCCTCCCAAATGATGTGTCTGTCTCCTTTATCCTTCCCAATTCCCTATCAGTCACTACGACACACCTAACTTCATGTTTAAATCCACATGAAATTTTGCCATGACAGCTCAGAGGAACAAGCAGATAAAGCACACCAGAGAACATGTTTCTGCAGATGCAGGCAATTATTTCAAGAGCAATGAACAAAGGTTTCCGGACTGGATAGCCAGAACGTCATTTTGGACTCCAACGATATAATAGAAAATTTCCAAATGCAATTGCTTCAGGCATTGAAACTGGGTTTTGGTGTTTGTATCCATTGAAAACCTTTTGTTTCCTAAGTGTTCTCAACTTTTTTTGAGCTTCCACCACAGCTTGAAATCCAAACTTTGTGAAATTGACATAAATCAAATTCAGTTTGCTCATGACAGAAACACTATTTCCATGCACTCCATTTGAAAACAAAAGTTGGGAATTAGGGAAGTAAATCAAACCGACGAGAAACATTAGTCACTTGTCCTTTAACTTCACTTGTAAAACACCTTGTAAGACATTAATATTAAGTGTAATGGTATTTGATAGCTTGAATTGCTATTTTGTCAAGTTGACAAAAAAGGAAATGGCCTTTTTGCAACAATTTCCAAATATGTGCATAATTTGACGAATATGATTATCATAGCTGTGTAAGCAATGCAATCTGGATTTCATAAACCCCTTTCATATGGAACCACAGATGGTTTAATAATTTAAATTATTTTGCAGTACAGGCATTGTATTTATTCTCTGTTCTAACAATGATAGTTAAGTAAGAATCTCTTTCGAAAACCAGACTGGACTAAATGTTCGTGCTTAGCTTCACAGGACATTGAATGAATATGCAGCAGATAGATCTATGAGTGAAAGAGCTAGGTATGTGGAAGGTACTTGCAAGGCTGTAACTCACTCAGGAACTTCTGTTGGTGTCACGCACTCATAGTTTATGAGCACTGTCCAAACCTCTGAGATTGGACTTTTGCCTGTAACTTCATTCCAGGTGTTTGTTATTATTCATACAGTGATTTCTTGCCTCCTTCATGCTAACTCTAAAGTTGAAATTGTACGTTTTGCTGGTCTTGGCTTTCCTTCAATCTGTATGTGGTTAACTGGAAATTGTATCAATGTGTGGTATGCACTGGCCTGGATGAAGAGAGAATTGAATATAGAATAATGTATGGCAACAGTAGATTATAGAAAAATCTTAGTTGATTTTGAGTTAGTTACTCTTGATCATACATATCGAAAAGTAGCTTCCGATATCTATCAATTCTGATATTTATCTATCTAGCATTTTATTTGCATGATACAGGAAATGCCCTTCTATTCTTTAATTTAGATAAATGCGAGGTGCTGCATTTTGAGAAAGCAAATCTTAGCTGGACTTATACACTTAATGGTAAGGTCCTAGGGAATGTTGCTGAATAAAGAGACCCTCAAGTGTAGGTTCATAGCTCCTTGAAAGTGGATAGTATAGTGAAGAAGGTGTTTGTTATGCTTTCGTTTATTGGTCAGAGTATTGAGTACAGGAGTTGGGAAGTCATGTTGCAGCTGTACAGGACATTGGTTAGGCCACTTTTGGAATATTGTGTGCAATTTTGGTCTCCTCCCTATGGGAAAGATGTTGTGAGACTTGAAAGGGTTCAGAAAAGATTTACAAGAACGTTGCCAGGGTTGGAGGATTTGAGCTATGGAGAGAGGTTGAATAGACTGGGGCTGTTTTCCTGGAGCATTGGAGTCTGAGGGGTGAACTTATAGATGTTAATAAAATCATGAGAGGCATAGATAGTAAATAGACAAAGTATTTTCCCTGCGGTGAAGGCATCCAGAACTAGGGGGCATAGGGTGAGAGGGGAAAGATATAAAAGAGACCAAAAGGGCAACATTTTCACGCAGAGGATGGTACATGTATGGAATGAACTGTGAGAGGAAGTGGTGGAGGCTAGTACAATTGCAACATTTAAAAGGCATCTGGATGGGTATGTGAATAGGAAGGATTTGGAGGGATATGGGCTGGGTGCTGTCAGGTGGGACTAGATTGGGTTGAGATATCTGGTCAACATTGACAAGTTGGACTGAAGGGTCTGTTTCCGTGCTGTACATCTCCAAGACTATGTGACTCTTTTTTTTTGTACTATCCTCAATTATCTTGGTTGTAAACATGGTCATGAAAGCACAACAATAGAGGAAATGGGACATCAACAATCGAAAGCAATTGGATTGGAGTGTGATAACAATGGTGAATAACCTGTTGGAAACCAGGATGCAGGCTTTAGAGAAAAGTAATCCCTGTGTTGTGAGAAAACTGCAGGTCTACAATTTTCAGAACTAAATAGAATTTAAGAATCATGTATGTTAATACACAGACTACAACATAAAGCTTGAAATGTGAAACATTGTTAGTTGATATGAAGAATTATGATGAAAATTAAGGATATAAAATTATCTGATGAAGTTTTCAATATAGATTGTTGGGTATTACTGTTAATTAAAATGAAATAAAATTCCTGGCAAATCCAGCTGTAGGAAACTTACTTTTGCAGTGGTCTTCTCACTAGAAAGGTGTTTATTTTATTAAGCATATTATTCAAAGAATATACAATGGACTCTTTGTGGTTCACCACAAAATAAGCCACTGGGTAGGTTTGGACTTCAGGTGCAAGTGAATGATGAGGTCTGGCTTAAAAAGGTTTGTTTTGGCTATGTGCCACATTTCTATCCCACAGGGGTGGAAAGTGTGCAAGTAGTTTATTTTCCATGGTGTTTCTGTAATGCCCGTGACATTACAACAATGTATTATAGTAATTTCTGCAAGTTTAATTTGCTTCCTTCAAAGCTGCCCCAGTACCCCTACCAAGAAGGTAGTAGGACATAAATGACAAACAACTTCAATATTTTGCTGTCTTGTGCTTGGCCTCCTAGTTGATGTGTTCGGCAGGCATGCATTGGTTACTTGGCAGAACCTCAGGTTCTTTGGAGTTAAGAATTCAGCATGTCTTGAGATGGTGTCATTTTTTAAACTACCTTGCATTCCTTGTACTTTATACATATTATAATTTGGGGTTTGACCTGTTTTCTTTCTGCCACTTTTAACTGCTGCTCCTATAGATCAACCTAGGACCTGAAAGCCTTGTGTCTTTTCTCTTTGTGCCATCGGCAGAGGTGCATAGTAAAGCTTCAGTTATTTTACGTTAGACTGATTGTCACATATCGCATAACTCCATGCTCTACTGACTTACATTTGAATAGCAGGTACTAAACACAGTCCAGATTGTACAGACTAAAAATTACTAACATGTTTATTTACAATTGTCTCTCATATTTAATTATGAGAACGTCGATTTCTCATTGTTTCATATGCAATGTTTGCAGTTACCAGTCTATCTGTAAACATAGAAAAATATCAATAATATATTTGTCATTGATACTTTTAATAATCAATTATCGAAAATCGAGTACAGGTTTATGATCATTTTATTCAAGTAATGCAGAGAGAGTTAAAACGAAGTGAAACTCTAAAGGAGTACAGGAAGATTAAGTATCTTACACCATTCCTTTGGTCATGTAAGCATCTCATTATCCAAATTCCAATCTCACTTCATACAAACTTAAAAATGGAAGCGTTCATTCTAGGTCACGGGTTAATGTTGTTAACGTCTCCATCACCCAGCCAGCGTACACTTAATCCTATCAGGGACGGTGTGGTTTCAGTGGCTGGCATACCCACTTCTTCTCTCCTGCCTCAAGGCCACTCAAGAATGTTCCATTATATTACCTTACATTTTTGTACAGGGAGCTAGTTAGTTCAGTTTGTGATGCACAATGATTCCGACAGTGTGGATTCAATTCTTGCACAGGCTGAGGGTATTATGAAGGGCTCCCCTCCTCATCTGCTCCCATCACCTGAGGCATGATGACCCTTAGGTTAAACTATCACCAACATTCTTTCTGCTGAAAGAACAACCCTATGGTTTGGTAGCATGACAACAACTTTACCTTAATTTCGATAATCATGCTAACATTTCCTGCTGCTGCACTATCATGAGGATGTGTAAGACTCATTACTTGAAGCCTGCTTTTTATTCTACTTTGGAAATATTCAGTTAAACTTTCCAATCTAAAGATCTAAATTCACTCCACTTGATGTAGACAATATAAGCTTGTCTAAAAGAAATCAGTGTTTCAGGCCAAATATCTGAGGTCAAGGTTTATATGGGTAGTGCTTTTGAGGAATTGACACAATTAATTTGGGCCATTAAAGACCATTGTAATGGAATAAGGTAAAAACCAACAACACTAAAGAATCTAAATTAATTCTCTAACACTTTACATATTTTATAACGTTGCGTACTATATACATCTTAAACAACATAACCTTAAAATCAAAATGAATTAAGTGCAACACCTCTTATTTGCTGGTGGAGCTTTTATTGAATGGAGGGTGCTGGCTGGGGACACTGTGATTAAATCTGTCTTGGAAAAGTTCATGAATTGCTTTCCTATCCTGCTGCCAACTGTGATCCTTGAGTAGACTATTTTTTTACGACATGGGGTAAACCCTTATGTTAATTGAACCAAACACACAGAAAAGCTCACCTTGCCTCATAATCTGTTGAAGTATGAGTGACAGAGAACTACCCAAATTCCATTATTTAAAAGAAAAAAGTAAGTTTATTCTTTACCATTAAACAACAACTTTCTAGAACTGTAAGCCTCATTTGTCTTATGATTTATTTACCTCCCACTCTGTAACAATATACTGATCCAGTAAAGCCCCTATAAAATTTACAGAAAATCAATTTTCAAAACCAGCCAGCGTGTCGATCCTCCTCTGTATCTTCCTGGATCATCTTCAGTCTTCTATTGAAAAGATGTTTCATATGAAAAAGATGTCTTTGAGAGAGAATGCTTTTGAATATCAGTTGTTTGATGGCAGAAGGTGCTCTTTCTCCAGCTAACTGCTTTTATACCCCAAAACATTAGATCATCTCATTAGTTTAATGTTGTCAAAACAGTAAAATTCAAATTTGATTGGGTTTTAGTAACTTGGGGCATAATTTAAACCGATTAGTTGAATTCAAATGGTTGTGAAAACAATTTATTATCTGATTTACAGATCAAACGTTACAACTTCCAATTATCCAGCAGACTCTGCCTGCAGTTAGTCACATGACAAGCTTGCCAGCTTTTCAACTTTCACTCCCTCTTAAAGATACAATACATGCCTTCAACTCGATAACAAATTAATGCTCACTTCAGGAACATAGCCTGTCCTTCTTGATACTGGTCTGCTTTTTGTAGACTCCAGGTTAGGGTGGAGTCCCTTGTTCAAATGCATTGAGGGCCTGATCAAGGGACTGGTCTTTGGGAAGGAGCTGCAATCCACTCCTCATTCTTGCTGGTAATCCATCTCACCCCCACTCCCTGAAAACATCAACTTTGCAACCCTTCTCCTGCCATCACTGACCTGGGTCCTCTTCAATCAAAGGTCTCGGTGATGGCAGTACTGGTAGCAGCCATTGCATTCTGGGTACACCCTTTGATTTGCTAACAGAAATTAGCAGGAGGAGTTTCCACATGCCCCAGCTTCCTTGAACTTGGGGCTCTTGCCAGCTATCACTTGTTGTAAAGGGTTGGAAAGATTTATTATTGAGGAATGCTTTAAGCATTTCATACTGTGATGATATTAGATGGAGTATTGAGCAGAAAAGCTTAGGATCTTGAAGGATTAAGGTGCAAATCCAGATCCACCTCATCAACTTTGTAATAATGTCTACTTTAACAGTGTAAACTGGGACAAGTTATTAATTTGCAATCAACTACTTCTTGTTCGTTACAATAGCCTCTGCTTTAGATCAGTAAATGGTTTTCCTCTATTACACTAGACCAAGCAGGCTTTGTAGATCCCTACACTTAAGAGGATGATGGCAGTACATGTGTCCTATAGCAAGGTTGAGTTCAACTGCACAGACAACATGGTGAGCATGACTGTTCATATAGGCAGCCAATGCTCAGGATGGCCAATGTATCCACAGGACTCCAGCCACTGTAAGAAGCACTGGACTCCACGATAGGAAAAACTTTGAGATTATAGGGAGAATATGTAGTAGGTTGCTGCTTGCCATGAGAAAATGCAAACACAAAAAGATTGCATTACATAGATTGCACTTCAAACGTACTTGATTGGCTATGGAGAATTTTGAAATGTCCAGTATTCATAAAAGATGCTGTACAAAGGCAAGTCTTTCGTTATTTGAAAAACTGTATTTTTTTTCAGACAGGGTGTTTAATGGCTATGTACTGCAGGATTATTTCAAATTCTGAAAATCTTGAACAGCTAAAATTAAATACAAGAGATTTATAACAGAGAGCAACAAAAACTTTTTACACAAAGAATTATAACTGTGGACTTTTCTTCCAGGATTAGAGTTAGGAAGAGAAAAACAATATAAATATGAACATTTTTGACTGAATTGACAGATGAAGTGAAAGGGGAACAAGACACACAAATGTTAAATGGACTGGCTGGCCCACATTGACGATTTCCATGTTGTAAGTTCTATATAATGTTATGTACAATCTTAAGGAATAATGATCCTATCCAAATAAACTTTGACTTAATTAGATGCAGATCTCAATCAGTTGTTTATGTATTCTTCTCTTATGACTCAGAAACTAATTACCTTCTCATTGCAAGTACAGCTGTCATGGCTCCATTTCTAACTTTCCAGTTCTCTTTGGATCAACTTAAAATACATTTTGAAATATAAAACATAGCAAAGTACCTTGGGCAGAATCTTCCCAGCCTGCCTGAAGCCTGGAGGCCATGGGGATCTCAATTGGACAGGAGGCAAAAATTCAAATTCTCAAAAGAGGATTAAGGTTATGCTACTAAGTTCTCAGAGCCTTTTAGGTGGGTCAGCATTTCTGACCTTTCACATTCATCAGCATACTGCGAATATTCAATCACCCCCTCACTGTTGGAATCAAGTTCACAAGCACAGTTGTATTCGGCAAAAATATGAAATGTGTGTTCATAAACCCGAGTATAGATATGAGGTGTGTACCTGGTGAGATTTGGTAGAGTTTTTCAAAATCATGAGTGGGCTGGATAGCGTAAACAGGGAAAAAGCTGTTCATGATTGTAAAAGAAAATAAGGAAAAGATGGCACAGATTTAAAGTGATGTGCAAAAGAAGCAAAGATGATGTGAGAAAAAAAATTCAAATAGTGAATTAGGGTATGGAATGTACTGCCTGGAAATATAATGGAGGCAGGTACAATTGAAGCATTCAAGTGAGCATTTTTTGATTATCAAGATGGAAATTGTATGCAGGCATATGGGAAAAGCAGAAGATTGGTACTAGTTATTAGAACTGGTGCAGGTGCAATGGTCCAAATGAGCTCTTTCTGTTTTGGAACAATTCTGCAGTGTCATACATGGACAGTTTCCCACATTGTAAGGTCAATGCTGGATCAGCCTGGCTAGGGGTGCAGCAAGTTATGCACCTGGTGATATAGACTTCTTTCTCTAAGCTCCAGTGAGTACAATCTTAATTAGCAACTTGATCCGTTCGTAAGCAAGTTCCTCCTTGACGGATATTCTGAAGGCATGGGTTCAAATTCCACCATGATAACAAATGTCATAAATCTGGAATTATAATGCTTGCCTCAGTAATGGTGACCATAAGATAATTGTTAATTGTCATAAAATGTCCACCTGTCTCACTGCTGCCCTTTAAGGAAGTAAATCTAGTGCCCTTGCCTCGTCTGCCCTACATGTGAGTCCCAGTGCACACCAATGTGATTGATTCTTAACTGCCCTCTGCAGTGAACTAACAAGCAACTCAGATCAAGGCAATCCCATGCCAGAGATACCCATAACCCACAAAGCACTAAAGAAACTTCTTAATGGAGATGCATACAGTTTTAATGGTGAAACCTCTACACATTAATCTGGTCTTGGGAAGTCTCAGTCATCTGCAGCATTGCTTATTGTTGTTAAATGCTTGCAAACTTGCAAACAAGGCAACCACACTGGCTGACCACAACAAGCAAGTCAAGTGGGGCTGAGCTCAAAAGGTGGGTCAACTCAGAAAGCCATCTTTCTGGTTGTGTCCTTGTCCAATGCAAACCTTTGTTGAAAATCTCTATCATCAGGGAGAGGGTACAGAAGCCTGAACGCACACACCAGCCAGTTTCGTAACAGTTTCTACCCTGCTGTTGTTAGAATACTGAATGGACTCACTAGCTCTTCACATTCAGCCTGTACCTGTGTTTTTGTTTTTGTTGCTGTTTACCTATTATTTTCTTATCTATGGTACTGAACTCTGTGATCTGCCTGTATTGCTCGCAAGGCAAGGCTTTTCACTGTGCCTCGGTACACGTGACAATAAATTCAATTCAATTCAATTCGTTATGTACATTCTCTTAGATATAATGAAAGGCTCATGCAGCATGTCTCAATCACTACCGACCAGGGGCCCTAACTTCGGTGGTCAAGAAGTGCTTTGAAAGGCTGGTTCTGGCATTAATCAACTCCAGCCTCCCCATTACTCTTGACCAACTCCAATTTACCTATCGGACCAACAAATCCACGTCAGATGCCATATCACTTGCCTTTCCCTCCTCCCTAGAACATCTTGACACCAAGAACAGCTATGTGAGAATCCTACTCATTGTAACCTGACACAGCACAGTATATCATTCAACCTCCTGTGGCACTGGAGCCAGGTTCTTTCGAGCTGGTTATGGCTGATGACTCCACAGCCAACCTATTTTAGACTGCCTTTGTCAGTTGGACTGACATCTTGTTGCCATTCCTGGAGAAAGTAGCTTCCTTTCTCTCCAGGGCAGAAGCTCTAGGGGGTATATTGCAATAGTGTCGTACTGTTTTTTGATTAGTCTCTGACATGCCCAGAGGTGGATGGGGCTGATGAGTGAAGGTTGAGTGATGGCATTGATTATCCACATAATTATATTCTGCTCAGGTCATCACATATTCACAAATGGTTAAAACACCAGATTTGATTGCCGATGTTCTGCCTCCCTGATAGGACTTCCAACATCAGATGCCAGGTTTAAAAGTGTAGTGATTGGAATCAGGTTGACCTCGCTGACTACAAGGCCCTTGATTAGGGTTGTTAACTTGGGCCAATCCAGAAAGCTCTGACTGACCAATGTTAACAGGAGATAATAGGTCCAGGCAGTGGACCATGGAGGGGATGGTTATGGCTGATTGCCTGCCCCTCTCCCACAGTTATGTCAGAGCCTGGGTGTCCCTGGAGAAGGCATTCCTGATGAAGGGCTCTGGCCCGAAACGTCGAATTTCCTGCTCCTTGGATGCTGCCTAACCTGCTGTGCTTTAACCAGCAAAACATTTTCAGCTCTGATCTCCAGCATCTGCAGACCTCACTTTTTACTCCCTGGAGAAGGAGCATGCAGTGCCCACCAACGCCCTCGAGATTTTCAAGGAAAGGTGGGCACCACAGGGAATGGAGTATATTACTTCCCCCTCCAACTCTATTTTGATTTAATCCCTCCTCCCCTTCACCTTTTTGATCATACAGCATTGCCCTTTGCTGTGAAGGGCACTGCTTGTCACTGACCACTTGGGTGTTTTCTTTCTTCCTGGTGGTGGAAATTGAATACCTGTTGTCATTCACTGTGTCTCACCCCTGCACACACACAACATGGAGAAGGGAAAAAAAATATTAACAGGAGATTTAGTATCTCCTCAGTTCAGGTGACTGACTACGCACTGCCTGGCCATAGCCAGTGGACTGTGCACAAGCAAATAAATGGTGAAAACCAAACGAATTGCAGATGCTATAACTCAGAAACAAAAACAGAAATTGCTGGAAAAGCTCAGCAGGTGGGACAGCACTTTTAGCGAGAAATTAGAGTTAACTGAGGAAGGATTACTTGAGCAGAAATGTTAACTCTGATTTCTCTCCACAAATGCTGCTAGATCGGCTGAGCTTTTCTAGTAATTTCTGTTTTTAATTGTAGTTGTAAATAAAGGGTGACTTGGTGACAGGATATCGGCCTCTGTACAATTATTTCAAAAAGACACCCAGATGGCACTTCACTCTCATGTGGCCTGGCCTGAGCAGAATTCCCTCTGTGTTTATGCCTGCCTCCAGACTTACTCTCAGAATAAATTCCTCCCCTATTTCCATAACAGGGTGTGGCTTATCACAACCACTTAAGCGAAACAAACATGAACATTGAATTGGCTTGAATGGAAGTATTTTATCATTCTGTGATGAGTTCAGTTCTAGAGCAATTTTATGTTATTCAATTTATTTCAATCTTGCAACAGATAGCGAAATTTCATGCACACAAGGTTAACAATTAAGCAGTGTCATCTGGGCAGCA
The DNA here is from genome assembly GCF_020745735.1 of Hemiscyllium ocellatum. Classification (NCBI taxonomy): domain Eukaryota; kingdom Metazoa; phylum Chordata; class Chondrichthyes; order Orectolobiformes; family Hemiscylliidae; genus Hemiscyllium; species Hemiscyllium ocellatum. The sequence goes on from NC_083412.1 coordinate 70,743,933, forward strand.
AACTATTGGAGTTTTGAATTTAAACTTTCATCTTGCTTCTCACTCACTATTGCATTTGTGCATAAATAGCAAACAAGTGGCATTAATCTCACTGTTATTCTAACACAAAGACTTGGGCCATTGAATCATAGAATTCCTAGTGTGGAAAGAGGCCATTCCATCTGTTGGATCACACCAACCCTCTGAAGAGAATTCTACCAAGACCCCTATCCTGCCCCTGTAACCCTGCATTTCCCATGGCTAATCCACTTAGCCTGAACATCTTTGGACTGTGGGAGGAAACCAGAGCACCTGGAGAAAACCCACACAGATACGGGGAAAATGTGCAAACTTCATACAGGCAGTCACTCAAGTCTGGAATTGAACCTGGGTCACTGGAAATGTGAGGGAGCCATGCCAACCACGGAGCCACTGCGCCACTCTAAATCTGTCTATTTTAATAGAGGGTTCTGCCTGTTGACTCGTCTGGGACTGACCTTATTAATCTAAACAAGATCAGGGAGAAAATTACTTATTTCAAATAATGCCAGCAGATATTCCAAGAGCAAAATAAATAGAAGTGGGACGGAGCCATATATCCTCTCAAGCTTGCTCCAATAGGACATAGCTCTTCTTCTGCGTTCACTAACATTTCCTGCTATACCTCTATCTTGTTTATTTCTCTATTTCCAAAAGCCTATTAAATATTTCCAGCAACAACATCTCTAACCCTCTGGGGTAGAGGATTGCACCGATTCATGTGCTTCACAAATTCCATTGCCACTAAGACATGCCTGGCTCTCCCCAAAGCCCCAAATAAGGACAATGTGAGGGTGTGACTGGTAAATGAAACCCTGACGCAAGAGGTTTCCTCATAGTTTTCTGATGAGAGCAGGTCTAACACCTCACTGTCTGACAGAAGAGGTGCTCCGGCTGAAGATTCAGGCTGGAGTCGAGATTGGATTGTCAATGATGCTTAGAATTTAAAACTGTTTTTCTCGCCCAACTTGGAATGGTAGCCAATGGCGTGTTCACAGCTGCTTTTCAGGGTTTCCCTCAAAATCTCCTTCCTTTGGAGCTGGCACTGCAGCAATGAAATGTGATGACCCCCTGGGAAAGACAGGCGTGCCTTAGCTCAGCCTAACCTCTGGCTCCTCCATGCTGCCTGTGGTGGTAGGGAGCACCAGAAATCTAAAAGCTTAGGGTTATCAGCCCAGGGTCATTTCACTGTATAACCATTAAAAATTGAAGCTATGCAGCCTAGAAACTGAAATGAAAACGTAATGGGCTGGAAAAATGAAGCCTGGCTATCATTTTGACAAAAATAAGAGTTGATGCTTCATTTAGAAACCCTTTAAAAAGGAAAGGAGTGAAGCATCTTTATTTTGAATAGGTGAATACAGGATCGCACAGATATGAATTTACAAATGTCAGTAGTTGTAAATGGTTAGCAGCTTCTTTGAATCGCTTAACCACATTTGGTGAAAAGTTAAGTCTGGAGAAAGCCAAGGATGAAGGGAACATCTGGTTGTATGGAATCTATATAAATTTCCTGGAGATGTCTGCTTTAAGTAGACTCAAAATCATATTTGTATGATCTTTGAAGTCTCATAATAAATGAAGTGATGAGCAACGTGAGCATCTCCAGAATGCAACCTTGAACAAGTTAGAAGCAATTTGGGACCACTGTAGATGTATTGTGTGCAAGCTTATGGCTGAGACAACAATTTTCACCTCTAAGGATTACAAAGAATGCACAGCTAAGCATAATTGAGACTATAAGCTGCCAAAATGGGACTTTTTCTTTTTTTTGGACAATAAATCTCTAACACAAATAGCATGGGTATACTTGTTTGTCAAGTAATAATAGCATAGAAAATGCAGATGCCAAAAGAAATCGTCAACTTACAGTGCCTTAGATATGGGATCTATTAGCTCAGTTGGAATTTATTTTGGCTTCTGGATATGTCTGAGCATTGTGATTCTGCACATATCCCAGGACACTATTAGGTAGGCAGCTTATTGTTGGAATCATTTTTCTTCATTATATCAAGCTCAGGAGAAAATTAAAACTGAAAAACAGCTTCAGACATTCAAGCTGCCCAGAAATCTGATTGAACCTAGAAGTGGGAACAGCTAAGTGCAGGCAGCCACTTCACCCATTTGACCTCATGCTCATCTCTGCTCCAGACTCAGTCCATTTGCTGCTGAAATTGCTTTTCTGCACCTTTGTTATCTCCAGACTTGATTATTCTAAAGATTTAACAAAAGGTGAATACTGCATAAACTGTCCATTCTGAAACAAAAACAGAAAGGGGTGCAAATACGCTGCACATCTGACAGCATCACAGGAGAAAGAAACAAAGTTAATGCTTTCAGTTGAATGTGACTGAAGAAATCATTTTTGATTTGAAAAATTTAATGTTTTTTTTCTGTATCCACAACTGCTGCCAGACCTGCCGAGTATCTCCAGCTCTTTCTGGTTTTGTTCCAAAGAATTTCCTGGCTAACCTCCCACTTTCCACCCTCCGTAAATGTGAGCTCATCCAAAACTCTGCTGCTTATATTCTAAGTCACCCCAAGTTCTTCTCACTCTATTTTACGCACCTTGACTTTAAACTTGTGTTTAAACTTGTTTTGAGGCTCAACTCCCTTCGCCTTTCTGATCTCTTCCAGGTGTAAGTTGCTCCAGAATCCTCGAGTTTTGACCATATGTATATCGTTAATGTCCTTTCTCCCTCCATTGGTTTCCATGCTTTCAAATACTGAGGTCATGCAGCCTGTTATTTCTGCTTGAAATCCCTTTGGTTCTCCACCACTCTTCCCTCCGTTAAGCACTCCTTAAAACTTACCTGTTTGGTCACCTTTTAGTCTTCTGTTTTACTTTGAATTTAGCTCACTTTTGTCTGATTATATTTCTGTGAAATGCATTGGAACATTTAGCTACTTTAAAGGTGCCAGATAAATGCGAGTCATTGTTTATATTGTATCAGACAGCTTTTAATATTTGAGCGGCCTGCTAATTAAAGTCATGAAGGTGCGCATCAAGTGCTAGCTGATCTCCTCATTGGAGCCAAATATTAGACACCTTTGTGCCACTTCAAGGTGGCTTGTCCCTCTTAAAAGGTGAGGTGCAGTCTGCCTGCACTTAACAGGGATTCTCCAGAAGCTCACTGCAAAGAGATGAGATCAAAAGCATCCTGATTCATGTTGATTACTGGCATAGAGGACAGCACGTGGGACATTGCTGCCTCCTGTTAGGGGACATAAACCTTCCAGGACTGCACTCTGACAATTGCAGCAAGAGGTTTCAGTGAATACCGATGTGAGGAGTTTCTTGCTCAGAAGATGTCTACAATGAGGTAATATGCTCAATGCTCTCACTAGAATTGTCAGAGCCTTACTCTCTCACCTTTATTAGCCACAACATTTGGATTCAAAACACATTTCATACCAAAGCCCCTTGTACATCCTATTGCCATCTTACACCACAGCATCACAATTTACTGTTTACTTCACACTCACAATTATTTGTGCATACTCTTCCTGTCACCTTACATCCGACACACTGCTTGCTAGCCTTTCTACTGTGACAGATACAGACTCTATAATGGACATGATTCTTGCTGTCACAATCCTTTTCTTGCAGGAGATGGATACCCAAAGTTTCAGCCAGGAGACTGCCAGCAGGGCAGGGGCAAATCCACTTCACAACTGATCACAATTTTAATGGTAAGATGCGTCCATTACGGGCAAAATTAGAGTCATGACTGGGATGCCTGACAATGCTGGAGGATGCATTTTGGAGGTTCTTCACCCTTCAGTCATTTTCTCCTCCTACCTCTAAATTTACTCATGTTGGTTTTTATGCTATTTTTCCCTCACTCTGAAACCTGCCCTGTCCTTTCCCCCTACTCTGGTTTCTATACTATTGTTTCCAAAGCTCTGGTTCCCCCATTATCTTTCCCCACTCTGGGTCCTGTGCCATTCTTTTCATGAAACCATCAGACATAGGAGCAGATATTAGGCCATTCAGCCCATTGGGTCTGCTCTGCCATTCAACCATGGCTAATAAGGTTCTCAACCCCATTTTCCCACTTTCTCCCTGTAACCTTTGATCCCCTTGATACTCAAGAACCTATCTCTGTCTTAAATACACTAAACGACCTGACCTCCACAGCCTTCTGTGGCAGTGAATTCCATAGGTTCACCACTCTTTGGCTGAACAAGTTTCTCCTTATCTCTGTTCTAAAAGGTCTTCCTTTTACTCTGATGCTGTGCCCTCGGGTCCTAGTCTCTCCTATCAATGGAAACCTCTTCCCAACGTCTACTCTGTCCAGGCCATTCAGTATTCTGTAAGTTTCAATTAGATTCCACCCTCATCCTTCTCAACTCCATCCTCAAACATTCCTTATATGTTAAGCTGTTCATTCCTGGGACCATTCTCGTGAACCTCCTGTGAACACGCTCCAAAGCCATTGCATCCTTTCTGAGATGTGGGGCCCACAGCTGTGTACAATACTCCAAATGTGACCTGACTGGATTCTTATAGAGCTTCAGAAGTATATCCCTGCTTTTATATTCCAGTCTTCTCAAAATAAATGGCATCATTGTATTTGCTTTCCTAACTACTGACTCAACCTGCAAGTTGACCTTGAGAGAATCCTGGACTAGATTTCCCAAGTCTCTTTGCACTTCAGACTTCTGAATTTTCTCTCCATTTAGAAAATAATCCATGCCTCTATTCTTCCTACCAAAGTGCATGACCTCACACTTTCCCACATTGTATTCCATCTGCCACTTCTTTGCCCACTCTCCTAACCTGTCCAAATCCATCTGCAGCACCCCCACATCCTCAATGCTACTTGTCCCTCTACCTATCTTTGTATCGTCTGCAAACTTAGCCAGAATTACCTCAGTTCCTTCACCAAGATCATTAATGTATAAATTGAAAGGTTGTAGTCCCAACTCTGAGCCTTGCGGAACACCACATGTCACCTTGCCTCTAACACCATGGGCTCTTTTCTTATTCAGTAGCCTCCTGTGCAGCACCTTGTCAATGGCCTTCTTGAAGTTCAGATAGATAACATTCATTGGCTTTCATTGGTCTAACAGGCTTGTTACTTCCTCAAAGAATTCTAGCAGATTTGTCAGGCATGACCTCTTCTTGATAAAACCATGCTGACCTTGCCCTATTTTACCATCCACTTCCAAATATTCTGAAATCTCATCCTTCACAATGAATCCCAGGATCTTACCCATGACCGTGGTTAGGCTAATCAGGTCTATAATTTTCCATCTTTTGCAATATTGCCTTTCTAAACAGGGGTGTCACATTAACAATTCTTCAGTCTTCCGGGACCCTTCCTGATTCCAGCAATTCCACCACTAATGCCACCAGTATCTCTCCAGTTATCTCCCTTAGAACTCTGGGGTATAGTCCATCTAGTCCCAGTGATTTAACCACCTTCAAGCCATTCAGTTCTTTCCCCCATCTGGACCCTAAAATATTTTTCATGACAGCCACCTCTGGTTCCTACAATTTGTTTTCCTCCCACTGTAGAATCCGCACTGTTTTCTACTAGTCTGGTTCATGCACTATCCTTTTCAAATCTCTGGTTCCTGCATTATCATTTCCCTCAGCTCTGGTTCCTGCACCATCCTTTTCCCCTAGCGCTGGCTCCAACAATATCCATTCCCCAAGTTTGGTTCGAGCAATATCCTTTACCCCAGCTCTGGTCCCTGCAATGTCCTTTCCCCCTAGCACTGGCTCCAACAATATCCATTCCCCAAGTTTGGTTTGAGCAATATCCTTTACCCCAGCTCTGGTCCCTGCAATGTCCTTTCCCCCTAGCGCTGGCTCCAACAATATCCATCCCCCCAAGTTTGGTTCGAGCAATATCCTTTACCCCTGCTCTGGTCCCTGCAATGTCCTTTCCCCCTAGCGCTGGCTCCAACAATATCCTTCCCCCCAAGTTTGGTTCGAGCAATATCCTTTCACCCAGCTCTGGTTCCTGCACCATCCTTTACCCTACTCTGGTTTCTGCCCAATGTGCTTTTCCAAGACTCTGGGTGCTAGTCAGGAGTAAATGGAACTCTTCATCATATTCATACAAATAAAAATAAGCAAGTACCAAATGAGTTAAATAAGCCCTTAGCATCAGTATTTTACAACTGAGGAAGGAGATAACAGGCTCAGCATCCTAAGGGAGTTAGTATAGAATAAGGGATTATTTAATAATGACTCACCAGCTTTAATATACTCAAAATAAGAGCCATGCACAATAGTGACAAATTCCCAGGATTGAATGATTTATGTTTAGATTAGATTAGATTACTTACAGTGTGGAAACAGGCCCTTCGGCCCAACAAGTCCACTCTGACCCGCCGAAGCGCAACCCACCCATACCCCTACATTTACCCCTCACCTAACACTACAGGCAATTTAGCATGGCCAATTCACCTGACCCGCACATCTTTGGACTGTGGGAGGAAACCGGAGCACCCAGAGGAAACCCACGCAGACACGGGGAGAACGTGCAAACTCCACACAGTCAGTCGCCTGAGTCGGGAATTGAACCCGGGTCTCAGGCGCTGTGAGGCAGCAGTGCTAATCACTGTGCCACCGTGCCGCCCAAAACCATGTCCCAGGTTTTCAAAAGTAGTATGTGAGAACATTACAGATGCCTCTACTCTAATCTTGTAAAGTTCTGTTTATTTTGAGAATCATCGTTTAATTAGAAAGGAACAACTGTCAAACTTTAACTTTTCTCTGTTACTAATCATCACAATATTTCCTGTCACAAAATTTAAAAATGCGAGCAACTACAAAATGGGCATTCCTAACCAATGTTTTAAATGAAATCTTGTCATACTGCAAGAGCCAGCACACTTGTGTACTCTGTAACTGCACGTCATCCAACTCATTCATTTGAGTATTGGAGTTGGGAAGTTAGGATATTGGTGAGGCCTCTTCTGGAGTACTGTGTACAGTTTTGATTGCCCTGTTGTAGGAAGGATATTATCAAGACAGAAAGGGATTCAGAAGAGATTTACTAAGATGTTGCCAAGTATTGAAGGTTTGAGTTATAAAGAAAGGCAGGATAAGCAGGGATTTCTTTCACTGGAGCATAGAAGGTTAAGATGTGATCCTATAGAGATTTATAAAATCATGAGGGATATAGATAGGGTTAATGGTAAGTGTCTTTTCCCTATGATGGGGGTATTCAAGACTGTGGGGTACATTTTTGTGGTGAGAGGAAAGGGATTTTAAAAAAGACATAAGAGGCAGACATTTAACACAGAGGGTGGTTTGCGTCGTGAATGAATTTCCTGAGGAAGCGGTGGATGCAGGCACAGTTACAATATTTAAAAGACACTTAGGTAAGTACATGAATATGAAAGGTTTGGAGGGATATGGGCCAGGAGCAGGCAGGTGGGATTAGTTTAGTTTGGGACTATATTCGGCCTATAGACAGATTGGGCCATATGGTCTGTTTCCTTACTGTATTACTCTACGTATCTTTGACTGTCTAGTTATCATCAGCTTATGTGCTTAAAATGAAATTACTGAAGAGTTGAGCACCAAGTCAGCAATGCTACTGACAAATCAACGTTCAATGCTAATTGTCTTTAGAATCTGCCAAATAGTACATCTCTTTGGAGTTTAGAAGAATGGGATGACCTTATTGGAATAAACAAGATTCTTATGGAATTTTGAGGGTCGATGCAGAGATATTGTTTCCCCTTTTGGAAAAGTCTAGGATCAGATGACATCATCCCACATAAAAGTCATCCACTTAAGCAAGAGATGAGGAGGAATTTCTTCTCAGGAAGTAGGGAGTCCATAAAGGTATTTATTATCGAAGAAAGTAGAGTTGAGGATTACCAGATCAACCATGAACTCATTGAATGGTGAAGCAGACTCAATGGGTCAAATAACCTTTATTAGATTACTTACAGTGTGGAAACAGGCCCTTCGGCCCCACAAGTCCACTCCGACCCGCTGAAGCGCAACCCACCCATACCCCTACATTTACCCCTTACCTAACGCTACAGGCAATTTAGCATGGCCAATTCACCTGACCTGCACATCTTTGGACAGTGTGAGGAAACCGGAGCAAACCCATGCAGACATGGGGAGAACGTGCAAACTCCATACAGTCAGTCACCTGAGGTGGGAATTGAACCCAGGTCTCTGGCACTGTGAGGCAGCAGTGCTAACCACTGTGCCACCCACTATATCTGCTCCTCTGTCTTATAAGCACATCATAGAATCCCTACAATGCAGTAACAGGCTATTCGGCCCATTATGTCCGTACCGAACCTCCAAAGAGCATCCCACACTATCCCCATAACCCCCCATTAACCATGGCTATCCCACCCAGCCTGCACATCTCTGGGGTAATTTAGCATGGCCAAACCACCCAACCTGCACATCTTTGGACTGTGGGAGGAAACCAGAGCATCCAGTGGAAACCCACATGGACACGGGGCAAGTTGTAAACTTCACACAGACAGTGACCCAAGGCTGGAATTGAACCCAGGCACTTGGGAGGTAGCAGCGGTAACCACGGAGCTACCTTACCACCCTCACCAAATGCTGTCACTAAAATAGCATTTGATGCAACTGGCATCAGAAGGTTTCAGGCATGCTACAGTCAGGTTTTTGGACTCAATGGGTGCTAATTTGAAGCAATTGTGCCAAGATAGACAAATAAAATTGCATATGGATCAACACTGCATGGCAGAGAAACAGGCTGGAAGAGTCTTCTCACTAGGTCTAAACTGAAAAATATCCAAATTCTTATGATTTTGAGACTCAGGTTTTGCTGATCAAAGTTTAAAATTTTCAATTTTGGAATTGGTGTACATTTGTCCCACTGTGCCATCTCTTTCATGCCAAATTTGCTATTTTATGACCTTGTCTAAACTGCAAAGTTTACTTGATTTCAAGTTAGAAACTCATTTCTCCTCTCGGTTAAAATTATTTCATGGTTGTTATCGAACTTTAAAGGGTTCAAAAAAGATTTACAAGAATGTTGTCAGGGTTGGAGGAGTTGAGCTATAGGGAGGGGCTGAACAGGCTGGGGTTGTTTTCCCTGGAGCATCGGAAGCTGAAGGCTGAACTTATAGAGTTTATAGAATCATGAGGGGCATGGATAGGGTTAATAGACAAGGTATTTTCCATGGAGTTGGGGAGTCCAGAATTAGATCACATAGGTTTAGGGTGAGAGGGAAAAGATATAAAAGAGACCTAAGGGGCAACTTTTTCATGCAGAGGGTGGTACATGTATGGAATGAGTTGCCAGAGGAAGTTGTGGAGACTGGTAAATTTAAAAGGCATCTGGATGGGTATATGCATAGGAAATGTGTAGGGAAGTGGGACTAGATTAGTTTCGGATATCTGTCAGCATGGATGAGTTGGACCAAAGGGTCTGTTTCAATGCTGTACATCTCTATGACTCTATGAATGCTGCTTCTTTTAAACTACTTCAGCACGAATCCTGCTATCTCCCCTGGACTGATGGAGTCACTTCCAATCCTTTCCAGCTTGCCATAATGTTTTTTTAATCAGGCTTCATGGTTCCCTCCAATTCTAAGCTTCCAGCTCTCACAGAATTAAAGAATTGTTAGAGTGTAGAGGTTGGCCATTCAGCCTTTTGCGACTGCACCAGCTCTCTGAGCATTTTGGTTTTGTGCCAAACTTCTGTCTTTTCCAATGACCTTGCATGTTGTTCCTATTCATATAATCATCCAAGGCAGATTATCTGGCAATTTTCCTTGATTTGACTCAATATTTCCACACTGTGATGGTCTCTACTGATCCTTTTTTGCCTGCCTTTGTGTTTTCTCTGATGGAATCCTTAACGTCAACACTATGTTGCTTTTGATAACCTCAAATCCTCAGTGGGTGTATGCTGCAGATTTTAAACAGGGAGGCAACTCCCCTCAAGTGGTGACTAACTCTTGGTCTAATCACCAGATTCTGAAGCGAAATGTGAAAAGGAATAAAGGCTTGTGAAGCATTTGAAAGAAAAAAGATGTCAAAATTACTTGGAGTGAAGATGTCTCTGTATCTGTTAAGACTCAGTTGTTTCATTTGTTGTGCCATTCATTATAGTATGAGCAGTCAAATGGAAGAAGAGCAATCAGTTTTGGAATTCCTTTCCCCAAAGGGCAGTCGATGCAGAATCTTTATCTACCTCAGCCTTAAAAATATTTAGATAGATCTTTGATAGGAAGGAGGTCAAAGATCATCAGGGATTTGCAGGAATGTAGAGTTGAGGTTAAAACTAGGTCTTACTTAATGGCAAGCAGGCTCTTGTTCCTTGCTAGTATGTAACATTAAAGGATAAGCAAAGGCCAAGGCATAATAAAGATGGCCATCCTGTGTGCTGCCGGTCATTAGTTGAAATTGGCAATAACATCAAATACTGCACAAAATGAGGTGGCACAGTGGATCAGTGGTAAGCACTGCTGCCTCATAGTATCAGGGACTTGGGTTTAATTCCACTCTCAGAGATCTGTGTGGAGTTTGCACATTCATCTGATGTCTATGTGAGTTTCCTCCAGTGCGCTAGTTTCCTCCTACAGTTAGATGGATTGGGCATGCTAAATTGCCCATAGGGTCCAGGGATGTGCAGGTTAAGTGAATTAGCACATGCGAAATGTAAGGTGATAGGGTAGGAGGTAGGGCTGGGTGGGATGCTTTTCGGAGGCTCAGTGTGGCCTTGGTGGGTCAAATAGCCTGCTTCCACACTGTAGGGATTCTATAAAAATGGTTTGCTGCAGAAATGGTGCTTACTTGGAAAAGGGGAATGATACATGGAAAAGTGAGAGTGTGGGGAGATGATAATAAATTATGTGTGTTTAATGAATATCAACCATGCTTATTGTATGCTCGATGTTGGCAGTATCTCAGAGGGTAACAAAGCTAATAGGAATGTAGATACCATTGGATAATGATCAGGAAAATAAATTTCATGTTAATAACATAGCCTTCTATTATTTAAAATGAAAAATGACAATGCTATAAATACTCAACAGGTGTGGCACTATCTATGGTGAAAGAAACATTTCAGCCTGATGACTTGTTGTGAATGTGGAAAGATATATGTGTGGAGGTTTTATGAAACAGGAAGAGGTGAGGGAGTAGCAAGGGCAGAAGATGACTGGGATGACGGCAGGAAGGGTTAAATGACAAAGAGTTTCATGGTACAAAATCTAATGTAAATGCGGATATCTCTTGGGTATTCTAGCATTTTCAGCTTTTATTTCAGATTTCCAGAATCTGCTGTTAATTCCCTTCTATTGGGCCAGTTTAGTTCAGTTGGCTGGATAGTTGATTTGCAAAGTAGTGTGATGCCAACAGTGAGGGTTCAATTCCCATCACCAGCTGAGGTTATTGTGAAGGAGTCTCCTTGCCAAGGAATGGTTCAATCACCATCAGCTGTTTTTCTCTAATGAGAGAGCAGCCCCATGCTCTGGTAAGACCATGGCAACTTGATTGTGTTTGGAGTCCAGTCTACCTCCTTTATTACTTGGAAATCCTACACCATTTCCCCACCTGTAATTATCTTTCTGAGACATAATTGGTATCTGTCAGAACTGCTGCTTCCTGATTTTGGATAGTTGACGCTCAGCTAAATGTCTTTAAATTAGCAGGAATGCTTTTTCTGAATTCTTCCATGATCATAATTTTTCCCACAATCTCAAAATATTTCTCTAGCTTTAATGGTCTATACCATTGATTCTACAGTGTTTCATTTTCCTTCCAAATTCTATAAGTAAGGTTTACTTCTTGTAGTCCCAGATTTTAATCAGAGACAAACTAATAGGCATTGAATATTGCCTACCTGACAGTTTGATATTCTGCAGATTGTTCTTCTGACAAAGTGGCACACACAGTCATAGCTGTAGCTGTCAAAACACTTGGTAACATGAAATCCCGAATCTCTTTTGACTATGGCATCCATGCAGTTACCTTCTTAAATTAGGACATAGAACATTACAGCACAGTACAGGCCCTTCACTCCTCAATATTGCACCAACTTGTGAAACTGACCTGAAACCTATCTAACCTACACTATTCCATTTTCATCCATGTTTATCCAATGACCATTTAAATGCCATTAATGTTGGCAAGTCCACTACTGTTGCAGGCAGAGCATTCCACGTCCTTACTACTCTCTAAGTAAAGAACATACCTCTGACATCTGTCCTATATTTATCACTCTTCAATTTAAAGCTTTGTCCCGTCATGCTAGCCTTCATTATCCGAGGAGAAAGGCTCTCGCTGTCCACTCTCTCTAACTCTCTGATTATCTTGTATGTCTCTATTAAGTCACCTCTCAACCTTCTTCTTTCTAATGAAAAAATCCTCAAGTCCCTCAGCCTTTCCTCAATAGACCTTCCCTCCATACCAGGCAACAACCTGGTAAATCTCCTCTGCAACATTTATAATAATTCCACATCCTTCCTATAATGCGGCGACCAGAGAACTGTACGCAATACAATACAATACAAAAGTGCGGCTGTACCAGAGTTTTGTACAGCTGCATTATGAGCTCCTGGCTCCAAAACTCAATCAGTCTGCCAATAGATTCCAACAAACCATACACCTTCCTAACAACCCCAGGTAAAATAACTTTTGACATTCTCTTCAGTAAAATTAGGTATTAAACATGACTACTTAACTAAATAAAAAACTTCATTGCAATCAGAATTAACCTGCAGGCTATTGCCTCTTTCTTTCTTCTTTAGGGGTGGCACGGTGGCACAGTGGTTAGCACTGCTGCCTCACAGCACCAGAGACCTGGGTTCAATTCCCGACTCAGGCGACTGACTGTGTGGAGTTTGCACGTTCTCCCCGTGTCTGCGTGGGTTTCCTCCGGGTGCTCCGGTTTCCTCCCACAGTCACAAAAAGATGTGCGGATCAGGTGAATTGGCCATGCTAAATTGCCCGTAGTGTTAGGTAAGGGGTAAATGTAAGGGTATGGGTGGGTTGCGCTTCGGCGGGTCGGTGTGGACTTGTTGGGCCGAAGGGCCTGTTTCCACACTGTAAGTCTAATCTAATCTTTACTCTAAGCATTTCTTTGGCCAACTCTAAGTTGTCTAAGTTTTCAGTCTTCCTCGAGTTTGAGTTCTATTAATTCCATCTCACTAAATTTTTTGTCTTAACTCGAGTCTTTTCATTTCTGTTTCTCACTCAAAGTCAAGCTTCCTCATTTCTCTTTCTGCCTTGAAGCTAGGTCTTTTCATTTCTAACTGTATCTTAGCTAATTCCCGCTGTGATGTACCAATTTCACATTTCCCTTCTTGCAGTTCAAAATGTTGTATAAGAGCTGGAAGTATTTCATCCTTACTAAATCCTAATATTATCTCTACCTTCAATTTTTTTGAGAACTCTCTGTTTAGTTTACATGAAAGATTTCAAACGATCCACTATTATATCTTTCACTTCCAGAAAACTTTCAGCAACATTCAAATACATCTTTAAATTCCAAGCAATTAGCTAAACCGCAAGATAACAGTTTTATGTTTAGAATTACCACACACACATTATTTTTAAAAGAAGAACACAATTTCCCTCATAAATCTATTGAATTCAAATTTGGCAAGAGCTCTGCTTGTTATTATCCCAGCTATTACTTGACTAGCCAGGTTCCAGATTTAAATCTGGCTTGATAGATCATATTTTGTTTTGTTTTTACTTAATTAAATGGTCTTAAACTGAAACACAAGCATGCCATCCGGCAGATTCATTTTAACATTAAAACGGAAATTTATTATGCAAAAATAATTAAGATACAAGATAACAATCAATGCTATTTACACATGACATAATTGCAACTTTTTGAATCACGCAATAAAAATGCATATCCATTTATTCCAAACCATCTCATCAGAATTCACAATCACAGAGGAGAATTCCCTTCTATGGTACAACAATAGGTTTGACTTAACTGTTTCTTTCAATTCCCAGTCTTAAGTGTTTGCTAGCCTTATTCATGACTATTCACATGATTGAGTTTAGGCTTGCCTTAACTTTGAATAACCCATTCAGAGTTTGATCCAAATATTTCTAGTTTGGAACTGCTTTTTATTCCTTCAATAGAGGAGTGAGTCATTGTAGGGGCCAGTATTTACTGCCATCTCTAGTTCCTGAGGATGTCTTCTTGACTCGCTATGGTCTATTTGGTATAGGAAAGCTCACAATGCAATTAAGGAGCGATTTCTACCCGGCTGCAGTGAAGGAATGTCAATACATTTCCAAGTCAGGATAATGAGTGGCTTCGAGGGGGACTAGCAAATGGTGGTGTTTCCACGCATCTGCTGCCCTTATTATTTTAGATGCTAGGTTCAGAAGATGCGGTCTAAAGAACCCGAGTGAACTTCTGCAGTGCATCTTATGGATGATACACACTGCCGCTACTAAGCATCACTGATAGAGTGGATGCTTGTGAATGTGGTGCCAATCAAGCGAGCTGCTTTGTCCTGGATAGTGTCAAGCTTCTTGAGTTGTTAGAGCCAGGCAAGTGGGAAGTATTCCATTATACTCCTGACTGTAAATGTTGGACAGACTTTCGAGAGTCAGGAGGTGAGTCACTCACTGCAGGATTCCCAGTCTCTGATCAGCTGTTGTAACCACAGTAGTTGCTAATGACTAATCCAATTCAGTTTCAGTTCAATGGTAAACTCAAGGATGTTAGTAATGGGGAAATTCAATAATGGTAATGCCACTATCAAGAGGTGATGTTGGAAATGATCATTGCTTGGTTCTATGTGGCACAAATATTACTTGCCACATGTCAACTCAAACCTGGATATTGGATTTGCTGCATTTGGACATGGACTACCTCAGTTTCTGAGGATTCACTAATAATGCTGAACATTGTGCAAAATTCATCAAAACCCCCCAGTTCTGATCTTATGATGGAAGGAAGATTAACGCTAAAGCAGCTGAAAATAGTTGGGCCCAGAACTCTACCCTGAGTAATTTCTGCAGCCGTGTCATGGAACTGCTATGACTGACCTCCAGCAATCACCACCATCTTCTTTCATGCCAGGTATGACTGTAAACAGAGGAGGGGTCTGACCCTCTTTCCATTGACTTTGTTTTGTTTGGCCTCTTGTAGCTACTTGGTCAAATGTGGTCTTAATGTCAAGAGTAGTCATTTTTGGAATTCAGCTCATTTGGCTTGGTTTGAACCATGGCTGTGTCAAGGTGAATGAAGCAGGGTGGCCCTGTTGAATCTAAATTGAGTGTCAATATACACATTATTGCTAAGCAAGTGCTTCTTGGCAGCACTGATGATGACAACTTGCATCACATTACTGTTGATTGAAAGTAGACTGATGTGATGATAATTAGCCAAGTTGGATGTATTCTCCTTTTCGTATACATTTCAAGTTGGTAGAGTGGGTAGGCAGGTGGCAGATGAAGTTCAATGCAGCCAAGTGTGAGATCATGAGCTTCACTTAGAAGAACATTGACAGGCAACACAAAATAGAGGGATACAATTCTAAAGGAGGGGTACAGGATCAAAAGGATTTGGGTGTATGTGCACACATTTCCTTGAAGTAGCAGGACAGATGGGGAGAGGAGTTAGTAAGGCATACAGTGTTCTCAGCTTTATTTAGAGGAATAGAGTACAAGAGTAGGTAGGTGATGTTAAACGTGTATGCTTGTTCGATCTCATCTGGGATATTGTGTTATGGGTGCCGCATTATAGAAAGATGTGGATGCATTGGAGAGAGTGTAGTAACAATTTTCCAGGAATAGTTCCAGGAATGAGAAACTTCAGTTTTGGGGATTGATTGAAGAAGTTCAGATAGTTCTCTTTGGAAGGAAAAAGGCTGAGCAGAGATTTGGTCGAGTTTTTCAAAATCATGAGTGGGCTGGATAGCATAAACGGGTAAAAGCTGTTCATGATTGTAAAAGAAAATAAGGAAAAGGTGGCACAGATTTAAAGTGATGTGCAAAAGAAGCAAAGATGATGTGAGAAAAAAAATATTTCACATAGTGAATTAGGGTGTGGAATGCACTGCCTGGAAATATAATGGAGGCAGGTACAATTGAAGCATTCAAGTGAGCATTTTTTGATTATCAAGATGGAAATTGTATGCAGGCATATGGGAAAATGCAGAAGATTGGTACTAGTTATTAGAACTGGTGCAGGTGCAATGATCCAAAAGTGCTCTTTCTGTTTTGGAATAATTCTGCGGAGTCATACATGGACAGTTTCCCACATTGTAAGGTCAATGCTGGATCAGCCTGGCTAGGGGTGCAGCATGTTGTGGAGTACATCTCTTCAGTACTGCAGCAGGACTGTTGTCAGGGTCCATTGCCCTGGCAGTTTGCAATGTCTCCAGTTGATTTTTGTTACCACAGTGAATTGACTTGACTGAATACATCTGCAATATCTTGAGACCTCTGAAAGAGATCAAATTTTTTCAATGAGTTCTAAAGAAGTATCACTGGATCCAAAATGCTAACTCTCCATAGATGCTGTCAGCCCAGCTGAGTTTTTCCAACAATTTCTGATTTTGCTTCAAATTTTCAATGGGTTTTATTCTTAAGCAAAAAATAAATCCTAATTCTTCTAGTGGGCGGCACGGTGGCACAGTGGTTAGCACTGCTGCCTCACAGCGCCTGAGACCCGGGTTCAATTCCCGACTCAGGCGACTGACTGTGTGGAGTTTGCACGTTCTCCCCGTGTCTGCGTGGGTTTCCTCCGGGTGCTCCAGTTTCCACCCACAGTCCAAAGATGTGCGGGTCAGGTGAATTGGCCATGCTAAATTGCCTGTAGTGTTAGGTAAGGGGTAAATGTAGGGGTATGGGTGGGTTTCGCTTCGGCGGGTCGGTGTGGACTTGTTGGGCCGAAGGGCCTGTTTCCACACTGTAAGTCTAATCTAATCTAATCTAAATGAAAGAATGCAAATGCTTTTTGATATTTGCCCTGTCTACCTGCTGATAAGATTGTCCCAATGCAAACAAATTCTCATTGGCATTCCAGGAACCCTCCCTAAAAAAAAATCATACCTCCAGAAGCCTGACAAGTTAATCATTCCTGATGAAGGGCTCCTGCTCAAAATATCAATTCTCCCGCTCCTTGGATGCTGCCCGACCTGCTGTGCTTTTCCAGCACCACTCTAATCTTGACTCGGAAGTTAATCATTACACCCCTTCATGCACAAAGGTTAAAGGTCACAAGCCACTAGTTTAAACTCAAAACACTTAAATAAATTATATTGAAATGTATCAATAATTCATACACTCTACATTGCACCACCATCATGCCTGATGCAGGTTAATAAATTATTTTTATCTCACGAGTTATTACTTTTGCTCTATGTTATTGTTAGCACCATTACTCTGAGGAACTCACATACTCTATGCCAACTTTAACCATTTTCACAATGAACTTCTATTAAAGCATAAAATAAAGCTGGATGCATACCAAGCAAGTGTTCAATTACTCAAAGTTTTCAGAATTAAAATAATAAATTTACTATTAATAAAATATATATAATGCTCAAAGTTTGTGCGAAGATTTGTAGCTTGGGTGCTTGTTGTAGTGGTTCTGTTCGCCGAGCTGGAAGTTTTTGTTGCAAACGTTTCGTCCCCTGGCTAGGAGACATCATCAGTGCTCTGGAGCCTCCTGCGAAGCGCTTCTTTGATGTTTCTTCCGGCATTTATAGTGGTCTGTCCTTGCCACTTCCGGGTGTCAGTTTCAGCTATCCGCTGTAGTGATTGGTATATTGGGTCCAGGTCGATGTGTCTGTTGATGGAGTTTGTGGATGAATGCCATGCCTCTAGGAATTCCCTGGCTGTTCTCTGTCTGGCTTGCCCTATGATAGTAGTGTTTTCCCAGTCGAATTCATGTTGCTTGTTGTCTGAGTGTGTGGCTACTAGGGATAGCTGGTCATGTCGTTTCGTGGCTAGTTGATGTTCATGTATGCGGATTGTTAGCTGTCTTCCTGTTTGTCCTATATAGTGTTTTGTGCAGTCCTTGCATGGTATTTTATAAACTACATTAGTTTTGCTCATGTTGGGTATTGGCTCCTTTGTTCTAGTAAGTTGTTGTCTGAGCGTGGCTGTTGGTTTGTGTGCCGTTATGAGTCCTAGGGGTCGCAGTAGTCTGGCTGTCAGTTCTGAAACGCTCCTGATGTATGGTAGTGTGGCTAGTCCTTTTGGTTGTGGCATGTCCTCGTTCCGTGGTCTATCTCTTAGGCATCTGTTGATAAAGTTGCGCGGGTATCCGTTTTTGGCGAATACCTTGTATAGGTGTTCCTCTTCCTCTTTTCGCAGTTCTGGTGTACTGCAGTGTGTTGTAGCTCTTTTGAATAGTGTCCTGATGCAGCTTCGTTTGTGTGTGTTGGGGTGGTTACTTTCATAGTTTAGGACTTGGTCTGTCCGTTGGTTATCTTTGGTTATCTAAAAACGGACAGATAACCAAAGCGGACCTACGAAGAATGAAACCGGAAAGCAACAACACCCCCAGATTCTATGGACTACCCAAAGTACACAAACCAGACATCCCACTCAGACCCATAGTATCACTACCAGGGACACCAGCATACAAACTGGCCAAAGAACTACAACAGAAACTGAAACACCTGGTCAGCAGATCCAAACACTCCATACAATCAACACAGGAATTCTTGGATGCCATCAGGAATACACAAATGGACAAAGAAGAAACCATGATCTCATTCGACGTGACGGCACTGTTCACTTCGATTGACAAAACCCTAGCCAGAGAAACAATAGCCAACCTACTGGACATACATAACAGAAAACAGGAGGCGGAACCTATCAACAAAGACGGCATACTTAAACTACTGGACTTATGCCTCACTACACATTTTACATTCAACAATCAGATATACGAACAAATCAACGGAACACCCATGGGATCACCAATCTCGGGACTCATAGCAGAGGCAGTTATGCAAAGGTTAGAACAAACAGCCCTACCACAAATTCAACCCAAACTCTGGGTCAGATATGTCAATGACACTTTCGTGATCATCAAAAACACGGAAATAGAAAAAACACACCGGATCATCAACGCCACACTCACAGGCATCCGATTCACGACAGACGTAGAAAAGGATAGCCAACTCCCATTCCTAGACGTGATAGTACAGAGAACACCGAACGGAGAATTCACCACAAGGGTACACAGGAAATCAACACACACAGACCAAGTCCTAAACTATGAAAGTAACCACCCCAACACACACAAACGAAGCTGCATCAGGACACTATTCAAAAGAGCTACAACACACTGCAGTACACCAGAACTGCGAAAAAAGGAAGAGTAACACCTATACAAGGTATTCGCCAAAAACGGATACCCGCGCAACTTTATCAACAGATGCCTAAGAGATAGACCACGGAACGAGGACATGCCACAACCAAAAGGACTAGCCACACTACCATACATCAGGAGCGTTTCAGAACTGACAGCCAGACTACTGCGACCCCTAGGACTCATAACGGCACACAAACCAACAGCCACGCTCAGACAACAACTTACTAGAACAAAGGAGCCAATACCCAACATGAGCAAAACTAATGTAGTTTATAAAATACCATGCAAGGACTGCACAAAACACTATATAGGACAAACAGGAAGACAGCTAACAATCCGCATACATGAACATCAACTAGCCACGAAACGACACGACCAGCTATCCCTAGTAGCCACACACTCAGACAACAAGCAACATGAATTCGACTGGGAAAACACTACTATCATAGGGCAAGCCAGACAGAGAACAGCCAGGGAATTCCTAGAGGCATGGCATTCATCCACAAACTCCATCAACAGACACATCGACCTGGACCCAATATACCAATCACTACAGCGGATAGCTGAAACTGACACCCAGAAGCGGCAAGGACAGACCACTATAAATGCCAGAAGAAACATCAAAGAAGTGCTTCGCAGGAGGCTCCAGAGCACTGATGATGTCTCCTAGCCAGGGGATGAAACGTTTGCAACAAAAACTTCCAGCTCGGCGAACAGAACCACTACAATATATAATGCAGTAGCCTCTACATTCAGTAGAGGGAGCTTTTATATATTTCAATAGATATATTTACAAACCAAACTCATCCATACAAAACTATGAAGAACAGATTTTTGTTTTAAATGTATTTTTAAAAGTATATAATTGCTGGAATCCTCACAATTTAGAACTGACCAATTGCATAGTCATAGAGTCATAAAGATATACAGCATGGAAACACACTTTGGTCTAACTTGTCCATGCGGAGTAGACATCCTAGATTAATCTTCTCCCATTTTCCCTCATTTGGCAGCATTTGGCCCATATCCCACTAAACCCTTCCTATTCATATACCCATCCAGATGCCTTGTAAATATCGTAATTGTACCAGCCTCCATCACTTCCTCTGGCACTTTATGCCATACTACACCAACCTCTGCGTGAAGGGTCTGCCCCTTAGGTACCTTTTAAATCTTTCCCCTCTCACCTTAAACCTATGCCCTCTAGTTTTGAATGTTCCCACTCCAGGAAAAGACCTTGTCTATTTACCCTATCCATGCCCCTCATAATTTTATAAACTTCAATAAGGTCACCCCTCAGCTTCCAATGCTCCAGGGAAAATACCCCAGTCTATTGAGCCTCTCCCTATAGCTCAAACCCTCCAACCCTGGCAACATCCTTGTAAATCTTTTCTGAACTGTTTCAAGTTCCTCAACATCCTTCCAAAGTGGGGTGACCACAATTGCAGGCAATATTCCAGTAATGGCCTAACCAATACCATGTACAGCTGCAATATGACCTTTTAACTTCTATACTCAATGCACTGACTGATAAAGACAAGCATACCGTGTTGAAAATCAGATGCCAGAATGCAATATTTTAGAGAGAGTCTATCATCAAAAGCAGATGATTGACCAATAGTTTGTTGGATCCAGATACTTGAACAAACATTTGAAATGTCTTTAATTTTTCTCTAATTTATTACAGCCTTCTATCTGTCCATCCAAGTAATGTGAACACCTTATAAGCACCTATCAGCTTCCATGCTGTGTTCCAAAATACACATTTGTGATGTGCATATGCATCAACTAAATTAGTGTGTAATTTGTGATTTGAGAAAGAAAACCTTACATTCGGTATTTTGGAATTTCAAATGTTTATTATATGTTTTATTTCAATTTATGTCCCATCACGTTTCCTTGAGCCATATTTCATCTTCAGGTAAGATGAAGTCAAAAGGAAACAAGCCCCTTGGGATGTCTTACTCCGTCAAGGCATTATGTTACAATCCTCTCTCATTAGGTACCATTTCCAAAAAGGGCTTTGGTGACCATGGACTACTCTGTTGGCCCATGCTTATGCTCAGCAAGCTACAGCAAAGAGTTTGCCATTGCCTTCTGCAGATGGCTAAACAAGAGTCTCTCTCCCGTTCTTACCGCCTATCACTGGCATAAGTTGATACTCAAACTGTCTGGCTATTTCATGAATCATAAACCATCAAGTTGTCAAGTCTGCACTGGAGGTAAAAACAATGACTGCAGATGCTGGAAACCAGATTCTGGATTAGTGGTGTTGGAAGAGCACAGCAGTTCAGGCAGTATCCAAAGTGCAGTGAAATTGATGTTTCGGGCAAAAGCCCTTCATCAGGAATAAAGGCAGTGAGCCTGAAGCGTGGAGAGATAAGCTAGAGGAGGGTGGGGGTAGGGAAAAAGTAGCATAGAGTACAATGGGTGAGTGGGGGAGGGGATGAAGGTGATAGGTCAGGGAGGAGAGGGTGGAGTGGATAGGTGGAAAAGAAGATAGGCAGGTAGGATAAGTCATGGGGACAGTGCTGAGCTGCAAGTTTGGAACTAGGGTGAGGTGGCGGAAGGGGAAATGAGGAAACTGTTGAAATCCATATCGATGCCCTGGGGTTGAAGTGTTCCAAGGCATTGAAATCTGCACTGAAACCCAGTTATAGGGGCACTACCTCTGCACAACAATCACTGATTACAGAAAATAAGTTAAAGCTCGCACAATAACAAAGCTGTCAATCAAGAGAACAGTTGAGAATTACTTTGTAATCAGTGAAATGCAGTCAATCAAAATGCAGAAGGGGAAGACCCTACCAGACCAATTACCTTAACTTGCTTTGATTAAATGCTACCACACTTAGAATGTGGTGTAACCTAACTTGTGGTTTATATGATTTTTCCAAGATTATTTTGAAAGATCCAGACAATACTTAAGGTTAAGTAGGATCTGCCTGGAGGCAGAAGCCAAGGCATGTTGGGGACTGCTGAGTTAAACAGGCAGCTCTTTGGAGGACCAGGAAAATGACTCAGAGAAAAGGTTTGCTGCAATGCCCATACTGGTGCCGGCAAACCTCAGCTTTCACCCTCAGGCAACTGCATAAATAAAATCACCAGGCCCAGTGGTGACCATGACAACTGTGCAAAGCCTGTTTGAGTTTCGCTGAACAACTTTGAAAACTCCAAACCCAGACCGACAGCCCTCTTAACCAGATCATACTGATGTCAGAGCGCGATTAATTAGTGACAACCACATTTCCTTGGCTCCTCCTCTTCGCCGGTCCTTTAAAGATTCTTTTTTAAATTCATTCATGGGATGAATGCATCACCACCTCGGCCAGCACTTAATGCCCATTTCAGAGGGCAATTAAGAGTCAATCGTATTGCTATGGGTCTGGAGTCACATATAGGACAGACCAGGTAAGGATGGTAATTTCCTCCCCTAAAGAGCATTACTGAACCAGCTAGGTTTTTCCCAACAACTGGTTTATAGTCATCAGTAGACTCTTAAGTCCAGATTTTTATCAAATTCTACCATGGTGGGATTCAAACCTGACTCTCTGGATTAACCATCCAGCAATAATACTCCTAAGCCATCACCTCCCTGTCTGGACCAATGAATCAATGTTCTGATACTTGCATCACTGTGCATGTTTTAAACAAAGATACGAAAAAAATTAAATAGAAAATATTTGCAGAAGTAGGGATTGAAGAATTTATTATTTAAAAAAATTAGATAGTGAGCATTTCTTTTTTTTCTCAAAAAAACACTTGTTTTTAGAAGGGCTTTGGGAGATTTTTGATCTGAAAAACTAGTACCATGAAAATCCATAAATTAAATTATGTTAAAGTTCATTGGTTGCTTCAAATAAAGGAGAAAAAGCTAACGTTTTGCACATGCCTAGAGTCAAAAATCACTGCCACATCTAACTTAAAATCTGACCTTAAACATGATCCCATAAACAAAAATTAAATCTTTATAAATACTGTACTAAAGAACAGTTCAATGGTATTATAATATCTTGTAACAATTAAAACCTATTTCATCACCAAAAAATAGATTGCTGTCATTTGATATTACTCTATCCAATTGCAGAGAAGGTGATTTCCCTCAACATTCAAGCCAAACATCTGACAAAATTCTTGATTAAAATACAAGATGGGAGGAAACATTATACAGGACTAAAGTTTAACAAAACTCCACATATTCAGTATTGGCTAGAAAACAGTGCATCAGTCAACTCAAAACTAAGGCATAATTTTCCACTGACATCCAAAGTTACTATCGTGTCACTGAAAGTATGTAAAATTTGAAGAACCACCCTAGCCTCTGCAACTGATTGCTTAGGCTAGGTTCCTATTGTTAAAGGATTAAAAATAATTGAACTCCCAGGCTATGCTCTGCAGACATCTGTATGTGTCAGCCATTTTTGTCCCTTCCTATTCCAAGCGAGTTTGCACACAGAGGTGGGAGTTTCTCTGGGAACCTGTTGACAGTGTTTGATAGTCTACTGGCCTGAACTTTGCTGTAGTAATGATCATTAAATTGTCAGCATTCGCCTTAATCACTTCTCTGGAACCGTCAGCAAGCCTCCAGAGGCTGTGCATGCACAGTAAAAATGGAAAACAAGAAGTTGCTGTTAATGATTCTGTGTTTTCCAGATTGTGCTGTTCAAGTCCTCAAAGACCACAATCAGTGTATAGAGTAGAAATCACTGAACTGCTGGGAACTTGATCTCTGACTTGCTCTTGAAATGACTTAATTGGCCTGGAAGAGATCTTGGCAATTAGAGACACAGAGAATTGCCCAAGAACTCTTGCTGTGCCAGTGCAAAGCCATGCTGGGGGCTGCTGTGCCTTGTCGAGTTGAGTAAAGGACTCCTTGAAGGTCTCAGAAAGCGACTATGGACAACAAGGTTTGGAGTAATTTTCAATCCCTTTTGGATTTCACCTCAAAACACTTCAGACTCCTTGCTGATGGGGCTCCTGTGATTAAAGTGACAAAAGATGTGGGGAGAAACTGAGAACAGGGCACTGAGTTGAATGATTAGCTATATCATGTTGAATGGTAGTGCAGGCTCAAAGGCCCAAATGTCCTACTTGTGCTCCCACTTTCTATGCTTCTACTTGCAGGAAGAAACACTTGAACACCATAGCAAAACCCTTGAATGAGATCTAAATGGCATATTAAGTTTATAATTACTGCTGAAAATCCTCTGTGGACCTAGAAAGCAAATTTTATATTTTTACATTTCTCACTTAAAATTAAAAAGTTCACCCTTTTTATAACATTATGTGTTTCAAATTGTTTTCTTTATAGTATTTCATTTCCTACCCTAATATCATTCGTGTATTCCAATCACTTATTTCACTCTCTGTTAAATTTAATTAAAATTACAGGATAATCAGTGCATTTTACCAACTGATTTCTTTCACGGTAATAATGCAATGGCAATACTAATTGTCTGCTTCATGTAATTGGCAACTTGTGTTGTCCAATTATGCCTGGAGATCCTCTTGAGTTGACGCCAAATTCAACATGAATTCAAGAAAGGGGAAATCCATGCTACATCAATTGCAAAATTTTTGTGGAAAGCCTGCTTCATGGTGCATGCCATTTCTTCATTGCTGACCACAAAATCCGGTTTTTTAATGTAAAATTAGCCAAGTCCAAGAACAAAGCAACATGATAGTGGAATTATTCTCTGGGATTTCCACAAAGCTGACATTTCCAGTAAAAAAATTCTTTTTAAAGAAATTAAGTGCTCACCAACCATTCTGTTGGTCCCAGGAACAGTTTGGTTGTTTCTGTTTGACAAAATATTAACTTTTGCCTTTTTTAAAAAAAACTCTCTTCTGGATTTTTTTTTCAAATAGATAAGGATCAGATGGAAAAACAGAGACCGATTCCTAGAGGTTAGGATTCGGTGCTCTCACCGCTGCAGCCCGCGTTTGATTCCCAGTCAGGGAAGAAGCTTTTAAGGGGTGGCACAGTGGCTCAATGGTTAGCACTACTGCCCCACAGTGCCAGGGACCTGGGTTCAATTCCCACCTCGGGCAACCGTCTGTGTGGAGTTTGCGCATTCTCCCTGTGTCTGCATAGGTTTCCTCTGGGTGCTTCGGTTTCCTCCCACAGTGCAAAGATGTGCAGGTCAGGTGAATTGCCGTAGTGTCAGGTGCATTAGTCTGGGGTGAATGTAGGGGAATAGGTCTGGGTGGGTTGCTCTTTGGAGGTCAATGTGGACTTGTTGGGCTGAAGGGCCTGTTTCCACACTGTAGGTAATCTAATCTAAAAAGTAATGTCTTCTGTGGGGAAACATTTAAAATTGATCTGAGAACTTTCAGCAAAGACATAATATAAAAGGCTCAATTTGGTGTTTAAGGTCTTATTCAATATATGAATATTGCTTGATATAAATAGAGATCGTAATATACTGTGGGATGTAACATCCGATAATGGAGGAAAACTGACAGTATTTCTTGGGATGATGATGCATGTTTCTCCAACAGCAGTAACATGTATTTATAAAATGTCTTCAACTTTGTAAAACATCGCAAGGCAATTTCTAAAAATATAATTAGAGAAACATTTTTACAAAGGCAAAGTATGAGTGACTAGAACATTGGTCAAAGAAGTTGATTTAATTGCAGGCCCTAAAAGAAGAGTAGTGAGGTGAAACATTGCAAGGAGCTATAGAAGAGATTCACAAGGATAGTGTGTATTTATACAGATGAGGTCCAAGCTCTAATGTTGGAGTGAGCAATGCACATGAGGCATTCTTGGAAGGTTTTTGAACAATGGGAGATTAGAGTCATGGAGTCATAGAGATGTACAGCATGGAAACAGACCCTTCGGTCCAACCCGTCCATGCTGACCAGATGTCCCAACCCAATCTAGTCCCACCTGCCAGCACCCGGCCCATATCCCTCCAAACCCTTCCTATTCAAATGCCTTTTAAATGTTGCAATTGTACCAGCCTCCACCAGTTCCTCTGGCAGCTCATTCCACACAGATACCACTCTCTGTGTGAAAACGTTGCCCCTTAGGTCTCTTTTATATCTTTCCCCTCTCACCCTAAACCTATGCCCTCTAGTTCTGGACTCCCCAACCCCAGGGAAAGCACCTTGTCTATTTACCCTATCCATGCTCCTCATGATTTTATAAACCTCTATACGATCACCCCTCAGCCGCCAATGTTCCAGGGAAAACAGCCCCAGCTGTTCACCCTCTCCTATAACTCAATTTCTCCAACCCTGGCAACATCCTTGTAAATCTTTTCTGAATCCTTTCAAGTTTCACAATATCTTTCCAATAGGAAGGGGACCAGAATTGCAAGCAATATTCTAACAGTGGCCAAACCAACATCCTGTACAGTTGCAATATGACCCAACTTCCGTACTCAATACTCTGACCAATAAAGGAAAGCATACCAAATGCCTTCTTCACTATCCCATCTACCTGTGACTCCACTTTCAAGGAGCTATGAACCTGTACTGCAAGGTCTCATTGTTCAGCAACACTCCCTAGGACCTTACCATTAAGTGCATAAATCCTGCTAAGATTTGCTTTCCCAAAATGCAACGCCTTGCATTTATCTGAATTAAACTCCATCTGCCACTTCTCAGCCCATTGGCCCATCTGATCAAGATCCTGTTGTAATCTGAGGTAACCCTCTTCGCTGTCCACTACACATCCAATTTTGGTGTCATCTGCAAACTTACTAACTGTACCTCTTATGCTCACATCCAAACCATTTACATAAATTACGAAAAGTAGAGTACCCCGATCCTTGTGGCACTCCACTGGTCACAGCCCTCCAGTCTGAAAAACAACCCTCCACCACCACCCTCTGTCTTCTACCTTTGAGCCAATTCTGTATCTAAATGGCTAGTTCTCCCTGTATTCCATGAGATCTAACCTTGCTAATCAGTCTCCCATGGGGAACCTTGTCAAACGCCTTACTGAGTTCCATATAGATCACAACTACCGTGATGACCTCATCAATTCTCTTTGTTACTTCTTCAAAAAACTCAATCAAGTTTGTGAGACATGACTTCCCATGCAAAAAGCCACGTTGACTATCCCTAATTAGTCCTTGCCTTTCCAAATACATGTACATCCTGTCCCTCAGCATTCCCTCCAGCAACTTGCCCACCACTGACACAAGGCTCACTGGTCTATAGTTCCCTGGCTTGTCCTTACCACCCTTCTCAAACAGTGGCACCAGTCTTCCGGCACCTCACCTGTGACTATCGATGACACAAATATCTCAGCGAGAGGCCCAGCAATCACTTCTCTAGCTTCCCACAGAGTTCGAGGGTACACCTGATCATGTCCTGGGGATTTATCCACTTTTATGCATTTCAAGACATCCAGAACTTCCTCCTCTGTAATATGGACATTTTTCAAGATGTCACCATCTATTTCCCCACATTCTATATCTTCCATGTCCCTTTCCATAGTAAATACTGATGCAAAATACTAGTTTAGTATCTCCCGTATTTTCTGCAGCTCCACATAAAGGCCGCCTTTGAGGGGCCCTATTCTCTCCCTAGTTACCCTTTTGTCCTTAATGTATTTGTAAAAACCCTTTGGATTCTCCTTAATTCTATTTGCCAACGCTATCTCATGTCTCCTTTTTGCCCTCCTCATTTCTCTCTTACGTATACTCCTACTGCCTTTATACTCTTCTAAGGATTCACTTGATCTATCCAGTCTATACCTTACATATGCTTCCTTCTTTTTCTTAACCAAACGCTCAATTTCTTTAGTCATCCAGCATTTCCTATACCTACCAGCCTTTCCTTCTACCCTGACAGGAATATACTTTCTCTGGATTCTCGTTATCTCATTTCTGAAGGCTTCCCATTTTCCAGCCATCCCTTTACCTGTGAACATCTGCCCCAAATCAGCTTTTGAAAGTTCTCACTTAATACCGTCATAATTGCCCTTTTTCCAATTTAGAACTTCAACTTTTAGATCTGGTCTATCATTTTCCATCGTTATTTTAAATCTAATAGAATTATAGTCGCTGGCTCCAAAGTGTACCTAGTCTAATAGGCACATCCACATACTGAATCAGAAAATGTTATTGTTGACGCTTAACAATTTCCTCTCCATCTAAACCTTTAACACTATGGCAATCCCAGTCTATGTTTGGAAAGTTAAAATCCCCTACCATAACCACCCTATTATTCTTACAGAGAGCTGAGATCTCCTTACAAATTTGTTTCTCAATTTCCCTCTGAATATTAGGGGGTCTATAATATAATCCCAATAAGGTGATCATCCCTTTCTTATTTCCCAGTTCAACCCAAATAACTTCCCTGGATGTACTTCCGGGAATATCCTCTCTCAGCACAGCTGTAATGCTATCCCTTATCAAAAATGCCACTCTCCCTCCTCTCTTGCCTCCTTTTCTATCCATCCTCTGGCATTTGTATCCTGGAACATTCAGCTGTCCCACCAGCTCCCCCCACCACTCCCCCACCACTCCCCCACCATCCCAACCCTCCCAACCTTACTAGTTTAAATCCTCCCGAGCAGCTCTAGCAAATCTCCTTCAGTATATTAGTCCCCTTCCAATTTAAGTGCAATCCATCCTTCTTGTACAGTTCACTTCTACCCCAAAAGAGATTCCAATGATCCAAAAACGTGAATCCTTCTTCCATACACCAGCTCCTCAGCTATGCATTCATCTGCTCCATCGTCCTATTCCTGCCCTCAGTAGCTCGTAGCACCATGAGTAATCCAAATATTATTCCTCTCAAGGACCTCCTTTTTAAATTCCTGACTAACTCTCTGTAATCTCCCTTCAGAATCTCAACCTTTTCCCTTCCTATGTCATTGGTTCCAATGTGGGCAATGGCCTCTTGCTTGAGTGTGGTTTTGATGGGATTTTAATGTGGCAGCCAGCACACACGGATGGTGGCAGTGGTGGAGAATAAAAGGACAGAGTAGTGGAGTTTTGATTGAGATGAAGTTTATGGAAGATAAACACTCACTAGGAGAGCACTACCATAGTTCACTCTCAGAGGTAGAAAAGGCAAGGACGCGGGCTTCAGCAGGTTTTTGAACCCTTCAATTTTGGATGGATTTGAAAAGAAGAAATATGTTTAGTATGTCAACATTTGCACTCCCATGTACATTTGCAAACGTAACAGCCAGTACAAATCACAATGAAAAAAAATTACCCCATATGCTAATTATTTTTATGTGGTATTGAATGAAGTAGGAAAGGCATTGGAAGATACAATGTTTTTTTTTAAAATGGTGCCTTGCAATATTTAACATTAAGGTGAATGTTCAAACAGGACCTTGATTTAAAGTCTGATTTGGAACATGTTGAAAAGCATACCTCCCAGTACTGTCCTGAAATACCAACCTGGTAAATGCTCCTAGAACCTGTTGTGGTGCTTGATCTCAGGAGGTGTATTTTCTCAAAATATACTAATGTAACACAAAATGTTCATTGTAACTACATGAATAATATACGCTGAAAGTCTGTTCCTTATTGGCAACGTTCCAATAAGTAATATTTGAATGCCAGAAATGCAATAACTTACACAGGTAGAACACTATCAGAAGTAATGCACATGCAGGATCTGCATTATTTGGGACAGCCTATTTTGT
The DNA here is from genome assembly GCF_020745735.1 of Hemiscyllium ocellatum. Classification (NCBI taxonomy): domain Eukaryota; kingdom Metazoa; phylum Chordata; class Chondrichthyes; order Orectolobiformes; family Hemiscylliidae; genus Hemiscyllium; species Hemiscyllium ocellatum. The sequence continues at coordinate 70,773,861 of NC_083412.1, forward strand.
TGAAAGTACGTTCGTGATATTCACAAATGAATGATCTGCCTCCAACTGCAATTTTGGATGCAGAGGCGTCCCTGATATCATCAACAGCTATTTCTCACAATTCAACAGATGCACGTCTGATAGAAGCAGAATGAACGAAATTTCGGGAAGAGTCATAGTCTGATTCTAATTTATAACAAGGTGAGTTTTCTTTCAAATGCATACAAGTTAAACACTTATTTAACACCTGGATTAAATTGCCCTGGTACAGAAGAGTGGAAATGATTCACAGGCTAATAACGGCAGCCAAGCAGTTAACTCGGCTGAATCTGAAGCAGACAGTGTTGTGTATGTGCATGCACATTGTGTATACTATCTTTCAGAATATTACAAGAGGGCAACGAGTGCACATGCAGTATTTGTGGACATATATGGACAATCTCCATTAAACAATTCAGAAATAAGTTTGCTTTTCACTAAATAAAAATCAATCTCATTAAAATGTGAATGGGAGAAAAGCTGTTTGCAAAATGTGAACCGCCAACAGGAGTTCCATTTCGACTCAGTGCAAGTCTTCGATTTCAGAGCAATACGGTCACTGCAAAACGAATTATTTTTCTCTCAGTTAGCAGGAGTTATCAAAACCTATTACAGCATGGGTTGGACAACTCGAAGTTGACTTTTACGGATTTGGAAAGATTGCCAGTTTCTCCCCCAGCTTTGTATGTGACGGCTGACGACGCGAGCTCTCCTCCCACTACAGCTGATGGTGTCTCACTTTTAAGTTTCAGGCTTCATTACTGATCCACATCTCCAAAAGAAAGCTTCACTTCTCCCGGCTCCTTCGCGACATGTCTCTCAAATTTCTTTTCGTTATATTCGGTGGGATTGTTCTAACTTTGGTGGATAATGCAAGAACATTACCAAGAGGTAAGCAGTATGTCAATTCCAGAATAATGGTGTAAATTTGAATTGCAAAACAAAAACCATCCTTTTTAAAAGCAATTGCAAACATTCAATTTTCTTTTGTTTTAATTTTGCCCCCTCAACTTTCTCTCGCCTTCTGCAACCCGGTGAGGTTCAATTCCGTTATGCATTTGGTGAATGTTGATACAAAATGTGAGCGAATGCTTTGGCTGCCAGAAACTTTATAGCTGACCCACTCTGTCTTAATTGGACTTGCTGACCCACTCTGTCTTGGACTTTCCGACCCTCTCCCCACCCGAACATGTACAAACTCTTCCATTGGAGATAAGTGGAATGAAAATAGTGACAACCAAGGGCAAGTGGGACCAATTGTAACTCCCCTACTGCAGCCACGGTGGAGGTCAACTAAACACAGACTGTCATCCCAAGCTGGGATGTAGCCAATCAGTGCTGGTTCACTTGTTGATCAATTGGGGGAGCTATATTGTAAAAATTTTATAAAAAATCTGAACAAAATGCCTCAACATTCTGTTCTTGAAGGACTATTTGATCATGTATTACCTCAAGTTTATTTTAAAATCTGTAGCACGCAGACTGAAGTCAATAGCATAGATTGCAAGTCAGCCCAGGGCAATTTCAGATGAGACTTTGACCTAGTTTTTACCTTTTTACCTTTACCAATAGCATTCCAATTCAAGTTATCCAGGAGCAGGTTCAGTTCCAGCCTTGGGTGACAGTCTGTGTGGGGTTTGCAAATTCTCCCTGTCTCTGCAAGGGTTTCCTCCCAGTGTTCTGGCTTCCTCCCCAGTCCAAAGGCGTGCAGTTCAGTGGACCGGCCATGCTAAATTGTTGGTAGTGTCCAGAGATGTGCAGGCTAGATAGGTTACAGGGATAGAGTGAGAGTCTGAGTCTGGGTGGAATGCTGTTAGAAGGGTTGTGCAGATTTTTTCAGGCCTCTTTCTGCACTGTAGGCATGCTATGATTCTATGATCTCTTAAATGCCTTGCTCACTGCACTCCAACTGCTTGACGTAGTACTGTTTTATGGAAATTCAGAATACTTGGATTCTGAAAATTATGAGAATTAGCATTTAAATTGAATAACTGGTTCAACCATTTGAATATTGGACTGTTATAAAATTGGACTAAAGCCAAATTATTAAAGCTTACGTTATCTTAATCAAGTATCAAATAGAGTTATGTCTTAACTTTGGAAGGTAGGTCTTATGGAAGTGAAGCACAGTAATGATGTGGAATGCACACTTCAACTGATATTGATTGTCACCATTGACACTCCTAGTCCAGGGATAATAAGATGTAAAATGGGATTCAATATCTTACATCAGATCCAATCTTTCAATCTTTGAATGATCTTGACAATTTAGTGTCTACTAATGTCAATTCATGGACAATATTATGTTGTGGACAAACACCATTAGTTTAAGATTGCCAACATTAGGTTAGATTCATGGCATTCTGCAACCAACAGAGGTATAACATTTTTATCCCATTCAATCTGGGCTGCGTTCAGATAAGAAAACAACTTGCTAAGTCATTCTGTATCTAGTCTTCAAAGATTTGCAAATATACAGACCACTAATTTCAATCATAAATTCTGGTCTGTTTAAACTTCATTTTATCTGTATGTTTTGGTCATTGACATCTTTCCTTGTAAAATGATGGGCGTGCAGCAAATCAAGTCTGTTGGAAGCAGGGTAGCTTCAAACAGCGCACTTTCACTGATGGCTGATGGTTGATCAGACTAATCTGTTTGGTTTGGTTGCAATGGCTAACATATAATTGCACTTAAAGGATTTTTTTTGTGGTCCCCTGTTGTCACGCCTATTCTTGACATCATAGTTTAGCAGCACTTTTGTGATATTGGTAACAGCTAGAAGTAACAAAGATGCATTTTAATTGTAATGATTGCTACAGCTTCTATCTTAATAGCTAAAGTAAAAATTGCTGTTTAGGCCTCCCAGCACTACTAGTGCTGTGGCTACGTATCCAGATTTGACATTAATGTTCTGTTGCAGCTAATGCGACTAGAAGATGCATCATACACCATGCCAATTCACATCTTTGCAATTCTAAGTAATAACCTTTGTGTCCGAATCGTAGCTTTGTCTACTCAACAAAGTTTTAAATCTAGCATTGGTAGTGTTTCTATTAGATCAATGAAAATATTAGCTTGGTTCTTAAATAAGAGTCTTTCCTTTGTGTACAGTCTGAATTCTGTGGGAAACCATCCCATGATTCAGATGGTCCTTCATCAGAATTGAATGTCTGGATATCTTGCAGCTTGACAAAAGGGGAATACTGAAAAATTTAATAATTTTCTTTGCTTTACAGTAGCTTCCTGATTTGCTGAGCATTTCTAACATTACCAGTTCTTTTTCTGGAATCCAAGACCTACAGTGATTCCTTTTTTTTGATAAGTTCATCAAGTATGCAACTCCAGTGGGAACCATGCTGTAAAAGAGCACTGGTTGGACAATTGGTGCAACATTTCTGTGGCACTGCTTGGAAGCTATGCTCTCTTAGAATGTTCTTTCCTGTTGCGAGGTCAGAATTAATTGATTTACCCTGTTGCAGTGTGCTCAAGAGAAGTTGCTGATTAGCCGCAAGGTGTGGCTATGCTGACACTGTTTTAACCTTATGCAGTAGTCTTTTATGAAAACAATTTACGTTCATTCACTTCAGAACCAACAGAAAAAACAGTGAATGTATTTTACAAATGCATATGTACTTAACAAACATTCCATTAATATTCAACATTCAAGGAAATAAAGTATTCAATGATCAAACACTATGCACAGACTCTTCTCTTTGTTTTACCATTTTACTTTTGAAAAGTTAAAAACATTTGTATGAGTATGAGGATCAAGTGCACATGCACAATAAAAAGTGTTTATTATTCATTAATCAATTGGCCAGATTTGGATGGTGTAGCATGGGTACAATCGTAGTCCAGAGAGAGGGCTCTTGTGATCGGTGGTGGTGTTGTCCCTGCCCCTGAACTTAGAAGCTTGGGTTTGAGTCCCATCTTCTTCAAAGGCGTAATAACATCTCTTAACAGATTGATTAGGACAATGTCTTTGTATGTCCAGAGACTGAGGTTCTTGTGGAATAGTTGTGTCCTACCTCTTGGTCCAAGCCCTACCTGTCGTAGCTACTTGTTATAATATGCCTGAACAGGTTGATTAAAAATATCTAGAAATCCAGAGAGATGACAGCTGAAGTGTTTAAGCACAACTTTTAAAATAAATCTGAAATTTTAAAAAAGTTAGCATTGAATGCAATGACCTTGAAACTACCAGAATATTGTAAAAATCCTTCTGATTCATTAATGTCCTTTAGAGAATAAAATTTGTTCTTCCTACTTGGTCTGAACTATACTTGATCCCAGACCCACAGAAAAGTAGTTAACTCTTGATTGCCCTTTGAAGTGCCTTAGCAAAATCACTTACCTGCATTCAAAAAGGTAGTTCACTGTCATTGTTTCAAGGGACGGTAGATCATAGCCTTGAGCGTGACTACACTATCCTGTGGAAACCTGAATAAATACGTGTTGCCAGTGGAGAGCACATTTGACCACATTGCCCTATAGATTCTTTCATTACTTTCCAAAACACCATTAAGAATGCACAATTTAAGATTATGTTGTTTGTAGAGGAAGACATTTCATTTCTTCCATGCATTAGAATGGTAGTAATTACTATGTACCCAGCAATAATGATAATTTATTGAAATATCATCATGGCAAATAGAAATCACAATGTAAACTTTCCCTATATCCCAGTTCACCTTGTCAGGTCCATGCCCCCTACCAACCCATCCTCCACAGCCCTCCTGACACCTTCCCCTGCCACTGCAAGAATGGCAAAACCTGCGCCCACACCTTCCCCCTCACCTCTGTCCAAGGCTCCAAAGGATCCTTCTACATCTGACAAAGATTTACCTGTATTCCCACACGTCATCCACTGTATACATTGCTCCCAATGTGGTCTACTCTACACTGGGGAGGCAGGACGCCAACTTGCTGATCGTTTCAGAAAACATCTCTGGGACATGTGCACCAACCAACCCCACTGCCTCATGACTGAACACTTAAACTCCCCCTTCCACGCTTCCAAACACATACAGATCCTGGGCCTCCTCCACTGCCAAACCCTAACCACCCGACACCTGGAAGAAGAACGCCTCATGTTTCACCTTGGGACCCTCCAACCAGACGGGGTCAATATGGATTTCACCAGTTTCCTCATTTCCCCTCCCACCACCTTATCCTAGATCCAACCTTCCAACTTAGCACTGCCCTCTTGACCTGTCCTACCTATCCATCTTCCTTCCCACCTATCTGCTCCACTCTCCTCTCTGACCTATATCCTTCACCCCCACCTTCCTCTACTTGGGGCATTCCCAACTACCTTCTCCCCCCCCCCCACCTCCCCCACCAGCCCCAACACTCCCAGCCTCCTTGGCCCACAAGCCTCATTCCTGATGAAGAGCTTATGCTCGAAACATTGATTCTCCTGCTGCTTGGATGCTGCCTGACTGGCTGTGCTTTTCCGACATCACACTCTTCAACTCTGATCTCCAGTATCCACAGTTATCACTTTTTCCAGGGAGTTTATTTCACATTACTTGAAAAAAAACATGCAAATGGACAGGCCAAGGAAGAGTTAATTTTGAATGAAAATGTGCGATGCTGCCGAATTATTTGTCTCTGAAGTTCTGCCAGGATTCATGTAGAAATATTGATGATGATTCCCAAGAATTCTGTTTAGGGTCTTTTCAGCATGGGCAGGAACAGCTATAGTGTTCTATTGTTAAGAAAACCTCTCTATTTAGAGATGTTGCATATTTTCTACAATGCTCCACACTATAACATTCCACATTCTAAAATCATTCATGTCTGAAATGTTTGATGCCCCATCTGAAAGATGGCACTTTTGACTGTGCATCACATTATTCTACGATGTATCAAGAAACATACACTGAGGATAATGAAAGTTGGATGCTACTGATATTCATCTACTTATTTAATGTTTATTTTGTTTTTCGCAATGTCAATATTGATGCTAGGGTAAACACTTGTATTTATATAGCAATTTTTACAATCTCAAAACCTCCAAGCACTTTCATGACCGACTAAATGGAGTCACTATTGTAGTGTAGGAAAGATGGCAGCCAATTTTTAAACATAAAAGCTCAGAAATAAAAATAAGATATTAATCAATTTTGAGTGGTGTTGGTTGAAAGATAAGCATCGGCCAAATCACTGGGGAGAATCCTCTTCTTCGTAGAATAATCCCAAGGGATATTTCATGATCATCTGAGGACAGAGGGGGTCTCAGAGCCTTTGTTTAACATTTTATCTGAAAGATGTCAGCTCTAGCAAGCATTTGCTGTCTCAATATTACCCTGTACTGATACATTACTATTTACTGTGATCTGTTTCAAATGGTCTTCCCCTTTACTTCCACCTAATTATGCTGATTTAAAGTTGGCTGTAGGGATTAGACTTAAATCAAACAATTGATGCAAGCAATCAGATTCAGACATGAGATAAACTGGTCTTGTTTAAATGAAAGCTGTTTAACTCAGCTACAGGAAGAAGCTGAATAGACTAGGGCTATTTTCCCTGGAGCAAAGGAGGCTGAGGGGTAACCTTACAGTGGTTTATAAAATCAAGAGGGGCATAGATAGGGTAAATAGACAAGGTATTTTCCCTGGAGTGGGGGAGTCCAGAACTTGAGAGCATAGGTTTAGGGTGAGAGGGGAAAGATTTAAAAGGTACCCAAGAGGCAACTTTTTCACACAGAGGATGATGCGTGAATGGAATGTGCTGCTAGATGAAGTGATGGAGGCTGGTATAATGACAACATTTAAAAGGCATCTGGATGGGTTTATGAATAGGAAGGGTTTAGAGGGATATGGACTAAGTGCTGGCAAATGGAACTAGATTAGGTTGGGATGAGTTGGACCAGAGGATCTATTTCCATGCAGTATATCTCCATGACTCTATGATTCTCAGACTTTCTTTGAACAGAGGTGAGAATATTCAGCATTAACTGTTAGATTCAGTTCATATTAATTCAACCGATTTAAACTGACAGCCCTTGTAGAAGCAACAATTATTAGTTCTCCTTTCCATTTTCTAACCTGAGTATAATATTCAACATGTTGATCCCCATCAAATTGATTTGATTCTTTGCTCAAGCCAGGCAGAACATATGTTGAAGGATATTAAATGTGACATCCACATGTGTCCAACAATACAATAGCTAGAAATGTTTAAACTAGCTTCATTTAATTCCAATGTCATTACAGAGTCATAGAGTCATACAAAGCTAACAGAGATGTGTGGCTATCAAAATAAACTAACTTACATGATGTAGACAATGCAATTGACATCTGAAATTATCATTGTAAGTTTATAACATGAATGGAACTCTTTTAAACCCCTCTTCACTCTCTTTGTCTCTCTTGCTCTCTCCCCTTCCATTTTTGTATTAACTATATAAAATTGAGCCAGGAAAAGCAAATTATTTTCAAGCCAACTCGCTCTCTCGCTTGGCTTAGAATCATAGAGGAAGAATGCAAGCCAACAGACAAGTTCTGGCATTTACTGACTTTCCTCAATTCACATTAGCAGTACATTTTGGAAATATAGCACTCTATTATTTAAGATATAGAACATAGAGTAAAGTAAGACAGGGCAAAATTTAGAAACTATTGCATTGTCTGCATTGTTAAGGAAAAAATGATCTTTGGGTGAGTTATTCCATGGATGTATGTTTAGCCTTTAAAACTTTGTTAATGTTTGATGTATATGGAAGTGATTATAACTTGCAGTGCAGTTATTATCAAAGTTGTATTTGAAGTTTTCAGTTATATTAAATTATATTTACAATTTGTCTTGGCTTGAATTATGGCCAATATAAAATTCTGAATAATTTAGACTCCTGGTTCCTGGGACCAGGATTAATGCACTGGTGGTGACTTACAGCAGGCAAAAGTTATGCATAATGTGACAGGGCCATGAGCCGGCAGAAGATTAGTTTTTATAGAAGTACCTTTCATGTCGGCCGATAAACAAAGTGTATGCTGTCATGAGGAGGAATAAATTAACTTGAGATTCTTTACCTTGATTCACATATGCAGGCATATTCATATCCCCATGCCATCCATGACACCCATGTTGCCTCCACTGCCTCTCATCCCATCTCCAGACTTCACATTGGAAATGATTGTTACAGGAGATAAATTTCTGGCAATCTAATAGGGCTGTCATTCAAATACACTTCATACTGAAAATCTCTCATTCATAAATGGCATTAAAAATACTAAAGTTCTTCAAGTACTCAGTCTGTTATAAGAATAATATACACTTTTCTCATATAACACTTAATATTTAAAAAACAAAATAAAGTAACCTCTTAAACTCATCATAGTGAGAACTCAGCCCCAAGCTAAGTAGTTTATTAGAATTTGAAACTCAGTTGAACATTCATAATGGCTCAGCTTTAACATCAATCCCTGTAAAATCTAAACAATAGGAAACGTTGAAACTGATAAATCAGATGTTCTTGTTTTCCTAAATACACCAGATGTCATTGTCAATCAAAGTAATTCAGGAGCAGGTGGCTGGTCTTGCTACCTGAGAATGTTGAAGGTTTGTTTTTCAATGTACAAGTACTCTTTGCACATGTAAATCACTTCAGCTTATTATGGCAAGAGAGGAGGGGGAGTGGCATTTTTGATAAGGGATAGCATTACAGCTGTACTGAGGGAGGATATTCCCTGAAATACATCCAGGGAAGTTATTTGGATGGAACTGAGAAATAAAAAAGGGATGACCACCTTATTGGGATTGTGTTATAGACCCCTAATACTCAGAGGGAAATTGAGAAACAAACTTTGTAAGGATAGCTCAGCTAGCTGTAAGAATAATAGAGTGGTTATTGTAGGGGATTTTAACTTTCCAAACATCAACTGGGACTGCCAGAGTGTTAAAGGTTTACATAGAGAGGAATTTCTTAAGTGTGTACAAGACAATTGTCTGATTCAGTATGTGGATGTACCTACTAGAGAAGGTGCAAAAGTTGACCTACTCTTGGGGAATAAGGCAGGGCAGGTGACTGAGGTGTCAGTGGGGGAGCATTTTGGGGCTAGCGACCATAATTCTATTAGTTTTAAAATGGTAATGGAAAATGTTAAACCAGATCTAAAAGTTGAAGTTCTAAATTGGAGAAAAGCCAATTTTGACAGTATTAGACATGAACTTTCAAAAGCTGATTAGAGGCAGATGTTCGCAGGTAAAGGGATGGCTGGAAAATGGGAAGCCTTCAGAAATGAAATAACAAGAATCCAGAGAAAGTATATTCCTATCAGGGTGAAAGGAAAGGCTGGTAGGTATAGGGAATGCTGGATGACTAAAGAAATTGAGCATTTGGTTAAGAAAAAAAGGAAGCATATGTCAGGTATAGACAGGACAGATCGAGTGAATCCTTAGAGTATAAAGGAAGTAGGAGTATACTTAAGAGGGAAATGAGGAGGGCAAAAAGGGGACATGAGATAGCTTTGGCAAATAGAATTAAGGAGAATCCAAAGGGTTTTTACAAATATATTAAGGACAAAAGAGTAACTAGGGAGAGAATAGGGCCCCTCAAAGATCAGCAAGGCGGCTTTTGTGTGGAGCCGCAGAAAATGGGGGAGATACTAAATGAGATTTTTGCATCAGTATTTATTGTGGAAAAGGACATGGAAGATATAGAAAGTGGGGAAATAGATGGTGACATCTTGCCAGATTACAAAGGAGGAAGTTCTGGATGTCTTGAAACGGGTAAAGGTAGATAAATCCCCAGGACATGATCAGGTTTACCTGAGAACTCTGTGGGAAGCTAGAGAAGTGATTGCTGGGCCTCTTGCTGAGATTTTTGTATCATCGATAGTCACAGGTGAGGTGCCAGAAGACGGGAGATTGGCAAACGTGGTGCCACTGTTTAAGAAAGGTGGTAAGGACAAGCCAGGGAACTACAGACTGGTGAGCCTGACCTCGGTGGTGGTCAAGTTGTTGGACAGAATCCTGAGAGACAGGATGTGCATGTATTTGGAAAGGCAAGGACTGATTAGGGATAGTCAACATGGCTTTGTGCGTGGGAAATCATGTCTCACAAACTTGATTGAGTTTTTTGAAGAAGTAACAAAGAGGATTGATGAGGACAGAGCAGTAGATGTGATCTATATAGACTTCAGTAAGGCGTTTGACAAGGTTCCCCTTGGGAGACTGATTAGCAAGGTTAGATCTCATGGAATACAGGGATACAAAACTGGCTCAAAAGTAGAAGACAGAGGGTGGTGATGGAGGGTTGTTTTTCAGACTGGAGGCCTATGACCAGTGGAGTGCCACAAGGATCAGTGCTGGGTCCTCTACTTCTTGTCATTTAAATAAATGATTTGGATGCAAGCAGAAGAGGTACAGTTAGTAAGCTTGCAAAATTGGAAGTGTAGTGGACAGCGAAGAGGGTTGCAACAGGATCCTAATCAGATGGGCCAATGGGCTGAGAAGTGGCAGATGGAGTTTAATTCAGATAAATGAGAGGTGCTGCATTTTGGGAAAGCAAATCTTAGCAGGACTTATACGCTTAATGGTAAGGTCTCAGGGAGTGTTGCTGAACAAAGAGACCTTGGAGTGCAGGTTTATAGGATAGTGAAGAAGGCATTTGGTATGCTTTCCTTTATTGGTCAGAGTATTGAGTACAGGAGTTGGGAGGTCATGTTGCGTCTGTTCAGGACGTTGGTTTGGCCACTGTTGGATTATTGCATGCAACTCTGGTCTCCTTCCTATTGGAAAGATGTTGTGAAACTTGAAAGGGTTCAGAAAAGATTTACAAGGATGTTGCCAGGGTTGGAGGATTTGAGCTATAGGGAGAGGCTGCACAGGCTGGGGCTGTTTTCCCTGGAGCGTCGGAGGCTGAGGGGTGACCTTATAGAGGTTAACAAAATTATGAGGGGCATGGATAAGGTAAATAGGCAAAGTCTTTTCCCTGGGGTCGGGGAGTCCAGAACTAGATGACATAGATTTAAGATGAGAGGGGAAAGATATAAAAGAGACCTAAAGGGCAACTTTTTCATGCAGAGGGTGGTACGTGTATGGAATAAGCTCCCAGAGGAAGTTGTGGAGGCTGGTACTATTACAACATTTAAGTGGCATTTGGATAGGTATATGAATAAGAAGGGTTTGGAGGGATATGGGCTGGGTACTGGCAGGTGGGACTAGATTAGGTTGAGATATCTGGTCAGCATGGACGGGTTGGACTGAAGGGTCTGTTTCTGTGCTGTACATCTCTATGACTATGACGTGAGATCAGAGGCAGTGTTTTCTCCAGTTGCAATGTATAGAACACTTTATTCAATGGGAAAATTACTCAATTACCTGCACACTTAAACAGTGCTGATCAATGTAATGGCCAACATACCTTTTCATGACAGAACACTATCATGAATCATTGCATTCAAAAAATATCATTCCAATACAGCATCTACATTTTCAGTTGTCAAACCACCTAACTCCAAAGCGTCAGAAGTTTCCTGACACCTTAGCACCCCGTAGTGGTCATAAGGTGGATTTCTTTGATGCTTCCAAAACCTACACCAGCACATGAAAATAGTGGGGTGTACAAAACCCAAATTTGTTATATGGCTTAGAATAGGGAGGCCAACTTCTGAAAAGTTGCATTTGGGTGACAACCTCCCAAATCATGAAAAGACCAAATGGAAATTGAATTTTGTTATGAGAAAATACATTTTGCCATGTAAAGCTTGAAGATTTCAGTGTTCCTTAGACCATTCTTACTTCCATTGCTAGATAAAAATACAGCCTAACCATTATGTTTAGTTGTTGAAGTTGATCTTTATTATATCAGCAATCATGATTACATTCGAATTTCTACACGTGGGTGCAACTCAGGCACAGTTGTGATAGACAATGATAAACAATGCATTCATGCCAATTTAAGACACAGTTTGTTTGATCATTGCAACTCGTATAGAAAGTAATCAACATAAAGGTTTTGTTTCAGCTCATTAATTATTTCTATCATGGCTGCATAGTGTTAGGATTATCTGACATGAAAATATACAGGAGTTTCAATGTGCTAGTGAATGTTTTAATGCAGATTTATATTTCAATGTAGTGGTTGATCTCCAAGTCATGAGCATTGACCGTTCCAGACATTAACTATGTTGAATTACCACCTGGCACACTTCTAAATATTCTGTAAAGCAAAAGTAATCACAGACTGAATTCAATGAATAATAATTTCCGTTTCCCCACTATCCAGAAACATGTCAATCACTTGTGACTAATAGCTCCCTGCAATCATAAAATTGATTCATATTGGGAATTAAAAATATTGAAAAAGTGAACAACCTAAATCTGATTTATGATCTTTTCATGTTTTAGATTAGATTTCCTACAGTATGGAAACAGGCTCTTTGGTCCAACAAGTCCACATCGATCCTCTAAAGAGTAACCCACCTAGGCCCATTCCCCTACCCTGTATTTACCCCTGACTAATGCACCTAACAGGGAGACAGTGAGTTCTGCAGATGCTGGAGATGAGAGTTGAGAGTGTATTGCTGGAAAAGCACAGCAGGTCAGGCAGCATCCAAGGAGCAGGAAAGTTGATATTTCAGGCCAGAGACTTTCATTAGGCTATGGCCTGAAACATCAATTTTACTGCTCCTCAGATGCTGCCCCACCTCTGTGCTTTTCCAGCAACACACTCTCAACAACTAATGCACCTAATACTATCGGCAATTTAACATGACCAATTCACCTAACCTGCACATCTTTGGTCTGTGGGAGGAAGCCCAAGCAGACACCGGGAAGAAGACACCAGGAGAATGTGTAAACTCCTAACAGGCAGTTGCCTGAGGCTGGAATCAAACCTGGGTCACCAGTGTTGTGAGACAGTAGTGCTAACCACTGAGCCACTGTGCTGTCCCAAGCTGTTCAAAACCAAAACTGTTAATATTGAATATTTGTTACTAAAGTGTTGCTTTTCTATATGTCTAATCTTTCTCTTTATACATGTGAGAAATGAAGTTCAGCTACATGTCAATTGGTCTTAGCCTTAGAAACATTGCTTCATTGTTGATATTGGAATTATGAAGACAACAGAGACAATAATAAAACTGATTTCTTAGCTATAAGCATTCTTTAGTCTCATGAACAAGGTATCAAAAACATCTCCCATGGATAACATTTGTTTTCTTAATTTCTTGTGGGAAGATCACCAAAATAGAAATTAGCCTTTGATTCTGGCAAACTTCAGTTTGGCACTATGTCAGAAAGCTTTACTCGTTTACAGGCTCTTGTTCTTGGGGTAAAGTCATACAAGTGAATTTAATTTCTGGACAAAACTTCCAGAAATCAAAATTCCTTTCGTACTGTTTTCAGACTGATATAGACTCTGTGTGCAGTGTGCGTCCAAGTTATGAAGCTTGACAGTGACCCAAAATTGAGACTTAATTGAGTAAGCTACCTATGCTATCCCATCTCCACAGTTTATTTGAATTAAATCAACATCAATCTACTTGCCTTGCCAGGGACAAGCCAAAAGTATATACAGGAAATGGGAGTCAGTGTTTGGGATATTGTAGAGTTACAAAGTATTTCTTTTTACAGAGGAGTTCAATATTTTTACTTAAAAATCCTGAATGAAGCCTCACCAATGGGGAAGCACTAACCTCATGGTTTTATCATTAGACTATTTATCTATTAATTATTAATTAATAAAATGTTCTGGGGCCTGGGTTTGAATCCTGCCATGGTGGAATTAGGATTCAGTTAAAAATCTGGAATTCAGAATCGAATTATGATCATGTTGATTGTTAAGAAAAATCCATCCAGTCCACTAATATCCTTCATAGGAAGGAAATCTGCCATTTTTACCTGGTCTGGCCTATCATGTCTCCAAACCCACAGCAATGCCTTCTTAACTGCCCTCTTGGTAATTAAGGATGGCAATAATTGCTAGCTTAGCCAATGATGTCCATATCTTGTGAATGAATTTTTAAAAAATCCCTGGTTGCTATAGTGCTCACTTGAAACTAGTTTCTAAAAGGTGATCTAGAATACGTATTAAACCCATTATTTCCAAAGTGGTGCTTTACATGGCTACTAGTGACATCTGCAAACCTTTACTATGGTGGGATTATATAAGGAGTGATTACCAAATTGACATAAGACATTTGAAATCACTCTAAATTATGTATGCATGTTAATGCATAGGTGCTTCACAGAGATAAGCATGCAGTGATATTATCAATAACTTTATATTTTACCAATGCCATCATTGACCCATGATGTGTTAGCAATGGTGCTGTTTGATAACTGCATCAAGAAAATATGCATGTTTAAACAAGTCACTCACAGGTTGATGTTTATACATTTTTATTCATTCTACAACCCCTTTTGAGTTCCTGGGATGCCTGACCTCCACCAACTACATAACCTTTAGTATAACAACATGGAAAGAGATCCTTCAGCCCATCGAATCTGCACAGTCACCAAGCACCTATTACTCTAACTTCATTTCCCAGCACTTGGCTCACAGCCTTATGCTATGGGTCTTCAAGCAGTCATCTAAATAATTCTTAAATGTATAAGTATACTCTAACCAACAGAGAGTTTTCCACTAGTTCCCATTGACTCCAGTTTAGCAGAGCTCCTTGATGTCACACATGGTCAAATGCAGCATGATGTTTAGGGCGGTCACTCTTACTTACCCATGGAATTCAGCTGTTTTTTCAGTGAATGAACTGAAACTGTAATGATGGGGCGGTGGGGGAGGAGGCCCAGTACCTGCATGTTCTCAGCAGAGTGGGAGGGGGAGTTGAAATGTTGGGCCACGGAGTGGTGGGGTTGATTGGTGCGGGTGTCCTGGAGATGTTTCCTAAAGTGCTCTGTGAGGAGGCGTCCAGTCTCCCTAATGTAGAGGAGACCATATCAGGAGCAACAGATACAATAAATAACATTGATTCCCTGGGGTTAAAGTGTTCCAATGTGGACTTCACCAGTTTCCTCATTTCCCCTCCACCCCGCCCCCCGCCCCACCCACCTTACCTCAGTTCCAACCTTCCAGCTCAGCACTGTCTTCATGACCTATCCTACCTGCCAATCCCACCTATCTGCTCCACCCTCTTCACTGACCTATCAGCTCCATCCCGACCCCCATTCACCTATTGTACTCTTTGCTACCTTCTCTCCACACCCCCTCTCAACTTATCTCTCCACCCTGGAGGCTCCCTACCTCCATTCCTGATGAAGGGCTTTTGCCCGAAACATTGATTTTCCTGCTCCTCAGATGCTGCCTGACCTGCTGTGCTTTTATAGCACCACTCTAATCTAAACTCTGGTTTCCAGCATCTGCAGTCCTGACATCTGCCCTGAAGTTGTAATGATGTCCAGAGCTGAGACATTGTTGCAAAAGCTTCCACATTATCTTTACTCAGGAGTCAGCCAACCTAATCAGTAACAGTGCTGCCATGACGCACTTGTTGATAGATATTGAAATTCTCCACCCAGAGTACATTCTGTGCCCCTGCTGCTGTCAGTGCTTCCTTCCAGTTATGTTCAACATGGAAAAGTATTGATTCATAACCCAAGGGAGCGTGTTGTAATGAGTGGTACGTGGTAATCAGCAGGATGTTTGCTTGCCTCTGATTTATGTAATGCCATGACACTTCATGGAGTCCTGAGTCAATCTTGAGGATTCCGGGGGCAACCCTGTCCTGACTATATACCATTGTGCTGCTGCATCTGCTGGTGGGACAGTACATCTCCAAGGATGATGGTGTTATCTGGCCTGTTGTGTGTCAGGTATAATTCTGTGAGTATGACTAGGTAGGCTTTTACTTGACTCGTCTGTGAGACAGCTCTTGTACTTTTGGCACTGGGCACCAGGGCCTTGATCAGGACAATATTACGGTGTCAACAAGTGCCTAAGTAAATGCCAGGCAGTCCATCTTATTTTCAATGCATGTCATAGAGGTGCACAGCACAGAGACAGACCCTTTTGTCCAACTCATCCATGCCAACCAGATATCTTAACCTAATCTATTCCCATTTGCCAACACTTAGCCCACATCCCCCAAAACCATTCCTATTCATATACCTATCCAAATGCCTTTTAAATGCTGTAATTGTACCAGCCTCCACCACTTCCTCTGACAGCTCATTCCATAGACCCTCTGCATGAAAACGTTGCACCTTAAGTCCCTTTTTATATCTTACCCCTCTCGCCCTAAACCTATGCCTTCTAGTTCTAGACTCCCTCATCCCAGGGAAAAGATCTTGTCTATTTATCCTATCCATGCCCTCATGATTTTATAAATCTCTGAGGTCATCCCTCAGCTTCCGAAGCTCCAGGGAAAACATCCCAGACTATTCAGCCTCTCCCTGTAGCTCAAATCCTCCAAGCCTCCTTGTAAATCTTTTCTGAACCTTTACAAGTTTCACAACATCCTTCTGATAGGAAAGAGACCACAATTGCACACAATATTCCAAAAGTGACCTAACGAATGTCCTGTACAGCCGCAACATGATCTCTGTTAGAGTATATTCCTATTATAGTTAATATTGTACCAGAATGTATCATTGACTTTAACTGAAGGGATGAGTTGCATTTCGTAGTATCAGAAATGGAAACCATACTCAAATAAATTAAGCTACTGTGAGTAGCTATAGGTAAATATAGAGGCTTTGTAGCACAGTCAGTCACTCCCTGCTTTAGAGTCAGAATTTCCAGGCTCAAGCCCCATTACAGGGAACTAATGGTCAAGGAACATGTGTGCATTATGTGACCAAATAGATTCAGTGAGAATTTGTAAATCCTTCCAACATACACTAGTGAGAGTTTCAGTGAGAATAGGAGAGCTTCATGGTCAGCCATAAAATGGAAAGAAATTGGAGGCTGTACCATCACAGTCCTTAGATCCAGGTTATTGCATGCTGAGAACAGTCAATATTTCAACTACAGCTCAGACTGCTTGCAGGGAGGGGAAAGGGGCTGTTGGCTTTTGCCTAATATGGATCAGATTTATGTCAACGACATGGGCTGTGATCTATGTTCTGGCTGGGATGCATTTGGAATTTACCTCTTTGCCCCACCTATGATGGAGTTTGCACACTGAGTTGGACATGTCCTTGAACAGACAAGATGGGAAGGTGCACATAGGTTCTAAGTTCAGTGTTAATAAAAGGTCAAGTGTGACATGTTAGAACTTATTTTTATTTAAGCTATTTTTCTAATCAACCTGTTCACGGATATTGTTACACACCTCTGGAACAGGTTGGATTTGAACCCAGGTTTGCCTCAGTCCCAGGGACACTACTACTTCACCACAAAAAGATGTACCTTTACTTTGTGCACTGCCCAGCTCAGAGACAGCTGTTACTCTGTCAGGAATTTGAACTTTGATCTTCTGAATGACAGGCAGGGATACTAACCACTATAGTGACGGAGATGTTTTGCTGTTGTTTGCTAATTGTTGTCAGATGGATGTAGTCATCTGTGCAATTGTACCCTGAGCAATAGAACAGGGCCTCATTTTCACAGACAACACAATGAACAGGATATCATCTGTGAAAAGGATGATCGGAATGGAAAGTTTTTGGAAAACACTTTCGGTTCAAGGACACAATGGAACAAATTCTGTGTGTAATGTATTCATATAAATTAAACTGTTACTTCGTGGGCTTCAAAAAGAATAATAAAATGCAAAGCATGTTTAATATAACTTATTTTGGGCCAGAAATAGCACTTGATGTTTACAATTTATCACATTTTCTATTGAAGTCATTATTTAGCTGACTATAGTTCAGTTCAGCTAGAATGAACAAAACAAAATAGCATTTGATATTATGGCTTGAATTTTCCCATTTTTTGGAAAAATGTTTTTTCGAGTGAAATATATAATGAGCAGTGTGTCGTGGCCCAAGTTGATTTTTCTCATGGAAGCTGCTGCTCTTCAGCTCATTAGTTATGCAGCTCCTCATCCTGGTCTTATGGAATCGTTGGTCTGAAG
Source organism: Hemiscyllium ocellatum (assembly GCF_020745735.1). Lineage (NCBI taxonomy): Eukaryota > Metazoa > Chordata > Chondrichthyes > Orectolobiformes > Hemiscylliidae > Hemiscyllium > Hemiscyllium ocellatum. Next base: position 70,791,869 of record NC_083412.1, read on the forward strand.
TGGACACCATTTCTGGGACTTTATAACAGTCATGCTGCTAGCACTGTATTTAAGTCCAGCTCGGCAACATGTTGGGCACCGCATGCCAGGAAGTGCCATTCACACTAGTATCCTGCACTCAAATCCCAAAGAAAATTGCACAGGAAGGCAAGTTAGCTCTTCAGTTTGCCCCTAGGTACTTGGAGGTGCTGATGGATGGAGTAGCAGAGAAGAGGGCAATGCCTTGTCCTGTAGCCTACCAAAGAAGGCTGCACCACCAGAATCAGCCAGCCCAACACAGTTCAGAGAGAAGGTTAATGATCTTCTATGCTCTACAGCCTCATCCTCACATGGCCTCCATTCCTTCTAAATCTGCTGATGTATACTCATCTCATCAAGGTTCATGGACTACACCTCTCATTATTCCATGGATCATGTCCTGTCATTAATACTCACTCAACTTTATTCTCCCAAAACCCTCCCTGTCCTCTGCTCTTCCTACTTAGTCACTGGGAGCACCTCATCTTGCTTGCTCAGGTGTCACCACTAACTGCTTTTCTATCCACTTCCCTTCCTTTGTCTCACTGAAGAAAAACTGAGCCCAGGCCCTGGACTAGAATCAGCTGAGCCTCCTGATTGAGTGTGTTCATGGTGCCCCTGCCCAACCATAAACCTCCTTGAGCCCATTGAGGGCTGGTCCCCTTTGACTTTCAGATATTGACAATTGCTGTTGCCATGCAACCTATTGGCTGTAGATGTTACATTGATATAACACAATGCTATACAGCAACCTGTCCACCCCGTGAGCTGTGGCAAGCTGCCTGCCGATCCCTTTGTGCTAAAAAAAACAATGCTTGCTACATAGGATGACAGCTTCAATAGGGTCAAGATTAGAGTACTGCTGGAAAAGCACAGCAGGTCAAGTAGCATCCAAGGAGCAGGCAAATCAACTTTTCAGGCAAAAGCCCTTCAACAGGAATCCAATGGATTCCTGACCTGCTGTGCTTTTCCAGCACCACTCTCATCTTGACACTAATCTCCAGCATCTGCAGTACCCACTTTTGCCTGACAGCTTCAATACATATGCAAAAGACACAAAAGATGCATCCTGTGTGGATGCATGAGATGTGAATTTGCAAAGCCTCCTGGCAGAAGCATGCAACTCACAAGTGTTCCTGCACTCCAGAGTGAAATCCTGAAGGGCTGAAGTGGGATATTCATCAGAAAACAGTCATAATGATGTGGTGAGGCTGGTGCTTTGGCGAGCCCTAGTTGTGTAGATAGACAACGAAAGAGGATGGTGTCTACAGAGCACGCAGGAAAATGGTGGTGAAGGTGCAGCTGTGCAAAGGCTCAGTGGAGAAAGTGGTGAGTTTATGGCCAGCCAGGTAACCACACCAACTTTCATACATTGACACTATCTAGTTTCTCAGGAAAGCAGACAAGATTTGTAAGCTACATAGAAATGAGATGAGATTAACTGATAAATGAGATGCAAACGTATGGAAATAAGGTAATGGCTGCTCATCAGTGAGATTCAGAAATTGTCATTTAAACCGTAACTGGGAAAATTGAAATTTTTCTCGTGATACTGTGAATTTGATTTTTGCATTTTTGTGGTATATTTCCAGCTTTCACACCATTGTTGACACCATTTGAGGAAATGGAAAATTTTGCTTTTTATTCGTAAAGCAGTTGAATTCAAATCCCCAAATTAATACTGAGATTATGTGGTGGTGTGAGCAGGACATGAGCATGTCTGATCTTTGGGATGTAAGGGTCAACTTAACTCCACATCTGAGAGTAAGTGCTAAGGCAAGACATGAGGCTAATCTTTGTGGGCAAAAGCAGAGGTTATAAAATAGGTCCAGGCTTCTTAACATGAAAAAAGATGCCTTCCAGAGAACCAGCTTCTTCATCCATCTTATTTCTGCTGTGTTTTATTTTACACAAATATTACATAGATGTTGACTTTCTGTGAACAATGTGCTGTACAACTAATGGAGGTTAAATAAATAGTAATACCATCACTTGGGTAAAATCAAGTTGAATTCAAGCTGCAATACATTTATAGCAAAGAGTAACTTAATAGTTTAAACACGTGTAGCTAGTTTTCAATAAATTTTCTTCTCCAGTTGAGTATACACTTAGGATCAGGGTGATGGATTATATAGCCAGTTCTACAGTAGTGCTATGTCAACTGAATCAGTGAGAGAATTAAAGTTCTACACATTACTTCAGCAACTGTTTTGCAGCTGCCATGTCTCTATGGAAACTGTTGTAGTGAGGACCTTTAAGATCATCATTAGTGAGATCATTTTCCTTGTAACATCAAATTATTTTGACATGTTCCAGTGAGAAAACAGATTTAATTTGGCTCTAGGCAGCATTAAACCATACGTTATTTTCTTAAAACAGTACAAACATTTTCACAAATGTAATGTTGCTGCTCAGTACTATCATCAGAGGCTTCATGTGAAGCTATGATAGTTTTAACATAAATCACATGATTGTCAGTTGACAACGATCTGATCCCAAAGCAAATACTGCTCTTAATTTGGCACTAAATTGATAGCTTCAGTCAAAGAGGCCACATAATAACTGGTGGGGAAATGGAAAAATAGTGCAATATGGGATGCTCTTCTGAGGTTAAGGATGAAACATACAGTTGAAGCAGAATATGGCGGGATGCTGTTTGTGAGACCAGTATTGCCTTGCACAGAGATTGAAAGTAGGAAGCCTTTCATCCCATGACATTAATGCCTGTTAAATGGTTCAGCATAAAACTCACCATAAATAAATGAAAGAAATAGCAAAATCAACACATTTTTAAAACAATTTATATGTTCTTCAGATTTAGGGGTGGCACGGTGGCTCTGTGAGTAACACTGCTACCCCACAGCACCAGGGTCCCAGGTTCGATTCCAGCCTTGGTCGACTGTTTCTGTGGAGTTTGCACATTCTCCCCCTGTCTGTGTGGATTTCCTCTGAGAGTTCTGGTTTCCTCCCACAGTCCAAAGGTGTGCAGGCCAGGTGAATCGGCCATGCTAAATTGCCCGTAGTGTTAGGTGCATTAGTCAGAGGGAAGTGAGTCTGGGTGGGTTACTCTTTGGAGGGTCGGTGTGGACTGGTTGGGATGAAGGGCCTGTTTCCACACTGTAGGGAATTGAATCTAATCTAAAAAAACTCATTTACCATTAGAACGTAGAGCAGTACAGGCCCTTTGGACCTTGATGTTGCACCGACCTGTGAAATCAATCTGAAGCCCATCTATCCTACACTATTCCATTTTTGTCCATATGTATATCCAATGACCATATAAATGCCCTTAAAATTGGCAAGTCTCCTATTGTTGCAGGCAGTGTGTTCCATGCCCCTACTATTCTCTGAGTAAAGGAACTACTGCTGATATCTGTCCTATACCTATCACACCTCAATTTAAAGCCATGCCCCCTTGTGCTAGCCATTAACATCGAAGAAAAAAGGCTCTCCCTGTCCACCCTATCTAACCCTCTAATTATCTTTATATGTCTCAATTAAGTCACCTCTCAACCTCCTTCTCTCTAATGAAAACAGCCCAAGTCCCTCAGCCTCAGGCGACTGACTGTGTGGAGTTTGCACGTTCTCCCCATGTCTGTGTGGGTTTCCTCTGGGTGCTCTGGTTTCCTCCCACAGTCCAAAGATGTGCAGGTCAGGTGAATTGGCCATGCTGAATTGCCTGTAGTGTTAGCTAAGGAGTTAATGTAGGGGTATGAGACAGTTGCGCTTCGGCGTGTCGGTGTGGACTTGTTGGGCCGAAGGGCCTGTTTCCACACTGTAAGTAATCTAATTTCCTCCATACCAGGCAACATCCTAGTAAATCATGTCTGAACCCTTTCCAAAGCTTCCACCTCCTTCCTATAATACGGTGACCAAAACTGTATGCAATACTCTAAGGACAGCTGCAGCACAGTTTTATACAGCTGCAGCATGACCTCATGGTTCCAAAACTCAATCCCTCTATTAATAAAAGCTAACACACTGTATGCATTCTTAACAACCCGATTAACCTGGTGGCAACTTTGAGGGATCCATGTACAAGGACCCCAAGATCCCTCTGTTCATTTACATTACCAGGAATTAACAGTGCTCTTTATTCCTGTTGCTCTTTCCAAAGTGAATCGCATCACACCTTTCTGCATTAAACTCCATTTGCCACCTCTCAGCCCAGCTCTGCAGCTTATCTATGTTCCTCTGTAACCTACAACATCCTTCAGCACTACCCACAACTCTTTCAACCTTAGTACCATTTACAAATTTACTAATCCATTCTTCAATGCCCTCGTCCAGGTTGTTTATAAAATTACAAGCAGCAGTGGACCCAAAACAGATCCTTGCGGTACACCAGTAGTAACTGAACTCTGTCTTCTTTCAGCCAGCCAATTTCTGATCCAAGCTGCTAAATCACCCTCATTCCCATGCCTCTGTACTTTGTACAATAGCCTACCATGGGGAAGCTAATCGAATGCCTTACTGAAATCCATATACACTACATCAACCGCTTTACCCTCATCCACCTGTTTGGTCACTTTCTCAAAGAAACCTTCTCATTAATGTAATTGCCAGATATACAAGGATTGGTCAGCTCGAATAGTTGGTTTTCATTGTAGAGTCATGCTGACAGCATAGGTTCAATTCCTGAGATAACCATAAGGGTTCTTCCTTCTCAACCTCTCCCCCTCAACCTGAGATGTGGTGATCCTCAGATTAAAATGCCATCAGTTGTTTTTCTCTGGAATGAAAGAGCAGCTGCTAGTCCACTAGAACTGTGGAAACTTTACCTTTAGATCAGATATGAACAGAAAGTCTACATTCTATCATATTCCTGATGAAGGGCTCTGGCCCGAAACGTTGATTTTCCCGCTCCTTGGATGCTGCCTGACCTGCTGTGCTTTTCCAGCAACACAGTCTTGATTCTATCACATGTGCCAACCTTTGTCATTTTGGCCAGTCAGCCCATTTGCCATCCTGACAAAAACAAATCAAGAAGTATTGGTTCTCAGCTGAATTCTACTAACATCCTTGACTATGGTTTCCAATAGCATTTCAAATATGCGTAAGCTTTGGTGTACTTGAAAGAGAGAGAAACGGGTAAACTAAGTGCCAAAAGGATACAAGCTAGGAGTGAGGTAGGAAAGAAATAATATTAACTATAATATGGTGAAAATACCAACAATGTGTGGGTTATGTTAAGAGTGCAGGAGTGTTAGCATTCAACAGTAACTTTCAAAAAGGGATTAGATATACATTTGCAATGAATAGAATTACAGGGTTGTGAGGAAACAGCAGAGATGTGGGGCTATTTAGATATTACTTTAGGACTGACATAGGCACATCGGGTGAATGGCCTTATTCCCTGCTGTGTGATTCTGCAATTAACATAGAGGATACTAAGAGTGCCATCAATAACTGTGTGAAGGTAGGAGGTGAGGAATGATTGCTGAAGGTGGATGGTGAGGAGGCAGAGAAGCAGGGATTACAAATATTTTCAAATCAACCTGTTCAGAGAAGTTAGAACATTCCTCCAGAGCAGGTGAGACTTGAACCCATGTCTTCTGGTTCAGATGTAGGGACACTAGCACTTTACCACAAGAGATGTAGAATGCATGTAACATCTGACGCTTGACCTTCCTATTGACTTCCCATCTGCTGCCTATCTGTCTGAAAGTTTACTCGGGACGAGGGAATGGGAGAGTTTTCAATCAAGCCATCTGCGTATCCTTGGGTTAATTGAGGCTCATGAGTTGCCAATTCATGGCCGATTAAGGGTATTATCGTGTTGCATCAAATGTTTTACTTGCATTTGGTGGGTCATCCCTTATTATCCCATTTAACACACCTCCTGCCTCTTGAACATGGCTTTTCTGCTACCCATCCACTATCCCCACCCCAGAGCAGAACTCAGACACCTGATTTTCTGTGGACTTTGCAGAATCGGAAGTGGCCATCACTTTTGGCGTTGCTGCTGGACTGAGCTCCCAGCCTTCTGATTGACCAGCAGCTGACTAAGGTGGGACCTCCTGCAGAGAGAGAGAGAGAGGAGCTGTTGACCCAGCTGATCCTGTTAAATTTCTGCAGGGCAACTGTTAGCATTGACTATTTAGCTAGGGTTGAAAATGTGTTGCTGGTTAAAGCACAGCAGGTTAGGCAGCATCCAAGGAACAGGAAATTCGACGTTTTGGGCCAGAGCCCTTCATCAGGAAACTATTTAGCTAGGGTGTGTGGGTCAATGATGACCACAGCAACCCACAGGATCTAGCACCATGTTTCCATTTGTTTTCACTTGCAATAGCCTCACGATCAAGTTAGGTCACTCACTACCTCTTCCTCAAGGGTATTTCAGACCTTGCCAGTGGGGCCTGGGTCAGACTTTGATGTTATAGGTTAATATTTGTTGGTTGTTTTATTGGAACAGAATTGCCCAGTGCAGGAAGAGAGTATTTAACCCATTCAGACTGTTCTAGCTCTTTGACCTGGTTCCATTACTCTATTTTATTCCCTGTAAATGTCATCTTGTTTTGTAACTTTTACCCTTCTCCAAATAGTTGCTCAAGTAAACCAATGAGGAGATGGGGACGTAATAGCTTAAAAAGACGTCCTTATGTTCTCAAAGTTGCTACAAAATTGCCCATCTACTTAATGTAGATGACATACATTTGTAGCGTAACTGGATAAGTCAAGAGCGTGCAATAACTATTCATTCAGTAGGTGGAGTGTTAACCAGTTTTCTGCAGGCTGTGGAGTCATTTCATGTTTCCACCCTTGTTGGAAAAACTGAAGTAGACTACCACAGATGATTGGATGCAAGCACGAACTGCATGGGCATTGGTATCTGTATGCAGTGCTCCGTCAGCACTGAAAGAATATGGAAATCAGGACTGGAAACCGGTCACTGAAAAGAATGGTGTCAGCTTTTCAAAATATTATTTGCACCATCTTCAACTGTGGAAGGAGTGGGATCCATTGGTTGTTAGCCCTGGTGATAGAAGCCAGGACAACTGTCTATGGATTTAGAACATGGGAATAAGTTTATGCAGGATTGTCAGGAAACTTTACCTAAATTTTCATCTAAATGGTTTGATATTGGGAGCTCAACATTTAGCAAAAGAAGCAAAATTTTAGCAAATTCATTTTGAAGCGAATTAGATACCTAGGAGTTCCGACAACGAGCCTTCGATTTTGACATCAAACTGTATTTGATATTTATTTATTTATGCTCCAGTGATAAAGCTTGGACGAGACTTTATCCTTCCCTGAGGGCAGGTTTGAAGGTGGTTTTTGGTTGGGGAGCTGTTGGGGGTGGGGGTGTGAGTGTGGAGGGGGTTGCTGGGGAATTGCAAGGTCAAATAAATGCCACTGCTGGCTTTGCTATCAGCTACCTGAGTGGTCTAAAACTTTACCAATGTCAGGGGTGGGGAGGGGTTAAGGTTTGCAGAGAAAGACTTGTACTGATTTTATTATTCTTTCGTGGGTTGTGAGGGTCACTTATGAGACCACATAAAGATCTCATCTCACCCTTGCCAGCATTTTATCTGCAGTAGGTGGGGGTTTCCATACAGGAAAGGCTGCAGCACTACATGTGTGTGCTGATGTTGAGTAAGGTGGAGGGGCAGAGTTGTTGTATAAGATAATGTTTCCCGAAGTGTTAATGTTGAAGTAACATTGACCCGCCCACCCATTCTATTGATGTAATGGTGTCTTTGAGTGAAAAATAAGTTAGTCTTGCACAAAGTCCCAACGGAGTAAAACATGGCACCTGGTAATTATATCAAACTGCTTGATTTTAATTATATTTATTGCTATCATGCAATAAACTCCATCGTGTCACATAAGGCAAGTGATCTTCTTATTTATCTTCTACCACTGATAAATGGAAATGCCCTTATACTCAGCAGGAGTCTGTCAGGGGAGCAGCACTACTGTTGTAATGAAAGAAGCAGATGAAAGGTGTCAATAAAAGGCTATCAAACAGCACTCAAGGTCTGCTTGGCAATATTCTGCTTACTGATTCCCAGGGTTTGGGTTCCACCAGGGCCATTCAGCTCCTGACCTCATTATCACCTCAATACAAGCATGGACAAAAGAAATGAATTCCAGAGGTGAGGTGAGAGTGACTGTCCTTGGCATCAAAGCCACATTTGAGCAAGTGTGACATTGAAGAGCTGGGTGCAAAATGGAGGAGCAAAACCAAAGTCCATGGGAAACCTCTCCACTGATTAGAATCATACCTGGCACAAAAAAAGGTAGTTGTCCAGAAGATGGTCAATCCAGTGATGCTTAGTAGCATCAGTATCTACTATCTAAAAGATGCACTGCGGCAGCACCTTCCACACCCATGAACACCATCTTCTAGAAGGTCATGGGCTGTATATACATGATTCTTAACCATTCATTCAGTGTTTTTGGGTCAAATTTCTGGAATTTCCTCCATAACAGCATTGTGAATTTACCTATGACACATGGAATCCCTACAATGTACATAGAGACCATTCACCCCGTCGAGTCTGCACCTGCCCTTCAAAAAGCATCCGTCCCTATTCCATAGACACCCACATATACCATAGCTAACCCAATAAGATTATACAAATCTAGACATTACAGGGCAATTTCATTTGGCCAATCCACCTGAACTGCACATTTTTTAACTGTGGGAGGAAACCAGAGCTCCCAGCAGAAACCCATACAGTCACCTGAGATTGGAATCAAACTAAGGTCATTGGTGCTGTAAGGCAAAAGTGCTAACCACTGAGCAACCATGCTGCAGTTCAAGAAGGCAGCTCAACATCACCATTTTGGAGGGCAAATGAGGGCAGGACATATACATTTAATGTTGCTGAACAAGGTCCTGGGGAGTGTTGCTGAACAAGGAGATTTTGGAGTGCAGGTTCATGGTTCCTTGAAAGTAGAGTCAAAGTTGGATCGGATAGTGAAGGAGGTGTTTGGTATGCTTTCCTTTTTTGCACAGTGTATTGAGTATAGGAATTGGGAGGTCATGTTATGGCTGTACAGGGCATTGGATAGGCCACTATTGGAATACTGGATGCAATTCTGGTCTTCTTGCTTTAGGAATGATGTTGTGAAACTTGAAAGGGTTCAGAAAAGATTTACAAGAATTTTGCCAGGATTGGAGGGTTTGAGTTACAGGAAGTGGTTGAATAGACTGAGGTAATTTTGCCTGGAGCATTGGAGCGTGGATAAACTAAATAAGCAAGGCCTTTTCGCCGGTGTGGGGAATTCCAAAACTAGAGGGCATAGGTTTAAGGTGAGAGGGGAAAGACTTAAAAGGGATGTAAGTGTCAATTTTTTTCATGCAGAAGGTTGAGTGTGTATGGAATCAGCTGGCAGAGGAAGTGGTGGTGACTGGTACAATGATAACATTTAAAGGCATCTGGATAGGTATATGAATAAGAAAGGTTTAGAGGGAGATGGGCTAAATGCTGGCAAATGGGACTAGATTTATTTAGGATATCTGGTCGGCATGGATGAGTTGGACTGAAGGATCCATTTCTGTGCTGTGTAACTCTGACTGGAACTGCGCAAGAGTAAAATTCTGTTTGAGAAGGGTATCCCACATTTTTCACAGGATTCAACAGACTTGGTATTGATTACAGCATCATGTTTAAGCAGAATATTAAATCATTATGTCTGTACACACACAAGAAAATTCCACATTTAAGTCCGGAGCAGATAGTGGTAATGATGAGAATTGTCCATCACTTCCTTGATGGCCAAACTAATCAAATGGTGTTCAGCCATGTTCTACCCAAATCCAATAGGAATATGGGTTGATGTAACTGATTGTAACAAGTAGTAACTTGTGAAAACCAAAAGAAAGAGTCTTTTGAGGACTAGTGAATTTATTTCTTTCAGAAAAATACTCCTTTAATAAGACACAGATTGTCAGTCAGCAGCAGAAAAGGACTTAACGACAGAGAGAAAGAGGCAGCAGACATGGAAACAGGAACAGAATAAGCTCAATACTCCAAAGGCATCTTCTTCAAGAATCTCACAAGAGGCACAAAAGAGTGTGGACAAGTCAAAGTGAGAAAGTCAGCCCCACTTAGACAAAGAGATCTTAGTGAAGTGGGCTGTGTAGGGAATAAGAGAAGAATCCAGGAGTGAAATTAAAGATGCCAATGGGAAAGCTTGGGAGTTGAGCGTTTTCAAGGGCAGCTAAGGATAGGCAATAAATGCTGCCAGGAATGAATGATACGAAAAGGTAGTCAAAAATGAAAAAAAAACAGTAAGGGAAAGCGCAGATGTGTAATTAAGTTGAGATTTATGAGGGAAATTTAGATAACTTCAGACAAAACTTTGTGTAAAAGAAAGATGAGTAACTTTAAACTACATATAAACTGGAAAAAAAAAATCAGTTTGGCAATAATAGCCCAGATGAAGAGTTCATAGAATACTTTCAAGGTAGCACCTTTTGGCACTAACCAGACATTTGGTTGTTTAGACATAGTATTGTGTAATTCATGATCTTAGAATTAAGGCACCCCAAGGTATCATTGATCATAGTATGACTGAATTTTACATTCAGTTTGAAAAGAACAAGACTGGGTCTGAGACTGGCATTTTAAACCTAAATAAATGCATCTGCTAGGGCAAGAAAGCTGAGCTAGCTAAAGTGAACTGGCATACTAGACTAAGGAATAGATCAATGGAGACACTGAGACGGATGTTTAACAGAATACTTCAGAATAAATATATTCCTACTCTTATAAAAAAAAGTCTAAATGGAGGAACTACCATTTGTGGTTAGCTAAAGAAGTTAGGGAAGACATCAAACTTAAGGAGAAAGCACCAAACTGTGCAGTGATAAAGATAAGATGATTAATCAGAAAATAAAAAACAGCAGCGAATGACTAAAAGGCATTTTAGATTCAATCTTTTTAGGCCATGAAACATTGCCTGTGCACTATAATCATGAGTGGAATTGATTTGTAATGTTGCACAATATAATCATGAGTGCTTAGGGCAAGGACTTGGACTACAGTCATTAGGTTACAGCCCAAGATTCACATAGCAAGTGCTGCTCATGAGGGTGTTTCCGCTTCAGTCTATGGGTATCTGTATGATGCTGTTGAAGGGCCGCATTTCATTCAAAAGTGAATCCATCCCCCCTCTTACAGATTATCCCACTCATTCTGGGTGTGGTCACACCTATTTCCATCTTCATTGTGCCACAAACAATACATGCACAATGAAAGGAAACAGCAGTTGCTCTTCAAACAGCGAGTCTCAGGCTCAGCCTCTTACCATTGGTGAACCCAATAATGTATACATAAATGTATACATGATAGCCCTCTCCATCAATTCCTGATGAAGGGCTTTTGCCTGAAACGTCGATTTCGCTGCTCCTTGGATGCTGCCTGAACTGCTGTGCTGTTCCAGCACCACTAATCCAGAATCTGGTTTCCAGCATCTGCAGTCATTGTTTTTACCTTTTAACCCTCTCCATCAACCCCACAGACTTTGAAATTCCCCAAGTCCTAACCCAACCTGTCTACCTAAATTTTCATCTCATCACTTTGCCCTGCCCAGCTCCCAGCATATCAAGTAAACATGTCAGATATAATAGCTAACTGTTCCCCTATCAATGTCGGGGTGCTGCTGACTGTTTATGAGCCCCCTTCCCTCTCATTACCTCTTTCTCTTCAATGCTTTATCATTTCTTTTTCTTAATATATAGAGTTGCCCCCCTCTTCAAGATAGTAATCCCTCTGCATCCCATCTAATTCCCACAATATAATTCCAAGCTTTTTTCCTGCAGCACCAGTTCCTGATATCTCCAACCCCCCAATTAACTTTTAGTGGATGGACACCACCTCCCCCACCCCCCCCCCCCACCCCGCCCCAGGACTGAGCCTGGCCCACTATTTGAGTGACTTAGCCTGGAACACTGAGTGAGCAGACCTCTGACTGATATTTGTACAGCTCCCCAATTGTCTCCCCTCAACACTAGATGACTCACTTTAGCCTTTGAGAAGTGGCAGCTTGCTTGAAGTCAGTGCAGTGTGTTGGACCCAGGCACAAGGTGCAGGTGTGACTTTAACATAGCACGGTGCCATACAGTAATATGTCTACTCATTTGTCTGATGACTGTTGACAATCATGATAAGCTGTGACTCTTTGCACTCTGGCTGGGGCATGTCAAAGCACAAAAAGAAAAGACAAGAGAAGACCAATCAAGGCAGGGATGCTGGGAGTATTGAGGTAAGCACAGAGTGAATGAACGCTAAGAAGGCAAGTAACAATCACTGAGATGCAATCTGTTCCAAATCATGAGCTGGGTGCTCATCCATGCACACACAGGCCCTTGCAGCAGCATTGCAATGGAAGGTGTTGGTCGGCTCCAAACTTCAGCATTGAAGTGCAGGAATGTTTAGTAAGTGGATCGCTGATATGCTGTGAATGTGTGATGACGCTGGTACATGACAGGTGCAGTGCGAATGGGGTGTATGCTGAGGTGTTGGTGCCTGGTCTCACTAACCATGGAGCCATGGTGCCTGGTATCCAAAATAGAGAGCCAGATGAACAAGCAGTGAAGCTAGAGTTGCCAGGTAACCACTCATATTGGAAATTCTCAGCATCGACTTTCGATCAAACAAGTGGGAAATTGGGAAATTGCATTTATCTCTTGGATGAGGTAAGGTTAATTAATAATGAGATGTTCATGCATGCTACAACAGATGGACAAATGGTGACCATATGGTCATTGTCAATTGTTGTAAAATCTCATTTGTTTAAAACATGTCCTTTAGGGGAGGAAATCTGCCATCTTTACCTGACCTGGCCTACATACTGCTCCAGATCTATAATGCAGTTGACCCTTAATTGCCCTCTGAAAAGGTCTATCAAATCATTCAGTTTCAGTGCAGTTATGGATGGGCAGTAATTACAAGCCTTACCTGTGATGCCCATGTCCCATGCAAAAAAAAGCTAATGCACGCCTGTAGAACCTTTCATGCATCACTGGTAAGAGTTGCATGTCACTGTTCAACAGTTGTTTAGAAAATGAGACTTGATGTTCTCAAAGCCAAAAGGCTTCTCATGAGACAACTGACAAAATTTCCTGAGTTTCTCACAGTGGTCCATATTGTTCAGGGAAGATTCTTCCCATCAAAGATTTAATTGTAAAGAAGTAATTTGTTATAATTTTAAAGGAATTTTAAGGTTTTGGAGAGGAATGTGGACGTCCTGGCCAAAATAATTCTGGGATATAAGGCTGAACCATGAAGAGACACTGCCAAAACTGGCTAAGCTCTTGTTGCGAAGAGATGCTTGAAACAACAATTGTAATGTAGAAAAGGGTCAGAGGGATTAGAAATGTAGATCAAATATGTTTAGGTTCTGAGTACAGAACTAGGACATGGGTTGCACATGAAACATTTTGCGAAAACGCAAGATACTTCAAACATCAGAGTTCTTTGTCTAATATATCTGGTCGTACCTTGTTTGACAAGCTGTGCCTCATCCTAAATTTCTGTTAGCAGCAATTATTACATTCTTGACTGTCATTAAAATGTTGTTCAAGTAACATAATGTATGAAATGTTGAGGATAGACTATTTGATTTAAAATGTATACTTGGATTGATGCCATATCTGCAAGTTGAAAGCTGATGTTGATAAATTAGAGGAATTGCCCTTTTTGGGACATGTATAAGTGCAACATCATGGTTTTGGGTTTGAGAATTTCCACTGTATTTGAGGAGTACTTGTAAAAGGTTTCAAATCTAGGAACAAGTGCATTGTGGCAAACAAGGCTTTAGAGTGATAATATAACAGACAATACTCAACAGGTGAGGCAGCATTTGTGAAGAGAAAAGCTGGATTCACAGAATTAGAGTAGACTCATTTGAGTTAAGGGTAAAATATTTATTCTTGACCTTACTTAAGGTGAATTGAAGTAAATTATTTGCACAGTATTACAATCAACTTAGTGATAAAATCATTAAAACAGATATCTTCAACTAACCGTCTCACTGACCAAGTTTCATATAGAGTCATAGTGATCTACATCACATCTGTGCCAGTCAAAAAACAACCACCTAAGTACTCGAATCCCATTTTTCCAGTATTTTCCATTGCCTCAGCACAATTGCCTGGTCCATTCTTCCTTCACTCCCAACATCCCCCCGACAGCCTCACGGCACCTTCCATTGCAACCGCAGAAGGTGCAACACCTGTCCATTTACTTCCTCCCTCCTCAGTATCCAACGACCTAAACATATCTTCCAGGTGAAGCAGCACTTCATGCAATTTACTCTACTGCATTTGCTGCTCACAATGTGGTCTCCTCTACAATGGGGAAATGAAGCGTAGACTCGATAACTGCTTTGCAGATCACCCACATTCTGTTCACGAAGAAGACCCTGAGCTTCCAATTGCATTCCACTTCAACACACTGCCCTGTTCCCTCGCCAATATCTCTGTCTTAGGTTTATTGCAGTGCTCCAGCGAAGTTCAGTGCAAGCTGGAAGAACAATGCCTCATTTTCCGCTTGGATACCCTGCAGCCTTTCGGACTCAATATTGAGTTCAATAACTTTAGGATTTGAGCTCTCCCATGTCCTTACCCCAATCCCCATAAACCATGCCTTGTTATCACATAATCCACTATTACACACCAAACATTGTTAGTCAAGGGGAGAAAGTGAGGACTGCAGATGCTGGAAATCAGAGTTGAGAGTTTGGTGCTGGAAAAGCACAGCTGGTCAGGCAGCATCCGATGATTCCCCTGCTCCTCAGATTCTCCATCAGATACTTCTGCTCCTCGGATACTGCTGACCTGCTGTGCTTTTCTAGCACCACACTCTCGACTTAGCCATTAACAGTCCCTATAAATAGCTATTCACTCTCCTAGCCAGATTGTTATCCACTCCTTGATTTGTCCAACTGTTCTTCTCTCTCTCTTTGGGCTCTATCCCCAACTATCCTTTACTCCTTACCTACTCCCACCTCCCTATCTTCTGCATATAAACCAACACTTTCATAGCTACCATCAGTTCTGAGGAAGGGTCACTTGACCCGAAACATTAACCCTTATGAGAACAGCGAGTCTGGTGAAAGGTCCCATGAAGAGATACTTCATGCTCACATAGAATTATAATTGCGTAAATAGAAAGTCTGTAAATAAAAGATTCTCATTGAAATGATCACAAGCTGCAGTTATCATTCAAAAGGCAATCAGGTCGTTTACACCCCAACAAAAAATCAAAACACTAACCATCTTGAATTCTTATGTGATTTCTCATGAAATAAGGAGAAGGACACAAGCACACTAATTGATTAAGATGTCCTTCCAATTCTGTTCCCAATGGTGAATCTAGAATGGCCATGCCAAATTGTCCATAGTGTCCAGTTATGTGAAGGCTAAGTGGACTATCCGTGGGAAATGCAGGGTTACAGGCATAGGGTGGGTGAGTGGGTCTGGATGAGACACTCTTTGGAGCGTCAATGTGGGTTCGATGGGCCAAATGCTTCCGCACTGTCGGGATTCTCTGATTCTATATGGAATACTAGTTTTGAATGGATTTCTTGCCTACTTCTGTTCACAAGATCCAGATCTCCCTGTTTGTTCCAACCAAGCATGGTAAGCTAACTCAGCTGTCTGTGGGTGAACAGAGAACATAAATTGCATCAATTACAAGAATAAGTTTGCTTTGAATTGATTCCAGAGTTAAAATGTTTACACATGATTTTGCATGTATAAAGTCATTCTAAGTGATACTTATTCAACAACAGAAAAGGATGTAATTATAATCCAGATTTTAGTTTTGCTAGTTATTGAGACCACACTCCTCATTAACAACAGCAAAACAGAAATTGCTGGAAAAGCTCAGCAGATCTGGCAGCATCTGTGGAGAGAAATCAGAGTTAACATTTCAGGTGCAGTGAGTTCTGAGGAAGGATCACTACACCCAAAATGTTAATTCTGCTTTCTCTCCATAGATGCTTCCAGACCTGCTGAGCTTAACCAGCAATTTTTGTTCTTGTTTCTGATTTCCAGCATCCTCAACTCTTTTGGTTTTTATCCAGATTTCTCATTTGCTGTTTTCACAATGTTCTCAGAGCAAAACATTTCAAATTAAATACATTTCCATGTGAGTATTGAACTTAAGCTGCACAAACTGAAGAAAATTGTTATGTAAAGGCTTTAAGAATTTGGATCAACCTTGTTGATATCACAATATTGCTCCACAATGGGTACAAATAGCACAGTATGGGCGGAGTTCATGCTCATGGAGTAAACACAGAGGGATCTTGGAGTTTAGGTACACAGTTCTCTGAAAGTGGAGTCATTGGTAGTTAGGGTAGTGAAGAAGGCTTTAGGCACACCAGCCTTCATCAGTCAAGGCATTGAGAACAGAAGTTGAGAAGTTATGTTGCAGTTATCACAGGACACTGGTGAGCCTACACTTGGAGTATTGTGTTCAGTTTTGGTCACTTTGTTACAGGAAAGATGTTCTTAAACTGGAAAGAGTGCAGAAGAAACTTACAAGGATGTTGCCTGGACTCAGTGGTCTGAGAATAAGGAGAGGTTGGACAAGCTAGGACTTTTTCCTTTAGAGTGTAGGAGACTGAGGGGGTACGTTATAGAGGTTTATAAGATCATGAGAGGCTTGGATAGGGTGAATGCACTCAGTTTTTTATTCCCCAGGATTGGGGAATCAAGACTAGAGGGTTTCAGTTTAAGGTTAGAGGGAAAAGAGTAAAAGGGAACCTGAGGAACACAGAGGGTGGTACACATATGGAATGAGCTTTCAGTGGAAGTGGTTGAGGTGGGCACATTAACAAGATTTAAAAGGCATGGATAGGAAAGGATTAGAAGGATTTGGGCCAAGTGCAAGGAAATGGGGTCAACATGGACGGACATTTTGGTCAGCATATGTGGGTCAAAAGGTCTGTTTCCTTGCTGTAGGGCTCCCTGACTCGATGATATGTATATTGTGCCAGAAGGTTCAGTGCTGGGTCCACTGATTTTTGTCATTATTTAAATGGTTTGGGTGTGAATATAGGAGGAATGGTTAGTAAGTTTGCAGATGACACCAAAATTGGTGGACAGTGAAGAAGTGGACAGAAATTATTAGATAGGACAATGGGCTGAGGAGAGGCAAGTAGAGTTTAACTTAGATAAATGTGAGGTGTTGCATTTTGGTAAGGCAAACCAGGTCAGGACTTGTACAGTTAATGACAGTGCCCTGGGAGTGTTGCTGGGCAAAGAGACCTAGGTATGCAGATGCAGAGTTCCTTGAAAGTGGAGTCACAGGTAAACAGGGTGGTGAAGAAGGTATTTGGCAGGCTTGCTTTTATTGGTCAGAACATTGCATATAGGTAGTGGGGTGTCATGATGCAGTTGTTCAGGGCATTGATGAGACGATTTTTATAATACTGCAAAAACCTTCTTAGGACAGATGAATAAGCTGGGGCTTTTTTCCCTTGCAGCGTCGGAGGCTGAGGGGTGACCTTTATAGAGGTTTATAGAATCTTGAGGAGCATGGATAAGGTGAGTTAATAAGGTCTTTTCCCTGGGGTGGTGGAGTCCAAAACAAGAAAGAACAGGTTTAAGGGAAAAGATTTAAAAAGGACTTCGGGGGTAACCTTTTCTTGCAGAGGGTGGTGCGTGTATGGAATGAGCTGCCAGAGGACGTGGTGGAGGCTGGTACAATTACAACATTTAAGAGGCATCTGGATGGGTATATGAATAGGAAGGGTTTAGAGGGATATAGCCAAATGCTGGCAAAGGAGCTAGATTTATTGAGGGTATCTGGTTGGAATGGACAAATGGACTGAAATATCTGTTTCTGTGCTGTTCATCTCTATGACTATGAGTCTATGACTCTATGAATCTAAAAAGAAACATCTAGTTGAACTAATATTAGGTGGCAAAGTTTATGAAGTTGTCTTTCAATAACATAGTCTTAATATGAAATAAAAAAGTGTTTAAGGAAGCTCATGCCTGAATGCACTTTTTGACCTTGCCTTCTCCATGATCAATATGCATTGAACACAAATTCATCAAAATGGACACATACCAATGATAAAAGACAAATGACTAGACTTTTACAAATGATTTTACTAAAGGAATCCAAAAGCAGTTCGAAAACCAGAGAGTCTGATTTCAATTAATGACATTTTTATTCTTTACAGAATATATGTCAATGATATCAGTAGTTAGCATTGCTGCCTCACAGTGCCAGGGACCCGGGTTCAATTCCAGCCTCAGTCGACTGTGTGGAGTTTGCACATTCTCCCTGTGTCTGCTTGGGTTTCGCCTGGGTACTCTGATTACCTCCCACACTCCAAAGATGTGCAGGTTAGGTGAACTGGCCATGCCCATACTATACAGGGATGTGTAGGTTAGGTCAGAAGTAAATGTAAAGTAGTAGGATAGGGGAATTGGTTTGGATGGGATACTTTTCAGAGGGTCAGTGTGGACTTGTTAGGCTGAAGGGCCTGTTTCCACATTGTAGGGATTCTATGATTCTATGGCATAGGCTGTGATTCAGTGTGGGTGATGTGAATTTCACCCAAGTCGTTTCTGTGGGGGAGACCTGACTGAACTAAGTGCCTGTCAGGCACTTAACCAGCCAGCAATGGGCCTTTCCTGGAATTTAGGACCCTGTTGCTGGAAGTCCCACATCCTGAGAGCTTCCAGCCAAACAAAAAGCAGGGAGTGGTGGCATTTCCAGGAATGCTATAAGAACTTGACCAGAGTTTGCCACTGGATCCCTGATTGCAGGTTTATCAATCATAATGGTGGTCATGCGGAGGAAATTCTGGGACAATGAGGTTGGGAGTGGGTCAGGCCTAGAGGACAGAGATTGGCTTTCAGCAGCATTGCCCCTTGCTGATTTTGGGTCTCTTCATCAGGCATTGAGAGCCTAAGGACAAATGAATCTCACTATGAAGTGACAGGAGCAGGAGGGAAGCCGTGGAAGCAGATGAGTTGTTTGGATCAACTCCTCTGGTGGGCAGCTTGACGGCGGGAGGTTATCCACCGGACTGACATGAGAACTCCCACATAATCTATTGGGCCCAACTTCCAGGTTTGCTTTTGTCACAGGTTGGATTAAGTTCTGCCCAAGGTATCATAGAATAGGACAGCAGAGAAGTACACTAAATGACCCATACAATCTCTGCTATTTCAATGCACTTTGTATACATGTTTTATCTCCCATTATACCGCATGGCCTTCCACTTTATGAACAAAACCTAATATTTGGTATTATGTTAACTGTCTTTACAAGTCCATATAAATAGTATGTCTTCATATGGATTCTTGAAATATTGTTTTTTGCAATAACCTACATTACATTAAGTAAAGGTTTGTCTTATAGGTTGGAAGTCTTATGTTTTCCAAAAAGAAGTGTGAAAAGTTAATGATTAATGGTTATTTCTTTCCTAAGTGGGCTCCTATGTCAAATTTGCTATTGGAGTGTTAAAAGCAAATCTGAAATATAATCTGGCAAAGTCACCAGTATTTTTATAGTTCTGTTTTGGAAGCAAGCAAAATATTTATGCCCAAGATGAAAGATGTCAGTGCTGGAAAATACACCAGATTTGAATCCAGTATTAATATTTCAGCAATGCTTGGATTCAGTGCATGGAAATGGAACCTCACAAATGTACCAGAACACTTCTCTCACAGGGCCACATTCCTGTTGCACCATTCTGGCAGTTTCATTTTCCACATCAGCAATTATTATGACAACATTGAATCAGGTTCTCATCTTAAAGGCAACTAATGAAAAACTATAGGAAGATTTGTCCTGCAGATTTGCACCAATTAGAAACCAGGCATAACCAATGCAGACTTTCAGAGCTGCCAGGCCGTCAGCTTGTGTTGAATTCAGAACTCAGATTTCTGAACTGAATACAGAACTTTAACCTACAAGAATATCTTTCCTTTTCTCACTTTTACATACCAACTTAAATTATATTCTTGATGTTTCTGGATCAGTCTGTTCACAGATCTTATTACACACCTTTGGAGCAGGTGAAACTTGAATCCAGTCCTCAGAAGCAAGGACAGGGACATTAACACTGCATCACAAGAGTCCTTAATACACTACATTGCATTAAGTGAAGGTTGCAACAGTCCCAGAAGGTCATTTGCTTCTCCTTCATTAGAGACAACTGGTGGTAAGTCACTAAACCAGTTGAGGAGTGTGGTGGAGAAGGCATGGCCTTCATGGTGACTTCAAACAGAATGGAAATTGAACCTGCTCTACTGGGGTCACTCATTGTTAACTAGTTATTCAACCAACTGAGCTAACCAACCCCAAGTCTAAATCATTTTCTCGCTATTTTCCAATCAACCTATGATAGATATTATTACACACTTGTGGAGGACATGGGACTTGAACCTGGGCCTCCTAATTCAGTGGTAGAGACACTACCACTGCATGACAGGAACCCACCTAAAAGTCAACATCACTAAAACAGATTATTTGGTACTTATCACCTTGCTATTTGTCTGCACTCCCTTTGTGTAAATTGGCCAACGTAGTTCCTACATAACAGTCACACACTTTATAAATATTTCATCTTGAGGTTTTGAAAAATGATGTGTAAATGCAAGTCTATTCTTTTCATATGTTTTCTCCTGTCCTGTCTCATCTTTTAAGACTTTTCTTCAAAAATCTACTTCCTTTGATCTCCCTTCTAACTTTTATTCTTTCACTCTGTGTCAATTGTTCCTCAATTGCTCTCTAGTGAAGCAAGTTGGGGTGATTTCCTATGTTAAGGATACGATATATTGCAAGTTGTTTTTGTTTTTGGAAAATTGCACATTTCAACTTGGCTTGCTGTATGTCATAGACCCAACTACCCATCACCTCTCTCCATCATAATTTCAGAATGGGAATGTTTGCCAATGATTGCACAATATTCAGCACCATTTGCAACTCTTTGGATACTGAAGCAGTCCATATTCAAATGGAGCAAGTCTTGGACAGTCTCCCGGCTTTGACTGACAATGGAAAGCAACATTTGCACCCCACAAATGCCAGGCACTGAACTGCCTCCAATGAGAGGCAATCTAATCATCACCCCTTGACATTCAATGGTGTTGTCATCATTGAATTCTCCACTACTAGCATTCTGAGAGCTTACCTTTGATCAGAAACTGAACTAGTTTTGTCATATAAATACAGCAGCTACAAAAGCAGATCAGAGGTTCGGAATACTGCAGCATGTAACTCACCTCCCAACTCCCTAGTATCTGTAAACCATCCACTAAACACAAGTCAGGAGTGTGATGGAGAACACCTCACTTACCTGGATGGGTGCAACTCCATCAACACTGAAGAAGCTTGACACCATACTGGACAAAGCAGCCCACTTGCCTGGCCCCACATCCATAAGCATCCACTCTCTCCACCATCGATGGTCAGTAGCAGCAATGTGTACTATCTCCAAGATGCACTGCAGAAATGCATCAAAGGTCTGAAACTCAGCACCTTCCAAAGCCATGACCACTTACGGATAGAAGGACAAGGGCAGCAAATACCACCTTCTACAAACTCCCCTCCAAGGCACACACCAACCTGACTTGAAAATGCATCAACATTCCTTCACTATCACTGCCTCAAAATCCTGGAATTCCATCCATAAAGGCACAATGGGTCTACCTACAGCACATAGACCACAGCGGTTCAAGAAGACAGCTCACCAGTCTCTCAAGGGTAACTAAGGATTAGAAATAAATACAGCCAGCCAGCGACACCCACATCCTGCAAATGAATTAAAGCAAAACCTTTTTGGGCAGAAAAACATTTGCACTTATCTAACTTTTCGGTTTATTTTTGGTAATGGTCCCCATGATATTTTATATTATTAAATAAAATGCTGGTACTAACAATATTTTTTTAAAGCAAGTTTTTATTGAATAATTTTTTTAATATTACAATAAATGCAAAACAATACAATTCAAAATAATACAAAGAAAGAACACAAAAAAGTAAAAAAAACCCAGCCATCCTCCTGTACAAATGTATAAATATATATCGGAAAATATATAATAAAATAAAAACCCCAACTAACTATTTAACTAAATAAATAACCAACAACAAACTAATAGATAGTAATAACGCAGCTCAGCCAAACAAGACACTCAAGCGTTCTCAGTGCCACCTTCCTGGATACTGGACTCGTAAAACACAATCATTACAGTTATATAAAAGCCCTTATTAGTGTGGCAGATAAAAACATTTAAAAGTTCAACAACGTCCAAAAGGTTTGCTTGTAATTCATATTGTTTACTACAAAAATTTATTTTGAGACAACCATGATGCTTAAATGTGGGGAAAAATGTTTGAAAACTTCAGGAATTAAACAAAACTTTGTTGAGATCAGGAGCAAAGTACAATAATAAACTCTGCTTGATTTTTCCCTCAGTTTGCTGTTTGAAAGTCTTATCATATGTTTACAATTAACTTTTCATTTGTTACAAATGTGCATGTTAGGCTACAATTTCTGCTCATAAAGCTAAACGATGCAGAATCAAAAATGTTATTGAATCAGTAAGGGATGATTACAAACATAATAAAAAGAGGCATTTAATTCCATCCATCTCAGTTAATAAATCTTTGAAAAAGCCTGTGTAATTTTTTCCCAATTTAGGCATTTCCCACTTTATCAATTTCTCTATAATGCTAAAGATCCGACGAAAGAATAGAATTCTTTATGTTCAGAGTGTCCTTGAGTGACTCAGACCTAATTAAAGGACTAGGTACTTCAAGTTGCAAGCATGAAGCAAAATTGATTTATTTTTGCCACTACCCTTTCTATACAGACTTCAAAACACTCTGAAACTCTCCTTGAAATGTGACAGCATTGACATTAATGACTGAAAGGAACTTGCTACAGTTTAAAGAGAGTTTAAGGGTTACTGCGGATTATATCTGCAATAAATGCTGTTGGTTGTGAAACTTATCAGATCGAATGGATCGGCTGGAGAGACAGTTAGAAGCAATGAGGAATTTGCAACAGCAACAATATATAATGGATGGCAGTTATAGGAAGGGGGGAAAGTGTCAGATACAGTCAAATAGATGGGCTATACCCATTTCAAACAAATATGCTGTTTTGGAAAATGTAGGGGGTAATGAATTCTCAAGGGAAGGTAGCATGAACAGTCAAGTTTCTGGTATTGAGACTGGCTCTAATGCAATGAGGGGTATGACGGGTTCCAAGAAATCAATTGTGTTAGGGGACTCTCTCGTCCGAAGTATAGACAGATGTTTTTGTGCCCAGCTGTGAAAAATCAGAATGGTGTGTTGCTTCCCTGGTGCTAGGATCAAGGATGTCTCCGAGAGGGTGCAGAAGGGTTTGGAGGAGTATGGACCGGGTGCTGGCAGGTGGGACTAGATTGGATTGGGATGTCTGGTCAGCATGGATGGGTTGGACCGAACGGTCTGTTTCCATGCTGTAGATCTCTATGACTCTATGACTCTAACTGATCAGAATGGTGTCAACTCGCCCAAAAGTGCATCATGCTTTGAATCACGTCTTAATGATGGATAGAGGTAAGGATAGGAAAGGAAGGAAATTCTACATTCTTGGCTTCACCCCATTTTACCAAAGATATGTCAAAAATAGGCTTGTTCAGTCAGATGAAGGGCCATGACATAAACTCATGACTCCAGGGAGGTGCGTTTTTGAGCTGAGGTACAACTACTGTTGTCACTGATGTAGAACAGGATGCTTCATTTCTAAAAAGTGCTCCAACAAATGTATGGGGTAGAAACTTTCAGAACTTGGTTCTCAGCTCCTCTGTTTGAATCTACAACTTTCTGATCAAGTAATAACTGCATCACGTAGCAGTCAGTACCAGAGCTAGTGAGGGTGTTATAGTAGGATATCTGCACCACATTCAAAAAATATTGTTTCAGCAAAGAAATAATGTATATGCATTCACAATTTTCTCTTCTGTGAATTCCCTCAATTCTGTTCAATTACTTTTACTTTTCTTGAAAAGAATATCGATTTTGATTTGAAAGCCAATGCAGATGGTGTTGGAACAGTTATCATTGTCAGAAAAAAGCTATTTGGCAACTCACCTTATATTTGTACATTTGTATTGATATAGATGAGGTGGAAACATATGTTATTTGTTTGTGCACTTCCATTTTACTGATTAAGACTGGTTCACTCTAACGTATATTTCCACTTATTGTAATCATTAGGGAATTGTGCAATCATTAACTATTCATTACCAGCAATAAAATGCTCATTTCTGACATTAGCAAAGTCACTGATGTAAATCAGAGAGAGACCATTAAAGTTCATAATTGCATTACACTTTAACAATCTGAGATCATGATGATAATACTTGGTGCATTACTTGTGTTTTTGTGATGTCTGTAAGTACTTTGTTATGTTAGGCCAAGGATTATATACAACTAAATGACCCTTAACTTGTAGATTTGAAACATTCCAGTCTCTTGTGCTACTGGGATGCTTTTGAATGATTACTTTGGTATTTCAATACTGGGCTAGCTGAAATGAAGAAGGTGTTTGATTGGCTGATTGCCAGCCAATGACTGCATGACTTCACAATGGACATTGTTGGTGCACAAGAAAATTCACAGTAAAATAATGAATATCAGTGTGACACAGTTCATTTTAAAGACTGACTCAAGTTATTGTCAATTAGGAAAGCTTTGGAAAATGAGATTTGTTCTACAGGTTGATTGCACATACCTTCACACTGACATCAGCAGCAAAATATATCCCTTATGAGAACTGCAGTTGTTAAATTAAGTAAATATTCCAGAGATGACAAAGTTTCAAAATGGTATAACTCTTTAGCAACTGTTTTCTTAATACATTTTTATGTGAATGACATTCATCATTTTCTGAAGCATTGTAAAACTACTGGGACATATACTAGTATGGAGATATATGAAAGAAACGTAACTTTCCAAAACACTCCTAATTTGACAATTGTTGGGCTGTAAGTTTTTAAAAAAAAGTAAATCTTTCAATTTCAGAATTAAGCATGCATACATTGAAAGAGAAGCCATACTAATACATGAGAGTGAAAATACAAAGATATGCTGACAGTTTTAGATAAGCTGGAATGAGGTAATTGGAGATGATAAACACGAGCATAACTTGTGCAATGCTTAATAGAAATCTCAGATAAAAGGTTACTTCAGTTAAGCTATGAAGAGACAGTAAATGTTTCTGGAACAATCCTGCACATGGCAAATGTCAAATAATGTGCTTTTCTGTGATTCTTCAAATGATCCATGGCATTAGTACCCCAGGTTTCCTAACTAATCAATGTGGGTAGGTGTGAATATTGACCTGAACCTGACTGTTGAAACCTCAGTTTTTAAAGCAATCCTGGCAAAGGACAAATTCTGCAACTGGTAAGTGAACAATAGCAAGGCAGAGAGTAATAGAGTTTTTACAGTGCGGAAAGAGGCCCTTCAGCCCATCATGTCTGTGCTAGTCATCAAACATCTATCAATTCTAATCCATTTTTCAGCCCATAGCCTTGTATGCTATGGTATTTCAAGTGCTCATCTAAATAGTTCTTAAATGTATTGAGACTTAAACAAGAAGGGGAGTCGGGATAACCCTGGTAATTATAGGCCAGTGAGTCTTACTTCGGTTGTGGGTAAGATGTTGGAAAAGGTTATAAGAGATAGGATTTATAATCATCTGGGAAGGAATAATTTTATTAAGGATAGTCATCACAGTTTTGTGAAGGGTAAGTTGTGCCTCACTAGCCTTTATTGAGTTTTTCGAGAAGGTGACAAAACAGGTGGATGAAGGTAAAGTGGTTGATGCGGACATAGACTTTAGTAAGCCATTTGATAAGGTTCCACATGGTAACCTATTGCACAAAGTATAGAACTTCAAGATTGAAGGTGATTTAGCGGTTTGGATCAGAAACTGGCTAGCTGAAAGAAGACAAAATCTTTCCAATAGTTTCCACCACCACTGATGCTAAACTTATTGGCTTATAGTTCTTGAATAATGGTGCCATTAGCTGTCTTCCAGTCCTTTGGCATCACTCCTGAGGCCAGAGAAGATTAAAAACTAAGGTCAGAGTCCCTGCAATTTCCTCCCTTGCCTCCCACAGGAGACTAGGATACATCTCATCTGGCGATTTATTTAGCTTAGGTTCACTAAAACTGCTAATAGCTCTTCCCTTTCAATGCTAATATGATGGTATTGTACAGACCCTTGCTCTGATTTCCATATCTGCATTATCCTTCTCAATAGTGAAATGCAAAGTGCTCGTTTGTAAAGTCTTCCATGCCTTCTGGCACAACACACAGATTGCCACTTTGGTTCCTAATGGCCTCCACTGTTTCCCAGGTCTTCTTCCTGCCTCTAATATACTTATAAAACACTTCGGATTTTCTTTGTATTAGCTGCCAGATTTTTATTTCATGCCTTGTCTTTGCTTTCTGCTAGGTCTTTTCCTATATTTAGCCTTGGTATCGACTTAAACTTCCCTTTTCTCCTTATCCAATTCTGTACATGGTTCAATATCCAGGGCTCCCTCTAGATTTTTGGTTCCACTCTTCATGTTTACAGGAAAATTTTGGCCCTGAACTTTCTACAGCTGTGATGTAGGTTTTCCAACAAGTCACTGCTCCCAGTCCACTTTGACCTGATCCTATCTTATATTAAACTCGCCTTCCCCCAGTTCAGAACCCATATTTCTGGTCCGATTTTGACCTTCTCCACAGCTAACTTAAATCTTACAGATTTACGGTCATTTTCATCTGTTATGATTCCGGCTGGTGTTATCAGCAGACAAGATCACAGACTGAAACCTGATGTGGTAGATCATATTTTAGTTTGGTTTTAGCAACAAAGTCTCTCACTGAAACATAGCACACAATACTTTAGATTTTGCTTTAATAATAAATCAGAAATTTATTAACAGAAGAAACTAAGAAAAAGTAGAATAAAACAAACTATTTTTTATCCAGATTCAAAGATTTTTAGACACAGTAAAGGTACAGTCACTTTAACCCCAACACATCAATTAAGATGGACACAATAGTTTTGAATATTTGAAATACAGTCCTTGTAAAGTATTCCAAAACACACCCCGTACAGTACACAAAACACCAACTTACAGAGTATTCACATCAGAGGTCCTGTCTCTAAAACCTCAATAAGTTTAAGTCATTTCTATTTTTAATAGTGGTTAGCACTGCTGCCTCACAGCGCCTGTAGACCCGGGTTCAATTCCCGACTCAGGTGACTGACTGTGTGGAGTTTGCACATTCTCCCCGTGTCTGCGTGGGTTTCCTCCGGGTGCTCCGGTTTCCTCCCACAGTCACAAAGATGTGCGGGTCAGGTGAATTGGCCAAGCTAAATTGCCCGTAGTGTTAGGTAAGGGTAAATGTAGGGGCATGGGTGGGTTGCGCTTCGGAGGGTCGGTGTGGACTTGTTGGGCCGAAGGGCCTGTTTCCACACTGTAAGTCTAATCAAACTTCTTTCTAGAGTGATTAGACTCCTGAATTAAAAATGCTCAGCTTTAAATAACCTCATCGAGGTTTTAGCTCAACATTTCTGTTCTAGAAATAACACCTAACATTTTATTCCAAGGTAACTTAATTTCCCTTTATCGTTCCCTTTTCATAAGCAATGGTCTATACAGCTATCTTCACTCAACAACTTCACAAGACTGCTCAAAACTCAAAGGAAAACTAAGGAAAAAACTCGCGCTCTCCTTGTGATTAAAAATGTTCTAGAAATCTCTAGCAAACCTTGATGCTTCATTATTTACCTTGCTAGGTTGCAAATTAATGTAAAGGAAACAAAAATGAATTCATGTGACTCAAAAAAATCCATTCATTCTGAAGCTAGGCCTCCAAACTTGTTTTTAAAGAAATTGCCATTGCTACAGAAATATTTACAAATTAATACTGACATCAGACACACAGAAAATCCCACGCTTATGATAAATGATATTAAAGAGTTTCTATCTCCCACCAAAATGCTCCACATTGACACTTCTGGTACTTGGCTGCCTTTGTTTCCTAACATTTGTTTATTTGTTTAATCGTTTATTTAATTGGTCAAAAGGATCGAAAGAGGCATTTATTGACACTGGTAATAGAATGAGAGGTTCTGAACTATATGTTTGTAATGTGAATACATCAAAAATTGAGTCACGTTTGACTTCTGGTCTCCTCCATCACCAACTGTGTGTAAGAAGTTTTACAAATGGCTTTGTGCAAGTTCTTTTTAACTTTAAGGACTGCCAATGAGAAAAATAGAACGGTGTGTACACTCCTTAGGCTGATCCATGACTTTCATGTCTTTGGTACTGATGTGGGAAGATAAGTGGAAACGTATCTGTCTTTTTTCACGAGAATGAGTTTTGCTTTGGATATAAATCCTGTTGTAATCATATTTCTCTTGGGCAGCAGCAGATTTAAATCCTGCGCAGTACCTAACCTTCTAGTAACCACTGTACAGCTCTTTGTCCATAAGTGACAAGTTCTGGTGGAAGAGGTTGATCATAGACTTTTTGAAGGTTAGATTGGTTCATATTTCTAACTGGCTTCCGAAGGCTTCAAATTGCAGCCGCAAACATCTGCATGTTCCTGGCCAGAGGTTCACCAAGGATAAACAAGAGGGATCTTTCCCAGGTTTTTTGCAAAATTAAATAAGGAGACTGATGCTTGCTCGAGATCCTTTTCTGAAATTTAAATTGCCTGAGGTCTCCCTCAGTGAACCCTAATATCTCTTTGACCCCATTTTCTGACTTGATCACTTAGGGGTGGCACAGTGGCTCAGTGGTTAGCACTGCAGCCTCACAGCACCAGGGACCTGGGTTTGATTCCAGCTTCGGGCGACTGTCTGTATAGAGTTTGTACATTCTCCCTGTGTCTGTGTGGGTTTCCTCCAGGTGCTCTGGTTTCCTCCCACAGACAAAGATGTGCAGGTCAGGTGAATTGACCATGCTAAATTGCCCATAGTGTTAGGTGCATTAGTCAGAGGGAAATGGGTCTGGGTGGGTTACTCTTCAGAGGGTCGGTGTGGACCTGTTGGGCCAAAGGGCCTGTTTCCACACTGTTGGGAATCTAATCTAATAAGCAAGCGCTTATTACAATGCCACCTTCAGTATAAGGAAGTCCGAGGCTCAATATCCCGGGCTGCTTGGACTTAACCATTTTTTGTGTAGGATACAATCCCGGGCTGCTTGGACCTAACCATTTCTTTGTGCAGGGTACTAATCCTACACAAGTCCCTCCTGAGTCCAACCCATGGCTGTGTTCACCTCCAGCTCCAAGGTCTCAATGGCCAGATCAAAGACAATGCCCAGAAAGATGAGGGCTGCTTCCATGCCAAGTTTTACAGGACAAGAACAATGACTTCTGACTGGTATTTAGATACCTTTAAGGTAGTAGGTGTTCTTGCTTATACACATTTGTTCTCCTGGCTCAGTAGGTTAGTTTTGTATGTTTTTCAGGTTTTAACAAATTTTATTTTGTTTTCTTGTTATTTATCCCCAGTTAAAAGACAAAGCTTAAAAGTGCGGATTACTGCTAAGGATGACAGTATTATAATAAAGTACCTTAGCTCCAACCCAGCTACTTTCAGACTTCAAGGCTACATTCTTGGATACGGTGGTCGACAATCCAAGCAGAACATCACATTGCCTGACAATGGAGATCCATTTGAGGTTGATGTTGGTAAGAACTCAAAGTCATTTGTTTCCACTTAAAGCATGAAAATTAAAACCATACGTGTAGCAGCACAATGACATTTCACAAAAGAAATGTGTGCTCATCACCTCTCCCATTATACCATCAAATTCCCCTTCCTTTTGACATCATTTGGACCAATATGTTAAAACTTTACTTGGAATTGTCATTTGATTGATGAGGACAGAATTACTTATGGGAAACTCATGATAAATCTGAGGAATGATTTCCATTTCCTTTGTTTTATATGAATCTGCATAAAACCGTGTTGGGTTTGGAACTTTGATTGTGATTCTTTGCTCACAGTAATCAAATTATCCACTGTTAAAGAAGTCTCCCTTGGTGTCTGATGCCAGTTTTTCTACTTTCTGATAAATTTTCCATTATTAGATTCAGGAAAACACTGCCATGACATAATCGCTAAATTGACAAAAAGACAAATATGTAAAAGGAAAAACAATAGATTAAGGCAGGATGAAAAGAAAAGTGAAAAAAAAATCATTTTATGTATTAGATATTTAATGCCTCCAACAGTAAAAACCTGAAGGAATGAGTCTTCATGATACTAATAGTTAAATTTCAGTACCAGAATGATTTCTTGTTGGTAATTAATATTTAACATATGCCTAAAAAAGGATTTATGGCTAATTCAGATTTAAATAAATAAATGCAGACCTCAACTGGCTCCAGGACTGTCTCCATAAGTCTTTTAGTTGGGTCCTAAATTTAGGTGGCAAGTTTAGTTCATATCATCTGTGCAAATACGGCAAGTACACAGTATATTTTTACTGGTGAGCCAGATGGCAAGACGCAATTTTTGCAAGGTTAATGGCAGAGCATGTAACTCAGCCAAAATTTTCAGATTTCTACATCCACCCTCTTCTGAAGTTGTTGTAACACTTGCACATAAGTAATGGTGATAACTATTAGCCCAGCTGCTTTCTTTTTGACAACAGATTCTGGCCAATGTTTCTCTAAACCAGATGTGCAGCAAAGTGCTCTTAGCTTTGTTTTACAAATACCACTGAATCAAGAATTCAACAGACATGATGAAGTACTGGATTATTAGTTTACAAATTTTACACATATTCATTTAATCTTCGTTTGGCAGGTGGCTATTTTTAAATGAAATACTTACCATTAAAATGCTTAAACAATGAATTGCAGCTCAAGGAATAAGCATTTTCTGATTGCACACATTAGCTCAACTCGATTCGAAAGAAGGGTCACTGGACCTGAACGTTAATTCTGGTTTCTCTCCACAGATGTTACCAAACCTGCTAAGCTTTTCCAACAATTTCTGTTTTTGTTTCTGATATCCAGCATTTGCAGTTCTTAGGTTTTGTTTTATTTAGCTCAATTTGTATGGGATCTTAAGATAAAATTCAACAACATCATCAATTATTGTCAATGCTTCATTATGCCTAAAACCATCGCTCACAAGGAATCCTTTAACATCATAAACGAAGCAACATTTAAATTGGCAGAAGACAACAGGAATAAGTTGTCAAATGCTTCTTAAAGTAGTTACTGATACACACCCACATACAAAATGCAATCACTGTAAATACATTTTCCATGGATTGGTGACGTCACAACAAAATGGGTTCATGTTAATCTCTAACTCAATCTTTGCACTTCCATTCAGAGTAAGTCACAAGGTAATTCACTTTGAGATGTGATTACACAGAAATATAAAGCTTTATGACACTGCTCAGTATTAAATTATCTACTCGACTCAGGGTTCATTATAATAGCGTGCGCTATTCCTTTGTTGAAAGGTTTCAGAATGTTCTCCCTCCTTTGTAGCCCCCTTCCTTTGAATTATGCTATATTGATACAAAATATAGTTCAATGTATACACTATAACATTTACATTTTTGCCAACAAGAAAAATAGAAACATAGGGCAGAATCTTACCAGGCTATAAGCGATGTGACCTATGGTGAGATGTATAATGGAATTGGCATGATAGTGATCTTGGCATTGAAATCATCTTGCCGCAAATACCCTGCTTTTTTGAAGTGGCATGGCAAAATTCTCACTGGGTGAGTTTCCAATGAATATCTTTGTTGCTTGTTAAAAAGCTTGCTAATGGTTCAACTCACCAAGGTTATGATCTTGCCAAACTCACCATTAAAAGTAGCTGTCGGAAAAACTTGATATGGAAACCAGAGGAGGTTTGAGCTGGTTTGACTCATCTCTTGGTCTGAAGGAGCTCCTTTTTGGACACTAGGCACCAACATCTCAGGGCACTGGCCACACATACCGTGCATCCATGGATATTGGCATCCAACATTGCCAGTCTCTATGAAAACACTTGGCATAACTCAGATCCACAGGGTGCTTCTGCACTTCAAAGCTTCTCCTTGAGCTGCACTATCATTGAGTAACTATCATTACAATGCTGCAGCAAGGATACGTGGTACTCAGGGACATGTATGCAGATAATGGACTAGACCAGGCTACACAGCTGGACTCTTTGCTCACTGTCATAATGAGTCTGCCTGGATGCTTGCAGCAACCCTGCCTTGCATTGCTTTGCCTTGCCTTTTTGTACTTTGGCCCCTCATCCAGAGATACCTAGCTTATATTACCACTGCCATTTAGCACAGACACAAAGACAGGAACCTTGCCATGGTTATCAACAGGCCTTAGTCAAGCCTTTGCTCAGGGTCCCTGAGTCAATTTCCATCTAGGCCGTGTTGGGCACATCAGGGTCAGAGTCTGGATCTTCTGCTCATAAGGAGTGTTGGCCATGTCTTGACTCTTTCTGCCCTAATTTTCTAGAGCTGTTTTCCTCTGTAATAAGAGAAAAGCAGGTATTATGGAAGACAAAAGTGGAAGGCACAGCTATCACTGTTGGTGCAAGTGGGAAGGTTTCCCAAGCGAGTGAGTAGTCAGCACAGAGAACAAGCAAGGGAGAATGGGTAAGATGTGAGTGAGAGTGGTAGAGGTGGGTACAACTGCAGCGATAGAATGAATATGAGATATTGGAGAAGTGGTGAAGGACACATGAAGTGACCAGGAATTTTGACGAGGGCAGGGCGGTAGATGTAGTCTATATAGATTTCAGTAAAGCCTTTGATAAAATTCTGCATGGTAGGCTGCTGTGGAAAGTTAGACCGCATGGAATCCAGTGCAAGCTGGAAAATTGGATACACAATTGGCTTAATGGTAGGTAGCAAGTAGAGGGTAATAGTGGAAGTATGCTGGTCAGACTGGAGGCCTCTGATTCGTGGAATGCCTTAGAGGTTGGTGCTGGACCCATTGCTTTTAGTTTTCAATATTAATGATTTGAATGACTATGTACAAGGCATGATTAGTACGTTTGCAGATGACACTAAATTAGGGGGTACTATGGACAGTGAGGAAGGTTATCAGAAATTGCAGCAGGATCTTGGTCAGCTGGGGAAGTGGGAAGAGAAATTGGCAAATGGAGTTTAATATAAATAAGTGAGAGGTTTTGTATTTTGGAAAATCAGATCAAGCTTGGAGTTTCATGGTGAATGGTAGGGCCTTAAGGAGTATCGTGGAACAGAGGAACCTTGGAGCTCAGGTGCACGTTCTCTGAAAGTGGAGTCACAGGTAGACAGAGCAATGAAGAAGGCTTTGGCACACTGGCCGTCAGCAGTCAGGGCATTTAGTATAGAAGTTGGGAAGTTATGTTGCAGTTGTAAAGGATATTGATGAGGCTGTACTTGGAGTATTGGTCAATTTTGGTCACTGTTGTGGTTCTGTTCGCTGAGCTGGAAGTTTTGTTGCAAACGTTTCGTCCCCTGGCTAGGCGACATCATCAGTGCTTTGGAGCCTCCTGCGAAGCGCTTCTTTGATGCTTCTTCCGGTAGTTATAGTGGTCTGTCCTTGCCGCTTCCGGTTGTCAGTTTCAGCTGTCTGCTGTAGTGGTTGGTATATTGGGTCCAGGTCGATGTGTTTGTTGATGGAGTTTGTGGATGAATGCCATGCCTCTAGGAATTCCCTGGCTGTTTTCTGTCAGGCTTGCCCTATGATAGTAGTGTTGTCCCAGTCGAATTCATGTTGCTTGTTGTCTGCGTGTGTGGCTACTAGGGATAGCTGGTCGTGTCGTTTCGTGGCTAGTTGATGTTCATGTATGCGGATTGTTAGCTGTCTTCCTGTTTGTCCTATATAGTGTTTTGTGCAGTTCTTGCATGGTATTTTGTATACTACATTAGTTTCGCTCATGTTGGGTATCGGGTCCTTCGTTCTAGTAAGTTGTCTGAGCGTGGCTGTTGGTTTGTGTGCCGTTATGAGTCCTAAGGGTCGCAGTAGTCTGGCTGTCAGTTCTGAAACGCTCCTGATGTATGGTAGTGTGGCTAGTCCTTTTGGTTGTGGCATGTCCTCGTTCCGTGGTCTTTCTCTTAGGCATCTGTTGATGAAGTTGCGCGGGTATCCGTTTTTGGCGAATACCTTGTATAGGTGTTCCTCTTCTTCTTTTTGCAGTTCTGGTGTGCTGCAGTGTGTTGTGGCCCTTTTGAATAGTGTCCTGATGCAGCTTCGTTTGTGTGTGTTGGGGTGGTTACTTTCATAGTTTAGGACTTGGTCTGTGTGTGTTGCTTTGCTGTATATCCTTGTGGTGAATTCTCCGTTCGGTGTTCTCTGTACTATCACGTCTAGGAATGGGAGTTGGCTATCCTTTTCTTCTTCTTTCGTGAATCGGATTCCTGTGAGTGTGGCGTTGATGACCTGGTGTGTTTTTTCTATTTCCATGTTTTTGATGATTACAAACGTGTCATCGACATATCACATCGACCTGGACCCAATATACCAACCACTACAGCGGACAGCTGAAACTGACACCCGGAAGCGGCAAGGACAGACCACTATAAATACCGGAAGAAACATCAAAGAAGCGCTTCACAGGAGGCTCCAAAGCACTGATGATGTCGCCTAGCCAGGGGACGAAACGTTTGCAACAAAAACTTCCAGCTCGGCGAACAGAACCACAACAACGAGCACCCGAGCTACAAATCTTCGCACAAACTTTGAATTTTGGTCGCCTTGTTACAGGAAGCATGTTATTAAACTAGAGAGAGTGTGTAGAAGAAATTTACAAGGATATTGCCTGGACTCAATGGTCTGAGTTATAGAGAGACATTGGACAAGCTAAGACTTTTCTTCTTTTGACTGTAGGAGACTGAGAGGTGACCTTCTAGAGGTGTAAAAGATCATGGCTAGAGTGAATGCACTCAGTTTTTTTTGCCAGGGTTGGGGAATCAATGACTAGAGGGCATCAGTTTAAGGTTAGAGGGGAAAGAATAAAAGGGAACCTGAGGGGTACAGAGGGTGGTAAGCCTTTGGAATGAGCTGCCAGCAGAAGTGGTTGCGGTTGGTACGTTATCAACATTTAAAAAGCATTTGGACAAAAACATGGATAGGAAAGGTTTTGAGGGCCAAGTGCAGGGAAATGGGGTTAGTGTGGATGGATATTTTGGTCGGCGTGGACCAACTTGGGCCAAAGGGCCTATCTCTATGCTGTAGGACTCTGTGATATTCACCTTCTTCTTTCAGGACTGGGCATTTATTCAGGTGGCTGATACTGTCTCAAAAAATATGCTGATCTGAGTGCATAATGACCTTTTGGAGATAGCCCTTGTGCCAGTGTTGTGGGCCATTCCAGGTTCGCTGGTGAGGGGTGAGTTGATCCAATAACAGAGCATAATAAGATGGGTGGAAATAGGATCTGATTCTTAAATGGCCATTAATGTAAGTTTGGTAAAGTAAGGTGAGAAAACCTGTTTAGCCAAAACTCACTTGGCCAAACATGGTAAGATTCTGCCCATAAATTCTGTTCCGACATTTGTCACAGGTTTTGCACTTTGGTGAAAAATCTTTAACATTTTCCAATCAATTTCAGTCCTTAACTCTTACCCAAGGAGTCATTGATAATGATATTTTCAGCAACATTCCTGGTATTTAATAAAATGTATGTAGAACACGGATTAGGAACTTGCGTGACAAAAGCAAAGTTCTTGTTATTATTACAAGTGTGAAAGTGTTCAAATGTCCAGATGTTCTTCACACAATGCAGTCGACAGCTGAAGCTCTTAGTATTTCCAATAAGCCACCCTCTTTCACAACTTGCTCTAGTTAAGAAATGAATTTGACATTTAAACTGGAGCTGCAGCCTAATGATGGAGTCAACATATTCATTCAGTTATCCAAGTCCTCATGTAATTTATGAGTAAGTAATGTAATCATCAATTCACAGTTCATCTGAAAAACTTGCACAATTACTTAATTCTTCTTTAACTAGTGTTAGGTTTACACAACACTCCCAATTGCAACATTAAACCACAACTCGTGTACTTAAAATTGTGTAATCAACATGAGTAACAAAAGACTATTTTGAACAAAGATGATATAAAATTGTGTATGCAGATATCACACAACAGTGAATAGAAGACTGAATAAAACTATATTTTTGATGTATTAAATGTTTTCTTCTGGGCATCCACCACTCTGTTTGCTACAGTTAATAGTTAGTCCAGAAGAACTAGTCCAACACCACCTCTAGTGCTACTTATGACATCTTTTTGGAGGTACGTAAAAGAATATTTGAGACAGCCATGTCTCCAATTTTCTGTCCGCTTCCAATATGCTACTTTTCATGACATACGGCTATTCTGTACAATTAGATGCAATTTTGCTGACAGCTTTAATTCTATGTTAGTTGACATGTTCTTGTATTCACGGTTAGTCAGTTGAAATGAGCTGTAGGTTCGAACATTGGTGCTTTATTTTGGGAACTTGAATCTGAGTCTGGCATAGTAGATATGATTAAGTGTCTCCCTGTTCATTGGAAGTGCAGAGTGTAAACAAAATAATTTTTGTCAGGGTTAATTGTACATTTTCTTATTCAGCACTAGAAATCAAACAGATGGAAGATAGAACCATAATCTGTCACAACACACATGATGGGCAATATAATGTTTGTGCCAATATTGCTTGGAACATAGCCATCTAGCCAAATCCCACTTGCCTGCTGGCTTCTCACGTCATTTAATAATCTTGTTCAAGCAATCATCTATTTCCCTTTGTTTTTGTGGAACTGAATGCCATGTCTTTAATCACTTTGAGAATTATTTTCTGGGCTTGGAGAGCATTCTGAATTGTCCTTTTCTCTGACAACAGCCATGAGGCACTGGTGAAAGAGGTAATGGAATGAGAAGTGATTACATTTTGATGCAGAAGATAGATCGCCCAACTGCATACATGGCTTGGCAGAATATACTGCATGAAGTCCATAAATATTTTATTCTGAGTTAGGGACTCTTATTGAGGATGATATTCTGAGTTATCCTTTGTAAGCAGACTCAGCATTAGCCACTGGAGAAATTTTATTCTAGGTTTTGGAGCTATATCTAAATGAGAGATCATCAGAGTGTTCTAATTATCTGACTTGCCCAAACCTCTTAGAAGTTGATCCCTTCAAATGCCCATCCAGCATCTGCAGTCCTCACTTCCCCCTTTAAATGTTCACCAAGGCTAGGGTTAATGGAAGAGTCTGCTTTGTGAGCCAATGGTAAGGAGAACAGAAAGTTTGTATAACATTGAAATATGTGACAATCAATCAAGCTTTAGCACTTTCCAATTCTGGATTACAGCTCTTGTAAGACTTTCACTTATGACATTCAGATGTAACTTTTGTAGAACGTAAACGTTCCATGGCATCTGCCTTTATTGAAAAACAATATATTCACTTGGACAATTAGTTGTTGTGACACACTTGTACTGACTTGCCTTCCTTTCCTTGTTTTGTTTTCAGAGTTCAATCCCAGATATCTCATAGCAGTTCATCCTGTGGCTGAGCAGAGCAAAACAGCCTTGAAGAAGTGCAAAGGTTTCAGAATTTTATCCCTTAATTATGCCTAAGATTAAAATAGTTACACATTCTGCTGATTTTATACAACATTTTCTTTCTTTCTTTGTCCCATCTATACAAGTTTGCATTCATACATGAAGGATCCTAGACAATGCTGGCAGAGACTAATGTCTGCAATGAATAACCACCCTTTAATTTTTAATAAATTCAGAGCAAAATAAAGATTAACTGTTAAAGATTCCAGTTTGCTTGTGTTTAAATGGTACCTGTGAATTGCATATTTAGTTTAACTTTGTTTGTCATGAACTTTTCAAAACTTTATGACCAATATGGATTTGAAATAGCAAACAAAATTCTTCATATTAGTTTTTTTTAAAGGATTGTTGCACATATTACAGAAAGAGCTTTCTGTAAAATCATTTTGGGTGTGTTTTGTGCAGCCTTCGGTCAACTGTTAATTGCCATAATGTATCTTCAATTAAAACAGAAGCTTTTGATAGACAGTATATCAGTAGTCTTTGTAATGCCTCCTGACATTCACCAGCAATTCTGGCTTAAAAACATAGCTTGTTGGGATTCATTAACTCTTTGCAGTTGTATTCAGTACAAAACTCATTTTAAATTCTAATTATTTCTTCTCCCTGTTAACCTTATTACAACGTGCACATCTTCACACTCAGCTCTTTCTCCCAAGTAACAAATTTACTGCTTGCAATATGTTCACAGTTTGTGTTGTTTATGTGAAAACACAATGATCCACATTCACTCACCACATTTGCCAGACAGAACCTTTTTTTCGTGAACTGATCCTCAATTTTCCATGCCCACTAATTTCCTATTATCAGCAATTTTAATATTTCTTTATATTCATGCCTAAAAGGCATTCCAGCAAAGTGGAACAGCATGCAATCTGGAATACCTACCACAACAATTTTTCAATATCAGTAACATTTAAAAATGGTCTAACAATTGGTAATTATGATAAGTTGAAATCCTGTTGTCTTTGAGAAATTGCTGCTGTTGGAGCTCCAAATTCCACTCTCTTCTCTTCACTGATATGTTTTATCTCCCTCGGCTTGAATCTCTAGATCCAACCCCATGCATTGTTCATCCCATCACTTGCACTTGTCAGAAAGAATTTTGACTGAGTATGGTTGTATGGATTGACTCTTTCAGTTAGAGTATTGATTCTGAAATCACAATTGCTCTTGGCTCTGCACCCCATCTGCACCTAGTCCATGGTTCTTGATACCACATGTTAAACATCATTGTATCCAATACAAAGCAGCAACACGCATGGAAATGACATATACCTATCATTGCGCATTATTTATATTTTGTGATAGATTTGGCCTCTTGTTTAAGTTTCTTTCCACATTGTGTAATTAATTTTGCTACACTTATATTAAAAGCTCAAACTTAAATAGTTTTTTTTAAACCAATTTTGAAAAATACAAGTAGTTATTTCAAGTGTTTTTGTTGTAAAGGGTAAATTATATCTTATTCAGCTTGCAGTGATAGCATGTATGTTACACTTTCGTTTCAGGTAACCTGAATCATCAAAAGCCTCCACAGATAACAATATCTACTCGAACTGCAACATCTGTGTTTCTCACGTGGACAAATGGTATCAAAGGAAATGTTTATAAACATGGTGGCCATGATTGTGGAGATGAGAGGTAATATACTTCAAGTGCCAGTATATCTATCGTTGTTGAAAAAGGTGAACAAACCCTTTGTAAGTTCCCAATCCATTAAGAAGTAATTTGTTCAGCATAGACTTGTATCTCTCATATCTTTTCAAAGTGCAAGTTATAGAATAGCTTTTAGAATAGATTTTTCTACATAGTTTGCCTTCATTGAAAAGTTCAACATACTGGAAGATAATTTGTACAAAGAGAACCTAAGCTTCCCTGAAAAGGTGAAGACTGGCTTGCCATTTAGTTCCCACTGACTTTATAATTGTATCCTTCCCAGAGTTTACTGTTCAGAGTCTGGATCACCAGCATGACGCATGCTTTGTCTTTTAATAGATGGCTTACACAGGAGCAAGATTGACACCTCAGTGCAGTACTAGGAAATATGCATACTATATATAAAGAAGCACAAATAATACTGGAAAAACTCAGCATTTCTGGCGGCATTTGTGGAAAGAGTTAACATTTTGAGTCTGGTATGGCTCTTCTTCAGAACTGTCCATTCTGAAGAATTGGCTCCAGATATGCTTCTCTTCCCTGAGATGTTTTATCTCCTTCAGCCTGCCTCTCTAGATCCACCCTTATTCATTGTTCATCCTCTCATTTGCACTTCTTCAATAGAATTTTAACTCTGTTTTGCTGCATGAATTGACTTTTTTGAGTACCAGTTAGTGTATTGAGTCTGAAACCACAATTGCTCTTAGCTGTGCACTCCATCTGTACCTAGTACATGGTTCTTATTATAGACTCATAGAGATGTACAGCATGGAAACAGACCCTTCAGTCCAACTCATCCATGCCAACCAGATATCCCAATCCAATCTAGTCCCACCTGCCAGCACCCGGCCCATATCCCTCCAAATCCTTCCTATTCATTTACCCATCCAAATGCCTCTTAAATGTTACAATTGTACCAGCCTCCACCACTTCCTCTGGCAGCTCATTCCATACATGTACCACCCTCTGTGAAAATGTTGCCCCATAGGTCTCTTTTATATCTTTCCCCTCTCACCCTAAACCTATGCCCTCTAGTTCTGGACTCCCTGACCCCAGGGAAAAGACTTTGTCTATTTATCCTATCCATGCCTCTCATGATTTTGTAAACCTCTATAAGGTCACCCCTCAGCCTCCGATGCTCCAGGGAAAACCGCCCCAGCCTGTTCAGCCTTTCCCTATAGCTCACATCCTCCAACCCTGGCAACATCTTTGTAAATCTTTTCTGAAGCCTTTCAAGTTTCACACCATCTTTCCAATAGGAAGGAGACCAGAATTGCAAGCAATATTCCAAAAGTGGCCTGACCAATGTCCTGACCAGCCGCAACATGACCTCCCAACTCCTGTATCAATACTCTGATCAATAAAGGAAAGCATACCAAATGCCTTCTTCACTATCCTATCTACCTGCAACTCCACTTTCATGGAGCTATGAACCTGCACTCCAAGGTCTCTTTGTTCAGCAACACTCCCTGGGACCTTACCATTAAGTGTATAAGTCCTACTAAGATTTGCTTTCCCAAAATGCAGCACCTCGCAGTTATCTGAATTAAACTCCATCTGCCACTTCCTCAGCCCATTTAGACACCATTGTATCCATTGCAAAGTAGCAACACATGCAGAAAAGGCATATATTTATCAATGCGCATTATGTACTTTGAGCGATAAGTTTGGGCCGTTGTTTTATTTGCTTCGTAAATTGTGCAATTAGTTTTTGTGAAGCGATGTATTTTAGGGAACTTGTAATTCTGAAGGAAAGTCATATAAGACTTGAATCATTAAATCTGTTTCTCCACAAATGCTGCCAGGCCTGCTAAGATTCTCCAGCGTTGTCTGTTTGTTTCAGATTTCCAGCATCCATGCCATTTTCCTTTATTCAAGTACCTGTACATGCTTGGTACAATATCAGCTGGCAGACCAGCCAGAGAGAGCAGTCTAACAGTGAGGTTTAGTTTAATGGGAGTCAGAGGAACAGGAATGCTTCTTTGAGCTCTGTGTAAATAGAAATTGAGCTTTTGCCTCACTCAGGTCTCATCACTTCCTGAAACCAAGCTGCATGGAATCTGAGTTGCTCTAATAGTCTGTACATTTATAATATGTAGTAGTCCTGGAGCTATGGATTGTAATGGTAGAGGCTCCAACTTTCTTTCCATTACATGACTGACCAGGAGACTCTCCTGTTCTTCCTGCTCACTATTCGCATATGTTGGAAGGATTTGAAGGTCAATCTTCATCCTGGTTATGAAAGCACCTTCTTTAGCCATTAAGTCCTGAGGTGGAGTATACCCTGCATGTGCTTGGTACAATGTCAACCGATGATCCTGGAGCTTCTGGCTCCAAGGAGGAACACTAACCATCACAAGATTTCCTTATAGGGATATAATAAACAGAGTTTTGAAATCTCAGGAAATGTTTGGGGAGTAGGTGAGAAAGAATAATTAAAACCTAATATCTGCCATTTTTCTTATTTATTCACTCATGAGATGTTGGTATCACTGGCCAGGGCCAGCATGTAATGTTCATCTTTAGTTGCCCTTGAGAAGATAATGGTGAATCATAATCTTAAACCACTACAGTCTATTTGTTGTAGATAGACCCACAATGTCATTAGGCAGGGAGTTCTAGGAACTTGACCCAGCGACCATGAAGGAACAGCAATATATTTCTAAGTCAGGATGGTGTGTGACTCGAAAGAGAACTTGCAATTGGTGGTGTTCCCTGGGATCTCTTGTCCATGTCTTTCTAAATGGAAGGGGTTGTGCATTTGGAAGGTTCTGTCTAAGATGGCAGCATGGTGGCTCTGTGGTTAGCACTGCTGCCTCACAGCGCTAAGGACCCAGGTTCAATTTCCACGTAGGGCAACTGTCTGTGTGGAGTTTGCACATTCTTCCAATGTCTGCATGGGTTTCCTCCGGGTGTGCCAATTTCGTCCCACAGTCCAAAGATGTGCATGTTAGGTCAATTGGGCATGCTAAATTGCCCATAGTGTTAGGTACATTAGTCAGAGGGGAATGGGTCTGGGTGGGTTGCTCTTCGGAGGGTCGGTGTGGACTTGTTGGGCCAAAGGGCCTGTATCCAAACTGTAGGAAATCTAATCTCTAATCATGTCTTGGCCAGTCTGCAGTGTAAGTTGTAGATGGTAGATGGTACACACTTTTGCTACTGAGCATCAATGATAGAGGAACTGAATACTTGTGATTGTTTCTGGACAAAGGTCTGGATGGCATTGGGCTTCTTGAGCATTGTTGAAGCTGCACTCATCCAGGCAAGCGGACAGTATTCCATCACATTCCTGACTTATGCCATGTAGTTGGACTGACTTTGGGGAAATCACAGGATGAATTACTTAATGCAGGATTCCTAGCCTCTGACCTGCTCTTGTAGCCAATATATTTATATGGCTAATCCAGTTTAGTTTCTGGTGAACACTATCCCAGGATGTTGATAGTGGGGGATGCAGAGATGATAACACTTGAAAGTCAAGGGGCAATGCTTCAATTTTGTCTCTTTATAGCATCGAGTGGCAGACAGGGTGTATGAACAGCAGCTCCTATTTCTTACATTCTTCTAAGTATCATGACTATTGGGTATATATATAATTCTTTTAAAGCTGCATCCAATCTTTTTCCTACGTTTCTAATGCTTGATTGCAGAAAGGAAAGTTGTTTCTAATACAACAGTTACAAGACTGCTGGGTGAAAGAAATTATTTCAAATTAGACCAGTGTGTTTCAGAGACATAAGAGGGCAGTAAAAGGAAATGATTACGATGCAAACAATACGAAAAGTAAAAGATAATATGAAGAAAATAAAAAATAAAAATTGATAGGAAATAATAGAAGAATAAAAATAATTAAATCATACAACAAGTTATGAGATTAAAAGAAACAGAATTAAAAGACCTAAGTGTCTAATTAGCAATTTTGTTTTTGTCTTAATTGGGTTATACCTTGAAGCCGACTTCAAAAATTAATCTTAGTGTAAGAATT
The DNA here is from genome assembly GCF_020745735.1 of Hemiscyllium ocellatum. Taxonomy (NCBI): domain Eukaryota; kingdom Metazoa; phylum Chordata; class Chondrichthyes; order Orectolobiformes; family Hemiscylliidae; genus Hemiscyllium; species Hemiscyllium ocellatum. The sequence goes on from NC_083412.1 coordinate 70,835,111, forward strand.
ACATCAATTAAAATTTAGTTAGAATAAACATGGCAAAGGCAAATTACCAAGAATGGAAGGAGGCTGAAAGCAGGAAATTACAGGCCAGTTATCTCGATATCTATTGTGGAGGTTAATTGGAATTGATTGTGAAAGAAGTCATAACTGAGCACTTAGCAAAGCTCATGGTAATTGGAAAAAGTCAGCATTGCTTTATAAATCTGAAAGAATGCCTGACTAACTTATTGGTGTTGTTTAAAGATGTAGTTTGGACTATGGATAAAGAGGAGCCTATTGGAATAATGTACTTGGATTTCCTAAAGGCATTTCATAATGTGCCACTTTAAAACTAATTGTGTAAACCATGAGCTCATGGTGTAGGGGATAACATACGAGCAGGGATAGAAGGTTGAGTGGCAGGGGAAGAAAAAGCAGAGAGTTTGCATAAATAGGCATTTTCCTAATTGGCAGAATGTGATGAGTATTGCATTGAATTAACTTTATTGTCACATGTACTCAAATTAGTACAACCAGAAGTTTACTATTACTGCATTACAATGCCATCTGAAGTACAAAGGTATCTAGGTACATATACTGACACGGTGGCTCAGTGGTTAGCACTACTGCCTCACAGTGCCAGGGTCCCAGGTACGATTCCAGCCTCAGGCGACATGTCTATGTGGAGTTTGCACATTCTCCCTGTGATAGGGGTTAACTTAGCATCATCAAAGTGAAGGCTGTACTGGTCATTGTAGAGATGCGATGGTAATTATGTGATTGTAGAGATATGTGATGGTCCTTGACAGGCTTTCAAAAGAGGTCATGAAAGGAAGAATTGAGTTAGAGTCTCAAGATAAAGTTAGCTTATGGTGCCCACGTGTGTGCTTTGCAGTTGGATAAGGAAAACGAAAGGGTGCAGAAATTGATAAAAGAGGCAGAGAGTAAAAATTATTGCCAATAGGAATGGATTGTAGTGAGGGAGCAGAGTGTGAAGAGGCAAGACTGGGATACTTTGAGCATCACAACAGGCACAAAGTGAGTGCATAGTGGGTATATAGTGAGCTGGAATCACCAAGTTACTGCTCTGACTTTCATGTTGGCAATTGTCACCATCTAATTTCTATCCAGTGAGTGGTAGAATTGGAAGCTGCATATTAAGGTGGTAAGAATAGGCAATAATGAGATGTTAATGCATACAAATAGGTCGATCACCACTTACAAGTGTATAGTCCCCCCTGTTCAACACGTTGTGGGAACTTGAGACTTCCAGCTCTTGATGTCAAGGACCTCCTCATGAACCATTTCACCCTACTTCCCCACCTTTCTCACCAATGTACAGACCAGTCAATGCCTGGGAGGTTTCTGCACCACATCTTGAATGCTTAGTGCAGTTTCAGTTTCCTTATTTAAAATGTGTTGGACTTGGGTGTCAGGAGGTTTGTTAGGGTAATATATAGGATGAACAGGCTGTTTATGAGGAATCTTTGGACATATTTGGTCTTGTCTTCAAAATTCCAATGAAAACATGACTAAGTGTATGTGAATCCAGAGCTAGTGAGCACGATGACAATATTAATGGCTGCCTTTTCTGGGCAGAGATAAGGAGAATTCTCTTGTCTTTAAGTGTTCGGCAAACTGTGTCTAAAGGTGGTGGGGGTCACTGAATATTTTTAAGGTGGAGGTGAATGGATTCCTGTTACAGAGGAATTTTCATTATCCGAACGAGATGGGCGGGCACTATTTCATTCAGATAATTGATTATTCGGTTAATTGATTCAATGCCTTTCCTCTGGGGCTCGGAGTTTTCTGTTAAGTCCGCCCTGTTCAGGAGACCAGGCAGCAGCACACCGCGTGGGAGCACCTGCCCCTCAAACCCGTCCAACACCGCTCCCCTGCCCCCCTGCCCCCCAACTTCATCCAAAACCACTCACCCAACCCCCCAGCCCCGCTCAATATGCCCCCAGCCTGCCCCCAATCCAGTCCAACACCGCCCCTCTCCCTGCCTGCCCTCAACTCCATCTAACACTATCCTCCCACCTGCCCCCTCATTCCCATCCAACCCCATCCAAAACCAACCCCTGCCTGCCCCCCAAACCCATCCAACATGCCCCCCTACCTGCCCGCCAACTCTGTCCAACCCACTCAACCCCACCCAACAGCACCCCCACCCCTGCCCCCAACTCTGTCCAACACCGCTCCCCCATCCGCATCATGACCCGCCCACAACCCCCCCTCCCCCCCCCCACCCCCACCCCACCCCCATTCGCCAACGCCTCCTCTCTGGGGCAGCCAGACTGGACACCAACAACAGAACTGCTGCTGCCTTTTTGGGTTGAGTCTCCAAATAGTGTGCACACAGCCACACACGCAACTTTTAACTACAACTTTTTGACAGATTCCACCTTTGCCCTGTACAGGACAATGTTGGAGAGATTATCTGGGGAAGGGGGGTGTCCAGGGTACATTCCTGTGTAGAACTCCAGGGAAAGTGTGAGGAGAGAGCAAGAGAGGGCAGAATGTCAGTCATTTGGAGACGGTGCTTGGACTCCCATCAATGTCCAGGACTGTTCTCAGCAGCATTTCTGTAAGCCGAGTTCACTTCTAACTGTAAACAAAAGATGCAATCAGTGTTGGAAACATGTCTTTGATGTAATGTTTCTATCAGGATCTTGAGATCTCCTTCGAGTAATCCAATATTCGGATAATTGAGGTTCGTCTGTATACAAGACAGACCGCACCAAGGGTTATCACAAGTAGATGGGAAAGTGGAATTTGAAACACAAACGTATCAGTCTAAATCTTATTCTATGGTGGAGAGTCAAATGGCGTACAGCTGGTCCTAATTTATATGTTTGTGTGAAATCATGCTACACTTTATTAAATATAAATAATGCTAATTTATATAACTGGTTCATTGCTGTTCCTCTGCATTATTTAATATGTAAACGTTTTGCACGTATGACTAGATATTGACAGGCATACAAACATGTAAATGGACTTATTTTTTGGAAAGAAGTATTGATCCTGCAAGATAGCATTTGTTACATGTAACCAGATTTAAATTCAATGGAATTACAATTACCAGTTGTATGTAAACCCTAAGGAGTGCATGTGATTTAGCAGAGTTTCAAAGAGGAACCAAGATTTCAATTTTTAAAATATACTTTTGAAGCTACTTCATTCTTAAGTGGAATTAAATGGTATCCTATTTCTTAGAATCAAAAATGATTACTTTCACGGCAAGAATTTTAGACTATTAAACATCAACCCTGAATTCCATGTTAAGAGGAGCGAACATTGTAGTCAAAACAAACTGGTTAGCTTCAGATGAGATCAACGAAGTCAAATGTACCTTACAAATATCGTGCTGCTCATTTGGTGCTTCAAGCACACGCTGCGTTTATTAAACCCAGTAGTTCATTTTTGGACGTCTTTTATTTGCTCAGGATGTACTTTCATCTAAATGATGCATATAATGATAAATCTGCAGGCAGACATGACGTCAATGCCCCATCCCAAAATTTCTTAAATTCTAACTCTTGCCAGATGTGGTGGATTTGTGAAGCTTTGTTTACAATGATACTTGCGATTAACTTACATCACGAGTGGATACTTTTCATTTAGGCATCATAGTGGTCAACATTGCTGCCTCATAACACCAGGGATTTTGAGATTAAGTTAATGTAGTTTTAATAAGTGTCTTATTGGAATAGCATATTGTTACAGAGTTGGAGTCAGATTGTAAGCAGTTAAGAGAAAGGGGCTTAGATTTGTGAATAGTTTTTGTTTTATGTTCACTTTTAGAGTTAGAAAATAAAATTAATGTTATTTTCTTTAAATAGTGGAATTTAGGAGTTCTCTGTCCTCGGATTTTAACAGATTACTAGGTGAGACAAGCTTTTCTGGATGTTTGGCGAACCTTTTTTGTTAATTAAACCAATGTGTCCCAACAGGGTCAACTAAAAACTTATAACCATACCTCCAATGTTCACATCCAAATCACTTATATAAATGACAAAAAACAGTGGACCCAGCAATGATCCTGGTTGCATACCACTGGTCACAGACCTCCAGTCTGTCAAACAACCCTCCACCAGCAATCTCTATCTTCTATTTCTGAGCCAGTTCTGTATCCAATTAGCTAGTTTGCCCTGTATTCCATGTGATCTAACCTTGCTAACCAATCTACTATGAGCAGCCTTGTTGAAATCCTTATTGAAGTCCATATGGATCACATCCACTGCTCATCGATCCGCTTAGTTACTTCTTCAAAAAGCTCAATCAAGTCAGTGGGACACGATTGCTCTCACACAAAGCCATGTTGACTATCCCTAATCAGTCCTTGCCTTTCCAAATACATGTAAATCCTGTCACTCAGGATTCCCTCTAATAACTTGCCTACCACTGACATCAGGCTCACAGGTCTATAGTTCCCTGGCTTTTCCTTACGATCCTTCTTAAATAGTGGCACCACATTAGCCAATCTTCAGTCTTTTGCCACCTCACCTGTGACTATTGATGATCCAAATATCACAGCAAGGGGCCCAGCAATCACTTCCCCAGCTTCCCAGAGTTCTAGGGTTCACCTGAACAGTTTCCGGGGATTTATCGACCTTTATGAATTTTGAGATCCATATTACAAAGCAGTGCAGAACATTTTTCAAGATGTTGCTGTTTATTTCCCCATGTTCTCTAGCTTCCATATCCTTCTCCCCAGTAAACATTGATGTTCAGTATCTCCCGCATCTCTTGCAGTTCCACACACAGACAGCCTTGCTGATCTTTAAGGGGCCATATTCTCTCCCTTGTTACTCTTTTGTCTTTATTGTCTTTGTACAATCCACTGGATTCTCCTTAACACCATTTGCCAAAGCTATGTCTTTTTGCCATCCAGGTTTCCTTCTTATCCCAGACAAGCGATGGCACAAGTTGCTTTTGTTTCAGTATTCACTCACATTGCTAATAAACTTAATGGCAATTGTAGAGATCCATATACCAGAAATTATGCCGGGCATCATTTTCCAGGAACTTGGGGTACATGGATCCAAGGGCATTTCAACTCTTTGGCTCTGATTTATCACTCCCCATTCAGCAGGAGCAATGTGAATGAGTGATTAAAATCAGGGACATCCATTTCTTTAATACTTTTGCAAATTGTAGGTGGGACCCCAAAAATATTTAAACTGGAGTTTAATCTGCATCTAGGCTGATTGAATGAAATCAGTGAAAACATTGTAGCGGAGCGATTCTTGAATTTTTATAGAGCCCCTACAACATGGAAATGGGCCCTTCAACCCAACAAGTCCACATCAACTCTCCAAAGAGTAACCCACCCAGACCCAAAGCTCTACATTTACCCCTGATTAATGCGCCTAACCTACACATCACTGAAAACTATAAGCAATTCACCTAACCTGCACATCTTTGGATTGTGAGAGGAACCCACACAGACACGGGAAGAATGTGCAAACTCCACACAGACAGTCCCCCAAGGCTGGAATCAAACCCATATCCCTGGTGCTGTGAGGTAGCAGTACTACCCACTGAGCCACCATGCTGCTCCTGTGCACTGTGTTCTTTTTTGGTTGATATGTTAAGGGATCAGTTATTGAACAGGCCAACTTAGATTAGGGATTATGTAATGAGAAATGAATAACTGTCAATGTAGTTCTGCTAGACCCCTTGGGGAAACATAGTATGATAGAACTCTTCAGTAAGATAGAGAGTGATGTAGTTGATTCTGAGGCTGGGATCCTGAATCTAAACAAAGGAAATTATGAGCTTGTAAGACATTAGCTAACTCTGATAAATTGGGGAATGTTATTTAAAGGGTGATGGTGGATAGGCAATGGCAAATATTTAAAGAATGTACAGAGGAACTGCAACAATTGTTTATTCCTGTCTAAAAGAGATAATGTGGTCTGACAATGGCTAACAAGGGAAATTAGGATTAATATTAGATCCAAACTGGCCAAAAAAAAAGCAGAAAACGTAATGATTGAGAGCAATTTGATTTCATCAAAGGATGACAAAGGGATTCCTTCAGTGAGAAAATAGACTATGAGGGTTGGCTTGTGAGGAACATACAATCTGATTGTAAATGCTTCTGTGGGTTTGTGAAGAGTAAAGGATAAGTGAAAATAAAGGGGGTGGTGATGGCCTCACTGGACTGTTAATCTAGAGACTGAGGTAATGTTCTGTGAACCTTGGTTCAAATCCTGCCATGGCAGATGGTAGAGTGTGAATTTAGTAAAAATCTGGAGTTAAGAGTGTCATGATGACCATGAATTTATTGCTGGTGAAAAGCTGACCTGGTTCACTAATGTCCTGTAAGGAAGAAAACTCATCCTTACATGTTCCGGCCTACATGTGACTCTAGACCCACAGCAAAGTTGTTTACACTTAACTGCTTTCTGAGCAACAAATACTGGTCTAACCAGAAACACCCTCATCATGTGAATAAATTTTTCAAAAGATCTGTTACAGTCAGAAACAGGGGGAGCTATAATGGGGAACAAGAGATGGCTGTTCAATGAAATACATTTGGTTCTGCCTTCACAAAGGAAGACACACAAGTAAATAACATCCCAAAACACATAGGGTCTATTGATAGGAAGGAAACTCGGATTAGTCGGCGAATATTGTTGGAAAATGAGAAATTGATGGGATTAAAGGCTGACATATCCCCAGGGCCCAATAACCTATATCCCAGAGTACTAAGGAGGTGGTTCTCATGATAGTGGATGCAGTGGTGATTATCTGTCAAGATTCTATAGACTCTGGAACAGTTCCAATACATTGGAGGGCAGATAATGTCAATCTACTATTTAAAAAAGGGAGGTAGAGAGAAAACAGAGAATCATATAGTGATTAGCCTGACATTGGTTGTGGGGTAATGCTACAGTCAATTATCAAAGATTTAATAGTAGAGCACATGGAAAACCATGACAGGATTGGACAGTCAGCATGGATATATGAAAAGCAAGTCATGCTTGGCAAATCTACTGGAATTTTTAAAGCATGTAACTAATGCATTTGTTAAAGAGGAATTGAATTGAATTTATTGTCACGTGTACCGAGGCCCAGTGAAAAGCTTTGTCTTGTGAGCAATACAGGCAGATCACAGAGTTAAGTAACATAGATAAATAAATAATAGGTAAACAGTGGCAAAAACAAAAACACAGGCACAGGTGAAGAATTTGAGAGACCACTCAGTATTCTAATAACAGTAGGGTAGCAACTGTTTCAAAACTGGCTAGTGCATGCATTCAGGCTTTTGTGCAAGCCAGTGGACATGGTTCACTTGGACTTCCTGAAAGTTTTCAATGAAGTCTTACATAAGAAATTAAAATGCATGCATTTGAGGCTCCAGGTATTGGCAATATGTTTTAATGACTTAAATGAGGGAACTACATGCAATGCCTCCAAGTTTAGGTCACAGGTTGAGCTGTGAGGAATTCTCTTCCACAACAAGTGATTGAGGCAGAAACATTGAATATTTTAAAAAAGGCATCAGATGTGGTTCTTCAGGCTAAAAGCGTCAAAGAATATGGGGGGAAAGCAGGAATCGAGTATGGAGTTGGATGATCATCCATGATCATGTTCAATAGCAGAGTAGGCTTGAAGGGCAGAATGGCATCCAGCTCCTATTTTCTATGCTTCTATTATCCTATGTGATTATTTTTTCATTTCTTTCTTCAGGCACTACACAGTTCGATACAGAGAAAAAGAAAGAGACAAGAAATGGCTATATCAGTGCTGTCCAACAAGTGCAACAACAATAGACAACCTTAAACCAAATACTGTTTATGAATTTGGGGTACGAGTTAGCAAAGCAAAAGAAGAGGGTACTTGGAGTGAACCCACCAACTACATTACTGCTGTGACTTGTAAGCTGCCTTTTTTGTTACGGTACAGCTGAAGATTTATTATGTGATTAGTTATGCAATTCAGTGTATTATTTCATCATGTAAATTCAATAGAAAATATGCTGTCAACATTTGCCCATTTTTAACTTGGTAGAGCAAGTTAAAATATTTGGATTTTTTTTCATAATTTACTTAATCGAGTTCAAGGATGGCCTGATCCTTAAATTTGCTGGCCATATGTTAGACATGATTATGAAATCTCAGCCAATGATTTGGGTTAGTGTCTATCACATAAATGGCTCATACCACTTTTTCAAAGGCATTTAGGATGGGCATTGAATGCAGACTTCTCCAGTGACATCAACATCGCACAAAAGATTAAAGAATTAAAAAAGGTGCAAAAGAAATTAAAAGTCTGTGTCCGGCATCTTTCACAATATCTAGCACCTTCTTTTGGCTGAGTATGGGAGCCATTGAATGGGGTGAATTTTAACGTCAAATGTTTTGCTTTCCAAATTATTTTATATGTAGAAAAATATTCATTTACAAGGATAAAAGATAAATAGTTACACACAAAATAATTAAGCAGTTAAAAAATGTGATCTTAAATTGCATTGAAAATGGACCTGTTATCCATTCTCCTTATGGAAAAATTATGGACTTCAGCTGACAGGGAGAAACTGCACATGTTTTATAGGCAGAGAAGCTAAAGGGAAGATTTAGTAGAGACACTCCAAGTTATAAAAGCTTTTGGCAGTGCAAGATTAATTTCACCAGCAGGAGAGACTTCCATTTTATATGATACTACAAAATTATATTTGGATTTATAATCAAACCTCAAAACTGAATTTAGAAAATATTTGCTGTCAAATTAATATAGTATTACACCAACCCCTCTGACTACTCTCCAAGGCCATCTCTCCCTCCCATACCATCCCTCTCCCATGGCATTCTAGTTTTTCCATGCCACCTCACTTGGATATGGATGTTCCCTGCTTTCTATGCCATAGCATTCTTCTCATGCAGTCACATCCCATGATATTCCATTCTTCTCATTACACTCTTCCTATCTCATTCTTCTTGCAATTCTGTTCCATTATCCCACGTTGTCTGCCACTTCCATGCGATCTTACTAGACCTCGCCATTTGATGGCCATCAACGTCATTGCATTTCCATGCCGTCAGCAGCACATTATACCATATCCCCATCCCATGTTGCTCCATCACCAACCTCCAGTTCTGACCGACATTCCTTCCTCAATTTCTCCAATCAGAGTAACTTTGTTATGGGACTTCCTTTTACTTCCCGTGTGCTTTATTTGCACCAACAACTCTCTCCATAACCCCATGTCATCACCAGCACCAACCACACCAGCACCAACCAGTCATAGCTGCATAGGCAACACATGCTTTAGTCCTCCATGTGACAACCAACTATTGAACAATCTCAAAAACAAGAACTGACAAGGCATGTGTATGATCATGAACAATAATAGACAGTTTCACTTCCTGGTTAACTTGACCAATTGGAGTGGGTTGTGAGGTACAGGAAGTATAGAATTGGAATGAAAGGTGAAGTGGCCCTGTGGTTCACTCAAGAATCGGAATGATCTAGGAAAACCTTCCAAGTCCTTAAGGAACCAGTATTGCCACTGTTAACAGAAATGTCTCTAGGACATGGGAAACCACCGAACAAAAACTGACAATCTTCCTGAGGCCTTGAGATGGACAGTGCCACTTGATTATTGTAGCCCATGGGCAAGATCTATACCCACAATAAGACCAATGTACATTCAGCAACACCACTCCCAGCCTCTCCATCTACCCTGCCAAGCCAATGTCACTAATCTGAATCGAAGGTGCCAATGGTGCTGCTCTTGGCTGTGCACAGACCCCGCAGTAGCCACCCATCCCCAAGTGCTGCTGGACTGAAGAGCTGTTGACCTTACAAATCGCCACCAGCTCTTGGAGGCTACATTGCTACCCTTTAAGGGAAGAGAGCATTGAAGCAAGACAGATAAATGCTTGATGGGTGCAGAATCCAATCAGGCTCCTTTGCTTTTCATAATGCCATCAGGACCCCTACTCCTTGCAATAAATTCAACCCAAAGAGAGTAATGTACAATAAAACATCTCAAAATAATTAATAATGTAAGAGTTGGAATGTAGATTAATAGACTTTGTAGAAACTCTTTTTCAGTTGAAAGAATTGATATCTGAAATACCATTTTCAAAGTATCTGCACTTAATGTGTGATTGTGTTTTGTTTAGCTTCACCACCGAGCACCGGAAATGGCCAAACTCAAAAGATATCCAAGAAACTTGCCATTAACTTCGGCAATGAAAATGGCAAGAACGCAAGGATAGCTGAGGTTTGTTTCATTGGCATGTAAGCGTGAACTGGAACTACCTTCTAAAATGTATCCAATTTCATCAAAGAAAACAGATTTTTAAAAATAAGACTGGCCATGGAAATCATCTGTTGCAGTTTTACAGCTGTTAGATGGTTTATCTTTATGATCCAAAAATGATTTCATTGCAAGTACAAGGTCCAGTCTCTGCAAATTTGTAGCTATGCAGATGGATAAGAGAGTGAAGTCTTAAACTGACAATTTGAAATTTGTTGATTTGGAAAATCCATATGTAAGCTAAAATTTTGCTAATTTAGTCAGGTCAGTGAGGAAGTTTCTTGATTGATAAATACTGCCAGTGTGTTAACACCCATAAGAAAACACTACGTCATTTTGACCACACCAAGCAGATTTCAAAACTATTAGATAATTTTACATAATAGAAAGATATAATTGAAATAGCTTTTGGATTATTTAAAAAAATCACAAGTAATTAATCTGTTCCAGATGGCATTGTAAATGACGGAAATATATCAGAGTTTTGTTCCTCACTTAAGCCAGTTTCATTTTAATGGATTATAGAACCTTCTGTTTTGCTGCCTGGCTGATTACTTTGGCCAATATTACAATATTTTTCATTTGGGTTCATATGTTCCACATTTTATTGTTTGGGTACATTCAGTGGACCATGGCTGAAAGAGAAGGAAAACGATTATTTTTCACGTAGAGTATTTCACAGGAAGAGAGAATTGGGCACAATACCTTTTGCACTCTATTGTCATGTCTCGTAAATTATCTCGGAATGGTTTCTTCATGTGTGTCTCTATTTGAAATTTTACAAGAAATTAAAATCAATCCACATAATATTTGTCCATTTTAATAAGAGATAACCTCTTCAGAATGAAAATTGGGCCATAATGAGACTCTATTGATATCTTTTTCTTGTAATTCATTCATAGGATGTGGCCATTGTTTGTTGCTCATTCCTAATTGCCTTTGGAAGAATGATAGTGAGTCATTTCTTGAATGAATGCAGTCTCTGCGCTGGAGCCACTTTGTTGAAGCTGTAGGGAGAGAATTCCAAGATTTTCTTGCACTAACAATGAAGAATGATTGATATGTTTCCAAGTCCAGATTGCATGTGACTTGGAAGGGAGATTTAATCAAGTGATGCTCCCACCTACTTGCCATTTTTGTCTTTTTAGATGGTATATATTAGAGGGTCGGAAGGTCCTGTGAAAGATGCCTTGGTGAGTTTCTGCAAGACATCTTGTGTGTGCGAGACATTGTTGCCAATGTATTTTAGTGCTTGAGGAAGTGAATGTTTATGTTAATGGATGGAGTGCCTGTCAAGCAATTTCCTTTGTCCTAGATGACATCAAGTATCTTGAGTGTTGCTGGAACTGCATCCATCCAGGACGTGGAAACATCACAACCAGACCCTTGTAATATTTTACTCATGGATAGGCTTAGTTCTGGCAGCCACAATATTTATGGAAATGGTTTGATTAAGTTTCAGCTCAGTGGTGGTCCTAGAATATTAATGGTTCATCAGTGTTAATATCATTGAATATCAAGGTTGGAGCTTGAAGGTAGATCATCTGTTGTTGGAAAGAATCACTCCTGGCCCAAGCTTCAATGTTGTCTAGGTCCTGCTGCATGCAGGCAAGATTGCTTCATTATCTGATAATCTGCAAGTGGAGGGAATGTTATTGTGGTAACAGCTGAAATGGTTATGTCTAAGACACTGTCTTGAGGAACCACTGCAGTGATGACCTTGCACTAAGATGCAACAGCCATAAAAAGTCATCCTGTCTGATTCGATTTCAAGAAATCTGTTTAGTGGCTGCCACAGCTAAAGTGAATGATCTTATGGCAAAGGTCGCATGATGATAGCAAGTCAGCCAGTATACTATCTGCAAATGTATTTCTCTAAACACTCCACTTTTAATAACAAAATCAAAAAGATTGTGTTAATATTTGCAATTACAAGTTAGCCAGGATACCCAATATACATGTTCAGCAAAGAAGTGGGCCAAGAAATGGCAAATGGAGTTTAATATAGATCAGTGTGAGTCTTGCATTTTGGAAAGTCAAATCAAGGCAAGAGTTTCATAGTGAATGGTAGGGCCTTAAGGAGTGTATTGGAACAGAGAGGCAGGAGGTCAGGTGCACGGTTCACTGAAAGTGGAGCCACAGGTAGAGAGGCTAGTGAAGAAGGCTTTTGGCACACTGGCCTTCATCAGTCAGGGCATTGAGTACAGAAGTTGGGAATTAATACTGCAGTTGTACAGGATGTTGGTGAAGCCAACCTAGGCGTATTTGTTCAGTTTTGATCACCTTGCTATGGAAAGAATGTTATTAAATTAGAAAGAGTGCAGACGAAATTTGCAAGGATGTTGCCTGGACTCAAGGGTCTGATTTATAGGGAGAGATTGGACAAACGAGGACATTTTCATTTGAGTGTAGGAGACTGAGGGGATTTCTTACAGAAGTGTATAAGATCATGAAGGCATGGATAGGGTGAATGTACTCAGTCTTTTTCCCAGGATTGGAGAATCGCAGATTAGAGGGCATCAGTTGAAGGTTTGAGGGGAAAGAATAAAAGGAAACCTGAGGGGCAACTGTTTTACACAGAGGGTGATGCGCATATGGAATGAGCTGCCAGCAGAAGAGGTTGAGGCGGGTACATTAACAACATTCAAAAGGCATTTTGACAACACATGGAAAGGAAAAGTTTAGAAGTATATGGGCCAAGTGCAGGAAATGGGGTTAGCATTGATGGACATTTTGGTCAGCATAGACCAGTTTGGGCCAAAGGGCCTGTCTCTGAGCTGTTGGACTTTATGACTCTCTTTGACTCTAAAAATGATTATTCAGTTACAAAACTCAGTACATTCTAGACTGTCCTACTTCAACAGTCTCTGCGCTGCATTTCATATATATTACCTCTAATGTATTCAGACCTTTTCATGTTCTTTGTTTTCAGCTTTTCTGATATCTGCTCATTCTTGGTAGATTTTCATTTCCTGAGCATACTCCTGTGGTGAGTGATTGATCAGAGAAAGGTACTTAGTTTACAGATTCTATATTGCTTCAGGATTGATGAGCATATTCAACAATTGTTGCTAGTTTTTTGATTCATTTGAAAGCTGCTCCTTGGTCTGTGTCTCAATACAGCAGTAAACTTGACTACTGTCTGTGTTCTGATAACAAATTAGACAAGAACCTTATTAAATAGTTCATAAATCCAACAAATTATTTCACTGCTTTTGTATTTGTTGGTCATGTATTTCTGCTTGACTCTCACTTTGCCAAGGTTCAGGTGAAGTCCTTTGACCTGCCAACACATGATTTACGTACTTGAATTCAAGCATTTTCCTTCATTCACCTTCAGGTTCATAGGGCAGTTTCTCTCTAGAATTATACTGGAATTTGATCATGGTCTGTGTTGGCTTTTGCCATTGGCTTCCACTTCCATAGATATCAGATCATCAGTTGGAAAAGATCACTGGGCATCTTGTGCTGTACACGCTTCTTTAATAGTGGAAGTAGCCAACAACATATACAACCTCCTGTATTTCCCAAACAACTTCTAGAATTTAGTTAGAACATTTCTATTTTCATCCTGCTTCACTTACCAATTGTCACTTCTTGCCTTTTTTAGTTCTTCTCTCCTGTCCTTCAGGTTGGACTTGGAGGGCAGCTAGAACTCTTCTTGGCAGATGTTGAGTTGTTCTCAAACTGTCATCTGCATTGAGATGATATTCATAAGGAATATCTTAGAATTAAAGTTGGAATTAGCTTTATTGTCACATGTACTCAAGTACAGGGATACATGAATACAGCGAAAAGTATACAAAGTTGCCATTTCTGGTGCCACCTTAGTTACAAAGGTGCCTAGGTACAAAATCCAAGGTATAAATTAGAAAAATAAAGAAATAAAAGTCCGACTAAAGCAAGAAAGAAAATAAATTAAACCTGCAACGCAGACGAGTCCGCACTGGGCTTCACCTTGAGGCCGAGAGTTCCTCATGTCCACACTGGGCCTCATTTTGAGTCTCCACTGCCTCAACTCACCATCACTGATGACATCCAAGGGCAGGAGGTAAGTAGAAAGGACAAAAAACATGAAAAGAGAATAAAAGAAGAAAAGAAACGGAAAGAGCAAAGGAGCTCCAGCTCAAATCCAACACCTCCTAAAAATATCTATGCTCTTTTAGGATCTATTGATCAATGACCTAGTGGCTTAGTGAATTGCAGATCTCTTGTGACATGTGCAGCGTTACCGGTAAAAACTTAGATTTGCTTCAGCTGAGATAACTGGATTTTTCTTAGCATCTATCACCTGGATTGAAAGATCTGCATTCTTCTCACTGCATTGGATTTTCAGCTATGTTTGTTTCTAAGGATCAATTTAGTTCCATCTTTTGGCCTGAACCTTGCCTCCTGTTATGGGTCATCATCTTGATATGCACAACAGATGATGTTGCACAGAGTATTAGCATTTATCTGGAAGTGCATGCTCACTTGATACTCTCCTTATGTGGTCATTATTTTAACAATCTAAAATCACTTATGTACACATTAGATGTTGATGGTAACTTGTTCTGTGGTGTTGAGTAATTCTTTAGAATCTCTGGTTGACATCTCTCAGGCAATCATCTTAAATGCCTACTTTGTTTCTTTACGACTAAGGACTTCAATGCAATGTGATTCAGCTTCTTAAAGGTAGAGCACTACTTTCCTTACTTTGGACATAGTTTCTTTTCTTTTGTGTAATGTCTTCTGCAATATTCACAATCTGCCCTCTGACCTTGATTTTTCTGCTGGCTCTTCCTTATAGAGTTACAGAGTCATAGAGATGTAAAACCCTTCAGTCCAATTCGTCCATGCTGACCAGATATCCTACCCTAATCTAGTCCCATTTGCCACTACTTGGCCCATATCCCTCTAAACCCTTCCTATTCACAGATGCCTTTTAAAAGCCTCCATCATTTCCTCTGGCAGTTCATTGCATACATGCACCACCCTCTGCATGAAAAAAGTTGCTCCTTAGTTCCCTTTTATAACTTTGCCCTCTAGTTTTGGACGCTCCCATCCCAGGGAAAAGACCTTGTCTTTTTATCCTATCTATGGCTCTCATGATTTTTTAAACCTCTGTAAGGTCACCCCTCAGCCTCCGATGATCCAGGGAAAACAGCCCCAGTCTACGCAGCCTCTACTTATAGCTCAAATCGTCTAACCCTGGCAACATCGTTGTTAATCTTATCTGAACCCTTTCAAATTTCACAACATCATTCCGATAGGAAATAGACTATAATTGCATGCAATATTCCAAAAGTGGCCGAACCAATGTTCTGTACAACATGACCTCCCAACTCCTATACTCAATGCTCTGATCAATAAAGGAAAGCATACCAAACACCTTCACTATCTTAACTACCTGCTATTCTACTTTCATGGAGTTATGAACCTGCACTCAAAGATCTCTTCGTTCAGCAACACTCTGTAGAACCTTACCATTAACTGTATAGCTCCTGCTCTGATTTGCTTTCCCAAAATTCAGCACTTCATTTTTACCTAAATTAAACTCCATCTGCCACTCCTTGGCCCATTGGCCCATCTGATCAAGATCCCATTGTAATCTGAGATAACCTTCATTACTGTCTACTACACCTCCAATTTTGCTGTCATCTGCAAACTTACTAACAATACCTCCTATGTTCACATCCAAATCATTTATATATATGACGAAAAGCAGTGGACCCAGCAATGATCCTTGTGGCACACCATTGGTCACAGGCCTCCAGTCTGAAAAGCAACCCTCCAGATTCACCCTCTGTCTTCTGCTTTTGAGCCAGTTCTGTATCCAAATGGTTAGTTCTTCCTGTATTCAATGAGGTCGAACCGTGCTAACCAGTCTTCCATGAGGAACCTTGTTAGATGTCTTAAAGAAATCTATTTAGGTCATATCTACTCCTCTGCCCTCATAATCCTCTTTGCTACTTCTTCAAAAACTTCAATCAAGTTCATAAGATATGATTTCCCATGCACAAAGCCATGCTGACTATCGTTAATCAGTCCTTGCCTTTCCAAATAAATAAAACTCCAGTCCCGCAGGATTCCCTTCAACAAGTTACCCACCTCTGATGTCAGGTTTGCGGGTCTATAGTTCTCTGGCTTTTCCTTCCCACCTTTCTTAGATAGTGGCACCATGTTAGCCAACCTCCAATCTTCCGTCACCTCACCTGTGACTATTGGTGATACAAATATCTCAGCAAAAGGCCCCACAATCACTTCCCTAGCTTCCCACAGAGTTCTCGGGTACACCTGATCTGGTCCTGGGGATTTATCCAATTTTATGTGTTTCAAGACATCCAGCACCACCTCCTCTGTAATATGGATATTTTTCAAGATGTCGCCATCTATTTCTGCATATTCTGTATCTTCCATGTCTTTCTCCACATTAAACACTAATGCATAATGCTCATTTAGTTACTCCCCCATCTTCTGTAGTTCCAAACACAGGCTGCTTTGCTCAGCTATCAGGGACCCTATTCTCTCCCTGGTTACCCTTTTGTCCTTAATGTATTTACAAAATCCCTTTGGATTCTCCTTAACACTATTTGCCAAAGCTATCTCATGTCACTTTTTTGCCCTCATGATTTCCCTCTTAAGTATACTCCTACTGCCTTTATACTCTTCTCAGGATTCAATCTATCTCTCCTGTCTATACCCGACATATGCTTCCTTCTTTATCTTAAGCAAAAACTCAATTTCTCCAGTCATCCAACATTCCCTACATCTACCGGCCTTTTGTTTCATCCTAACAGGAATATATTGTCTCTGGACCCTCATTATCTCATTTTGAACGATTCCCATTTTCCAGCCGTCACTTTACCTGCAAACATCTGCCGCAATCAGCTTTTGAAAGTCCTTGCCTAATGCCATCAAAATTAGCATTCCTCTAATTTAGAACTTCAACTTTTACATCCAGTCTATCCTTTTCCATCACTATTTTAAAACTAACAGAATTATGGTCGCCGGCCCCAAAGCGCTCCCCCACTGACAACTCAGTCACCTATCCTGCTTTAATTCCCAGGAGTAGGTCAAGTTTGCACCTTCTCTAGTAGGTACATTCACATACTGAATCAGAAAATTTTCTTGTACACACTTAACAAATTGCTGTCCCTCTAAACCCTTAACATTATGGCAGTCCCAATCTATGTTTGAAAATTTAAAATCCCCTACTATAACCACCCTATTATTCTTACAGATTACAGATTGAAATCTCCTTACAAATTTGTTTCTCAATTTCTCGTTGACCATTAGGGGATCTCTAGTACAATTCTAATAAGATGATCATCTCTTTCTTATTTCTCAGTTCCACCCAATAACTTCCCTAGATGTACTCCCAGGGATATTCTTTTAAGTACTGCTTGGTGTAATGTTATCCCTTGTCAAAAACTCCCCTTCCTCTCTTGCCCCCCTTTCTATCTTTCCGACAGCATTTGTATCCTGGAACATTAAGCTGCCAGTCCTGTCCATCCCTGAGCAACGTTTCTGTCATTGCTATGATATCCGAGTCCCATGTTCCTAACCATACCCTGAGTTCATCTGCCTGTCTATTAGGCCTCTTGCATTGAAATAAATGCAGTTTAATATATCAGTCCCATCTTGCTCTCTGCTATGTACCTGTCTGTCTTGACTGTTTGACTCACTCCCTTTCCCAACTATACCAGTCTCAGATTGTTCTCTTTCCTCACTATTCCCCTGGCTCTCACCACCTCTCCACCACACATAAACACACACACACACACACACACACACACCTTACTAGTTTAAATTGTCCCTAACAAATCTTCCTGCCAATATATTAGTTCTCTTCCAATTCATTTTCAGGTACAATCCATTTTCCTTGTACAGGCACTTCTATCTCAGAAAAGATTCTTCCCTGCACGAGCTCCCCACACATTCATCTGTTCTATCCATCTACTTCTACCCTCACTTGCTGGTAGCACATGGAGTAATATTACTACCCTCGTGGGCCTCCTTTTTCAATTCCTGCCTAGCTTTCTATATTCTCCGTTAATAATCTATCATTTTCCCTTCCTATATTGTTAGTTCCAATGTGTACAATGACTTCCTACTGGCCCCTCTCCCCTTTTGAGAACATTCTGCACCCTCACTGAGATATCATTGATCCTGGCACCAGGGAGGCAACACACCATTCCAATTTTTCACTGCCAGCCACAGAAACGTCTGTCTGTGCCTCTGACTAGAGAGTCCCCTATCACAATCAATTATTTGGAACCCGATGTACCCCTCATTACATTAGAGCCAGATACCATCTCGACACCAGAAACATGGCTGTTTGTGCCACATTTCCCTGAAAGTCCATCACCCCCTATATTTTCCAAAACAGCTTACTTGTTTGAAATGGAAATAGCCACAGAAGACTCCTGCATTACCTGCCTCCCTCTTTGACCTTTCCTGGAGTTAACCCATCTACCTGACAGTATCTGTGGTTATTCTCCCTTCCTGTAACTGCCATCCATTACACCCCTTCGCTCTTGTAAATTCCTCATTGCCTATAACTGCCACTCCAAACGATCTATGCAATCTGATAGAATTTGCAACCAAACATACTTCCTGCAGACATAATCATCAGTAACATGGAAACTCCCTAACTTCCCACATCCGACAGGAAGAGCATATCATTCTACTAAAGGTCATCTTTGGCTCCTTCACAATCTACAGACCCAGAAAATAGCACCAACGTTTTGCTCTAAAAAACAGTGCTCCAGGCTAACTTAGTATTTTTGGTTTATATTTTTAAAGTTTAATCAAGAGACAGTTTTCAATAAAGCATATAATCAAGAAAGAATCCACTCTATTCACTACTGTAGACTTACAGCAAGGTTACACATTGAAACTATGTACTTATCTGTTCCTATGCTGTGAGCTCACCCACACCGATTCCTCCAAGGTCAGCTGTGAATTTCGCTGTTTGTTTATTTTTCCTAGATACACTCTGATGTTGAGTGATGCATGAACTCAAATAGCAAAGGCAGTAACTGCAAATTCACTGCTGTATCAGTTAGCAGTGTGGGGTTTTTCTCTCTCTCCCTCACTAGTTTTTTCTGATTGTCAGTATGTTATCATTTTGTCTGGAATGTGTCTCAGCATAATGCAAAGCCGTGACTGATTTCTTATTAATATGGTATAATTGATGATTGACAACTTCAGAGCTCCGGAACATGTAAGTAGCTTTGTTGGAATCATAGAGATGTACAGCATGGAAACAGACCCTTCAGTCCAACTCATCCATGCTAACCTGATATCCTGAAATAATCTAGTTTCATTTGCCAGCAGCTGGTCCATATCCCTCTAAATCCTTCCTATTCATATACCCATCCAGATGCCTTTTAAATGTTGTAATTGTGCCAGTCTCCACCACTTCCTCTGGCAGCTCATTTCACACATGCATCACCCTTTGCATGAAAAAGTTACCCCTATGGTCCTTTTGAATCTTTCCCCTCTCATCTTAAACTGATGCCCTCTAGATTTGAATTCCACAACCCTGGGCAAAAGACTTTTGCCTATTCACCCTATCCATGCTCCTCATGATTTTAGAAACCTCTATAAGGTCACCCCTCAGCCTCTGACGCTCCAGGGAAAATAGCCACAGTCTATTCAGCCTCTCCCTATAGCTCAAATCCTCCAATCCTGGTAACATCCTTGTAAATCTTTTCTGAACCCTTTCAAGTTTCACAACATCCTTCCTAAAGGAGGGAAGCCAGAATTGAATGCAGTATTCGAAGAGTGGTCTCACCAATGTCCTGTACAGCCATAACATGACCTCCCAATTCCTATACTTAATGCACAAACCAAAAAAGGCTAGCATACCAAATGCCGCCTTCACAATCCTGCCTATCTGCGATTCCACTATGAATCTGCATAGTGGATCTTTTATGCCTGAGCTCATCTTTTAGTAGTCCAAACTGACAGGATTCATCAGATCTTTCAACAATGTCACATCCTGGTCACATACTGTTCAGGAGTCTCCCTTCCTTATTTGTTCTGGTGACGAACATGTATCGTTCATTAGTAACATAAATACAGCATTCAAAGTTCATCTTCAAAGTCTTCAAGTTCTCTCCTGTCTGGAGTTCTCTACTCCTTGTTGAAGTTTAGGAAGCATCATAACTTGTAGTGCAACTACATTACTAATACTGGAGTTGCAAGCTTTATTTATTCAGACTTTTTATTTCGTTTTGTAGTCATTTCATAGTTTTCCCACCGAGACTGGAACAAATGCCAATTCTGCCTCATCGTGTTTCATTTCTATAGCAGCAGGGAATGAAAACTTCACAGCCATTCTGAATTCATTCAGTTTTTCAAAACTCTGGTTTTTATTCTTCTGTTCAATTTTTGCATTCTCGGACATCTCTGAAAATTCACTTAATCTCAACTTCAAACTTCTGACATCATGTTTCAAATAATAGATTTGATGGTTGTCATAAACTAAAACTGAAAGCTCTTATGGCAGCGGTAGAGGTTTCTTAACTATGGCAAGCCAGTCAGCACATAATGTACAACTGCATTTCTCTGAATACTTAGTTTGACTCCAGCTAGTGGAAAATTACCTCACAATTCCCTTGATATCAAGTTCATTGGGTCTGCTTGATATCTCTGCTGATACCATCAACCTATCAAAGACAGTCACTCTCATCTCACCTCTAAAGGAAGCCAATATGGATCATCCATTTGGTATGTCTGATCATAAACACTTCAGCCTTATCATTGTCTATACTGGACTGTGCCATCATTGAAGATGGACATATCCATTGAGCCTCCTCCACCTGTTAAATTTTAATTATCTTCCACTCTTGATGTCTAGATATGACAAGACGACAAGGCTTGTTTACTATTGGATTGTTTACTTGTCTATTGTATTGCTGCTTCCACTTTTTTAGCATGCATGTAGTTCTATATTTTGGCTTTAATAGACTGATCCCTCACTGTCAGGCACACATGAACCCAAATTGTTCTGGTGGCTTGATTTTAATGATAGAGTGTCATACCATGAAGGTAAAAAATGTATTGGACATTGGGCATGGGGTCGTAATTCAATTTATAAAGTTTCAAACTCTCAAAACTGTTTTCAATATTCATGCTGAAAAGCAAGATGACAGAAAACGCTGTTTTATATCACATGATTTGATGCAGCGGCATCTTATTTTTGCTAGAAAGCTCTTTTAAAATGATTTGAAAGTGCCATAGTAGTATGTATCATCCTATAAATGTGGGTTTATGTGGAAATTCCTGAGGGTATACACCATTAAATTGGCATAAATGATGCAGATTGGAGCCATATTGTGAATATGCATGTTTGCCGCCAATGTGGTGTTGTAAAACCCTATACTTTTTTCCCTTGGGTGATGCACATTCTTCCATAGATGTTCATTTACTTCAGGATCAAGGTAAATCATGTGATACAACTCCTTAAAGGAGCAGGCAATTTCTTTTATCTTTTCATTGGGATATGGTTAATGTGGAAAAGTCACACATCACTAGTTAGTCTAAAGGGGTGGTTTTACTTTTGGTTATTTTTTCATATGATGTGAATATTACTGGCAAGACAAGTATTTGTTGCCCATTCCTAATTTCTCTTGTTCTAAGCGATTTGTCAGGCCTTTTTAGAGGGCAGTTAAAAATACATGGTACAATGAGGTTCCAGAAAGTAATGGCAGATGCCCTTAAGGACACTAGTGAACACAGATGGCTTTGTAAAGCAATCAATTATGAGTTCATGTGACTTAATCTGATGATTCTCTTGGTTAAATGTCAATTTTGTTGAGGTTTTTTGAAGATTTGTTGCCATAAAGACTAGCAAAATCTCTCACCATATTTTACCTAACTCACCTCTTTAGCTAACTAAAAGCAAAATACTATGGATGCTAGAAAGCCTAAATAAAATAGTACCTCCTGAAAAACTATCTAAAAATGTGTCTTATTGGACTTGAAACGTTAACTCCATTTCCCTCTCCTCAGATGTTGCCAGACCTGCTGAGTTTCTCCAGTATTTTCTGGTTTACTTTGCCTCGTTAGCTATCTAGCCTGCCCCTCTGCTGCCTCTCCTGCTCAACTTGAGCCCCATCCTGCCACATGTCATTCCTGGAATAACTTGGCATTGCTGGGCTATCCTGAAATTGACTGGCATTGTGGCATCAGTGCTAGGTTTAAAAAGCTGTATGTCAACACGGACATTTACTATAAACCGACTGACTCCCACAGCTACCTAGACTACACCTCCTCCCACCCTGCCCCCTGTAAAAACGCCATCCCATATTCCCAATTCCTTCGTCTCCGCTGCATCTGCTCCCAGGAGGACCAGTTCCAATACGTACAGCCCAGATGGCCTCCTTCTTCAAGGACCGCAGATTCTCCCCAGATGTAATCGACGATGCCCTCCACCGCATCTCCTCCACTTCCCGCTCCTCTGCCCTTGAGCCCCGCCCCTCCAACCGCCACCAGGACAGAACCCCACTGGTTCTCACCTACCACCCCACCAAGCTCCACATACAGCATATCATCAGCCGTCATTTCCGCCACCTCCAAACGGACCCCACCACCAGTGATATATTTCCCTCCCCTCCCCTATCAGCATTCCGAAAAGACCACTCCCTCCGTGACTCCCTCATCAGGTCCACACCCCCCACCAACCCAACCTCCACTCCCGGCACCTTCCCCTGCAACCGCAAGAAATGCAAAACTTGCGCCCACACCTCCTCCCTTACTTCTCTCCAAGGCCCCAAGGGATCCTTCCATTTCTGCCACAAATTCACCTGCACCTCCACACATATCATCTATTGCATCCGCTGCATCCTATGTGGCCTCCTCTATATTGAGGAGACAGGCCGCCTACTTGCGGAACGTTTCAGAGAACACCTCTGGGACACCCGGACCAACCAACCCAGCCACCCCGTGGCTCAACATTTTAACTCCCCCTCCCACTCCACCAAGGACATGCAGGTCCTTGGACTCCTCCATCGCCAGACGATAGCAACACGACGGTTGGAGGAAGAGCGCCTCATCTTCCGCCTAAGAACCCTCCAACCACAAGGGATGAACTCAGATTTCTCCCGTTTCCTCAGTTCCCCTCCCCCTACCTTGTCTCAGTCAAATCCCTCGAACTTAGCACCGCCTTCCTAACCTGCAATCTTCTTCCTGACCGCTCCGCCCCTACCCCACTCCGGCCTATCACCCTCACCTTGACCTCCTTCCACCTATCGCATCTCCATCGCCCCTCCCCCAAGTCCCTCCTCCCTACCTTTTATCTTAGCCTGCTGGACACACTTTCCTCATTCCTGAAGAAGGGCTTATGCCCGGAACGTCGATTCTCCTGCTCCTTGGATGCTGCCTGACCTGCTGCGCTTTTCCAGCAACACATTTCCATCTCTGATCTCCAGCATCTGCAGTCCTCACTTTCTCCTTAAAAAGCTATATACACCCAGAAAAGCACTGTGAACCCAGAGATTCTCTGCTGTATGGTTGAAGGGTCATAACGGGCATCAACGCAACTTCACAAGCTTCCAAATCTCCCCTCCCCCACCAGATACAACCCTCCAAATCAGAGCCTATGACCTGTCCTATCTGCGCATCTTCCTCCCCAGTGACCCATCACAATTACACTCCATTTGCATTCCCAGCTACCATCCCCCTAGCCCCACCCCTACCTCCAAATTCTCTCTCTCATCCTTCCCCACTATCCCCCACCCCCACCCCCGGCAACATTTCTGATGATGGGCTTATCCCCGAAGGGCTTTTCCAGCAACACTCTTTTCAACACAGACAATGCTAGATAAACTCACCAGGTCTGGCAGCATCTCTGGAGTGAGAAAAACAGGGTTAAGTTTTGAATTTACTCTGATTTCCATGATGAGAATTCTCAGCAACTAGTTTGCAGTTGTACAGGGTGCTGGTGAGGCCACACCTGTCGTACTGTGTGCAGTTTTGGTCTCCTTACTTGAGAAAGAATGTACTGGCACTAGAGGGGGTGCAGAGAAGGTTCTCTAGGTTGATTCCAGAGTTGAGGAGGTTGGCTTATGAGGAGAGACTGAGTAGATTGGGATTACTAGAAATTAGAAGAATGAGGGGGGATCTTATACAAACATATAAAATTATGAACAGAATAGATAAGATAGAAATAGAGAGGATGCTTCCACTGGCAGGTGAAACTAGGACAAGAGGGAATGCCTCAAGATTAGAGGAAGCAGATTTAGGATTGAATTGAGAAGGAACTTCTTCACCTGAGGGTTGTAAATCTATGGAATTCCCTGCCCAGTGAAGTAGTTGACATTAATTCAGTAAATGTTTTTAAAGCTAAGATAATGTTTTTTGAACAATAAAGGGATACAGTGAGAGAGTGGGTAGGTGGACCTGAGTCCAAAACAAAATCAGCCATGATTTTAGTGAATGGTGGAGCAGGACCGAAGGGCCAGACGGCCTAGTCCTGCTCCTGGTTCTTATGTTCATACCGGTGGTAGATTAAGAGTTATATATTAGTGAGGTGGGATATGCACATTACAAGATTATCAACAAGCATTAACTCCCTTAATAGGTAGCTAGCAACAATCTTGCCTTGACACCCAGAACTTAATTAAAAGATGCAGAAATTTGCTCCCAAAATCAAAATAGACCTTGCCAGACCTGTCAAATGATGCTGCCACATTTCTTGTCATGGCCAAGTTGTTCAGGACTCTGAGGATCGATCCACGGTTACTATTATTGACACTAGATTTCACTTTCAGATTCATTCATTTACTTCAAATTCCACGAGATACTGTGGTGAGATTTGAATACATCTCCCAGAGCATTCTTATCTGATGACATAACACTGTGCCACCATTTGCCTTTACAGCTTGAATGGAGGTGCAATCATATATTTTAGGATGTTTTCATGGAGTCCTGTAGTTAGAGTATTGGACTGGTGATTGTCTTGGATGGTATTCAGTTTCTTAAGTTGGAGCTGGGTCCTTCCAGCTGACTGAGTGAGTTTCCCATTACACATTGACTTGAAGCCTTGTAGAAAGTGGAAAGGATTTGAGGATTAAGGTCAATATAAAATCTCTCCAATGATCTCATAACTTATTTTGTTGATTTGCTTAGTCCAGTTCAATCACTAATAGTGATCGTTGTCAAAATTTTAAAGGTCAATAACTCACTTATGCAGGTGTCATTGACAATCAAGGGATGATTGCTGACCGTTGCCTTATATAAGCTTGGCATTGCCATATACTTATGTGGTATAACTGTTATCTCCTTCTGATTGACCAAGCTAGAATGTTATTCTGTTGTAGCAGGAGTTGCTCATTGAGTTGGATGGTTAGTAAACCACCTCTTTCCTGACCTTACCCAGAGGCAAAACGTCACTGATGAAAGCTCTGAAAATGAAGGTGGCAAGGATATTGTCCATAAGATTACATACCATGTGCAACTTTTCTCTCTTTTGCTTATTGCGTATCCCCTTAGAAATGCATCCATCTCTGTTACCACTTCCTGTGGCAGGTTGTTACACATTTTCAGCACTCCCTGCCTAAAGAAATTTCTTCTGAATTTCCTATCTGATTCTTTGGTGATTATGAGATAGTTTCATTCTTCCCTGTAAGTGAATACATTCTCTGTTGCCCTAGTTCGATTCTTGCTTTCCAAGTAATCAGTGACCTCCTTAGGCAGTCCTAATCTGAGATCCTTAGCAGTGTCCCAGGCCCGAAAAAGCAGCCCACTTGATTAGCACCATACCCACAAACATCCATTCCCTCTACCACAGTTGCTAAAATAGCAGCAGAGTGTAAAGCCGAAGAGATACAATGCAGGAATTTACCAGAAATTCTTTCAACCTCATGACCTCTTCAATGTAGAAGGGCAAGGGCAACAAATGCATGGGAACACCTCCACCTGCATGTTCCCCTCCAAGCCACTCACCATCCTGACATGGAATTATATCATTATTCCTTCTCTGTCACTGGATAAAAATCCTGGCATTATGGGTCAACTTGTGGGTGGCAGCGGTTTAAGAAGGCAGTTCACCACCACCTTCTGAGGGTAACTGGGGACTGGCAATAATTGCTGGCCAGCCAGTGATGTCCACATCTCATGAGTGAAGATTAAAAAACGGTAAACCCTATCCTTAAGGTTATATCTGTCAAGAAACACTTAAGCCTGTGGCATTCAAACCAATAGAATGCTCTGTGTGCGACATTGCTGAGGGTAAAATGGCTGTCTGTCTATCTGAAAGGAAATTGTAAGTACATATTTGGTTGAGAAATGCTTTTGGGACACCCCATGGAAGTGATAAGAACACTTAATCCTGAATTTGTTTCCGTCCATGGCAGATGGTGAAATTGCCAATTTGGTGCCAATACGATTCAATATTTTTAAGTTCATTCGTGGGATGTGACCATTGCTGGATGGGCCAGCATTTATTGCTCATCTCTAGTTGTCTTTGAGAAGGTGGTGATGTCCTGCCTTCTTAAACTGCTGCAGTCCATTTAGAATAGGTAAACCCACAATACCACTAGGGAGGGAGATCCAGGATTTTGATGTTAACTGTATAAAACATTGTGCACTTTTAATCTTGATCCATGAGAAATTGCTGTCAATTTTTTCATCATTCTCTTCAATTTGAAACCACTCAGATGAGTTCCACAGAGATACTTCCACAGAGAGAGTCACATGAATATATGTTTAGATGGATATCAGTTGTGAAGATGACAAAGTATACCCACATTGCTTTTGTGGTCACTAGCCTACAAATCTTCCTGTCCATTAAAATTAATGAGGGAAAATCACAAGCTGGCGAGTGCACATGGAAAGCCCTGGCACAGAGATTTATTCAGTATTCATTATGAGAAGAAATACAGCATCCACAGTGGAAACAAAGATTTCCTTGGCTAGTATGACAAGCTGGAGGAACTAGGACAGAAATTAAACTTGGCCCGAAAGTAAGGATTTCTGGAAGAGAATTGGGAAAATGTAATATCTGTTTGGAAGAAGAATTAGGGACAACCATGATGGAAACATATAATTGGCTAAGAACAGGTGGAAGAAGGTTTGTCGAGTTCAGAAGGGATGTAGGATGATGATGAGGTCAGCTTAAAAAAAAGGTCATGTTTTTATTTAAATTTACATAATTACACAGCTCCGAAGATGATTTATCATTCTTAGAAGTGAAAAGCCTGCTTTATTGTGGGATTTGTGACCTGAGTTCACAGTGGAATATAATCCCTGGAGAATAAGCCTTGCACTTAACACATCTTGAAGACATCAGATCGTTTTGTTGGCCTGTGGTAAGGCTGACATGAGCAACTTGTTGCTCTAGACTTCCCAGCAGTGGTATTTTTATGAGTCCATGCTTGATCATTAAAGTTGTGGCATTTTTTTTTATTCTGGATCAACTGCAGAAATGAACAGTCATATAACAAAAGGAACCGGGCTAGCAGTTACTCACAAATTAACAGTAAGGGGAGTAGTGTTTACTGTTACTTATAGGAGAATAGTATATCTACAACAAACATTGAACTTAGTTAAATAGATGAATGTCACTGCCAGAATGTGTAGCGGAATATCATACAAACTGCAGTGAGAGTAATGACCAGTTATTTTGCTTTGATGTCTTGGGCAAATTGCTTTGAATTACCTGGTTCTGGATTAGTGGTGCTGGAAGAGCACAGCAGGTCAGGCAGCATCCAAGGAGCAGCGAAATCGACATTTCGGGCAAAAGCCCTTCATCAGGAATAAAGGCAGAGAGCTTGAAGCATGGAGAGATAAGCTAGAGGAGGGTGGGGGGTGGGGAGAAAGTAGCATAGAGTACAATAGGTGAGTGGGGGAGGGAATGAAGGTGATAGGTCAGGGAGGAGAGAGTGGAGTGGATAGGTGGAAAAGGAGATAGGCAGGTAGGACAAGTCATGGGGACAGTGCTGAGCTGGAAGTTTGGAACTAGGGTGAGGTGGGGGAAGGGGAAATGAGGAAACTGTTGAAGTCCACATTGATGCTCTGGGGATGAAGTGTTCTGAGGTGGAAGATGAGGCATTCTTCCTCCAGGCGTCTGGTGGTGAGGGAGCAGCGGTGAAGGAAGCCCAGGACCTCCATGTCCTCGGCAGAGTGAGAGGAGGAGTTGAAATGTTGGACCACGGGGCGGTGTGGTTGATTGGTGCAGGTGTCCCGGAGATGTTCCCTAAAGCGCTCTGCTAGGAGGCGTCCAGTTTCCCCAATGTAGAGGAGACCGCATCGGGAGCAATGGATACAAAAAATGATATTAGTGGATGTGCAGGTAAAACTTTGGATGTGGAAGGCTCCTTTAGGGCCTTGGATAGAGGTGAGGGAGGAGGTGTGGGCGCAGGCTTTACAGCAGTTGCAGGGGAAAATGCCAGGATGGGAGGGTGGGTTGTAGGGGGGCGTAGACCTGACCAGGTAGTCACGGAGGGAACGGTCTTTGCGGAAGGCGGAAAGGGGTGGGGAGGGAAATATATCCCTGGTGGTGGAATCTTTTTGGAGGTGGCAGAAATGTTGGCGGATGATTTAGTTTATGTGAAGGTTGGTAGGGTGGAAGGTGAGCACCAGGGCGTGCTGTCCTTGTTACGGTTGGAGGGGTGGGGTCTGAGGGCGGAGGTGTGGGATGTAGACGAGATGCATTGGAGGGCATCTTTAACCACGTGGGAAGGGAAATTGCAGTATCTAAAGAAGGAGGCCATCTGGTGTGTTCTGTGGTGGAACTGGTCCTCCTGGGAGCAGATACGGCGGAGGAGGAGGAATTGGGAATACAGGATGGCATTTTTGCAAGAGGTAGGGTGGGAAGAGGTGTAATCCAGGTAGCTGTGGGAGTCGGTGGGTTTGTAAAAATTGTCAGTGTCAAGTTGGTCGTCATTAATAGAGATGGAGAGGTCCAGGAAGGGGAGGGAGGTGTCAGAGATGGTCCAGGTAAATTTAAGGTCAGGGTGGAATGTGTTGGTGAAGTTGATGAATTGCTCAACCTCCTCGCGGGAGCACGAGGTGGCGTCAATGCAGTCATCAATGTAAAGGAGGAAGAGGTGGGGAGTGGTGCCGGTGTAATTACCTGGTGACTACCCATATCATTAGAATGCTCCCTGGTACAACCTTCCTAAGGCTAACTCCTACTAGGTATCCTCTGCATTCAGACTCCTTTTCAGGATAACAGGTGGGTTCCTGAGGCTAGAGACCTCATCAGAGTGCACACAGCACTGGATAACCATTGGCCCCATAGGGAATGGTGGGCGCTGCTGAAGCAGAAAGGGCTCATGAGGACACCTCAACAGAGAGGCACACAGAGTTGCCTGCAGAGAAATCAACAGTAAAGATTCCTGAAATTAGGCAGGTCATTGGGGTAGATGATATTCTCTCTGCAAGATTTCTTTTTCAGATATGTTTGCTGTTGTGATTCCAGTGGCCCTGCTATAATATAAGAACATCAGAAGAGACAATTCAGCCCCTCAACCTTGCTCCACCATTTAATACAATCACGGCTGGTCTCATATCAGCATCAATTCATGCCTAGTCCCCAAAACCCCTCAATTCATTACTAATTAAAATCTGTTTCCTGCTTAAGTACATTCAGTGTCCTGAAACCCGCCACATTCTGGAGCATTCCACAGATTCACGATCTTTTGAGAAATTTTGTAACTCCTCATCTCTGTTTTAAATTTGCTATCTTTATACTAAAACTATAACCTTTCATTCTAGATAAGGAAAAATCATTTTGTGCCTTCTTTATCAATCCCCGTTAGCATCTTTATGTACCTCAGTTAGATCTCCTCTCCTTCTTCTAAATTCCAGAGTGTAGGCCTAAACCCTGCTCATACGCTCATCGTAAGATGAGCCCCTGATCTCTGTAATCAATTAGTGAACCTCCTCTCAACTGCCTCTGCAAATCAGTATCCCGTCATCCAAGTCATGCTTTATTTCCATATGGAAATTTTTTGATCCTGATCCAGCTTCCTCAGATCCAGTTTTTGGAGTGAACAGAACCTTTGACATTCCTGTTTATATCCATCAGCTAGGGCTCCTTGATCAGATCAGATTAACAGCCCTAGTCAGGAGGATGTTGTGAAACTTGCAAAGGTTCTGAAAAGATTTACAAGAATTTTGCTAGGGCTGGAAGATTTGAGCTATAGGGAGAGGCTGAATAGACTGACGTTGTTTTCCTTGGAGTATTGGAGGTAAGGAGTGAGCTCATAGAGGTTTATAAAATCATGAGGGACATAGAACATAGAAAAATACAGCGCAGTACAGGCCCTTCGGCCCTCGATATTGCGCCGACCAAAGTCTACCTAACCTACACTAGCTCAATAACCTCCATATGCTTATCCAATGCTCGCTTAAATGACCATAAAGAGGGAGAGTTCACCACTACTACTGGCAGGGCATTCCATGAACTCACAACCCGCTGAGTAAAGAATCTACCCCTAACATCTGTCCTATACCTACCACCCCTTAATTTAAAGCTGTGTCCCCTAGTAACAGCTGACTCCATTAACAGAAAAAGGTTCTCCGTGTCTACCCTATCTAAACCCCTAATCATCTTGTACACCTCTATCAAATCTCCCCAAACCTTCTTTTCTCCAATGAGAACAGCCCCAAGTGCCTCAGCCTTTCCTCATACGATCTTCCTACCATGCCAGGCAACATCCTGGTAAACCTCCTCTGCACTCGTTCCAATGCCTCCACATCCTTCCTATAGTATGGCGACCAAAACTGCACACAATACTCCAGATGAGGCCGCACCAGAGTCTTATACAACTGCAACATAACCTCAGGACTCCGGAACTCAACTCCTCTACCAATAAAGCCCAGTACACCATATGCCTTCTTCACAGCACTATTTACCTGGGTGGCAACTTTCAGAGATCTGTGTACATGGACACCAAGATCCCTCTGCTCATCCACACTACCAAGTAGCCTACCATTAGCCCAGTAATCCATCTTCTTGTTACTCCTACCAAAGTGAATGACTTCACACTTAGCTACATGGATAGGATAAACAGCCAAAGTGCTTTCCCTGTGGTGGGGGAGTCCAAAACTAGAGGGCATAGGTTTAAGATGAGAAGGAAAAGATATAAAAGGGAGTTAAGGGACAAATTTTTCATGCAGAGGATGGTCCGTGTATGGAATGAGCTGCCAGAAGACGTAGTGGAGGCTGGTACGATTATAGCGTTTAAAAGGCATCTAGAGGGGTAAGTGAAAAGGAAGGGTTTAGAAGGATTTGGATCAAGTGCTGGCAAATGGGACTAGATTAGGTTAGGACATCTGGTTGGCATGGTTGTGTTGGGCCGAAGGGTCTGTTTCCATGCTAGACATCTCTGTGACTCTAATCAGGGAATTCATAGTCTATGAGGTCCTCCTGGCTGATGTCATTACAATCACTACATCCCTCCCCCTCTGAATTCAAGCACATTAGCTGGTTCGTTGTTTGTTGCTCCTCCTGAGGCATT
The DNA here is from genome assembly GCF_020745735.1 of Hemiscyllium ocellatum. Lineage (NCBI taxonomy): Eukaryota > Metazoa > Chordata > Chondrichthyes > Orectolobiformes > Hemiscylliidae > Hemiscyllium > Hemiscyllium ocellatum. The sequence continues at coordinate 70,866,824 of NC_083412.1, forward strand.
TCAGCACTGGGTCAGGAACCTCTAACTCTGCCTCTGATACGCTTGGTGTGTAACACAAAATAGCTTGCCTCTTGCACCTAGAGCATCTCAGAATAAATTCATGCTCCTCTCCAGGTGGTGAAGATGTCGAGATGGCAACACCTGCCATGTCCATCTCAGATTCTGAGGTATCTTCAATACTTGACAGAGAGGGAGCACCCATGGGTTCCAGCACAGTTGGAGAGAGAGTCGAGGAGCCCAACATGTTTGCTTCTGCACTGTTTGCAAGTTTGCAGCTTTCATATGGTCTACATGCTTGCTCAGGACCATTGTGCCTACCTGAACTTCGTACATCACTGGACCTGACCTCACATTGAACATGCCTCTTACCCATGCGGATCCATTCCCATGGTTGCTACATCAAACTGTGTCTTCCTGAAGCAAGCTGTCTTGCTTTGCTGAGTCTTGTATCCGATATTGGCGATCCTTGTGCTTACTGTTCCACCCAAGCTCTGAGAAGATCAGATTTAGCCTGATGCAGAGTTTTCTGCCCATGAACAACTCTGTTACAGAGTCAGAGTCATAGAGCTGTACAGCATGGAAACAGACCCTTCGGTCCAACCAGTCCATGCCGACTAGATATCCCAACCCAATCTAGTCCCGCCTCCCAGCACCCCACCCATATCCCTCCAAACCCTTCCTATTCATATACCCATCTAAATGCCTCTTAAATGTTGCAATTGTACTATCCTCCACCACATCCCCTGGCAGTGCATTCCATACACGTACCATCCTCTGCGTGAAAAAGTTGCCCCTTAGGTCTCTTTTATATCTTTCCCCTCTCACTCTAAACCTATGCCGTCTAGTTCTGGACTCCCCAACCCCAGGGAAAAGACTTTGCCTATTTATCCTATCCATGCCCCTCATAATTTTGTAAACCTCTATAAGGTCACCCCTCAGCCTCCGACGCTCCAGGGAAAACAGCCCCAGCCTGTGCAGCCTCTCCCTGTAGTTCAGATCCTCCAACCCTGGCAACATCCTTGTAAATCTTTTCTGAAGCCTTTCAAGTTTCACAACATCTTTCCGATAAGAAGGAGACCAGAATTGCACGGAATATTCCAACAGTGGCCTAACCAATGTCCTGTACAGCTGCAACATGACCTCCCAACTCCTGTACTCAGTACTCTGACGAATAAAGGAAAGCATACCAAACACCTTCTTCACTATCCTATCTACCTGTGACTCCAATTCCAGGGAGCTATGAACCTGCACTCCAAAGTCTCTTTGTTCAGCAACATTCCCTAGGACCTTACCATTAAGTGTACAAGTCCTGCTAAGATTTGCTTTCCCAAAATGCAGCACCTCACATTTATCTGAATTAAACATAATCTGCCACTTCTCAGCCCATTGGTCCATCTGATCAAGATCCTGTTGTAATCTGAGGTAACCCTCTTCGCTGTCCATTACACCTCCAATTTTGGTGTCATCTGCAAACTTACTAACTGTACCTCTTATGCTCACATCCAAATCATTTATGTAAATGACAAAAAGTAGAGGGCCCACCACCGATCCTTGTGGCACTCCACTGGTCACAGACCTCCAGTCTGAAAAACAACCCTCCACCACCACCCTCTGTCTTCTACCTTTGAGCCAGTTCAGTATCCAAATGGCTAGTTCTGCCTGTATTCCATGAGATCTAATCTTGCTAATCAGTCTCTCATGGGAAACCTTGTTGAATGCCTTACTGAAGTCCATATAGATCACATCTACTGCTCTGCCCTCATCAATCCTCTTTGTTACTTCAAAAAACTCAATCAAGTTTGTGAGACATGATTTCCCACTCACAAAGCCATGTTGACTATCCCGAATCAGTCCTAGTCTTTCCAAACACCACGGCGGCACGGTGGCACAGTGGTTAGCACTGCTGCCTCACAGCACCAGAGACCTGGGTTCAATTCCCGACTCAGGCGACTGACTGTGTGGAGTTTGCACGTTCTCCCCGTGTCTGCGTGGGTTTCCTCCGGGTGCTCCGGTTTCCTCCCACAGTCACAAAGATGTGCGGGTCAGGTGAATTGGCCATGCTAAATTGCCCGTAGTGTTAGGTAAGGGGTAAATGTAGGGGCATGGGTGGGTTGCGCTTCGGCGGGTCGGTGTGGACTTGTTGGGCCGAAGGGTCTGTTTCCACACTGTAAGTCTAATCTAAAAAAAAAAAATACATGTACATCCTGTCCCTCAGGATTCCCTCCAACAACTTGCCCACCACCGAGGTCAGGCTCACTGGTCTATAGTTCCCTGGCTTGTCCTTACCACCCTTCTTAAACAATGGCACAATGTTTGCCAACCTCCAGTCTTCCGGCACCTCACCTGTGACTATCGATGATACAAATATCTCAGCAAGAGGCCCAGCAATCACATCTCTAGCTTCCCACAGAGTTCTCGGGTACACCTGATCAGGTTCTGGGGATTTATTCACCTTTAACCGTTTCAAGACATCCAGCACTTCCTCCTTTGTAATCTGGACATTTTGCAAAATGTCACCATCTATTTCCCTACAGTCTATATCTTCCATATCCTTTTCCACAGTAAATACTGATGCAAAATATTCATTTAGTATCTCCCCCATTTTCTGTGGCTCCACACACAGGCCGCCTTGCTGATCTTTGAGGGGCCCTATTCTCTCCCTAGTTACCCTTTTGTCCTTAATATATTTGTAAAATCCCTTTGGATTCTCCTTAATTCTATTTGCCAAAGCTATCTCATGTCCCCGTTTTGCCCTCCTGATTTCCCTCTTAAGTATACTCCTACTTTCTTTATACTCTTCTAAGGATTCACTCGATTTATCCTGTCCGTACCTTGCATATACTTCCTTCTTTTACTTAACCAAACCTTCAATTTCTTTAGTCATCCAGCATTCCCAATAGTTACCAGCCTTCCCTTTCACCCTGAAAGGAATATACTTTCTCTGGATTTTTATCTCATTTCTGAAGGCATACCATTTTCCAGCCATCCCTTTACCTGCGAACATCTGCCTCCAATCAGTTTTTGAAAGTTCTTGCCTAATACCGTCAAAATGGACTTTCTCCAATTTAAAACGAATAGAATTATGATCACTGGCCCCAAAGTGCTCCCCCATTGACACCTCAGTCACCTGCCCTGCCTTATTTCCCAAGAGTAGGTCAAGTTTTGCACCTTCTCTAGTAGGTACATCCACATACTGAATCAGAAAATTGTCTTGTACACACTTAAGAAATTCCTCTCCATGTAAATCTTCAACACTCTGGCAGTCCCAGTCTACGTTTGGAAAGTTAAAATCACCTACCATAACCACCTTATTATTCTTACAGATAGCTGAGCTATCCTTATAAGTTTGTTTCTCAATTTCTCTCTGACTATTGGGGGGGTCTATAATACAATCCCAATAAGGTGATCATCCCTTCCTTATTTCTCAGTTCCACCCAAAGAACTTCCCTGGATGCATTTCCAGGAATATCCTCCATCAGCACAGCTGTAATGCTATCCTTTATCAAAAATGCCACTCCCCCTCGTCGTTTGCCTCCCTTTCTATCCTTCCTGTAGCATTTGTAACCTGGAACATTAAGCTGCCTGTCCTGCCTATCCCTGAGCCATGTTTCTGTAATTGATATGATATCCCAGTCCCATGTTCCTAACCATGCCCTGAGTTCATCTGCCTTCCCTGTTAGGCCCCTTGCATTGAAATAAATGCAGTTTAATTTATTAGTCCTACCTTGTCCCTGCCTGCCCTGACTGTTTGACTCATTTCTGTTCTCAGCTGTACCCGTCTCAGATAGATCTCTTTCCTCACTATCTCCCTGGGTCACACCCCCACCTTACTAGTTTAAATCCTCCCAAGCAGTTCTCGCAAATCTCCCTGCCAGTATATTAGTCCCCTTCCAATTTAGGTGCAATCCGTCCTTCTTGTACAGGTCACTTCTACTCCAAAAGAGATTCCAATGATCCAAAAATGTGAATCTTTCTCCCATACACCAGCTCCTCAGCCATACATCCATCTTCTCTATCCTCCTATTCCTGCCCTCACTAGCTCGTAGCACTGCGAGTAATCCAGATATTACTACCCTGGAGGATCTCCTTTTTAAAATTCTACCTAACTCTCTGTAATCTCCCTTCAGAGTCTCAGCCTTTCCCTTCCAATGTCGTTGGTTCCAATGTGGACGATGACCTCCTGCTGGCCCCTCTCCCCAGTGAGAACATTCTGCACCCTCTCTGAGACATCCTTGATCCTGGCTCCAGGGAAACAACACACCATTCTGCTTTTTCTCTGCTGGCCACAGAAACGTCTGTCTGTACCTCAGACTACAGAATCCCCTAACACAGTTGATCTCTTGGAAGCCGACATACCCCTCGTTGCATTAACGTTGCGTTAAAGCTATCCTTGTAGTTGCATGAAGGGTGGTTCTCTAACCAAATAGAAACCAAGAGAATTTGGTATCTAGTGAAGTTGTAGGCTGTTTCTTCAAGCCTGTCTTCAAAGTTTAGTCTGCACTTTCGGCTAGACCATTGGATAATTGATGGTATGGAGCTATCCTTAAATGATGAATACCATTCAACTCTTTTAAAATATTCAAATTCCCTGCTTGTAAACAATGGTCCATTATCTGTGATCAACATTTCCAGGAGTCCATGTATTTCTAAAAGTGCACAGTTTTTCTATCCTTGTCCCCATATTTGATGAGTGAATTCTATGCATGTCCAGCCATCTTGAGTGAATGTCCCTGATGACAAAGAACATTGAGCCTGTGAAAGGACCATATAGTCAATGTGTGATCGAGTCCAGGGGTTAACCAGCCATTCCCACACATTTGGGGGAGCGGCTGGTGATACCTTTTGTCCTTGTTGGCGTTCTGGGCACGGTCCCACCAACACAGCTGTCTGCATCCAGTCCAGGCAACAGACATCATTTCCTACCAACATCTTCATTTTGTAAATCTCTGGATGACCCAGGTGGAGTGCAGCGGGTATCTGACGGTGACTTTTGCTCAGTACACTCACTCTTGCTCCCCATAAAAATTTGCTTTCCTCTACTGCAATCTGGTCTCTCCACGTCTAAAGAGGTTTCAATTCTAGTTGTGACGGCCCTTTGGTTTCCCACATCACCACCAGCTGCTTCCGTTTCTCAGGACCAGATCTTTCTGTGTCCAAAATCTGATATTCTCAGCTGTGACTGGAAGTGTCCAGAAAATTTAAAACCATTATGGACTCTTCCAGTGGCAGTACCAATGCACCCACATTTTCTACTTGCCCTCTTGAGCAGTGTTTCAACTTGTCATTGTACATACTAATATTAGTTTCCACGGCTGAACTCAGCCTGAAGCCATGGCTGGCACAGTTTCTTCCCTTTAAGTAGACCTAGCTGGTGTTTGTGGACCATTATTATTACAAATTATGTCTGTTAACATATTGGCGAGACATCCTGACTCCAAATATGTCCTCCAAACCTTCCTTCTCTATCTGAGCTTATTTATGCTCTGCATTAGCCAAAGTCCTCGATGCTTCCCCTAATGGGCACTCCTCTTCATTGGGCTATGTATGAGCTAATACTAGCCCAATGCCACACAGGAAACATTGCATGTCAATACCAGATCTTGCTTGGGATCATAGTGTGCCAACACCTTAGAGGATGATAGTGTTTCTCCGCTTCCCTATGGTGTCCCAAAGCAACCATTTCCAAAACTGATCCTTTTTTAAGAGTTGATGCAAAGCTGTCAGGATGGAGGCCAGATAATGGTTTAAGGTGAGAGGGGTAAGTTTTAAAAGTGATCTAAGGGGCAACTTTTTCGCGCAGAGGGTGGCACATGTATGAAATGAGCTGCCAGAGGAAGTGGTGGAGGCTGGTGCAATTACAACATTTAAAGGGCATCTGGATGCATATATGAATAGGAAGGATTTAGAGGAATATTGGCCAACTGCTGGCAAGTGGGACTAGATTGGGTTAGGATATCTGATTGGCATGGTAGAGTTGGACTGAACGGTCTGTTTCCATGTTGTACGTCTCTATGATGCTATGACTCTAATTGCAAGTATGCATGGCTCATGTCCAACTTCATGAAGGACAGCCCCTCTTTTAGCTTTGCAAATAAATCCTCTTTGCGAGGGGTTGGGTATTTATCCAGCTGCGAAAAGCGATTTCCCATTTTTTAATAAATCCCCACAAAGGCAAACCAACCCATTGGTCTTCACAATTGGTATGATTGGTGCTGCCCATTCCTTCACTTTCCAACCATCTGATTTCTGCTTCTACTTTTGCCCACAAGGCAAATGGCACTGGGTGGACCTTGTAGAATCATGGAATTACTTCTTGGTCAACATGTAAGGTGGCCTTAGCCACTTTGATGATCCCTAGACCTTCCTGAAAAACATCTGGGAATTAAATTAGGACTTCTCTCAGGCATTTTCGAATCAAAAAATGTTGAGCCAATCAAGAGGAGTCTTTCTCAATGAACTTCACCCCATCAAGTGTGGGCCGAGCCTTTTATGACAATCACTGGTAACTGAACCAGTTGTTTCTCATATGAGACTGAAACTGAAGTTGTGCCCTTAATCGGTAAAGGTCTCCCAGTATAGATTCTCAGTCTGGACTAGGTCTTGCACCAAGATAAGGGTTGGAATCCAGAGCGAAGCTTGTTAAAGACTGGTTCTCTGACTACTGAAACGACCGCATCAATTAGAACCAGGTGACTATTTAACAAGACGTTTATTTCAATTGATTCTGATTTGGATGTTGCTAAACAATTTAACTCTTCCAAACCAGATGTAGGTGGACTTTCCAGGGTGGACACTCTCCTTGGTTCTGGCCTATGAATTCTCTTACTCAATTTAGTGGAAATCTTTTGCAGTCTCGGGTCCGCATACTGGCAGCAACAACAATGGCTTGCCAGCCTGGAGAGAGTTTAAACCATTTGCCTGAGGCTTGGCTTTGTTTTGGAGGTTGCTGTGGGCTGACCTAGAATCTCTCTGGATATGTCCTGAGTGCGAGTGTGTAATTGCCTTTTCTCAGGTTGTGGTCCCCAAGCTCAGTCATTCTGGTGAAGGTGTCCACTTCCATTGCAGTACTCTACAACTCATAAGTCCTACTTGCTGCATTTTTCAATGATAAACCTAGTTGTACTGCATGATTGAAATCCAGCTGGGCTTCAGCTGGTAGGCGCTTTTGCATGGTTACATTATTAATCCCACTTACCAAATGATGTCTCAGTATCTTATTATGGATTTGACCGAAGTCATCTTATCCAGGTCAAAAATCCCGATGCAGATTCCCCTGGTTCTCGAATTGCTGAGTAAAACTGATAACATCTCAAAATTAGAGGAGGCTAGTGGTTGTAATATTCCTTAACTAAATCTATCAACTCTTGAAAGGTTTTATTATTATCTGATGCCTTTGGGCAAGTTAGGCTCCGGATAGCTAAAGAAGCTGCAGGTCAACAAGTTATCAGGAGAGTTACTCATTGCTTTTCCTCTGCCCCAGTTTTCTTTGCCCAACAAAAATAAAACATTTTTTCCACATAATGGGCCCAGTCTTCAATGGCAGGATCAAACAAGTCAAGCCTCCTAAAGAACAGCATGATGCCAGAAATGCTTACCCCAACTTAAAGATGACAATCGTGAGTGAATTTCTTCAGGAGCGTGCTTTCCTCTGGTTGTCATTGAAGTAACACCACAGCCGCTGGTATCCCGTCACCAAATCACTCTTTATTTACACGCGGAGAGTCCTTGATACTGATCTAGCACTCAGAGCCAGCTCTGAGTGAACAGAACCTCTGACACTCCCGTTTATATCTGTCAGCCAGGACTCCCTCATTGCAGCTATTAATGTGGCCCAATCAGGGAACTCATGTCCTATGAGGTCCATTTAGCTGACCTCATTACAGCTTCAATACAACTACATCCCCTCTCAAGTAAGAGGACCAAAATTGTCGCAGTATCCAGGTACAGTCTTCTTAATGTTTTGTATAGTTACAGTCATTGTGGCATAAAGCCTCCAGCTCTACTAGTCTTTCAATAGTTTGATAGGAGGCCACCTCTAAAGAGCTGCAGACCTCCACATTCCTTACAACAGTGGGAAACTGATACTGCTGATGCAAAATAGTCTCAAAGTGGGATCTTAACTGCCCTAATTGGCAACCCACCTCAGTGGATTGGGCAGCAGCATCCAACTTCCACCCAGCTGTCTTGGATTTACCTGTGGAGTGCAGGAATGAGCTGGGAGCTGTCCAGCTATTCCCTCTTTGTTTTCACAGTCCCTTCCACCAACAATCCCATCTTTATGTGTCCAGGAAAATTCAGCTCATTGTCTAAATATGACAAACCAAATATTGGTTTAACAATACTTCCAAAATATAGCACATCTGGTAATATTTTTCTCCCTTATTACTGAAGTGGAATATTAACTTCAATTATGGCACAAGTGTTTCTATCAAAATAATGGCGAGGCTATAGAACATATTGCTAACAGTTCAGCAGCTACATACAAGGGGCACTATAAGTTGCAAATTGAGCTGCGTGGCTCTCTATTGGCTTTGTGAAAATGCTATCTGTGGCTTATGACTGAAAAGCATTAGGTGACATGAAGTTGCTGTATTATCATAATAGATATGAACTGAACACAACACAGAAAACCCAGTTTTGTTCATTCCATTTCAATAATTTTTTCAAAAAGTTGTTAAATGTTAATTTATGCCAATCAACTTCTTTGGCACTGAAAATTAACTGTTGCAAAACTGTGTCATATTACTACAGATTTTAGAAGATTTTGAAGATGTCAAATTGTTTCGCTTTTTAGGTCTATGCTTTTCTTCTCTATTTTATGATGTGGAGGTGCCAGTGTTGGATGAGGGGGTGGACAAAATTAAAAATCATATGACACTAGGTTATAGTCCAACAGGTTTATTTGGAAGCACTAGCGTTTGGAACGCTGTACCTTCATCAGCTAGCTAGCTGTCAAGTGATTTTTAATTCTCTCTATTTTAATCCAACCTTTCTTGTCCTCGTTGTTTTCTTCTTTCTGTTCCAGATATGACATTTAATTCATTCATTTTAATTTACACTTTCTTCTCAGACCTTATAGACATAACAGTAAGATCCTGGGGAGTGTTAATGAACAAACAGACCTTGGAGTCAAGTTCATATTTTCTTGAAAGTGGAGTCGTAGATAGATAGGATAGCCAAGAAGCATTTGGTATGTTTTCCTTTATTGGTCAGAGCATTGAGTATAGGAGTTGGGAGATCATGTTGTGGCTTAGGCCACTTTTGGAATATTGCATTCACTTCTGGTCACCCTCTTATCGGAAGGATGTTTTGAAATTTGAAAGGGTTCAGAAAAGATTTACAAGGATGTTGCCAGGGTTGGAGACTTTGAGCTACAGAAAGAGGCTGAATAGGCTGGGGCTACTTTCCCTGGAGCATTGAAGGCAGAGGGGTGATCTTATAGAAGTTTATAAAATTTACATGGGGCATGGATAGAGTGAATACTAAGGTCGTTTGCTGGGGTGGGAGAGTCCAAAACTAGCGGGCATAGTTTTAAGGTGAGAGGAGAAAGATTTAAAAGGGACATAAGCAACAACTTTTTTCACGCTGAGGGTGGTACGTGTATGGAATGAGCTGCCAGAGAAAGTGGTAGAGGCTGGTACAATTACACATTTAAAAGGCATCTGGATGGCTATATGAATAGAAAGGGCTTAGAGGGATATGAGTCAAATGCTGGTAAATGGGACAAGATTAATAGGATATTTGGTTGACATGGAGGAGTTGGACCGAAGGGTCTGTTTCCATGCTGCATATCTCTATGACTTTATATCTGTATTGAGCTGTAACTTTCACAACCCTTCAAACTGCTTAGTTAAGGAGATGTATTTGTTCTGTGCAGTCATGGTGCAGCCTGGGTTTCCTTGCTATGCTGTTAGCAGCATGCTTCAGCCTACCATGCAAAAAAACTGTAAAACTCTAAATATGCAAGCACAACTCAACTATCAGAGGACACTGTTAGATGACTTGCCTTTTGAGGTATTGTGTTTGTCTGATGATGGATCTGAGCCCAAAGTCTTTTAAAGCAGAAATAATCAAGTTATCAACGAAACTAAGTTGACATTATTAGGTCATCAACCTACTTTTAAAATTTGTTCACTTGAGATTTAATTGGAGAAATCTATTTCTTCAGAGGTTATGCTTTTATGAGAAGCTATTGTTCCTGTTCAGCGACATACAGCAATTATATATGTCCCAATAATCTTGGAAAAAATCAATGATAATAAGGACAGGATTGGATCACATTTCAATCATATTTATATTTCATGTTTATAATCAACTTTTTTACAAAATGAAATGCCTTGCTGGCTATCTGTTCATCCCCCTGACAAAATGACTAAGTTTGGAACTAAGTTCAAATGAGTCCAATTTGGAATCTATCTCAAAAGAAAGTCTGCTTGTTGCTCCAATTTGGATTTTTCAAATTTGGATTCTCAGTGTGCTTCTGCTATGTAGCAGTTTGCTGTTTTTGTGATGTGTTCAGCACATGTGGTACCTTTCATGGGTCTTGTAGCATCTGCTGCCAGTAATAGAAAGGATTGACTACCAAACAGGTTGTTTTTTTTTATTCGCACTTTATTCCTCCATTCAGCTAATTAACCCAATTATCACAAAGTCCAGCTAGGTTATATAAGTTCTAATAAATCTCCATGTTTTTCCCTGACAATTTTCCTAGAATCCATTTCCATAATGGTCTCACCTCAGTGATAAGGGAATAAAATTGTATTGTTGAAATGTCTTCCTAGCCTTTTACAAGGATATTTGTTTCTGACAAATTTATCTCCCTTGTAATGTATATGAAGAAAGTTAGTTCCACCAATTTATTACTATAGTTCTGTTAATTTCAGAGACCATTTATCTACATAATTGAAAATATGAATTGAACTACAGTGGGAGCAGGTTTATGTGGGACATGTTCAAAATTTGAGTGTCTTTTTCTCTTGGTGAGCTGGCTAAGCCAGGTGATCTGATTACTTACTTATAGTATGGAAACAAGCCCTTCGGCCCAACAAGTCCACACCGACCCGCAACCCACGCCTCTACATTTACCCCTTCACCTAACACTACGGGCAATTTAGCATGGCCAATTCACCTGCCTTGCACATTTTTGGACTGTGGGAGGAAACCGGAGCACCTCCAGGAAACCTACGCAGACACGGGGAGAATGTGCAAACTCCACACAGTCAGTCACCTGAGGCGGGAATTGAACACGGCTCTCTGGCGCTGTGAGGCAGCAGTGCTAACCACTGTGGCACCGTGCCACCCTTTGGCTTCTTTATTGCTCACAGGTCTTAAGTTTCCTTGTTATTTCAGCAAATCAGTCCCTGCTTGTACATAAGAACAAAAAATGCTGGAGAAACTCAACAAGTCTGCAGCAGCTGTAAAGAGTGAAATAGAATTAACATTAAGTCTAGTCTGACTCTTCAATTCTGGAGCATTCAGTCTGTTTCTCATTCCACAGATGCTGCAGAGGTGCTGAGTTTATTCTGTGATTTTTTTGTTTTTATTTCAGATTTCCAGTATACATGGTATTCTGCTTTTATTTCAGTCCCTGTTCTGTTTAATACTGATCCAATGTTCTTCTACATTGAAATCAGCAGTGAGAGCTGGAAGGTTCCATGACATCTCTGTAGATTGAAGACTCAAAATTTATTTGATAATTTGTCTCTCATCCATTCTTAAGCTCAGGCTTGAAATGGAAGCCTAGCTTTAAGTGAATGAGTTGATGATCTCTATGACTTTACAATGCTGTGTGTCCCTTACGTCACACTAGCACAACAAACTGTAGCCTATTAATTGCCAGTGTTCAGAATGAGGACACATCCGTGTAGTCTTGATATGATCTTTCTATTGAAAGAAATTATTGGTTACAGACAGCTGCTTTTCTGCAGAGATCAACAGTAGACAACTTACCATCATGCATGCAATAAACATAACCTGAGGAATGTGCAAAATGACTGGAAAACTCTCAAATGTGTGCTGATATTGGCAACAAAAGAAGCTTCTCAGAAATACTGCAATTTGTCTATGGACCAGCATGGAGGAGAAAGTGAGAACTACAGATGCTGGAGATCAGAGTCGAGAGTGTGATGCTGGAAAAGCACAGCAGGTCGGGCAGCATCCGAGGAGTAGCAGTAGCAACATTTTGAGCATAAGCCCTTATGCCAATGGAAAGACATTTCAGATCAACAAGAAGTCAGAGTAGAGCATATTAGAATACTTCAAAATCAAGGACACAGTGCATACTGCTATCAATCACATCAAATGACAGCCTATCTAAATGGATAGGAGACTAGTTCTGGAGGATACTGTAACCACCACCAACCAAATGAAGGGCAACCTAGCTCCAGAGTTGATGAAATTCCACCCAAAACCTTGACGCATGATGGTCTTGCTCTACGTTCCAAGCCGTATGAGTTTGTCATGATCTGCTGAAACAAGGCTGGATTCCACAGGATCTTTGTGATGCTATTATCATCACTTTGTACAAAATTAAGGCAGTAAATTCAGATGCTCCAACTACAGTGGGATCATCATCCTTTCTATTGCTGGGGGGGATTCTGGACAGAATATTTTGAGCAAGCTGGTACCTACTGCCATGAAACAAAACCTCTGAGAGAGCTGATGCAGTTTCAGGGCAAACAGGAGCACCATAGACATGGTATGTATATTCAGAGAAATATAAAAGAAGTGTTTCAAGGAAAACAAAGACTTATACATCTCTTTCATTGACCTTGTCAAGGCATTTGAAACTGTCAACAGAGAGGGACATTGAAAAATCCTTGAAATACTTGGGTGTCCACCCACGTTCCTGGTCATGGTGAAGCAGTTCCATGAAAATCAGTTTGGACAAATCATACACAACAGAGACCCTTCAACTCCCTTCCAACTTCACATGCACCCACTGCCCAGCATTGCCAGGGGATCAAAAAATAGTTTCCTAACACCTTGATACACTTAAAATAAATGTGGTTATAACTTCCAAGAAGGAAACACTGATGGTTTCTTCCTGAAGCACTTATACCTCTAAGCTTAAAAAAAACCTAATCTTCAAGTCCTCTTCAGGGTTTTATCCCAACACTTCAAACTGGAACTTTCAGTAACTCCTTTCTCTGAGGTAATCTATTTCACTATATTCTCACCTTCTCAAAAACAGTGTTCTATACATGCATCTCCATGAATGAAGCTCATGGAATATTCCAAAACAAAGTAAACCTGAAACAAACATTTCTCCCTCCAGTCTATGGATGTTCTCCCCTAAGCTTTAACCCCTTACCCGGCAAAGACGAGTTAACTTGTCTTCACCCAATTTGTTTTTTGCAGAGTGCAATGAGTAAACTCGTCCAAAACATATGATTTCAAAAACAGCCACAGACGAGTTTATACGTCAATTCTCAGCATTTCTGGGCCCTTCTCAACTAGAAACGAGTATACTCGGTGACTCATACGTCTGGTAGCTGTGTCTCTTCCGCCTCAGGCATTGCAAGAAGCGTCAACACACCGCTTTTGGGCACACACTGTCATTCGGTTTTTTCTGTTTTGTTTTACAAATTATGCCCAGATGTTGAGCTCAGAAGATGACAATGAATATGAACCTTCTATTAGAAGCTTGGATACATCAGATGAGAGTGCAAGCTCGTCTGATAATGGTTATTCTCTCTCAAGTGAGGAGGAGGAGGAGGAGGATGGATGAATTTAGTGTCGATATGGGGTGTTGGAAGAATGCATGCTTCCTCCACCACCACTCTTCCCATTCACTGGAAATCCTGGAATATCAATTGATCAAGACACAGCTGATATGACTCCTTTGGATTTTTTTAGTCTTTTATGTGACAACAGAATTATTGATCGAGTTGTGGACGAAACTAATTGCTTTCCTGAACAAACTGGAGAAAGAGATTGTATGTGGCACCCTGTAATAACGGCAGAAATTTGTGTGTTTTTCGCCTTGAAAATGCTTGGGGGTATTGTGAAAATGCCAGATCAAGAAATGAACTGGTCGAAAGATGAACTACTTGAAAGACCAATTTTTTTTGCCGAAAATGGTATCTTCAAAATAAAATTTCAAGTAAAATATTGGAAATAGATAAAAACAAAAGTTATTTCCATAATCAGCATTAAAAATATGATAAAAAATTCATCTGAAAATGAAACGTTTTCTCCAAAAAACGTCACCAGCGAAGGGGTTAAAAAAATCCCCCAGAATCCTTGAGGTACAATTGTCTACCTTGCTAGGTGGTAAACTCTTAACATAAACTAAAAATCACTCAGTTGCTGAAATAGCACTCAGATTCTTTTAAAATATATCACTATGGCTACATAAATACTTGTAAGTTATTAATTAACTACCAACACACAGAAATCCTATGAGTGACTAACAGAAAATTAAAAACCAAAACTAAATAAATGACATTAAAAAAATTAGAATCATAGAATCCCTATAGTGTGGAAGCAGGCCATTTGTCACATCAAGTCCGTACTGGCGGCACGGTGGCACAGTGGTTGGGGCGGCACGGTGGCACAGTGGTTAGCACTGCTGCCTCACAGCGCCAGGGACCTGGGTTCAATTCCCGCCTCAGGCGACTGACTGTGTGGAGTTTGCACGTTCTCCCCGTGTCTGCGTGGTTTTCCTCCGGGTGCTCCGGTTTCCTCCCACAGTCCAAAGATGTGCGGGTTAGGTGAATTGGCCATGCTAAATTGCCCGTAGTGTTAGGTAAGGGGTATATGTATGGGTGGGTTGCGCTTCGGCGGGTCGGTGTGGACTTGTTGGGCCGAAGGGCCTGTTTCCACACTGTAAGTAATCTAAAAAAAAATCTAACCCTTCGAAGAGCATCCCGCCTCGACCCACTCCCTTATCCCTGTATTTCCCATGGCTAATCCACCTAGCCTGCCCATCCCTAGATACTATGGGCAATTTAGCATATCCAATTCACCTAACCTGCACATCTTTGGATTGTGGGAGGAAACCAGAGCATCTAGAGGAAACCCACACAGTCACAGGGGGAATGTGCAAACTCCACACAGACAGTCGTCCGAGGATGGAATCTAACCTGGGTCGCTGGCACTGTGAGGCAGCAGTGCTAATCACTGAGCCACCATACCGCCCTACATTAACAAGTTCAAGTGTACATGTATACAACAGCAGACCAGTTAAATGGTGAAGAAACAAGTGATTGTTTGGGTAGGTTAGGGTGAAGGTTTAGGAAGTCTGAAGGGAACAAGGGTGTGATAGGAAACAATCTTCTAGGAGAAAGTGAGGACTGCAGATGCTGGAGATCAGAGCTGAAAATGTTTTGCTGGAAAAGCACAGCAGGTCAGCCAGCATCCAAGGAGCAGGAGAATCGACGTTTCGGGCATGAGCTCATGCCCGAAACATCAATTCTCCTGCTCCTTGGATGCTGCCTGACCTGCTACGTTTTTCCAGCAACACATTTTCAGCTGTGATAGGAAATACATGGTATTACAAAGTTAAAGCAATGGAGAGCACAGTGGTAGCTGAGGGAGATTGATTATGGAAGATATGAACAATCATGGATAGATAAAGTGGGAAGGAAGCTATTGAGAAATATTCTTTCCATTGAGCCCTCATAAAATTTAGTTTGAAACTATCAGTGTTTCTTTAACCCATCACCTTACACTGTGCCCTCTTTCATTGTCACTGGGACAAAAAACAGAGATTACATCTGAAAAAGACAAGAAAACAGAGAAAAAATGTTGAGGACAATCAGAAATAAAGGAGAAGATAGAAAACAAAGCAATAATACTGAGATGGTAGAAATAAGTTTTAAATTCTGCAATGATTCTGTAATCTCACCAGAAATTGTCTAATGTATACATGGACAAACCTGATGAGGACAAAATCAGAGTCAAATGTAAGTTAACTTTGTTTTCTTTAGAATGACGGTAAGCCTGTAATTCTCCAATATTGCTACTGACCTTCCCATGATGTATTCTACATCCTGCTTTAGCCTGTCATGTGCACAATCATCAACAAACTTGTTTGTAAATGGGCTTCTTAAAAATCTCCAGAAAAATGGACAACTTTGGGAAAAAGAAGTCTCATGGGAAGAAGGAGTAGACAGACAAAGGATTGTGGGCAAAATACTTCATTCCATGTAAATACTTCCTTGTTTGATCTTGAAGAATATAGAAAGTAAAATAGTGTCAAAATTGAAAACTGGAATAAAACTAGAATGTTATAGAAATAGTCAGGAGGGCAGCCAACATTGTTACAGTAGGATATAGAGCTGACAGCCAGAGTCTTCTTACCCCAAAGCTGTTGAGCTTGGAGACCTGACATGTAATTTATTAGGAGGGGCTGTGTTGTATTTATTCTCCACCACCTTTCTGCCTCCACCGGGATTAGTTTCTGGGCAGCAAGTCACATTGTTGATCTTTCCTTCCCAACACCAGTTGAGAAGGGAAGTAGCGAGTTAAGGAGCACTTAAAGGCCTCAGTCCAATGTCACTGGGATTAACCCAGCTGCAGATGGCTTTGACATTGGTCACAATAGCTGCTACTCTGTAGGCAATTTGTCAGCTTCGGGGTGGCATGGTTCCTCAAGCAAAGCTAATCAATATCTGACTGAGGGGCAGGAATGCCCACTAGGAGCCAAGACCTGCCCTTCCATCTGACATCCTGGACTTCTCTCTTTGTGACCTCAACACGATCATTACTCTCCCAAGCTCACTTACTTTTGCGCTGGATCCTCCCTGATCATAGGTCTTTATGGGTGTTCTTCTGATAGCAACTATAGCCTCCTCTGTGCTGCTGCTGCTGAGTAAGTGTAAGAGCTGCTGACCTCTATTTGGCAGATGGCTCAGGGGGTCCTTCTCTTAAAGAAGGTCTCTTTCTGGCAGAGACCTCCAGTGCCTCAATAACATTCTGCCCATGTTTTAGGTTAATGACCATTTGTCAGATTGTTTCTGATGGAAAGTCATCAAATTGAAACCTAAATCCTGTTTCTCTCTACATAGGTGTCACCTGACCCTCTGAGTATTTCCAACATGTTTTTGTTATTGAGGTTGCTCAAGATGAAGAATTTGTCAAAAATACAAAAGCTGAACTGTGTGCTTGTTCTTGTAGTTTTGGGCATCAATCACCATTATTGTCATTTGTACAGTTCTGAGACTTGAAATGGTAGTCTAAGCTGGCGTATTGTATAGAATTTAGGCTATATGTTCAGTGGTGCTGTCGTACAGATGGGAAGATAAACCAAGGCTTCACCTCTCCTTTTAGGTGGGTGTAGAAGATCCTATTGCACAATTCAAAAAATTGGTGCAGTGACCAACATTCTTTCAACCCAACTAGTGTTAACACTCGTTTTCTTGCAATCTATTCCACAGCTCTTTCTGCTGGGCAGCAGGTTTCAAAATCTCAACAAAAAATGCAGATGCTGCGAATCTGAAACAAAAACAGAATTTGTTGGAGAAACTCAGCAGGTCTGGCAGCATCTGTGGAGAGAAATCAGAGTTAACATTTTGGGTCTATTGATCCTTCTTCAGAAAGTTTCAATGTTTCCCTGCCTTCACTGAGAAAACGATTGAGGAAAACCCAAGCCAAACTCTTTCTGACTGGAGAAATGCCATAAAATGCATTGTTAACATATGTATGGGTTCTTCATTGATATACCCATAGACTCAATGGACTGCCATTGTTTGTACATGGCGATAAAATTTATTGACATCTTCTGATTCAAATGTTTTCCGTTCTCCTTCATGCTTTCCTGTTCATTGATATGACTTCCACATGGAATGAAGCCAGATTTGTAGAAATTGTTAATTGTACCACCTTAGCCATAGTTTCTTCAGTGATACTGGATAAATGCAATGTCTCTACATTACTGAAATCTGCAGAAACCCGTACTCAATTCTCTCATAAAGCTGGAACCATAAAATGTGCACTTTGACACTTAATAATTTGTACTAATCTTGGAAACCGAAGAGAGACTGGTTAGGTAAGGAAACCTGCATTTCCTGAAATTCAAAAACTTAATTTACCATCTCTGGCAAATAACTTTTAGTCGTTTTTTTTTCCGATACTGCTCCCAAGTTCTGCCATCTAGTCCTACGCTGTTTTATTTTTATTAGTAATTTAAATAATTCTTTTATTTTGGATTACAAAGCCATGTGTACTACTGCAGGCCGAATTTTTTTTTAAGAGTGATCTGAAGTTGACGATCCCAATTGAAACATAGTCTGGAATAAAGCTGCAAACTGATCTAATGAAACTCTTTTACTTACTGTTGAATTAGATATCACGTAACACTTTGCGTTGTGCAATATTATCATTTTCCTGCCTGCAATCACAAACTGTTTAGGCAGAGTTGTCCCACTCAATTTTGTCATCTGAATGTGTCTAACCAGCAGTTACTGCATTTCACTGTCTGGGGGATGGCAAACCAACTGTTTGCTGTTACAAAGCAATGATATGGTAGGGGGTAGGTAGGGGGGGAAGAGTAGCTGGAGAAATGTAACTGATTGATTTAGCCTTCATTTCCCAAAATGAAAGGTGAGGCTGCATCATTCATTTAACTTTTCTTTGCGTTCATCAAGTGTACTTATGTTTCCAGCATAACCTCTATTTTTCCTTCTTTACAAAGCCAGAGCATAGACACTGGGGAATCTCTCAAGGAAATTGAGCTACAGGAAGCTATCCAACAACACAGTTGTACAATTTTCTGAATAATTTCTTAATTCATAACATGGATTATTTTACTTGTTCCTACATTTGAGCTATCTCTGAAATACACTTCACTACATTTATCATGTTCACTGCACTTAGCTTTGGCTGCTCATCAAATATTCTTTCCACTCGTCTGGAAATTAATAGGAAAATGCTTTACAATTACATTCTTTGTGTATATGATTGAAATGTTTATACCTCAGTATACCCTTTGAGGCCTCACTTCAACAATTCACTGACAATAAGGTTAACTATAGAAGGCAAAATTAACTTTTTGTGAACCTTTATACCTAGAGCCAGATTTAATGCAGCCCTGCATGTCAGAATGCACAGACCTGATCCTATGAGAAAGGTTCCTGTGTCAGACTCTCCGAATAGGAAAATACACCTGATTAGTTCAGAGGTTAGGAAGAACTAATGCAGGATTCCCAAATTCCCAACTGCCAGTTATCACATAAGAACTTCCCTGATGCATTTCGGGTGAAAGCCCTTCATAAGGAATGAGGGTGGGGATGGAGAGAAAAATAGGAGGGGGCTGGGGCTGGGGTAAAGGTAGCTGAGAGTGCAGTAGGTGGATGGAGGTGGGGGGTGAAGGTGATAGGTCAAAGTGGAGGGTGGTGCAGATAGGTGGGAAGGAAGATTGACAGGTGAGACAGGTCATGAGGACAGTGCTGAGCTGGAAGGTTGGAACTGGGGTTAGGTGGGGGGAGAGGAAATGAGGAAACTGATGAAGTCCACATTGATTCCCTGGTGTTGAAGGGTCCCAAGGTGGAACATGAGGCGTTCTTCATCCAAGTGTCGGGTGGTGAGGGAGTGACAGTGGAGGAGGCCCAGGAGTGGGAAGGGGAGTTGAAATATTCAGCCACAGGGTGATGGGGTTGATCGGTGCAAGTGTTCCGAAGATGTTATCTGAAGCGCTCTGCGAGAAGGCAGCTGGTCTCCCCATTGTAGAGGGGACTGCATCGGGAGCAACGGATACAATAAATGACGTGTGGAAGTGCAGGTGAAACTTTGATGTATCTGGAAGGCTCATTTGGGGCCTTGGACGGAGGTGAGGGGGGATGTGTGAGCATAGGTTTTGCAATTCCTGCAGTGGCAGGGGAAAGTGCCGGGAGGGGAGGGTGGGTAGTTGGGGGTATGCATTTGACCAGGTGGTCGTGGAGGGAATGGTCGTTGTGGAAAGTGGATAGTGATGGAGAGGCAAATATATCCCCGGCGGTGGGGTCCATTTGTAGGTGGTGGAAATGTTGGTGGATGATGTGATTTATGTGGAAGTTGGTGGGGTGGCAGGTGACGACCAAGGGGGTTCTGTCCTTTTTGCGGTTGGAGGGGTGAGATTTAAGGGTGGAGGTGTGGTACATGGATGAGATGCATTGGAGGGCATCTTCAACCACATGGGAGGGGAAGTCTTCTTGGGAGCAGATGCGGGAGAGTTGGAGGCATTGGGAGTACGGAATAGCATTTTTGCAGGAGGTCAGGTGGGAGGAGATGTAATCCAGGTAACTGTGGGAGCGGGTGGGTTTGTAAAAAAATTTCAATGTTGATTCAGTCATTGTTGATGGAGATGGGGAGGTCCAGGAAGGGGAGGGAGATGTCAGAGATGGTCCAGGTGTATTTAAGGTCAGGTGGAATCTGTTGGTGAAGTTGATGAACTTTTCAACTTCCTTGTGGGAGCACGAAATGGCACCAAATGCAGTCATCAATGTAGCTGAGGAAGAGATGGGGAGTGGTGCTGGTGTAACTCTGGAAGATGGACTGTTCTATGTAGCCAACAAAGAGGCAGGCATAGCTGAGGCCCATGTGGTGCCCATAGCTACCCCTTTCACCTGGAGGAATTTGGGGTATTTCAAGGAGAAATTGTTGAGGGGAGGATCATCCTCATGACTTGTCCCACCTGTTCATCTTCCTTCCCACTTATCTGCTCCACCCTCCGCTCCGACCTATCACCTTTACCCCCACCTCCATTGCACTCTCACCTTCTCTCTAGCCCTACCTCCCTCCCATTTATCTCTCCACCCCCAAGGCTCTCAGCCACATTTCTAATGAAGGGCTTTTGCCTGAAACGTTGATTTTTTCCTGTTCCTCGGATGCTGCTTGACCTGCTGTGCTTTTTCAGCATCACTTTAATCTTGACTCTCCAGCATCTCCAGTACCCACTTCTGTGTAGATCAGCGAGGCTCCACCCTGGAGGCTTCCTGCCTCTATTCCTGATGAAGGGCTTTTGCTCGAAACGTCGTTTTTCTTGCCTTGAAGAAGTTATCTCCTCTCTCCACAAGAATCTCAGTGAGTCTCTCTCTCTCTCTCTCTCTCTCTCTCACTGCAACCCCCAGGTCTTGTACTTTTTGCTACCTTCTCCCCAGCAACCCTCCCCCATTTATCTCTCTACTCTGGAGGCTTCCTGCCTCTACTCCCGATGAAGAGCTTTTGCCTGAGACATCGATTTTCCTGCTCCTCAGATGCTGCCTGATGTGCTGTGCTTTTCCAGCACCACTGTGATCTAAACTCTGGTTTCCAGCATCTGCAGTCCTCACTTTTGCCCACTTCTGTATAGCCAGAGTAAACCTTCTTATTACTCGTGGTGTGGAGAATTCATTTTTGGAATTTATGCAACATAGCTTTCTGGAGCAATATGGTCAGGAACCAACAAGGAAATAGGCCCCTCTGAATCCAGGTCCTTGGGGCTAAACAGTTAGCATTGTGCATCTCCCATTTTCGAGATGTAGGCAGGCTTTAAATAATGCAGGATTATCCTGTTGAGGTATTTACGCACTCATCATGCGTATAGTGGGCTGTACACTACAACTAGTGTAAATGTGCAAGCAGCATGAATATTTTGTGCTGCCTGTGTCACAACCAGTGGGCCTGGTTAATTAGGATCCCCGCCTGTTTCTGGGACTGATTCAATTTTGTTGCCAATCTTCAGGAATGGTCAAAAAATATTAACCTAAATAGCACAAATATAAAACTATGACAGTAATTAACACATACAAAACAGGATATACAAAAGAGAGTACATTTCAGCTGATTTCCTAGTCTCTGGTCAAATCCAGGCAGACACCTTGCAGTAGAGAGTTTGAAAGAGGTAGAGAATTGTGTGTTATTTTAAATGACAGACTGGTGAAAAACCATTGCTGATGGCTTTTCAAAAAGGCTAAGTTAATAAAGTCAAACTCCCACGAAAAGGATCATGTCGAAGAATTAAAAATACAAGGAAAGGAAGCATATGTAACATCACACTAGATAGAAGTCTACATCAGTAATGTTTTATTTTTGACTTAACCCTTAAACCATGAGTACTTTCACAAAACGCCCAATTGCCTTAGTCAGCTGATCAATGACAGAATTGTACCAGCCTATGGTAGCAGGTTGGCAGGTATGGGGACCAATACAGTCATGGGGTCTGATTATCTCCCACGTGCAATCATACCACCTTGGGCATTTTACTGATGATCAGACAGGGTGTGGAGACACTACCTCCTACAGCCAATTTACATAATGAAAAGCCCAATTAGGGCTCAGTTGTTGTTTTGCTGATGGGACAGCTGGCCAACATCAGTGTGGGAAGGCTGCCAGATAAATGAAGTGAAGGGATAGTTTAATAAGAAGGAGCCGCAGGCAGGGCTGGTACCCATATGAATTCTGAAAAAGCATTTACAGGATAGTCAGAGTTGAAAAGGATGGTAGAGGAAAAGCATAGCAGGCCAGTTGGCATCTGAGGAGCAGGAGAGTCGATGTTTCAGGCTGGAAATGAGCCTGCTCCTCAGATACTGCCTGAGTTTCTGTGCTTTTCCAGCACCACCCTTTTTGAGGAGGTTTGACAGTCCAATTAGATTAGATTCCCTACAGTATGGAAACAGGCCCTGGCCGTGTACTCGGCAGCATCTTCCGCCAGGATCAACTGGGGCAAATGTTCCGGACTACTGGTGGGTCCGTGGCGGGTGGACTCCCTGCCGGAGGAGTTTCGGGGGTTCAGCTGGAGCACCACCCATCTCCTCTACCTGGGGTTCTACCTTAGCCCGACCGAGGAATCCTGGCCAGCCAACTGGCAGGAGCTGGAGGCCAAAGTCTCAGCTCGCCTAGGCCGCTGGATAGGACTGCTCCGAGTGCTATCTTACAGGAGCCGAGTGCTGGTCATAAACCAGCTGGTGGCCGCCATGCTGTGGTACCGGCTGGTCACTTTGGTCCCTCCTCCTGGCTTTGTCGCTGACATCCAGAGAACGTTGGTCGACTTCTTCTGGGACAAAAAGATGCACTGGGTTGCTGCACAGGTTCTGAATCTCCCTATTGAGGAGGGCGGTCAGTCGCTGGTGTGCGTCCGCACCCAGGTCGCGACCTTCCGCCTTCAGACCTTGCAGCGATACCTTTACGTCGAGCCTCCTCCTAGGTGGTGCGCCCTGGCGATGTATTTTTTCCGCCAGGTGCGTAACCTCAACTACGACACGCAGCTCCTGTTCGTCAACCGTGATGGTTTGGAGGTCACCCTCAAGGTGCTGCCTGTCTTTTAGCAGGACCTGATCACTGTCTGGAGCATGGTCGAATCGCGTCGCGCCTACCCTCCGGCAGGAGTAGCGGCTGTTGTCAGGGAGCCATTGTTCAGGAATCCGCACCTCCATGCTCGCGGGTTCGAGTGGCTGTCGGAGGGGAGGGCCGTGGCAGCGAGGGTGACCAGGGTCGGGGACGTGCTGGGTGCCGGGGGCCTGGGCTGGACGTTGCCGCAAGACATAGCGAGCGGGACAGCGGTAGACGTCCGGTACGTGGCCACCGCCATCCAACACCTTAAAATGGCGGTGCTCGGACCCGACGTAGTGCACCAGTTGGAGGACGCTCAGGTGTGCGGTGGGATCCCGTCTGCGCTCACCCCAGCCCGGACGGAATTTCACATTGGCCCCAAGGTCCCGTACTTCCCGCGGGAGCCTGTGCCCCACAACCTGAGCCGCCTCCGAAATTTTAATTTTGTCCCATTCAAGGACGTTAAAAGGCGTGCCCTGTATCGACTGCTGCTGCACACCGTCCACATCTTCTCCCTCATCCACCGCCCGGACATGCCCTGGCGTGCCCATTTGCCACCGGGAGGTGGGGATCCCCAGTGGAGGGCCCTCTACGCAGGAGTCCTCCCCCTTTCTCTCGGGGATCTGGGGTGGAGGGTGCTGCATGCAGCAGTCCCCTGCAACCGCAGATTGCGGTGGATCACGGACTCCCAACCCAACTGCTTGTTCTGTGGTGCTGTGGAGTCCGTGGACCATGTGTATATTGGGTGTGGGCGTTTGCAGTTCCTCTTTGATTTTCTGAAAAACCTTCTCCTCTGTTTTTGGTTGCACTTCAGTCCCACGCTTCTGATCTTCGGGCACCCGGTGCGAAGGAGGGAGGGCAGGTCTGAAGACCTCCTCGTGGGTCTGCTCCTGGGCCTGGCCAAACTGGCCATATAAACAGGTCCAGGCAGCGGGCTGTGGAGGGGGTCGTTAGGGCTGACTGCCTGCCCCTCTTCCGCGGTTACGTTAGGGCCCGGGTGTCCTTGGAGAAGGAGTACGCGGTGTCCACCAACACCCTGGAGTTGTTCAGGGAGAGGTGGGCGCCGCAGGGAGTGGAGTGCATCATTTCCCCCTCCAACGCTATTTTGATTTAGTCCCTGCCCTCCCCTTCACTGTTTGATCACACAGCATTGCCCTCTTTGATGTGAAGGGCACTGCTTGTCACTGGCCACTCGGGTGTTTTCCTATTTTCCTGGTGGTGGAAATTGAACAAAGATTTGTGCACTTTGTGTCTCTCACTGTGTCTCACACCTGCACACACGCACTATGGGTGCTGGGGGAAAAAAATTTTAAAAATGGAAACAGGCCCTTGGGCCCAACAAGTCCACACCGACCTTCCGAAGAGTAACCCACCCAGTTCCATTCGCCTACCCTATATTTAATTGCATATAACACTATAGGCAATTTAGCATGGCCAATTCACCTAACCTGCACATCTTTGGACTGTGGGAGGAAACTGGAGCCCCCGGAGAAAACCCACACAGACACAAGGAGAATGTGCAAACTCCACACCGACAGTCACCCGAGGCTGGAATCAAACCCGGGTCCCGGGCACTCTGAGGCAGCAGTGCTAACCACTGAGCTACTGTGCTACCCCTCCTTAGCCTGGTAAAATTTTCAAGTAATTGTTTGCTTGCCAATAGAGCTGTCAAGGTCCCCTGTAATCTACAGTAGACAGCAGCTCTCCTGATTTCTGTTATTTTTAAATTAACCTATTTTTCTAATCAGTCTGTTCAGAGATGTTATTATACACCTCTGGAGCAGATTTGATGTGCTTCTAATCCTGTGATTCGACTAGAGGCACCTGGAGACTTTTAATCCGGAGCATCATTGATTGGACAGTGGTCAACAGGTGGCTAATTAGGAGGCCCGTGGTAAATTCCTGAGCAAATCACCAGGGCAACAAGTGCAGGATCGAGATCTATGTTTACCCAATCCCCTCAAAAAATTCAACCTATGTGTTTTTGACTAATATTCCACTGATGAAAACAAATCTTACAATAAGAAACTTGCTGAAATATTCAAAGTAATTTTGATGCTGCTAAATTATAAGTTGTTTGCTTTGTCCTATTTTTAACCTGAATCATTATTTTTCACTTTTTCTCTCCATTCATATTTCAACTTTAACTTCTCTCTTCTACCTTTCTTTCTTCACTTCATTCTTTTATTTACTTTTTTCTTCTCTGCTTACAAAAACATTTTATGCACTAAATTAAACATTGAAATTTTCAATTTCCAATGTGATGCAACTGATTTTTTTCAATGTATTATTTTTATAATTTATGCATCTTGACTAAAATTGTTCGCAAGTTGAATATCGATGAATACCATTCATAAGAACTTTGTTTTCCTACAGCTACCAGGAGAGACTAATATTATAGGGATAAAAGACAAAAAGGGCCCAGTTGCATCCTATCCAGGTAAGCCTTTTGATTGTACTAAAGCTACTATTAAAAATAATACTTGTATTGCAGTTTCTGGTAATAGGGACATCTACAATTAGCACAATTAAATGACCCATTTCATCAATTTCACAAAACCAAATGTTTAACTTGTAAAACCAACTTGAAAGAAATACTGTTCCCCATTGTCTAATGTTTCAGTTAATGGCATAGTTTACCTTTAAGACATGCTGAGGCGTATTTTCTGATTGACATTATTCCTGTAAGAACACTTATACTTTTGTGAACTCTTATATGAGTTGATTCTTGTTGCCCTCAAATTTTAAGAAAATCATATTTAATTTTCAATTTACGTTGAAACTAGAAGAACATGGGAGGAGATTGTGATAAGTTTATCATTGTTCTTATTTATTGAATCCTGACTTTGTAGCTGTTTTTCGCAAGAAAATGCCAAATTACTCCAAAATGAATCAGTTAAATGTACTGACTACAGTTTAAGCAAGGTTGCTAAAGAATTGTGCCATCAGCTACTTCAAGTGGTTGGAACCTCCCTGTTGATGCCTATCTATAATATTATAATTATCTGTAATAGTCCATTAGAACTTTTGCCTGAAGCCATAGATTAACAACTATTCAACATCACAGTCACGTTCCAGACTATAGACCTCGCATTTAGCAATGCTAAGTGCTGAAAGGGATCTTTGTATCAACATACTGCACACATTGCTGAACTTTTGTTAGGTTAACACCATTCAGTCCTTGTTTTCCCCATCAGTGAGAAGTGTCATCGAGCTACAGAAGCATACAGCACAGAAATGAGCTGTTGGTCCAACACATCCATGCTGACCAGGTTACCTCAAACAGAATTAGTCCCATTTGCCTGTGTTTGGGCCATATCCCTCGAAACTTTTCTTATCCCTGTCACGTGTCCAATATCTTTTAAATGTTGAAATTGTACCCACCTCTACTATCTTCTCTGGCAGCTTGTTCCATATGCAACCACCCTCTGTGTGAAAAAAAATTGTCTCCTAGGTCCCTCCTAAAGCTTTCCCGTCACCTTAAACCTACGCCCTCTTGTTTTGGACTCCACTGCCCTGGGAGGTTAGTCATCCTTTCTATGCCTCATCAGCCCTCATGCCTGATGAACGGCTTATGCCTGAAACGTTGAATTTCCTGTTCCTTGGATGCTGCCTGACCTGCTGCGCTTTTCCAGTAACAAATTTTCAGCATCCTTTCAATGCCCCTCATTATTTTATAAATCTCTATAACGTCATCCCCTGGCCCCCTACACTCCAGAGGAAATGTTTCAGCCTGTCCAGCTTCTGCTTGTAACTCAAACTTTCCAGCCTTGGTAACATCACTTGTAAATCTTTTTGCACCCTTTCCAGTTTAATAACATTCTTCTTACAACAGGTCAGAGATTAGGCCACGTTTGGAGTACTGTGTTCATTTTTGGTTCCCTCCCAAAGAAGGATGTTGTGAAACTTGTATGGGTTCAGAAAAGACTTACCAGGATATTGCCAGGGTTGGAGGATTTGAGCTATAGGGAGAGGTTGAATAGATTGGGGCTGTTTTCCCCAGAGTGTCAGAGGCTGAGGGTGACCTTATGGAAGTTTATAAAATCATGAGGGGTATAGATAGGGTGAATGGACAAGGTCCTGGGGTGGGGGAGTCTAAATCTAGGAAGCCTAGGTTTTTGGTGAGAGGGGAAAGATTTTAAAAGGGACCTAATAGACAGTTTTTCAACAGTGTTTGTATGGAATGAGCTATCAGAGAAAGTGATGGAGACGAGTACAACTACAACATTTAAAACGCATCTGGATGGATATATGAATAGGAAGTGGTTCGAGGGATATAGGCCAAATGCTGGCAGATAGAACTAGATTAATTTAGGATTTCAGATCAGCATGGATGAGTTGGACTGAAGGGTCTCTTTCTGTGCTGTACATTTCTATGACTCTACTTATATGCAATGCTCCAAATGTGGCCTTGCGAATTGTCTTATACAGTTGTAACATAACATAACAACTCCTGTCCTCAAATGCTCTGACTGATAAAGACAACTGTTCTAAATGCCGCTTTCACTACCCTTTTTATCTGTGATGCCACTTTCAAGGAACTATGTACCTGCATCCCAAGGTCTTTCTCTTGACAACAGCCCCCTCCCATAAACTGTTTAAGTCTTGCTCTGATTTGTCTTGCCAAAATGCAACACCTCATTTATCTGAATTAACTTCCAAATACCATTCCTCTGTCCATTGGCCAGGATCAAGATCCCTCTGTATTCTTAGAATATCTTCTTTGCTACCCACTATACCACCAAGTTTGCTGTCATCCACAAAGTTACTAACCATGCCTCCTATATTTGTTTATATAAATGATGAACAACAGTGGACCGAGCCCTAATACTTGGAACACACTGCTGGTCACAGATCTCCAGTCTTAACAACAGCCTTCTACCACCACCCTCTGTCTCATAGCGTCAAGCTAATTTTGTATCCAATTGGCTAGCTTCACTATGACAGTCCCCTGGAGAATTCTCCTACTCTGTAACTGTTCTCAGAAGTAAAACTTTGTTTTGGATTTTTTTGACTATGAATGCCTGAATCCTATCTTTAATGGCTTCAATTTAAACTGCTGTTTGAACCCTTTGGCACAAATTTCTGTGGATATGCATTTCTAGCTTCCCCTATCTCTCAACATTCAAACCAATGTTATGTGGCCTCCAGCAGCAGGTGGTAACAGTGAGGGAAGCACCAAACAGTTAAGTGGGACCCTGTCTTGAGGAAAAGGAGCCTTTGTCAGAATGAGGTATCTTGAGGAGAAAGAGAGACAGGCAAAGGATTTTGTCAATGAGATATCAATTACAGACTTAATTTCATGTAAATTCTCTGTTTTCTTAGTTTAACTTTAATTTCGCTTCATAATTGTAAAGACTCGATGCCTTTAGAATAAAGAATCCATGCTACATGACTTCTAGGTTACTTATGAGCTTTTGTCTCTCATAACACTAACATTAAGCCTGACCAGCATTCTACGTGGTCAATTATAAGATTTCTTTTTCAGCACTCTCCATGCGAATCAATTTGGGACATACTGTGTTTCTTGATTCTTTGAACTTTTTGACAATTGAGAAAGTAACCAGAACTAAGGGATTCAGGCATCTGCAGTCAAAAGATAGTTAATTAAAGTTTAATGTATAAGAATAGACGCTGCTCATGAAAATTCATTAGAGGACTGGCATTCTTAGACCGATCTCTTCAGAAGTAAATAACATTTTAGATTGATGTGTTTTCAAGTAAAATTCTTTGGGAAGTAAGAATTAAAACTGACTGCTATTCATCCATCTAAGATTCACACTGCAAAGAAAAACTCTTTCAAGATCAATCCATGTAATTGAAATCAAGACTCCCCTTGGGCTCTACACATCTCCAAGACCATATAGCTTACCCTGGGTAGTTCTGAAACTGACAATTAGATTTGTTACTTCTCATTGGTAATTTCTTATTTGATCTAATCAAGTAAAACCAGTTTCATAATCCTTCTGGATTTATTGCTTATAGTTCTGAATGCCAAACCAAATATCCTTATTTGTAAGGATTGCAGTCATCCCATCCCTAGTTTAGTGTTAACTCTTAAATCAAAATGACTCCAATCTTGTTATAGACTCCAAATTTAGTTTAATTGTGTTTGACTTATTTTCTCCAGTTAAAATTTAATTTCAATATTAAATATTATAAACAAAAAACTCTGGCCTTGAATGTGGAAATCACAGTGAGATTCAGATTGGGGAACTGTGATACATAAAATTGAATTGCTGGAAAATCTCAGCAATGCAGTTTTGAGAGGACTGCAATGTCAGATGTGTCATTTTCAGATGGGATGTGAAACAGATCCTGACTGCCAGGTCAAGTAAATGTAAAGATACCATGGCACTATTTTGAAGAAGAACAGGAGAGTTAATCCAATGGCCTGGCATGTCTATCAGCCAATCAACATCATAAGAGACACACTACCATATGATTACCCATCTTTATTATAAAAGATATAACAGCAGGATATAAATGTGAGTCTATCATGCCAACGCAAGCAAAGCAGGAACAAATAGAAACAACTCTATACCCATCCCAAGGATGCTGGGTAATCCAAGATGGAGGACGGGAAAAAGATGTGGCTGTCAGAGCTGCTCCTTTTTTGAGGTATTTTATGTGTTGGAGGTGATGTTCTCAAATTCAGGGAGCAGTAGTTACTGATTTACTGTTGCATTGTTTTGGAACTTTGGGGGAAAAAGATCGAAACAATGGCAATTTTAAAAAGGTGGAAGAGAACAAAGGCAGTGACTACATGGTCAGTAAGAGAGAGAAAGAAACCCACACTGCTGTTTGGCACAGCAGTGAATCTGCACAGCCACTGCATTTGTGTTTGAGTGCATGTATTTCTGGACATCAGAATGTGTCTATGAAAAATGAACAAATAGAAAAATTCACAGCTCACCTTGGAAGAACATACATGGGAGAGCTCACAGCACAGGAGTAGATAAATGCATGGCTTTTAGGTGTAACATTGCTGTCATTTTTTAAATAGTGAGTAGAGTGGGTTATTTTTGTTATGTGTCTTCTTGTGATCTGTCTCTTGATTAAAATTTAAAAATACAAAACAAAGGTACTAAAGACATTTGGATGGGTATATGAATAGGAAGGGTTTGGAGAGATATGGACCAGGTGCTGGCAGGTGGGACTAGATTGGGTTGGGATATCTGGTCAGCATGCATGGGTTGGACTGGAGGGTCTCTGTTTCAGTGCTATACATCTCTATGACTCTATAAGTTAGCCAGGAGCACTGTTTTTTAGAGCAGTAAGACTGTGCTATTTTCTGTAGATTGTTAAGGTGCAAAGATAGCCTTTAGTAATGTGATGTGCTCTTCCTGTTGGATGTGGGAGATTAGGGGAAATTTCCATGTTCCAAATGATTCTATCTGCAATAAGTGTTTTTGGTTGTGAATCCTGTCATATCGCATGGATCGGTTGGAATGGCAGTTTGAGGCGATGAAGAATTTACAGGAGCTAGGGGGTGTGAAGGGAGAAAAACCGCAGATGCAGTCAGGCAGATGGGTTAACTTCAGGAAAGATAGGAGAGGGAGGAAAGTAATGCAGGCGTCTCCTGTGGTTATCCCCTTCTCAAACAAGTATGTTGCTTTGGAATATGTGGGGGGTGATGGACTCTCAGGGGAATGTAGCATGAACAGCCAGGTTTCTGGCATTGAAACAGCTCTAGTGTGATAAGGAGTACATTCAGGTTCCAAGCGAATGATTGTAATAGGGAACTCTCTACTCAGGGGCACAGACAGATGTTTCTGTGGCCGACAGTGAGAAATCAGAATGGTGTGTTGCCTCCCTAGTGCCAGGAGCAAGGATATCTCTGAGAGAGTGCAGAATATTCTCATAGGGGAGAGAGATGAGCAGGAGACTGTTGTACACATTGGAACTAATGACATAGGAAGGGAAAAGGATGAGATTCTGAAGGGAGAATATAGGAAATTAAGCAGGAATTCAAAAAGAAAGTCCTTAAGAGTAGTAATATCTGGATTACTGCAGATGCCATGAGCTAGTAAGGGTAGGAATAGGAAGATAGAGCAGATGAATGTGTGGCTGAGGAGCTGGTGCAAGGGAGAAGGGTTCACATTTTTGGATTCATTGGAATCTTTTCTGAGGTAGAAGTGACCGGTATAAGAAGGACAAATTGCACCTGAATTGGAAGGGGACTAATATACTGGGAGAGAGATTTGCTAGAGTTGCTTTGGAGGATTTAAATTAGTAAGGTGGGAGTGTGGGACTCAGTGAGGAAAGAGATCAGTCTGAGACTGGTACAGTTGGGAAAAGGAGCAATTCAAACAGTCAAGGCAGGCAGGGACAAAGCAGAGAATGACATAAATTAAACTGCATTTCTTTCAATGCAAGAGGACTAACAGGGAAGGCAGGTGAACTCATTACATGGTTAGGAACATGGGACAAGGATATCATAGCAATTATGGAGATGTGGCTCAGGGATGGGCAGGACTAGCGGTTTAATGTTGCAGGGTACAAATGCTATAGGAAGAATAGAGGTGGGAGGAGGAGGTGTAAAGTGAAAGAAAGGAGGCGTGTGTGGCACTTTTGATCAGGGATAACATTACTCATTACTTGGGAGGATATTCCTGGGAATATGTCAGGGAAGTTATTTGGGTGGAACTGAGAAATAATAAAGGGGTGTGCCTTATTTGGATTGTGCTATAGACCTGAAAATGTGTTGCTGGAAAAGCGCAGCAGGTCAGGCAGCATCCAAAGAGCAGGAGAATTGATGTTTTGGGCATGAGCCCTTCTTCAGGAATGAGGAGAGTGTGCCAGGCAGGCTAAGATAAAAGGTAAGGAGGAGGAACTTGGGGGAGGGGCGTTGGAAATGCGATAGGTGGAAGGAGGTCAAGGTGAGGGTGATAGGCCGGAGTGGGGGTGGGGGCGGAGAGGTCAGGAAGAAGATTGCAGTTTAGGAAGGCGGTGCTGAGTTTGAGGGATTTGACTGAGACAAGGTGGGGGGAGGAGAAATGAGGAAACTGGAGAAATCTAGGATCATCCCTTGTGGTTGGAGGGTTCCTAGGTGGAAGATGAGGCGCTCTTCCTCTAGCCGTCGTGTTGCTATGGTCTGGCGATGGAGGAGTCCAAGGACCTGCATGTCCTTGGTGGAGTGGGAGGGGGAGTTAAAATGTTGAGCCACGGGGTGGTTGGGTTGGTTGGTCCGGGTGTCCCAGAGGTGTCCCAGAGTTGTTCCCTGAAACGTTCCGCAAGTAGGCGGCCTGTCTCCCCAATATAATGGAAGCTACAGTGGATGCAGTAAATGATGTGTGTGGAGGTGCAGGTGAATTTGTGGCAGATATGGAAGGATCCCTTGGGGCCTTGGAGGGATGTAAGGGGGGAGGTATGAACGCAAGTTTTGCATTTCTTGCAAAACATCGAAACATCGATTCTCCTGCTCTTTGGATGCTGCCTGACCTGCTGCGCTTTTCCAGCAACACATTTCCAGCTCTGATCTCCAGCATCTGCAGTCCTCACTTTCTCCTTGTGCTATAGACCCCCTAATAGTCAATGGGAAATTGAGAAACTAATTTTGTAAGGAGATTTCAATTATCTGTAAGAATAATAGGGTGGCTATAGTAGGGGGTTTTAACTTACCAAACATAGACTGGGACTGCCATTATGTTAAGGATTTAAATGATTCTGTATGTACATGTACCTCTTAGAGAAGGTGCAAATAGGGAAATAAGGACAACTTGGTGACTACGTTGTCAGTGGAGAAGCACTTTGAGGCCAGCGACCATTATTCCATTAGTTTTAAAATAGTGATAGAATAGCATAGACTAGATCTAAAAGTTAAAGTCATAAATTTCAGGAAGGCCAAATTTGACAGTATTAGGCAAGAACTTTCAAATATTGATTGGGTGCAGATGTTCGCAGGTGAAATGATGGTTGGGAAGTGGGAAGCCTTCAAAAATGAGATAACCTGAGTCCAGAGACAGTATGTTCATGTTAGGGTGAAAGGCAAGGCTGGTAGGCATAGGGAATGCTGGATGGCTAGAGAAATTGAGGTGGACCATTGGGGTATCTTCTGGAGAATGTGGGAACCCAAGGGGCAGGAGGTTTGCTGGAGCTCTTCAGGGGTGTTGGAAACTGGAGCTATGGATCAGATGATGGTGTAGGTAATGTACATCTTATACAGAGTGCAGAGAGTCAGTGAGAAGGGATAGGCACGTGATAGGACAAAGGTGCAGTCAGTGTGATGGGTTGAAGTGTGTCTATTTTAATGCAAGATGTACTAGGAATAAGAGTAATGAACTTAGAGCATGGATCAGTACTTGGAACTATGATATTGTGGCCATAATGGAGATTTGGATATCATATGGGCAGGAATAGTTGTTGGATGTTCCAGGGTTTAGAAGTTTCAAAATGAATTGGGGAGGTGGGGAGTGTAAAGAGGTGGAGGAGTGATATTGCTAATCAGGGGTAGTATCATAGCCCCAGTAAAGAGTAAAGGAGGCCATTGAGGAAGGTTTGTCTACAGAGTTAGCACGGGTGGAAGTCATAAACAGCAGAAGAGCAGTCACTTTATTGGCTCGAAGGTAGAAGACAGAGGATAGTGATGGCGGGTTGCTTTTCAGTCTGGAGGCCTGTGACCAGAGGTGTGCCACAAGGATTGGTGCTGGGTCCACTGCTTCTCGTCATTTATATAAATGATTTGGATGTGAACAGAGGAGGTATAGTTAGTAAGTTTTCAGATGACGCCAAAAGTGCAGGTGTCGTGGACAGCAAAGGAGGTTACCTCAGACTACAAAAGGATCTTGGTCAAATGGGCCAATGCACCAAGGAGTGGCAGATGGAGTTTAATTTAGATAATGTGAGGTGCTGCATTTTGGAAAGGCAAATCAGGGCAGGACTTATACACTTAATGGAAATGTCCTAGGAAGTGTTGCTGAACGAAGACCTTTGAGTGCAGGTCATAGTTCCTTGAAAGTGGAGTCTAATGTAGATAGAATATTGAAGAAGGCGTTCCTTTATTGGTCAGAGCATTGAGTATATGATTTGGGAGGTCCAAATGCAGCTGTACAGGACATTGGTTAGGCCACTTTTGGAATATTGTGTGAAATTCTGGTCTCCCTGCTATACGAAAGATGTTGTGAAACTTGAAAAGGTTCAGAAAATATTTACAAGGATGTGGCAGGGTTGGAGGATTTCAGCCAAAGGGAGAGACTGAGCAGGCTGGGTCTGTTTTCCCTGCAGTGTTGGAGGTTGAGGGGTGACCTTATGGAGGTTAATAAAATCACGAGGGGCATGGATAGGATAAATAGATAAAAGTCTTTTGCCTGAGTTGGCAGAGTCCAGAACCAGAGACCATAGGTTTAAGGTGAGCAGAGAAAGATTTAAAAGGGACCTAAGGGGTATGTAAGGAATGATTTGCCAGAGGAAGTGGTGGAGGCTGGTACAATTGCAACATTTAAAAGACATCTGGATACATAAATAGGAAGGGCTTTGAGGAATATGGGCCAAATGCTGACAAATGTGAATAGATTAATTTACAATTTCTGGTCAGCAAGGGTTTGTTTCCATATCAATAACACAAGTATTCAAGATTAATTCATATCTGCTTGTTTAAATATTGGATAAGGCAAGTTTGACCTTACCTAGGAGGACATCCAAGACAGATAAACCTTCTGAAACACTGGGTTCCCAGATGAATAGTGATGAAATTGAGTGCTGTTAAAAATACATTGTTTCAGGTAGGTGAGCTGCTTGTGTATTAAACAAACTGCTTGAATCAAATATTAATAGGGTGGCTGTAAGTTTTGTACCCTTTCACCCAACCTCTCCAGATTTGAAGACCTGGTTGCTCCCTTATGATTTACGATATGAGAGAGTTGGATTTCTTGTTCAAAACCTTCCTGTGCGGCAACAAAATAGCTGAAGAAATCCTGATAAACATATGACCATCTGATAATGTTATGGCTTCTGGAATAATTGTTTCCTGAAAACCAGGGAAATCACAGACAATATTGTCTTTCAAACACAACTTGCTTTGTTACAAGTTTATATAGATTCCAAAATCAGGGACATAGAAGTGAACCAGCAATTGATTATATAATGACAATGTGTACATTAGTAATTAAAACAATATATTTGCTTCTGTGATATATTTCATGGATACTTCCCTTTATATTTCTAGCACAAAATGGAACAAATTGGATAAGATTCCCCAAAAAGCCGACTGTTAATACACATGTGGTCTTAGGTAGGTTACAAATTAAAATTATTAACCTCTTTTTAATCCACATATATTTGGCATGATGAGTTATTTGGAGAATCTGTGTAATGTGATCATAAGCTGAATGTTTCTGTATCAAAATATGTCTAAATTGTTATTAATTCTTTTGTTTGCCAAGTTGTTTAAAAATAAAATGTATATTTAGGAATAGTGGGTTTGCAGCATTGAAGTATGTGAACATTTTACCAAGGATAAAGTGGAATTTAACTTTGAATTGAAGCATTGAAAGTAACAACTATATTATCACAGAAACCATGTGATCTGAATTTTCAATGATTGCATATCATTAAGTTTATGTTTCAGGTTTACTTGCTAATTGGTATAAATTTCTGCTTAACATACAGTATGGCAAAAGTTTGCACACATCATCTGTAAATCTCTTTATTGATGGGGTAACTCTTGTCTATTCAGTCTTATTTGCATTTTTTGTCACCTAATATCTGCAGAGCTATGATCATGTGCTTGTAGTGGGGGTCCACTTTTGTTTGCATCATAGGCTAGAGAATATTGTAGACCCATCAATGACACATGCTTCCCTGCTGTGAGTGTGGAATTAAGAAATTAAGGTGGAGACTGCAGATGCAAATCCCTTTAGAATCATGAATGAACCAGAGCCCATTCTGCATAGATTCATGTAAATCAGTTTGGGCGTGTCAAGAATCCCAATGTCTTCATTGAGAACAGTAGAATGAAGATTTAGCTTGAGATTTGGCAACAATATCTAACCCTGTTGCATGACTAATGCTGCACTTGAAGTGCAGGAGATAAGATTGTAGGATATGTGATCCAGTTGAAATATCTATCCACCTTGACTGTCCATGGAAGACTTCATGTTCAAACTCATAGCTTAACTGGCCAGTATAACAGTAACTTTGAGAGATTATTAATAATAGGATTTTCTTGGGAAACCTAGTTGATTGTCCATTGAGATGACCATCCTTTGTGCCTTTAGTTTTCCACTCTTGACAGTGAGTTAAATATTAGGAGAAAGTGAGGACTGCTGATGCTGGAGATCAGAGCTGAAAATGTGTTGCTGGGAAAGCGCAGCAGGTCAGGCAGCATCCAAGGAGCAGGAGAATCGACGTTTCAGGCATGAGCCCTTCTTCAGTTAAATATTGTCAGGATATAGGCCCCCAGCAGTTATTGGTAATGCTTCTGCTGTTGCCATTGATACTTTTCTTTTTTTTTGTTTCCTTATTTGCCTCATTATTATTCCTTTTATTTTAAACTTGACAAATGGGATAATGAGTAAAAAATGAGGTCT
Organism: Hemiscyllium ocellatum; assembly: GCF_020745735.1. Classification (NCBI taxonomy): domain Eukaryota; kingdom Metazoa; phylum Chordata; class Chondrichthyes; order Orectolobiformes; family Hemiscylliidae; genus Hemiscyllium; species Hemiscyllium ocellatum. Next base: position 70,903,582 of record NC_083412.1, read on the forward strand.
GCAGATGCTGGAGATCACAGCTGCAAATGTGTTGCTGGTCAAAGCACAGCAGGCCAGGCAGCATCTCAGGAATAGAGAATTCGACGTTTCGAGCATAAGCCCTTCATCAGGAATAAGAGAGAGAGAGAGCCAAGCAGGCTAAGATAAAGGGTAGGGAGGAGGGACTAGGGGGAGGGGCGATGGAGGTGGGATAGGTGGAAGGAGGTCAAGGTGAGGGTGAGGAGCCTCAGTCGGTTCCCTCAACTCAGCACCGCCCTCCTAACCTGCAATCCTCTTCCTGACCTCTCCGCCCCCACCCCACTCCGGCCTATCACCCTCACCTTGACCTCCTTCCACCTATCCCACCTCCATCGCCCCTCCCCCTAGTCCCTCCTCCCTACCCTTTATCTTAGCCTGCTTGGCTCTCTCTCTCTCTTATTCCTGATGAAGGGCTTATGCTCGAAACGTCGAATTCTCTATTCCTGAGATGCTGCCTGGCCTGCTGTGCTTTGACCAGCAACACATTTGCAGCAAATGGGATAATGATACAAGGAATCACTTCTCTTTCCACTCTAACACAGACCTTCTGAAAAGAAGTGTGAGACTTGATACATTAACTCTATGTTTAGAAACAGGAAAGGAGAAGTCACCCTGTTAGGAGTTTTCTATAGGCATCCAAAAAGTTCCAGAGGTATAGAGGAAAAAATTGCAAAGATGATTCTGGATAGGAGTGAAAGTAACAGGCTAGTTGTTATGGGTCTTTAACTTTCCTAATATTGACTGGAAATGAGTTTTGAGATGATTTGTAGATCAGATTGAGGTTCTGGATGTAGGTTTGCTCACTGAGCTGCAAGGTTCATTTTCAAACATTTCATCACCATTCTAGGACAAGCCAAACAGAGACTTGCACGAGAATTCCTAGAAGCATGACATTCCAACTGAAACTCTATCAACAAACATATTGACATGGATCCCATTTACCATCCCTTTAGAAAAAGAACAGGAAATAATATCACCTCAGGAAATGACATCATCAATCCAAGGAAACCCAAACATAAAGAGAAAGTGGGCTACACCACCAGTGCTTCATCCAGAGACTCACTGAAAATGTTACCTAGTATGGTGACGAAACAGCTGAAAACCAGCCTTCCAGTTCAGCGAGCAAACCTACATCCAATGACTGGAAACGCTATTATTCAAGTACCTTAGATGGGTTAGATTTTGTCCAATGTGTGCAGGAGGGTTTCCTGACATAGTATGTAGATAGGCCAACAAGAGGCGAGGTCACATTGGATTTGGTAAAGGATAGTTATCCAGGGCAGGTGTTAGGTTTGGAACTAGCTGAGCACTTTGGTGATAGTGATCATAATTCGGTTAAGTTTCTTTTAGCGATGGAAAGGGATAGGTATATACCATAGGGCAGGACTTTTGCTGGGCAAAAGGCAATTATGATGTAATTAGGCAAGATTTAGGATGCATAGGATGGGGAAGGAAACTGCATGAGATGGACACGATTGAAATGTGGAGCGTATTCAAGGAACAGCTACTGCGTGTCTCTGATAAGTATGTACCTGTCAGACAGGGAGGAAGTGGTTGAATGAAGGAACCTTGGTTTGCTAAAGAAGTTGAATCTCTTGTCAAGAGGAAGAAGAAGACTTATGTAAAGAGGAGATATGATGGCTCAGTTAGGGAGTTTAAGAGTTACAAGTTAGCCAGGAAGAACCTAAAAAGAGAGCTAAGAAGAGCCAGGAGGGGACATGAGAAGTCTTTGGCGGATAGGATCAAGGAAAACCCTAAAGTTTTCTATAATTGTGTCAGTAATAAAAGAATGATGAGAGTAGGATTAGGTCTGTCAAGGACATAGTGGGAAGTTGTGCATGGAGTCCAAAGAGATAAGAGAGGCGCTAAATGAATATTTTTCATTGTATTTACACAGGAAAATGACAATATTGTTGAGAATGCTGACATACAGACTATTAGGCTAGACGGGATTAATGTTCATAAGGAAGAGATATTAGCAATTCTGGAAAGTGTGAAAATACTTAAGACCCCTGGACTGGTTGAGATTTATCCTAGAATTCTGTGGGAAGCCAGGGAGGAGATTGCAGAGTCTTTGGCTTTGATCTTTATGTCATCATTATCAACAGAATAGTTCCAGAAGACTGGAGGATAGCAAATGTTGTCTCCTTGTTCAAGAAGGGGGGTAGAGATAACTCTGGTAACTATGATGTTTTGACGTATTTTGGCGCATAGTTGGTGTCGTATCTCCTTGTTGGTCCCACTGGTAAGCTTAGTAGCCTTAGCTACTGAGTGACAAAACGAAGAGAAAAAGTACGAGACAGCTGTGGTCCACGCAGACCTGCTTTCAAAAAACCATGAGGTTTCCATTTTCAATGGAGCAGTCTGGCTGGGAAGCATCCCAGATGAACAACCTCCCTGCAGCCTCAACCACAACTGCAAGCTGTGTTAAATCATCAAGTTGTACATGTGCCTGCTTAACAAAACCGGCAACAAGGTCCATCTCGATTTAAACTGAGACAGCGACCTTGAGACGATGCCTCCTGCCTTACGTGGAGCTGAGCCCAGCCACCCCTCCCAGGGTGCCGGCTCGTCCAGTAATGGATGACTTAAAAAAACATCGGAAAAGGGACCGTGAGGGCGGCCCACCCTCCACACGGGATAAGCACAGCTTCCCAGACCTTCTACAACAAGAGTTATCAAACTTTGATACAGGGCACAGACTATATGGTGAGAGCGACTATAACTGAGACTGGTGATATGACAACTGGGACAACTGCCTTCATGGAAGGAGTTGTTTTTGAGCCAGTATATGACAGAACATCTGTGGAGGTAATTATCCACTACCCTGTCGCCGGGCTGTTTTACAAGGATTGCAACACCCCCTTCCCACGGTGATCCTGTTTAAGACCGATATGACTAAGATGCACAACATCAAGAACTTCTGAACAACATGTTCATGTTGCGACAAAGTAGGAGAGTATCATGCAATCTTCTGCCATTACCCAAATGCAAAGGCAAGAACAGCAACCCCCGCCCCCCCCCACCCCAACAGGGAACTTTGCATGCAGCGCATGTGACCAACAGTTTACAATTCAGCTGGTCAATGCAAGAGGCATCGACACCCTATTCTATGGAGTGAAAAACGCCTCAAAACTGCACACAAGGTCAAGGGAAAACCAGGGAGAAGTGATCGCATATGGTCACAGGAGGAGGTGGCACTGCTGAGGGAACCAGAAGTGAGATTTGCAGGATCCAAATTCATAAGTAAATCGATTGCCAGCATCCATAAAATGAAAATACTCAAGCAAATCTCAGACAAGCGCAGAATTCTTGCAAACTCCCCGGAGGCCCAAACCCTAAACGAGTCAACCTTAACTAATGACTCGCAAGATTCAGAGGTGGAGAATGTCCAGGAAATTTCTGATGATCAAAGTCTGGGCCAAAGAGACTGCCAAAGAACACTGGCCTCAATCCCTAAGCATAGGGATGTAGACGACCAGCTAACACAAGCTGAGGAGCTCTTGAGTGCGAGGAACGACCCGGACACTCTTGCCCTAAGGGTAGGACTGATGGAAAGTATAACCGACCTACTAATGAATAGTAGGGAGAGACAGAAAAAACAAAAACACCAGGCCAAAAAGTACAAAAAGACCAGTAAGAATACCGGGACTAAGAAAAGATGGGCAGCACGTAGAGCGCTGTTTAGAACGACACAGCAGCTCTACAAAACCAACTGGCACCAACTAACTCACGAGATCATGGGGACACCGATTTCATCCCTTGTCCTCTCTCAAAAGAGGAATTGGAGGCATGTTTCCGTGTGAAGCTGTCGATACCAAACCAGAAATCAAACATCAGTAAGTATGCCCCATGCACCGGGAAAGTAGACGACGGATCCTTGATGAAACCCATAGGGGTAGAAGAGGTGGAGTCAGCCATCAAGGGTATAGATGAGCCCAGTGCAACTGGACCAGACGGCCTGAAACTGAAGGACATGCAATCAATCCATGAGGAGAAGGAAACCTGTCTACCCCGCCTCTTCTCCCTGTGGCTCAGATCAAGCACGATACCCGAATTACTGGAAAAGAGTTGAACGATTCCTAAGTGTGAGGATAAAGACCGCCTGAAAAACATCGACAATTGGCAACCAATAACTATTGATCCGACGCTGTCACGACTGTTAACGAAAATAATGGCAAAACGCCTCAGTGAAACAGTCAAAATTGACACCAGGTAAAAGGGGTTCTTAGCAGCCACTCCCAGATGCAATGAACACATTTTCATCCTCGAAAAAATCATTAAGGGAGCAAAGCATAACCACAAGGACTTTGCAGTTGTCTTTGTCGATCTGGCAAAAGTGTTTGACTTGGTTGGGCACAAGCTACTACTGAAAGCTTTACAAAGTGCACAACTCCCCAAAGCCTTTGTAAGTCTGATCAAAGATTTTTCCACCGGCAACACAACCATGGTGGAAGGGAACGGTAACTGTACCACCCCAATAAATATTGAGAGGGGCGTAAAGCAGGGTGACCCGCTTTCACCAATTTTATTGAACATCGCTCTGGATCCTCTGTATGCTCTCTGGAGAAGTCCAACTCAGGGTTGCCATGCCCCTGGGCGGCAGAAGAGCCAACTGCTCGACTTTGGCCTTCACGGATGACATTGTTCTTCTGAGGGAGTCTCGCACTAGAATGGCTAGGGATCTGAAGCTGCTCTAGTCATACTGTGACCATACAATTCTCAGTATTAACATCGCAAAGATGAAGGGATTCTACTTTACATTTAAAAGGAAGACCTTCTTATACAATCACTTTGCAAACTGGAAGCTGCGAAATGAATCCATAGCCTATATACCCCCAGGTGACACAGAGAAGTACCTGGGTGCCCATATCGATCCGTGGGAAGGTGTGGCAGAAGGGGAGTGGGAGGAGAAGCTTAAGACCTGGGTTAAAGGAATACAAGCAGCATCTTTCCAACCAAGGCAATGGCTAGAAATCCTTAAAACACATGTTACCCACAAACTATATTTCCATCTGATCCTATCCGAAGCATCTCAGTGTACTCTCATAAAACTGGACCAGATCATCCATAATGCCACAAAACAATTCCTCCACCTTCCACATCATACTGCTGATATAGTCCTGTATGCCAGCAACAGGAACGGCGGTCTAAGCGTTCCAAATGTGGAGGTGCACATTACATCCGCTATTGAGATATCCAGTGATGTGATAATTCGGGTCTCCTTTCAGCATAAAGGAGAATGCAACACAGACACCGTTGTGGGACTGAGCAAGCTCAAAGTCCTTAAAGAAATTGAAAAATTCCTACCTAGCAGCCAAAATGGCAGCGAAGAGGAAATGGACCCGATGAACCACATCCAAGCCATCATGCCAGCACTCCAGGAGGAAGACCCTGGGACAGAAACCACCCAACACATATGCAGGATGGAGAGAATGGGAATTTGAAAAGTGGCGAAAGCTGGAATGTCAAGGGGCAGGCACCTAGTAGTTTAGAGATGGCAAGATCTCTAATTCATGGCTAGAAGTTGCAATTCAACAGAAATCCCCTCTGTTTATAAACAGCTTGCTCCTGTGGTGTTATCTATACCCGACAAGAACCACTCTATCTCGGGGAAGTCCAAATAGAAACAAAATTTGCCAAAGGTGTGAGACAACAATTGAGACCATTTTGCACATCTCATCATGCTGCCCATTTGTCAAAAATGCTCAGATAAAACGCCATAATATCACAGACCAGCTGCAAAACCATGTCAGTAAGTATGGCTGGACATCATACATGGAGCCCAGATTATTTGCAAAAGATGGCTCACTGTGGAAGCCTGATCTTATATTCAAGAAAGATCAAAAGATCATGGTAGTAGGTGTCACGGTGTGGTACAAGAATGACAGTAAAACACTGGAAATGGCATGGTGTGAGAAAAGCGAAAATACAAACACCTTGACGCTGAGATAATGGAATTGACGGGAGGCTCAGAACCCAAGCACTTCAACTTCACGGTGAGTGCACAAGGCAAGTGGCTGGGCCTGAATAACAGCCTGAGGAAATTCCTCGGCATTGAAAGGTTCAAAACATTCCCCACAAAGACATCCAGACTCACGATATCACTGACACTCGAATTGTTATAAGTGAGCAAACTACCCTAGCCGGCTCCGGCTGGAGACTAGGATTGGCCAATCCCCACCAAAACAAAAATAAAAATAAAAAACAGGAGCGCCGATCCACCTACACCATGATCAGTCTGACTCCAGACTAATGGAGGATCACCAATACCCAAGCTTCATATAACACCAGTATCACCGTGGCCCTTGGCCTGTGGTGATGCTAGAGAGCCCAAAACATCGACAAGCGATGTAAAGACTCAAGAAAGACACTCTTGTGAGTGTTTCAAAGTAGACCAGAGAGCCTTACTTCAGTTGTGGGTAAAGTTTTGGAATGGATTATAAAAAAGAGGATTTATAATCATCTAGAAAGGAATGGATAATAAAAAAGAGGATTTATAATCATCTAGAAAGGAATAAGTTGATTAGGGATAGTCAACCTGGTTTCGTGAAAAGTCGGTCATGCCTCACAAACCTCAGTGAATTCTTTTGAGAAGGTGACCAAGCAGGTGAATGAGGGTAAAGCGGCTGATTTGATGTATATGGATTTCAGTAAAGCATTTGATAAGGTTCCCCTCGATAGGCTATTGCACAAAATTCAGAGGCATGGGATTGAGGGTGATTTAGCAGCTTGGATCAGAAATTAGCTGAAAGAAGACAGGGGGTGGTGGTTGATGGGAAATGTTCATCCTAGAGTTCATTTACTAATGGTGTACCACAAGGATCTGTTTTGGGGTCATTGCTGTTTGTCATTTTTATAAATGACCTGGATAAAGGCATAGAAGGATAGGTTAATAAATTCATGGATGACACTAAAGTCGGTGGAGTTATGGACATTGCAGGAAGATGTTGCAGATTACAATGGGACATACAGAAGCTGCAGAGATGGGCAGAGAGGTTTCAAATGCGGAAAAGTGTGAGGTGATTCATTTTGGAAGGAGTAACAGGAATACAGAGTACTGGGCTCATGGTAAAATTTCTGGCAGTGCAGATGGACAGAAAGATCTCTGTGTCCATGTGCATAGATCCCTAAACGTTGCTACCCAGGTTGATAGTGTTGTTAAGAAGGTGTACGGTATGTTAGCTTATATTGGTAGAGTAATTGAGTTTCAGAGCCATGAGGTCATGTAGCAGCTTTTCAAAACTCTTGTGCTGCTACATTTGGAGCATAGCATACAGTTCTAGTTGCCACATTATAGGAAGGACCTGAAAGCATTGGAAAGAGTTCAGAAGAGATTTACCAGGATGTTCCCTGATATGGAGGGAAGGCTTACAAGGAAATGCTGAGGGACTTGAGGCATTAGAGAAAAGAAGGTTAAGGGGTGACTTAATTGAGACGTACATGATGGTCAGAGGATTAGATAGGGTGGACAGTGAGAGCCTTTTTCCTCAAATGAGGATAGTTAGCACAAGGGAACATAGCTTTCAACTGAGGGGTGATAGATGTAGGACAGATGTCAGAGGTAGATTCTTTACTCAGAGAGTAGTAAGGGCAAGGATCTCCAAGTAATTTAGCAGGAGTTAGAACTAGCAGCACAGAAATAGATCATTCAACCCAGTCATCTCTGCTGGTGCTTCTGTTGTTTACAAAGCTCCTCCAAACCAAATAACTTATAGTCACGGTATCAAAGCTTAGTCTTAGTTTGGTTTGCTCAAAGTGTGCAAACAATTTAAAAGTATCAAAGTACATCTTTTGTAAGTTGAACTTTTCCTTTACATTTGACTTATTTGGTACTTTGTTGATAACAAATTGATTAATTTCTAAGCTCTAAAACTTGCATTGAAGTATATGTGCACTCATTAAAAACATCTGAAGCATCATTAAATATTGACTATTTGCTTACAATGAAGTTACTAAAATTTAGTAGCCCCCTCGTCTCCAATTCCCACAAATGAAGCACATGGGACATTTTTGATATAAATGCAAGTTTGTGTGGACATGAATAGCCAGCATTCACTGATCTTTTAGAATAATTTGTGAGTTGATTTCTGATCACATTCTCCAATAACTGTTTCAGGTGGCCCATCAGCTTCTGACAGTGCCCGTGACCATTCTACCAGCAGCTCATCACCAAAACCTCACATTCCTCATCAACCAGGTATGGTGATGGACAGTGTTTCACTGAACTTCTAAACTAGAGAGCTTGTTTATTCTTTATTCTCCTATGGGATGAGTGTCACTGGAAAAGCCAGCACTTATTGGGATCCCTAATTGAGTAATTTGCTGAATCGTTTCTGTGGGTCAGGAGTCCCACAGATCTGGCAGATCTGAAATGTCAGGTGTCTCATTTGGAGAATATTGCCAATCATTTGTGATTTAGAGATGTCAGTGTTGGACTGGGATGTACAAAGTTTAAAAATCACACAACACTAAGCTATAGTCCAACAGGTTTATTTGGAAACACTAGCTTCCGGAGCACTGCTCCTTCATCAGGTAGTTGTAGGAAGCTAGTGCTTCCAAATAAACGCCATTCATTTGGATTGTTTTTGATCACATTATTTGTTGTCATTATTTGGGTAGATCTTACAACAGGGTAGTTTATAAGAAGGCAGTGAATGTCTGTTATCTGGAACCCTTTTTTTTTCGATAAGTTTAGAATTAATGGGAGGTGAGTGGGAGGGGAACAGATGGGTTAATGTGTGCAGTTTTGAAACTAAGAAAACCTGGAGCACAGACAACATATTGACTGCTTTAAGTGCTGGGTTGGGGTGAGCACCTAACTTGCTCTCAAGTGTGGACGCAGATTTTAAATATTTTATGTGCCTTTATTTTCAAAGTTTTTAGTTTACTGACTGCATGCTAGGTGTTCCATGGCATAGAAAACAAAAAAAAGTAATATTTAATTTGAATGCTGGGGTCTCGCTCACCAGCTGGAGACCCAACAAGGGCCATTTGTAGCCATCCTTGTGGGAAGTTCATTGCATAATGTGGCTGGCAGCAGGTCTTTGCTGGGATCAAGGAGTCAAGCAGTGGAAATCCTGCACCTGAGAGAGGCTAGCCAATCAAATCAAAGGCACCATTGATGAGGATGATGACTGCAGTGGACAATGCACATGGCTGAGAGACGTAAAGGTGGGATGGCAGTTGCAGGGTGGGGATCGTAAGAGAAGAACTGAGGAGAGTTGGCAGCACTGGCAGAGGGCAGGTCTCAATGGCCTCATGCCCTCTTTGCAGGTGCTAATTGTGTCAAGTGAGGGACCTTCCCAAACCATTCCCACCAGCCTGTCCCTCGGGCATTCTGCATGGCAAATTGTCTCACTGGTTGAATATCAGCAGAGATTGGATGAAATTCTTTAGCATGTAACATTTGCTCACTTAAAGGTTTCAACTGCTGTTGGGGGCAGGAAGGCCATGCATGAACCTTCTCCCCTAGATTTGATCAGAGCAGGGGTAGGAAGATGGCTGAGGCCCCATTCACCTGATTGAATGGCCCAGCTTTTAAATCTGCTTCAGAAAGGACTTAAATTCTACCCCATGAAGCTGAAGAGGGGCTGGATTTAGCAATCGAAGTTTCCTGGACCTGAGAGTTAGGGGAAAGAGAAAGCTTTCCCCTCCGTAAAATCATAGCCACTCCTCTCCTGATCAGCTGGATCTCCCTTCCAATGTAATTATCTTCCACCCGTGCCCCCGACTCTCCCAATTTGCTTCCATGATCACATGTCCAGTTTTGCACCCACTATCTCCCCCAAACCAAACATCTCTCTGAACTTTATGTTCACAATCCCTCCCTCTCCCTCTTTGTTAGCTCGCTGAGGCAGCTTTCCAACCTGATTGACAGGGAGCTTCTAAGTCTGGCTGGCTGTTGGCGAAAATGGAGAATTCCTTTAAAAGTTTTCCAGTTCTATCATCTCGACTGCCCGATTATGTGCCTGTGTAGCTTACCGAACTGCTACAATCCCTTCCTCAATGTCCATCTCCCCATAAATAATTAGACACATAGGTCCCCCAGAAATCACTTTTAATTTAAAAGCTTTCTTGCACAGTTGCAGATTTGCAGTTTGCTTATTAAGCTCATGTTGTTTACTACAGAACGCGCTCCTGATCACTTGCATGGCAAAGAAGGAAGAAATAAATTAAAAAGTAAAGGTAAGTGGAATGGAGGGAAAAGAAATTGGAGCACTGTCTTTTATGACTCTGGAACAAGTAAGTAGGTCATAATATAAGGAGTACATTTATGAGTCTGTCCTGTAATATAGAGTCTTGCCTGCCAGGAATATGTCTTGGGAATTTAGCCATGAATCCCATTCAATGTTATATTTATTATACAAATATACCAAAGCATTGAGGGGGAGAATAAGTCCAAATTTCCAATAAGTATCTCTGTTGAGATAGCAAAGTACTGAAATTGCCGTCAATATGACAGCCTCTCTTGAAGCATGTGTTTCAGAAATGGAAATGAAAATATAATTGTGGAGTAAAAGTGCAGCTAAAAGCCTGGGCTTTAGCCATGTTGCCAAGGAAGAAAATCAATATTTCATCTTACCTAGGCTATAAATAAATTTTCAGGAAGTGCTTAATGTTGTCATTACATGTAGAAGAAAAAGTTCCATTCCCTTGTTCAACCCTAACCAGTACAAGAAAAGGTAATGTTTCATTCTAAATTCAAGTGTTAGCTTGAATTACTTAAAATTGACAAAACTAAGAAAATTGTCCTGAAAATGACACTCTGCATTTGAATTTTGACGTTTTGATATTAAGTCTTGGGATAATCTCCATTCAATTCTTAAATGATGTCAGCTAGTAGCACACTTATCAGATGATTGAAATTATCAATGTTTCTTAGCTGTACAATTTTTTTAACATTGGTTAGCTCATGTCACTGTTGATTAATGAATGCTAAAGTAACTGTAAAGCAACTGGATTTTACAATGATAGTATGTAATTTATTATTATTTGTAAATTTTGAATAAAAAGTGAAGGAAGCAGAGATTTTAGTATCCTCTTCTGTGAAGGTGGCTAGTTTTTGTTAAGAAAGTGGAAGAATGCGATTTGGAACAGTGTACTCAAAACAGCCTTTCCAAGAAAGCATGTGATTTAAGTCAATTAACTTGATCAGCCATTTAGTGAGTTAATTGCTGAACATTTACAAAATTGTGCGCGGTAATCTAGAAGGAGAGAAAGGGAGGCAAGAGAGGGCGGATGTTGGCATTTTTGATAAGGGATAGCATTACAGCTGTGCTGAGGGAGGATATTCCCGGAAACACATCCAGGGAATTTATTGGGGTGGAACAGAGAAAGAAGAAAGGGATGATCACCTTATTGGGATTGTATTATAGACCCCCTAATATTGAGAGGGAAATTGAGAAACTAATTTGTAAGGAGATCTCAACTATCTATAAGAATAATAGGGTGGTTATGGTAGGGGATTTTAACTTTCCAAACATAGACTGGGACTGCCATAGTGTTAAAGGTGTAGATGGAGAGAAATTTGTTAAGTGCGTACAAGACAATTTTCTGATCCAGTATGTGTATGTACCTACTAGAGAAGGTACAAAACTTGACCTGCTCTTGGGAAATAAGGCAGGGCAGATGACTGAGGTGTCAGTGGGGGAGCACTTTGGGGCCAGCGACCATAATTCTATTAGATTTAACATAATGATGGAAAAGGATAGGCTAGGTCTGAAAGTTGAAGTTCTAAATTGGAGAAAGGCCAATTTTGATGGTATTAGGCAAAAACTTTTGAAAGCTGATTGGGAGCAGATGTTCATAGGTAAAGAGATGGCTGGAAGATGGAGAGCCTTCAGAAATGAGATAACGAGAATCCAGAGAAAGTATATTCCTGTCAGGGTGAAAGGGAAGGCTGGTAGGTACAGGGAATGCTGGATGACTAAAGAAATTGAGGGTTTGGTTAAGAAAAAGAAGGAAGCATATGTCAGGTATAGACAGGATAGATCGAGTGAATCCTTAGAAGAGTATAAAGGAAGTAGAAATATACTTAAGAAGGAAATCAAGAGGGCAAAAAGTGGACATGAGATAGCTTTGGTAAATAGAATTAGGGAGAATCCAAAGAGCTTTTACAAATACATTAAGAACTAAAGGGTAACGAGGGAGAGAGTAGGGCCCCTCAAAGATCAGCAAGGAGGCCTTTGTGTGGAGCCGCAGAAAATGGGGGAGATACTAAATGAGTATTTTGCTTCAGTATTTACTGTGGAAAAGGATATGAAAGATATAGACTGTAGAGAAATAGATGGTGACATCTTGCAGAATGTCCATGTTACAGAGGGGGAAGTGCTAGATGTCTTGAAACGGGTAAAGGTGGATAAATCCCCAGGACCTGATCAGGTGTACCCGAGAACTTTGTGAGAAGCTAGAGAAATGATTACTGGGCCTCTTGCTGAGATATTTGTATCATCAATAGTCACAGGTGAGGTGCCAAAAGACTGGAGGTTGGTTAACGTTGTGCTACTGTTTAGGAAGGGTGGTAAGGACAAACCAGGGAACTATAGACCAGTGAGCCTGACATCAGTGTTGGGCAAGTTGTTGGAGGGAATCCTGAGGGACAGGATGTACATGTATTTGGAAAGGCAAGGACTGATTAGGGATAGTCAACATGGCTTTGTGCGTGAGAAATCATGTTTCACAAACTTGATTGAGTTTTTTGAAGAAGTAACAAAGAGGATTGATGAGAGCAGAGCAGTAGATGTGATCTGTATGGACTTCAGTAAGGCATTTGACAAGGTTCCTCATGGGAGACTGATTAGCAAGGTTAGATCTCATGGAATACAGGGAGAACTAGCCATTTGGATACAGAACTGGCTCAAAGGTAGAAGACAGAGCGTGGTGGTGGAGGGTTGTTTTTCAGACTGGAGGCCTGTGACCAGTGGAATGCCACAAGGATCGGTGTTGGGTCCTCTACTTTTTGTCATTTACATAAATGATTTGGATATGAGCATAAGAGTTACAGTTAGTAAGTTTGCAGATGACACCAAAATTGGAGGTGTAATGGACAGCGAAGAGGGTTACCTCAGATTACAACAAGATTTTGACCAGATGGGCCAATGGGCTGAGAAGTGGCAGATGGAGTTTAATTCAGATAAATGTGAGGTGCTGCATTTTGGGAAAGCAAATCTTAGCAGGACTTATACTTAATGGTAAGGTCCTAGGGAGTGTTGCTGAACAAAGAGACCTTGGAGCGCAGGTTCATAGGTCTTGAAAGTGGAGTCACAGGTAGATAGGATAGTGAAGAAGGCATTTGGTATGCTTTCCTTTATTGGTCAGAGTATTGAGTACAGGAGTTGGAAGGTCATGTTGCATCTATACAGGTCGTTGGTTAGGCTACTGTTGGAATATTGCATGTAATTCTGGTCTCCTTCCTATCAGAAAGATGTTGTGAAACTTGAAAGTGTTCAGAAAAGATTTACAAGGATATTGCCAAGATTGGAGGTTTTGAGCTATAGGGAGAGGCTGAACAGGCTAGGGCTGTTTTCTCTGGAGCATCGGAGGTTGAGGAGTGACCTAATAGAGGCTTACAAAATTATGGGTGGAACGGATAGGGTAAATAGGCAAAGTCTTTTCCCTGGGTTAGGGGAGTCCAGAACTAGAGGGCATAGGTTTAGGGTGAGAAGGGAAAGATATATAGTATAAGACTATAGTATGCAGTTGTATAAGACTCTGGTGAGGCCTCATCTGGAGTATTGTGTGCAGTTTTGGTCGCCATACTATAGGAAGGATGTGGAAGCTTTAGAACGAGTGCAGAGGAGGTTTACCAGGATGTTGCCTGGAATGGTAGGAAAATCTTATGAGGAAAGGCTGAGGCACTTGGGGCTGTTCTCATTGGAGAAGAGAAGGTTTAGGGGAGATCTGATAGAAGTGTATAAGATGATTAGGGGTTTAGATAGGGTAGATACTAAGAACCTTTTACCGCTAATGGAGTCAGGTGTTACTAGGGGACATAGCTTTAAATTAAGGGGTGGTAGGTATAGGACAGATGTTAGGGGTAGATTCTTCACACAGCGGGTTGTGAGTTCATGGAATGCCCTGCCCGTATCAGTGGTGAACTCTCCTTCTTTATGGTCATTTAAGCGGGCATTGGATAGGCATTTGGAAGTTATTGGGCTAATATAGGTTAGGTAGGATTTGGTCGGCGCAACATCGAGGGCCGAAGGGCCTGTACTGCGCTGTATCCTTCTATGTTCTATGTTCTATATGAAAGATACCAACAGGGCAACTTTTTCACGCAGAGGGTGGTACGTGTATGGAATGAGCTGCCAGAAGATGTGGTGGAGGCTGGTACAATTGCAACATTTAAGAGGCATCTGGATAGATATTTGAATAGGAAGGGTTTGGAGGGATATGGGCCAGGTGCTGGCAGGTGGAACTGGATTGCGTTGGGATATCTGGTCGATATTAATGGGTTGGACCGTAGGGTCTGTTTCCATGCTGTACGTCTCTATGACTATGACTATGACTCAAGAGAAGTGGATGATTAGGGGCCACAAGCAAGTTGAGCTCTGAGGAAGAGAAGTCATTCCAGCAGAAGGGCAGAGTTTATTTTGGAGGCACTTCCAGACTGAGAGACTTAGAAAGAAATCTAAAGACTGCCAGAGCTGAAAAGAAATCTCCAGACCACCAGAGCTTCGAACAGGTCTTAAGCTATTTCAGTAGGCCAAAGAGAAAGATTCATAGAATCATAGAAAATAAAAGTAGGACTATGCCATTTGGCCCTTGGAGTTTGCTCCACTATTTAATATGATCATCTTAGATCTTAGATTAGTCACAGTGCGGAAACAGGCCCTTCGGCCCAACAAGTCCACACCGACCCTCCAAAACGCAACCCACCCAGACCCATTCCCCTACATTTACCCCTTCACCTAACACTACAGACAATTTAGCATGGCTAATTCACCTAACCTGCACATGTTTTGGACTGTGGGAGGAAACCGGAGAACCCGGAGGAAACCCACGCAGACACTGAGAGAATGTGCAAACTTCACACAGACAGATGCCTGAGGTGGGAATTGAACGGGGTCTCTGGCGCTGTCTCTCATCATCCAACTCAGTTAATTGTTCCGCATATGCTTTGACCCCTGTAGTCCTCAGAACTATATTTAATGTTGAGAACATTCAGTGTTTTGGCCTTATCTGCTTTCTGTGGCAGACAATTCCACAGGCTAAAGGAATTTCTCCTCATTTCAGTACTCAATGTCCTACCTTCTATCCTTAAACTGTGACCCCTAGTTCATTCATTGGAAAGATCCTTCCTGAATTGACCGTGTATAGTCCTGTTAGAATTTTATATGCTTCTGAGATAGCGCACCCCCACCCCCAGCCAGCGTGGGAACCATTCTTCTCAACTTCCGTGACTATAGTCGTAACCAAACTTGTCTCTCTTCATACATCAGTGTATCGAAATAAAATATAATTAGCTCTCGAAGGACGTTTTTATAGAAAATAAAAATACTTCTTTCAGATACTTTCTTGTGAGGATGCAAGTTGTGATGAAAGTTTGTAATATGTCACTATTTGGGAACTTGACTTCAAAAGTGAAAGTTAAATAGACTTTAGATTTCACTTCTGTGAACATGATTTTTTTTTAAAGAAAGGGTCAGAAAGTAATTTGAAATGGTGAACTCAAGACAACCTTTCCAAAAAATCATGCAAGGCTAAATGATGTGATCAGCTCAATGGAGAGTTAACAAGGTTGATGTACAGAAACAAATGATCAGGGCTCACTAGCATTTGGAGTTCTGAAGAAGATAAGTCATTATCAGTGGAAGGGCTGACGTTTGCTTTGTAGTAGTCTCCAGACTAAGAGAAATCTTCAAGTCATCACTGCTGAAAAGGAGTCTTAAGTTGTTTCCATAGTCGAAAGATAAATGCTGGAAAGTGCAGTGAGTAAATCTGTTTTTAAGTATCTCTGGGAGAGAACTGAGAGTATACAGACAGTGTTGAGTAAGAAATCTTAAAGTGAAGATACTTATCTGTGGTTGAGTATCTGAAAAGCTCAATGCTAGCATTAGGGTTGAATCTTTCTTCCTGCTGTTTATATCAAAATCTTTCTGAAATATATATATATGAAAGGTTCTGATGAAAGGTCACTGGACCCAAAACATTAACTCTGCTTTCTATCCACAGATATCACCACACCTGCTGTGATTCTCCAGTAATTTCTGGTTTTGTTTTAGATTTCCAGTATCTACAGATTTTTGTTTCAATTTACCTCAATTGAATCCTTCTCCAGATACTTCTGTTTTGTGTTCTAACTTTTTTTATTTTGATCTTATGTTGTTTGTGAATATGTTCAATGACTTACCACCTTGGTAACCAAATTTCAAACATAAAACTCATTATCTATCAAGTAAGGTTTCAGTCTGAGATGTGACTTGTCCCATGTTACAATCAATTAGGATCTTAGTAATGTGGTTTTCAACAATAATATTGTTGGTTTGTAATTTCTCAAATAATTATGTAATACTTTGCAGAGACTTCAAACACTGTTACTAAACCATCATTGAAAAGTGGCAAGATGAGGAACACAAAAGAAAAATCAAAAGTGAAACCATTAACAACAAAAGGTAATGTTCTGGCCTCTCAGTACTCTGATGAACATTTTGGATACACAGCTAACAGAAAAGAAGTCTGTTGTTTATCATTCATGAGTTTTTAAAATTAGATATCTTTACTCCACACTGTATTAGAATTGCTTTTGACAGATACGTGTACCTTTTATTTTCTAAAACAAAATGTATTACCTCATAATAAAGTATATATTGCAATTCATTTTCCAATTATATGCCCATTCCACAAATGTAGAACTTCAGCTCCTTTGTTAAACTCATTTGTGTAAGTGGTGCACAATAGTTTGTTAGTAATTCTCATCAATGCTTTATTTCTGGAATATAAATTACTACTCCTAACCCCCTTTTTGCTCTATTTTGTAGACAACTTGTAGTCCATTCATCTACTTGTCCCTTAACCATTTGTTCCTTGTCTATTATGTGGCAATTTATTGAAAGCCATTTGAAAATCCAAAACTACTACTCAACTGCATTTACTTGGCAAATCTTTCTATTACTGCTTCAAATAATTTGATACATTTAGTCAAGCATGCCCTTGCTTTTTGAAATTTATGCTGACTGTTGTTTGTTATATCTCCAGTTTCTCTGTATTTTGCTGCTACTTTTGAGTGAGTACCCTATTGTCTTTCCAGCACTGATGTTAACCTAATTAGATTATACTTCCTTGGAATTATTCTATTTCCATTTAAATGTAGAATTCATGTTTACTGTCTGCCAATCCTCTGGCACTAAATTCCTTGTTCTGTTTTGATAAGCTTTCATAATGATGCCACTTCCTAATTCCTTTCAATATGAATGGATGAGAAAACATGGGCTTTATATTTACTTTCTCAATAACCTCAGCAATGTTTTGAACTCCTCTTCGGTTGTCATGTGAGTCTTGTTTGCATCCTAACAAATATTTAGGTAAAGCAATTAATCTATACTTCTATCATTTCACTGCCTTTTCCTTTTTCCATTTATCTTGTAATTCCCATTGTCGCTAAAAGTACACCTTTGTAAATATTTTTCTGCTGCTGTTGTCTGCCATTGCTTGTCAATATTTATATTCCCATTTACCTTATCTAGTTTAATTGCCTTTCCTCAAAATTAATTCCACCTCCATGACTTGACTTTTTGTCTTTCTCAATCTTAATTTGAAATTTTATTACAATGTATTACCTTGGTATTCCTATATATTTACCAAATTGCTCTAGGTCATTTTCTCCCTTGACTGACTCACCACTATTAATACATATTTTACTTGGTTTAAGAAACTAGTTTTGAAAGTAATTACATTACCTTCAACCTTAATATGAAATTCTATCATGTATCATGGGCAGCACGGTGGCACAGTAGTTAGCACTGCTGCCACACAGTGCCAGAGGCCTGGGTTCAATTCCTGCCTCAGGCGACTGACTGTGTGGAGTTTGTACATTCTCCCCGTGTCTGTGTGGGTTTCCTCCGGGTGCTCCGGTTTCCTCCCGCAGTCCAAAGATGTGCAGGTCAAGTGAATTGGCCATGCTAAATTGCCTGTAGTGTTAGGTGTAGGTGTAGGGGTAGGGGTGTGGGTGGCAGATCGGTATGGACTTGTTGGGCCCAAGGGCCCGTTTCTACACTGTAAGTAATCTAATCTAATCATTGTTATTCTTTCCAAGAGGGTCCTTTACTAAAAGATTATTAATTAACATTTACACATTGCAGAATATTAGATAAAAAATAACATGTCCTATTTGCTTATCTTGCTTAAATTCTTGAAGTCTTACTGCAAATTCAATTTGGCTCGTTTCTATGACCTTGCTTATTATTTCAAATGTGCCTCTAATTTGCACATATGCACTCATCTTACAGTATTACTATTGGAAAGCTGCTTACTATTTTCAGCAATTCTGATCTTTTAAAGTCACTATTACTGCATCTGATACAGGGTGGAAAATTCCTGTGCACTTTTACTTAGAGACTGGTACAATCTGGAAATAAAGCAAATACTGTACCTGGTATAAAGGATCAAGAACACTTGAGCTCAAGATGTATTCACATTTATTCCTTGTTCTTTCACCAATCTATGGATCACTAAATGTATCTCAGTCAAGGTCTGCCTCCAGGTTAAAGAACCATACATGTGAATTTCCTCATTGGTTGGAAACAGATGTAAAATTAAGCCAAGAAAGTTTGGAGGGCAGGAAACAACTATAGATATATCTAAATATAGATGTAATTGGAAGTTATGCATGTTTGTTTGAGTGTATTTTATAGTGTCAGTAGTGCAAGTCATGCTTCTGCAATAATAAATTAAACCTGCTGCTCCTAATGACCTGGGCTGATGGGTAGATAGTTTCAATTTTATAAGCTCTGAACTTTCCTTGTTTCCATTGATTTCCAGCCATGTATCCACATTTTCAGATTTCAGTGTATCTTAGTGTAATCATAAGGAAATTTGAATCGAAATGGGCATCTACAAAATAGATCCATCAGTGGCTATAACTGTGGGTACAGCTTCCCAATTACGACTGCACAAGTAATTCGTCCCAATGTTTTGAATGGCCAATATACCTTATCCTAAAAGGCCCTATGACATCACACGTAATAAATTCTACATCTAGAACAAAGGTGAGGGCAGAGAATTACATTGACTCGACCTTCTGAGTGAGCAATTTCTCCTTTTCATAATCGTAAATGACCTGCCCCTCATTCTGAGACTGTGTATCTTGGTTCAACATCCCCATCCTGCATCCATTCTGTCAAATTTTGTAAGACTTATATATATTTGAATGAGGTTATCTCTCATTCTCCTAAACTTCAGAGAATTATGGCCCAGTCTATTTAACCTTTCCTTAAACAGAATTCCTTCCATCCCAGGAATTAGTTTGGTGAACTTTGTTGCACTCCCTCTATTGCTGACACATCTTTCCATAGATCATGAGGCCAAAACTGCACATAATATTCCAGATGTGGTCTCAATAGTAAGGGATCTATGCTGCTCTACTCATACTCTGTTATAATATAGACCGACATGTTTGCGTGCTGTGCCTGCATGTTAACCATCTGTAACTTCCATCAAGTTCCATTGAACAAATGGCTGAACCCCGTCAGGAATTCCATTCAGTGTCTTGAGTGAAGTGTAAATAAATATTCTTGTACAAACTGTCAAGAGTACAGATCAGATGAAGGATTCTTTATGTTTTTTTGTTTCATATGCCACATTATATGGGAAATAAGTGATTTTTGAAGCAGTATACAAGAATAAAGAAACATCAGTAATTGCAAAGGGGATTGGTAGTTTCCCAGTTCAGATTATAACATTTGAGACGAGCCAAAGTAGTTGATAATTTACATAACACACATATTGCTGAGTTGAATAGTGGCTTTGTTCAGTTCTGGATTTGTTTCTGAACTAATACTGATTGCCATTGCAAACATTTTCCAAAGCAAAATGTTGATGCATTATAATGGTTGCACTGCAGTGTTGAACTTTGAGAAAGGCCCTTTTCAATTTTCTTGCCAAATTTATTTGCCAGTTCTTTCCCGCCTATTTTTTGATGACCATAAACCTTTTCTAGGATATAGTCTTATGGATGCCATTTGTTCTGTTACCACTATGTAACCATTAAGTTATTGTACCAAACCTATTGCAGCTCGAGTCAGGTCCTGTCTGAACTATATATTACATATTATAAGAGCTACTAAATACAAAGGATGAATTTAAACCCTGATCACTTCCTAGCTAATTAGCTGATGCTGCATCTAGTTATTTACACAGTTGTTCCAGCTCAGTGCAATTGGCACTATAGTGTGTACTTGATTTAGCCAATTTAGCAACCCTACCTCCCTACATTCATCACTGTCCAATTTTTGGCAGGAAGTTTAAACAGTCATTGGGAACTTCATTTACACGTGTAGAGGTCCAAACTCATTTATTATGTGACCAATGAAAATCAAATTATTCAGGTACATTGTGGGTGTGGGATCTTAGTCCCTCTGTACCTGTGCTCAGAATGACAGCTGCTATCTGATCAGATTCTTGTGTACATGTACTGTGTGGATATCGATATTGATGGATTCTATCAGTGCAAAATAGCATATATGCATTCTCAAGAGCATCACGATTTGTTATTACCTGGCTGCAAATAAAGTTTAGATCAATGAATACACAGAAAATCTGTTGCATGGAATTCAATGGAATTTTGTGAAATATAGCCGATTGACTTTGGTAATTATTTTGCTTTAATGATATTTTAGGAAGTTATTGTACTTACGGAAAATATTTTTGTTATCAAGGCACTTTATTCTTACAAGTCATCTGTATATTGGTCCTGAAATTTTGTGGATGTTGTACTAGAGTTCAGTTGTAATATCCTGAGAGGACTAATTGAAACCTGGGATACCAGGTTTCCATCATTTTTTGGTGGAGGGTTGGGGGTGAGTTGTTGCAGATCTTCTGCTGGAATAGTATATCAAGACAGACTCCACAGAATTTCAAGGCTGATCTAATTTTAAGGAAGTAGCAATTTAGTTTTATTTTTAATGATGTGACCAATTATTCATTACAGAATCCAAGTTGCCATCATCAGTCAGTCCATCCTTCCCATCAAAACCTGTGCCTAAATCTGATCCAGCAGGCAAGTTCAGAAGTATTTTTCAAATAGTTGGTGCAGGGATACTTTTCATCAGGATTATTGCTGAAATTATGCTTACGTTGGTAATTTATATACGTGCATGTATAGACATGGAAGTAAATGAAATTCTGAAGAATTGCTTCCAACTATTTAGAATTGAATCAAAATATTATATAGACATTTTTTTAATTTGATAGAACCTGATCTCATAATTTAAGATTATAAATTGCTGATTGGAAGCAGTTTGAGTGATTTTCCTCACAGGTAAAAACTTCTAAAGTTTACAGAAATGTTTTAAGCACAGATCTTTGTAACAGAACAATTATTTGTTTCCCTCTTTTTACTTCTCACTATTTTTCATGTAGAATTGTACAACTTATTTGAAATTCTTAAAGGTGCATTGTAATCTAGATACTCTTAATCTTTGGCTGTCTAGCATGGAGTTCACACAAATGATTATCCAATCACTTTTGGATCTAGCTGAAAGAAATTAATCATTGTCTTGACATGAAGTTTCTTAACTTGCCAGAACATTAGGATTTATTGTTTTAATTGAACTGCTGTCATTTAAAAAGTTGACTAGAAATGTTTAAAAACCAGAATTTTGTTTGCACCTTTTCAGTATATCAAGCATATGGCAATTTGATGTTTGCATGAAGTGTATCATGTAATCAATATCCAACACTACTTGGCAAAACGTGAATGCTGTTTCTTTATTGTTATGAAACCACAACTGTTTTTTTATCTCTGTGTTCATAACGCCACCGCAAATAGCTAACAAAGAAAATATTCTCTAACCTATTCTTTCTTTGGATTCATTTTCCAATGTACTATTTTGGAAACATGCTCTGTAACTAGTCCATCAGTGATGTTTGCATGAAATGTATTTTCTGTCAATCATCAAACTTGATTTAAGCATATTATTCAGTTATAATATTCCCCACTCACTATGGGAAAAGGGAAATATAGTGTCACCTTCCAGACATTTGTATTTCTCTGTGTAACGTTGCATGGCTTTATTTAGTAACCTGGCGTGTTTGCAGTATGAATTTCTCTTTTCATTGGCAATGTGTTTCATGATTTGAGTGCCATAATTTCTTTGATAACAACCAGAGATTCTGCCTAACTTGTTATGGCCAAATAATGAGAATTTGCATCTGTTATTGTCAAGCTTAAGTTATCACACATGTGGAGGAGCCATCAGTATTCTAATAACGCGGCTTCGTTTCATGTCTTGGATAATTTTATACTTCTTTTCTGAAAACCATTGCAGAAATTCAGATACCAATTTTCCTCACTCCAAGCCCCCCTTCTCACCTTGATACCACGGATAAGCAGCAACCCACAGGTAGTTTCAATTATTGGAAAAGCCTGGGTGCGTTATTTCATTAAATATGATGTGTACTATTATGTCTATGAATGTATCATTGTTTGCTTGTTTTGCATGGCTGAAACTTTAGATGTAACATTGAATTTAGAAGTGTAAATTTTAATGTATCATACTTATTGCAACACTGAACAACTGATCAAGTCATTTCTTTTTTCAAGCTACGTTTCTGGTTCATAAAATGGTATCAACCTTATTTAGGTGCGTTATGTTTCAACTATTTTGAACTGATTCAATGTATCCTGTTTTCAACGCACGGCATGTGGCTGAGAAGATGGATGGGGTAAACTGCGTTAAGATTTTCATCAATGCTATTTGGATGCACTACAGGAAGGTTTGAAGGAATGGTCTGGTGTAGATTCTTTATCCTCCCTATGTGGGGCATCTGCCGATCCCATGCTTATCATTTCCTATGAAACACAATGCAGACCAGCTATTCAGCAGTACGGAGGATCACGTATTTAAATCCACATCCTCTGTCCCATATGATGCTTTAAAGTATTGCTATCAAAGAGACTTGGATCCAGTTCATGCAATTCTAGTTGTTCACTTGCATGAACTGCATTTGGACTCTCAAGATTGCAATCCAATTCTTGGAATTAAATTTAGAATCTTTTTAAGCATCTAGCCTGTTTAGTAAACAACAGGATGTTCTATGAATTGGCCAATATCTTATTATTACACTTGTCAGTACATAGTGTTTGTATGTTGAAATGCAAATTAGGTTCCACTTCCAGTTAATTTTATGATATTGTTTTTTCCAATGATGTCAGTTTCTCTGCTTGATCAGCAAACTGTTTCAATATATTTTCTTTAAAATGCATTACAGAACCTGTGACAACACCACCTTCTACCACTTTGCCATTCACTATATTAAGTACAACTTCTGGTCATACTGCTGTGGACAAGCAGCATCTCCCAGGTAGTTCCAATAGTAACATTCTAGAAAAGATGATTTTGTGAGTGGTGATGAATTATTTGCGATCTGTTCCAAATCAATTTGCAGCATCATGTGTGTATTTTCATTTTTTTTCATCTGGTGAAATTACATTTTGACACAATATACCTGAGCATTCTTGAAATTTTAGTGGTCTACATATTAAAGCCTTTTGGCAGGAGTTACTGTAGCCATTTTGTGAATTAGAGAGCATGAAAACCTCACAGATTAGAAGTATCTTCATTTTTATTAAGTTCCCTCTTGGGAAAAAAATACATTGTCTTTATCTGTTCTTTGACAAATTTTAGTTGATAATCATGATATGAAACTTTCTTGTAGCATGTTCTGAAATATAGTTATTTAAACATTAGTCAGTGACAACCTAATATTGGAACTGAGAGACAACAAAATGGTGATCAAGCACAAAACTTCCTATTTGCAAAGGCC
Organism: Hemiscyllium ocellatum; assembly: GCF_020745735.1. Lineage (NCBI taxonomy): Eukaryota > Metazoa > Chordata > Chondrichthyes > Orectolobiformes > Hemiscylliidae > Hemiscyllium > Hemiscyllium ocellatum. The sequence goes on from NC_083412.1 coordinate 70,927,585, forward strand.
AGTGACAGCTAGTCACAGTTTGACAACCATGTCCTTGATCACATGAGTGTACATATAACTCTACAGTGACAAGAACAGAAATTGCCAGAGAAACTTAGCAGGTCAATCAGCGTCTGTGGAGAGAAAGCAAAGTTAACATTTAAGGTCCAGTGACCTTCCTTCTGATCTCACTCTTCAGCTTCTGTTGTTAGGATGCTGAATGAAGAATGTAGTTAAATGTGTGGACTTGCTGTTTTGAATGCGTAATTTTTTGAGTCAAAGCATTTCCTTAAAGATGTGGTTAATTAATCATTATCAGCAGTAAGCTTTACTGCCTATTTACTAAGTTAATTGCTTAGAATATAACAAATTATTTCTGGCCAGCCTTATTTTGATAATGTGACTTATATTCATTATGTTATGATTTCTTCCTGTACTAAACTTGCTATGTTAGTTTATTTAAATAATTTATGAAAGTAATTTGTTTTCTCCTAATGTATCATGCAGAAATTCAGGTAAAATCCTCCAACAGTTAATTTTTATTTACTTCAGGCACAACATCTGCTTTAGATCCCATGGAAACCCAGAAGTTCTCAGGTAGTTGGAAAAAGAGTTAACCTGAATGTCAGATTTTTCCTAGTTGCAGCAAAATGCATGTTGTCTATTTGTTTATATACCAACAACTGTCAGTTCTAATGCTTTTGCAGCTTCTAAGGATTTGGATATTATTAACTGAGTGTTCTGGCACCTGATGTGCTGCATGTCCACTACACAATGTATAAAAAATGCTTTTACAGAGCAAGTCAATTTGTCATCATAATTGGCTGTTAAGAGTTAATTGAATGCACTGTTATGGAGCCAATAAATGGTGTGATTATCTCATGTTATTTAATCAGTGCGCTTGCATGAAGCGTATTACATGGACACTAAAATCTTGCATGTAAATGAGTCAAAGTCAACAAATTTGGTGGAATACTACAAAATACTGTATTTGCTTGGTTCATATTCACTTCCAAGATATAATTCTATCCCTCCCACTTTTAGTTAGTTGTATCTTTCTGCAGATGTCTCCATACTGTGACTGTCTCAACAAATGGGGAAAGGTGCAGTCTGTGTCCAAGCCAAAGCCAATGGTGTTTGAATTTATCCATTGATGATATAAAATGGCATATATATTAACCTGCCCTTTACTTTCTGTAGTTTCCATAAGAAAAGTCCTCTTCTCCATTATCTCTTTCTCTTCACAATATAGTTCAAGCATCGTGATGTGGAGATTCATAGTCCCTTTTATTTTCTACAAGTGTGTTTACACAATGATACTGAAACAGGAGCAAACATATCAAATACTCCGCAAGAAAAGACCAGTTGGTCCATCAAGCCTTCCCTACATTTGTAATAACTGGAAACTATGCACCAATCCACCATAAACCAAATACATTTGCAATCTTTTTGGAGAGGCAAAAACCTAGAGGAAAAAAGAAACCCAGATCAGAAAGAGAGAAAATTTAGAAAGTTTTTCTCCAATAGAATCTGATCTGGGCAATTACATTGAACAAGTGTTATCTTTCCTTACTTTCTTCATGATGTGATCTTTGCCCCATGTCAGGTACCAATATGTATATCTCTTCAAGGCCACACCAGCTTGCAATGTATCCCAGAGACTCGTTACCCCTAAGAAAGGGAGGCCACACATCATTTAGTCTATTTCTATTCTTACATACTTCAAACATGTCTTTTGGTCCTCTAGAATATAAAACTGTCATTGAGGAATTCCAGGAAAAATTGACATGACTGAGAATTCAGAACTGTCAACTTGAAACAACGACAAAATACTGTGGATACTGAAAATCAAAAATAAAAGCAGAAAGTATGAGAGAAACTCAACAAGTCTGGCAGCATTTGTGTGGAGAGAAACAGAGTTGACATTTTGAGTCCAATGTGATGTTTCTTTGGAACTGAAGTTTCTGCCAGACATACTGAGTTTTTATCTTGAAAGCAGTCTTTGTGCACTGAACAGTTGTCATTATTATCCTTCTGTATTGAAATGAGACCTGGACTGTGTTTCACATGGAAGAATACAGGAGAAATTCTTTCAGCACTGCCTCTGCGACTTTCTCCGTATTCAATGGAAGGATTGTCAAACCAATACTAAGGTCCTTCTTCAATGGACTGGTCATTGTGTGCACATGGGTAACAATCATTTTCCCTGCAAAGTCTGTCTTTCTTGATGCTCAAATGACCAATATTCCAAGGAAGAACAAAGAGGCAATGCACTGAAGCTCTTCTTGGAACCAGATAACATTAGCACTAATGATTGGGAGGAGCTTTCTACAGTCACTAATCTATCCATCAAATTGCTATACTTCAAGTCCTAATGCCTTAACAGTGATGCAGAGTGACAGAACAGGACAGGAAAAGAACAAATCTTGCACTTTGGATTTCAGTAACTCATGAGGTACCCTGCCACATGTAGACAAAGAGTCTTGGTGGGAAATCAGCCTATTGTCAAATGAAGAAACATGTGATCTTCAATAGATATCATGCTCAACTTGAGGGATAGCTGATGAAGAAATCTGCCCTACTCCATAATAGACATACAAGGTATTTAAACTTGCATCAGTATCTGAGGCTGTTTAAGCTAAGATTCATTTTTGAGGTTCTTCACTGATCTCTTTCCCAAGGTCACTGTTTCACTCATGATGTGCGGATACCAACAGTTAACACAATACTGTATATTCTCTCTGACCAGCAACCAGTATGGAGATAGAATTTGTATCTTTCGAGTTATGATGACTGGTTTAATTAATTCACCTAATATCCCTTGAGCTGTAGTATCAACATGCTGGTTGTGTACTTTCAGTGATGAGCACAATAACACTTTGATTATTTTCTCTTTCAAACGCATTCAAACAAGTTCCCTGCAAATCATAGAAACATAGGAAGCAGGAGCAGAACTAGACCATTGAGGGGCGGCACGGTGGCACAGTGGTTAGTGCTGCTGCCTCACAGCACCAGAGACCTGGATTCAGTTCCCGCCTGAGGCAACAGTCTATGTGGAGTTTGCACATTCTCCCCGTGTCTGCGTGGGTTTCCTCTGGGTGCTCCTGTTTCCTCCCACAGTCCAAAGATGCACAGGTTAGGTGAATTGAACATGCTAAATTGCCCATAGTGTTAGGTAAAGGGATAAATGTAGGGGAATGGGTCTGGGTGCGTTGCTCTTCGGAGGATCGGTGTAAACTAGTTGGGCCGAAAGGCCTGTTTCCACTCTGTAAATAAGTAATCTAAACCCCTCAAACTAGTTCTGCCATTCAACTGGATTGTGGACAATTTTCTCACTGTCATCTTCCTGCTTTATCCCTATGCCCATTGATATCTTTAATATCTGGACATCTATCATTTTAGCTTGAAGTAAGTATTGATTGAGTCTTTACTACCGTCTCGAGCAGGGAATTTCAAAGATTCAAAGGAAGTCCCCCTCTTCAGAGTCCTAGCTGACCTTCCTTTTATTCTGAGACTTTGCTCCTAGTTCTATATTCCACAGTTAGAAGAAACATCATTTCTATGTCTATCCTGTTGTACCCTATAAAGATTTGTACACTTCAGTGAGATCTCCTCTCTTCTAAATGCTAAAGAATAACAGCCTAGTCTTCTCAGTCTGTCCTTAAAGGGCACTTCCAACATGCCAGGGACTGAAACTTCATTGCTTCCCTCTGTGAGAAATATATCTGTCCTTGGGTACGGAGTCCAAAAGTGTATTCACTATTTCACATGTTCTCTTAATTATTAGACAATTTTGCACAATTGCAACAATTGTCTTTACCCCTGGAGCCAAAGCCTTTTGCAGTTGTCTC